>NC_064263.1:11875000-12500000 GCF_003254725.2 Canis lupus dingo
TTGAGACCAAAAGCCTGACTCAGGGTATTTGGAAGAATCAGTGCTTGAACCCAGGGCTTTAGATTTGAGCCTATTTTCTCTCCACTTTGCTACATTATTTTCAGTGTTTATTATCTGAAATGCAGTGTAGTGGACAGTGAGGTAGTAATTCTTCCTTTAACTGTACTTGATAGAAAATATACTCCTCTTAGCCAATAATGACTTGGATAATTATTTATACCTTTCCTGGCATTAGTACATGAACTATTTTTGAAGGTAATCATCCTACTCATGACTGATCTGTTATCTTAAAACAAGTGTGGACTTGAGTGTCTACCTATATGCCCATAAGTAAGTATATCTTAGTGTCATAAATATGTTGATACCCACATTCCTTTTTTCTAGAAAATTCGTTTTAACCAGGATCTCCTGCCTCTAATTCACTGCCCTCTAAACCATGACCTCATATCATTTAGTGCTTTGAGATCTCTAAATGGGTTCTTTGTATTGAGATGAGGACATACTTATCCTCTATGTTAAAAGCCTATAGCATTAACTCACTGTCTTTCAGTTTGATGATGATTCTGGCTAAATTCAATTCTGTGCATATTGCTTCCCATCATCCCTGGTTCTTTTTCTTGAAGAAGGGAGATTAGAAGCAGGCAAAGAAAGAGGCAAATGGAACGATATTATATAAACTTATTCTTGGGAAACAGTCTAAGGTCTTGAAGGTGGGTTGGTGTGGGATAAAGGGAAGCATCAATCCAGTATATGGACTACAAGGAAACATGGTCATGTGATCTAGGCACCATTGATATCTAAGGGGACATCTTCTGTAATTGACAGAACATGGCACGAATGTGGGCAGTAACATGGTTCTCAATTTTGGCAAACGATTTCTAGTTAGTGTCCGGATTAAGTAGGTAGGTATAATGTCATGACCCAGCAGAATAATGGGTAAGTATGGTATCTGGACCCAGGGAATTGAGTCAGGGCTCTGAGGGATACAGTCCAGAAGAGTGAGTATTGAAGGCTCTGGAGAGGAAGAAAGGCTGCAGTTTGGGCCTGAGTTTCACCCCACATACATTGTATTTTAACTATACTAAACAGACACCTCTGCTGGTGAAGATAGGTCAGCAAGGAGAACAGTTTTGTACAGGGAAATAATATAATAAAATTGTTATTTTGCTAATATTTTTATCTGTTGTTATCGAAAATTTAAGAGGAAGGGATGACTGGAAATCGTGAAATTGATTAGGAGACTGTTGGTTTCTTCAAAGTATTGTCTGCCTCACCTTCATCCTTATCAGACTTTTTTTTTCCATAAACCTTTAACAGTCCCTCTTACCAAATCTTTGAACATTCATTATCTGTTTCCATATCATGCTTCCCTAATGAGATTGTAAACTTTGATGAATTTGATGCACTTAATTTCGGTTGCTTATATCAGGCTAATGATCAACAATTGGAAAAATACATGGATGCTTTGCAGTGAAAATGACAAAGCATGACAAAGTATGGCAGAGAAATGGAGATACATTGTATTTAAGGATATCAATGTGTTAAAAGTGAAAGGTTGATTGATTCCAAAGGCAGGGTGTTATCACGTGGGCAACTTCTTGTATCACAAGTTACATCATCTTACTTATATTTAAGGTTCAAAAGTGTATTATTTTATTTATTTGTCACTCAACTTGTTTGTGTTTTTATGTGTTACTTGTAAACAGTATATAGGTGGATCTTTTTTTTTAATCCTGCCTGGCAATCCTTGAATTTTGCTAGAGTGTTGAATCCATTTATACTTAGTATAGGTACTGAAATGGCTGGATTTGAGTCTGGCATCTTGGTGTTTACTTTCTGTTTGTCCCATCTACTGTGTACCCACCTATGTAGTTATCCTCTGTGCGTGGCAGTCCTCAAATTCCCCATAGCAGTGATGCTTTGTTGTAATTGGTAAGAGACCTGAGCACTGGCAGGCTTCTTGCAGTTCTCTAGACCAGGTGGGTCCTGTGCCTGCCTCTCAGGAGGAGTGATCTCTTGCAGTACTCCTGCCCTTCCTCCAGCCATGACTGCCTTCCCCACAGCTTGGGCCTGGGATGCAGCAGGCCCCCCTCTAGGCTACCTCTCCTCCCCTCACTTAGATAGCCATTTGCATGGCACCACTGAGAGCTTCTCTTTTATTTCCTCTTCTCTGTCCTCAGCCTTTCTTGTGAGCACTCTGTGAAGGCCCAGGGCAAGAGTCAGTGAGGGGATGCAGAGATCTCCATGCCCCAGCATTTAAAAGTTAATTAAAATTCCATCTACTTTATTTTTATCCACATTTATGGTAGCTCCCTCTCCCTCTCACCGCTCTGTTGAAGGTGTGTCTGCTCTCTCATCAGAGAGGCTCATCACCTTGTGCATTTCAGTTCATGGCCTCCATTCTCTAATAAATTTTAAAACTTCTATGGTTTTGTATAGTATCCAGCTTATTCTCATTATTAGAGTGGAAACAGCATTGTCCTTTGACTCTCTCTATCCTGAGGAAATGTAGAACTTAGATGATACATTTTCCACACTTAGCACAATTCCTAATACCTAATTGCTGCTCAAAAAAAAATATTTGTTGGTTGAACGATACGAATAGCCCCATCTACTATTTAGATATCTTTAAATAATTGTTTGATTTAATCTCTGCTAAAATTCTAAGATTGTTTTGGAGAGAAGCAATAACATAAACTCTAAAATAATCACTCCAGCATGTCATGTGTGGATATGTAGATAAAGAGGAAAAATAATTCTTCTCTTGTGCTGGATAATAGCAAATCAGGGCAAAGAAGGAGGAAACCTGCTCAGCAAGACTTTGTGATCATTATAAATATTCTGGGATAACCTATTCTAAATATGATTACAAAATCTATTAACAAAAATGCTAGTATCTCTGTAGTTCTTTTGTGGTGGATTCGAAACCTCTCTGCCTTTTGCATACCATCCTTACCTCATGCACTTATATAAAATGCCGTAAGTGCCTTATTCGTCAGACTTTATTTCTGGGTCTTGAGTGAATCCATGGGGAATACTCATTATGTAAGCATCATGTTGATCTCTGATAACTGCACAGACATTCTGAATTGTGAAGGATGGGAATATACTTAGAGATCATCCAGCGGTTATATAATGGAGTAATATTCCATTTAGTAACATCTTGAAGTATAGTTAGGGGAAGTGACCAGATCACCGCAGAGTGTCTAGGTCAACAGCCTCACCTCTGAAAAATAGGCTGATTGCCAAGGAGAGAAAAGATGGACTTCTTTCTTTTTGTAACCAGAACAGCAAGACTTCATCCTTATAAAAGCAAAGATAGACTAAACTATAATGAAACAGACTTGGTTACAAGAAATAAAAAAGCTGTTTTTGGTTGTCCTGAGTCTATTACTTACTTATAGAGGGAGACCCTATGCAGACTTTGAAGGAATCTAAAACATAAAAATAAATCATTAAAAAGTATGAGGAACCAAAGAATATTCTGAGTTTAATGAAAGGGAACAATTTCATATCCATATTGTCTGGAGCTGAATTTCCAGTCCAGATCCAGTTCAGTTTAAATTCAATATTATTGAAGGAAAATTAATCACTAAAGTATGCAGGCATATACCTGTATATGTGTTTTTGTATGTATGCATGTATACACATGTGTTTATGTGGGCGTATGTGTAGGAGAGAGAGAGGAAGAAGAGAAATTGAGAAGTGAAGGCCAAGTACTGAGAGAAATCTGGTTTTTATCAATTTACAAATAGAAATTGGGACTGTGCCTGGTATGAAGATGAAATATTTTGAGTCCATTCGACTTTCTTTGAGTTGCAGTTGTTAGGACATAGAATTTGCAGCACACAGACATTTGCTTTGCATGCTTGTGCTTCAGAGATATTTAAACTCAGGCCTCATGTATCCCTCTGGAGCTCATTCTCAATCTGATCCTGGAAATGCTGAATATCTGACTGATCTCTTCAGGAATCCAAGAATGTTTTATCTCAAGGCTTGGCATGCTGTCAGTAATTCAAAAGTCCTTAGTCCTGCCATTAAGCTAGATGTTGCCTCACAGGAGAAAAGAGGGAGAACTAATGCTTTCTAAAGAACCAACATGTAGGGTAACCTTGGTCTGAACCCTTTAAAATCATCAAATGGTTTCAGGGCTGTGATATATTTATCTAGGTTATTTTGAGGCACATATATTTCAAATTTCTTGGCACAGAATTATTTTTATGCTTAGTTTTACTAGCAATGCTGAGAGCTGACCTTTGTATCCTCAGGTATTCTCAATTTTATCATCTAAGTGATCTTTATAAAAACCAAATCTGTTTCAAGTTGTTTCTAAAATTTCATTGGTTAAAACACCCAAGATCACACTGTTGGAACACCTGGGTGGCTCAGTCTGTTAAGCGTCTGCCTTTGGCTCTGGTCGTGATCTCAGGGTCCTGGGATTGAGCCCCATTTTGGGCTCCCTGCTCAGGTTTAAAAAAAAAAAGATCACCACTATCTTTGGGTTCAAATTCCATTTGAGAGTCAGTGTGACATAGAGGTTAAGAATACAACCCCTTGAGTCAGACTGATAGGCTTCAGTTCCAGATTCTACTATCTACCTACTTACATCTCTATATTTTTGATTCCTCATCTGGACAATGAGGATAATGATAGTGTTGTGCACAAGATTGCGAATCCGAGAAACCACCAAGGAGCCGACACCGATGCAAACACACGAGGGTTTATTTACATGCTCGAGCTTGGGTCCAAGTGTACCCCACACAACGGAGCAGGGACTTGGACCCCAAGGCTAAGAGGCGTAGCAGCTTTATAGGGGCCAGTGGCCAATGGGATACACAGAAAGTTGCACAGTACCCTATAGTATCCACTTAAGCTGGCCTATTACTTTGGTCAGAATCAGCACGCAGTTTTGGTGGGCACAAGGCAGGGTTACATTGTTATGAGCCGATTTCCGATTAGGGTGTGCCCAGCGGCTTGACTAGGGTAGGGAGCACCTTAAGCAATAAGCAGGTTATGTGGGGGTCACACAGGAGGTGGCGGGTGCAGCACAAAATGGAGTTAGTCCTGCTCTGCTTGTCCAGGGGTAGGGGATTTTTGTTAAATTTCCTGGGTCCCACAGATAGCACCCAACTCATACAGTTATGCAGAGTATTAAAGTATTAAAGAAGATAATTTACCAAGAGCCATTCAAAAATTGCCTGGCACACAGTAAGTGTTTAACAAATTCTCATTAATGCCACTGTTGACACAGGATGCAAAGCCCTCTGTGATCAAACCCTTACTTGGCTTTTAAATTACTGTGGGTCAGAAATTGGCTAAATTTCTCCATAGACGATTTTGTCCAGTATTTACAACAGTCATATTGGATATGTATTACCCTTGTATTTAGGCCCAGAAAATAGGTATTTTATCAGCAGCAGCAGCATTATCATAATCACAGTTGTCTTCATCATGTATTATCATTCCAACTTTATAGAGAAAGGAATCCCTTCATATGGACTTGAATAATTGAAACAGAGTACATCAATGTGGAAAAAGAGAGACAGACAGACATGTTAGCAAGAGCAGAGATAAAGAAACAGGTCATTCGATTTTCTCCTCCTGGCATTGGTATCTTCTTGAGATACAGCAGCACTGACATTTCTCTGAATTTGCCCTTTATCCTTATATTGAAATCCTTGTTTTGGCCAAAGCTACTTTTTCCTTGAAAATTAAGAAGTCCTGACTGCTACTGTGTAGGAGAATACAGAGGATTAAAGTCTCAGAGATGGCATGATAGATAGGCTTTGAACCAGGTATTAGGTTTGCTGGAGAAAGCACAGGAGAAAGAGATGCCAGCTCTGTATGCCAGCAGGTAATTAAAGAGATAGCCTATTTTGAACCTCAGGAGATCCATTCTTCCTTCCCTTAATTCAATAAATGTCTCACTATATTTGCACATCTCAAAGTTGCTACTGAAGGGAACTCTACCCATAATAGTGAATATTTGCTCAAAGTGGACCTGCAGCCTCTACTTCTAGACATGAATTTTTATTTCTGACTCCCCGGACATTGAGCTCTGTGACAAATTCGCATGCCTAGCAGGTGTGTAGCGGGCTGCCAATGAGATAAATGTGAGACAGAAGCTCCGAATTGACAAAGGCTCAGAGAGAAACACAATAATGCTAGAACTTGCCCATTGTCCCCAAGGCACTAAGGCCTTTCTTGTGGTTGGCAAGGATGATGGACATTGTAACCAGAGATGAGTGCTGTTAGTATTGCCACACTCATATTCATGCCTCTTACACCAGTTCCCATTACAAACCTTTGCTGTGCTCGGTCCCATACAAAATGTTTTCAAACATTACATCGGAAGAGTTAAGGCCTAAACTCCTTATGGAAAATCCTATTGTAAAACCAGATACCCATTTCAGAACTATTGGTGGCTTAGAACTAAGCTGTACTGTTTTGTTCCTTTTTCCCAAGTCCCCCATTTTCTCTTCTATTATTCTAGTTTCATATATATCCTAAGACTCCAAATGAAAGAAATTGGTTCAATGTAATTTTTCAATACTGAATGTGAAAAATCTCTGGCTTAAACTCTGTGATACTGAAAAAGAGGGGACTGCTTCATTATACAGAACAATAGGCTGGGAGAATCAGTTAAGAAAACATTGGCTGTATTTCCCTGGTTGTATTTCTTTCAAGTATAACACTGTATTGTTGTTCACAGGTATCCCACATCTCAGGAAAGATAAAATATTGGAGTTAGTTTTGTAAAACAAAATTCTACTTGATAATGAGATCTAGAGGATAACTGATGTATTTTTTTTTTAAGATTTTATTTATTTATTCACGAGAGACACACAGAGAGAGGCAGAGACACAGGCAGAGGGAGAAGCAGGCTCCATGCAGGGAGCCTGATATGGGACTCCATCCTGGGACTCCAGGATCACACCCCGGGCTGAAGGCAGGCACTAAATCACTGAGCCACCCAGGGATCCCTAACTGATGTATTTTAAATACAAATTTCATCAATAGAAAAAATGGGGTTAAAAATGCTAGCACTCAATTATTTAAATATAGGAATAGAGGTAAACATCTTTTGGAGGAATTGTATATTTTAAATATAACAATATGATATATAACGATATATCAAAAGAATGCAGTAGAAGGAAAGAAGAAATAATATATAAGTATACTAATTTCTTACCTCTCATAGATGGTAGTCATCAGAAATTCTGAAGTTAAAAAAATACCTAAAATATATAACTCTAGTATCTCAACTTTAAAGGCACATGTAGTAAATAGAAATATATTCTAGGAGATAGCTCTTGTGATATACAAAGAATTTAAAAATACAGTACTTCCCCTGCAGTACTTACTTTTTAAAAATAAACTTTTTACTTTAGAATAGTTTGAGATTTACAGAAAAAGAGTGAAGATGGTACAGAGAATTCCCATCTACCTCCACAGCCAGTTTCCCTATTATTAACCTCTTACATAAGTATGGTCCATTTGTCAACATTGATGCATTGATGCAAACTAAGTTCATAGTTTAATTCCTTTATTAAAGTACTTTAATTTTTATCTATTTTTTTCATTTCTAAGGATGCCATCTATAGCATATCATATTACATTTAGTGATCATGTGTCCTAAGGCTCCCCTTGGCCATGACAATTTCTCAGACTTTCCTTATTTTTGATGACCTTGGCAGTTTTGATGAATACAAGTCAGGTATTCATAGAATGTCCCCCAGTTGGGATTTATTTGATGTATTTTTATGGTGAGGATGGAGTTACAGATTTCGGGGAAGAAGATCCTGGAGGTAAAGTGTCATTTCCATCACATCATATCAAAGGCCCAAAATGTCAACATGATGTATCATCACTGTCAACCTTACCTGGCTGAGGTAGTGCTGTCTGGATTTCCTTACCTGGCTGAGGTAGTGGCTGTCTGGATTTCCACTGTCAAGTTATTCTTTGTACCATTTTTCAAACTTTACTCTTTGAGGAAAATTACTATACACAGCCCACACTTACATAGTCAGAAATTAGGCTTCACTTTTTTGAGGGTGAGGTATTTGCATAAATTATTTGCAATTCTTTTGCAGAGGAAATTTGTCTATTCTAATCTGTTCAATTGATAGATAATTTATTTATGCATTGAACTTATATTTGCATTGAATTTTTAATAATGTGAAGATACCAAGAATAAAGTCACTTATTTAAAAACGGAAGGAAGGAAAGAGGAAAAGAAGTTTACAAAGAGAGAATTCTGGAACTGAAATTCAGTCTTTCACACAGGTGACCTGATCAGGTCAATCTCCTAGCTCTATTTTATGACCTGTCCTGAGAGAGTTGAGAAATCTTTTTATTTACTGATCTATGGTTGACAGGAAAGTGTCAACATTCATAATAATTGCTTTATTCCAATACTGCCTCCTAGTGTAGTATTTTTGAAGGCATATTTAGTAACAATTAGGATTCCAAATACAAGAATTGAAATTTAGCCCCCAGTATAGTGCAGATGACTAAACTTAGGGAGTGGCAAATAAAAAATTATCTCCTCTGTCTCTCTTTGTCTTTGTCTCTCTGTTTCTGTCTCTCTAACACACACACACACACATAAATTTGCATATCTGGAGGAATGACAGCTATTTTACAACTAAGGCTAGTCTGTTTTGGCTTTGATTTTGAGAAGCATCTTGATTTCAGAAACATTAAAATATGGAGAGGGAGAGCATCTTAGAATTAAGACATTGTGCTATTTATCATTTTTAGCAAAACATAAGGCTAAATCATGAACCAAGGACAGCCATATAGATCAGATTTCTCCACTTATGCCACAAAACATCATTTTATCTAGGTTTCTAAGAGTCAATACTTCCTATTCATTAGCCATTCATTCTCTATATCTATAATTCATTGATAATTGGAATTCTTCACAGTGAATTAAAAGCAACCTTACAACATATTTCATCAAAAAGTAAAAACTGTGGTGCAGCCACTCTGGAAAACTGTGGAGGTTCCTCAAAGAATTAAAAATAGAACTACCCTACAACCCAGCAATTGCACTGCTGGGGATTTACCCCAAAGATACAGATGCAGTGAAATGCCAGAACACCTGCACCCCAATGTTCACAGCAGCAACGTCCATGATAGCCAAACTGTGGAAGGAGCCTTGGTGCCCATCAAAAGATGAATGGATAAAGAAGCTGTGGTCTATGTATACAATGGAATATTCCTCAGCCATTAGAAATGACAAATACCCACCATTTGCTTCAATGTGGATAGAACTGGAGGGTATTATGCTGAGTGAAGTAAGTCAGTCGGAGAAGGACAAACATTATATGGTCTCATTCATTTGGGGAATATAAAAAATAGTGAAAGGGAATAAAGGGAAAGGAGAGAAAATGAGTGAAAATATCAGTGAGGATGACAGGACATGAGAGACTCCTAACTCTGGGAAACGAACAAGGGGTAGTTTTAAGGGGAGGTGGGTGGGGGCTTGGGGTGACTGGGTGACGGGCACTGAGGGGGGCACTTGTCGGGATGAGCACTGGGTGATATGCTATTATGTTAGCAAATTGAACTCCAATAAAAAAATTTTAAAAATAAAATAAAAAAAAGTAAAAACTGTATAAGATGTATCATGAAAGAATAATTTACCAATTTGTTAATATATGCTTTTGTGTTTTAATTACTTGGAAGTTGGTCATTTATATGAACCACATTTGGAAAAATCCCCTCAAAGTGTAATCAGAATAATTAAAGCAGGAGAGTCTTGAAATCAAGCAAGTGAAAGCCCTTTCTAAATGTCCATACTTCCATTTTTTAAGGTAGAGCAACAGAGACTTAAAGAATAATTTTCTCAATTCATGGCAAAATTAGGGATGAACTCCACACTTCCTGTCTCTGTTATAACAGGTAACTAAAGGTCTACAGTAAGTAACTCATGATTGAGGGCAAACATTACAGAATTGGTTAAAGCAAGTTCATCATGCATAGGATAATATAGGAAGGATCCAATCTGCCAGTTGGCTCCATGATCCCTGCCCCAATCCTCCCTGACTTATCTCTGAACCTACTCTCCCCTTCAAACGTATATATCAGACCTACTTCCATGTATACAGGTGGCTTGAGAAATAGAATAAATTATCTGGTTCCATTAAAAGTACAACATTGTAAATATTATCAAGAAAAAGTATTACTTTAGACTAAAAGTTTCCTCCTGGAACCCCAGGAATGTCTGTTACGAAATGTTCTTCATTCTAAAAGCTATGTTTGTTTTCAGTTCTTTTTAAGTGGGATATTTTTCACCCTTCCGAGCAGGGCAGACAAAGGCTTTAATTAAACAAATGTCACATGGGAACTCTTGCCCCAAAAGTCTTTACTGGCTCTAATTAGCAGATGGCAGCTGTAGACTCTATCAATATTAGATGGTCTGTTTATTGTGTCCATTTATATCACACTCATCAGGGAGCATGTAGAAAGCACCCCAGAATTATCAGTTTTAATTAAAACTGGCTCAAATGGTGGAGAAAATATCCCACACAAAAGTGGGTCAGGTAAAAGAGGAAGGTTAAAAAAAAAAAAAAAAAAAAGCAGTAGCCACAGCATACTGAGAATATTACCAAGGCTTCTTTGGGAAAACTGGAGGAGGGTATTTAATGATGTGATTGTCATCAACTGCCTGAGAGAAGCACAAGAAATTCAGGGCTGGGCTGAATTATACAGGTAGGGGAGGCCCTGAGTCAGAACATTTTCCTCTTCTGCCCAAGGCTCTTGAGTGACTCAGTGTTTCATTCCTAACTAGACTGGGAAGAAGTAGCACCTTCATCTTGTCATTTTCATTGAATTGAACATTCAATGAATAATATATAAAGCTAGATCTGGAACTCTTAGAAAGTTATTCCATGCATCTTAAATACAGTATCTAACAAATTACTATTATTTATTTCAATTTCTGCTGTGCTTTTATATATTATTCTTATCCTCACAACTCAACACTGAGTCTTGGCATTTTCCAGATTAAATATCCTAGGCTCAAAAAAAAATTAAGTCCTTTCTAAATTGTCACAGAGTTAGTACATGATAGAACCAGGATCTATTTTTTTTTTATTTTTAAAGATTTTATTTATTTATTCATGAGAGACACACAGAGAGAGAGGCAGAGACATAGGCAGAGGGAGAAGCAGGCTCCATGCAGGGAGCTTGATGTAGGACTTGATCCTGGGACTCCAGGATCATGCTCTGGGCCAAAGGCAGGCACCAAACCACTGAGCCACCCCGGCGCCCCTAGAATCAGTATCTAAACTTCTGTGTGGGAATGCCTGGGTGGCTCAGCGGTTGAGCGCCTGCCTTCAGCCCAGGGCGTGATCCTGGAGACCCGGGATCAAGTCCCACATCAGGCTCCCTTCATGGAGCCTGCTTCTCCCTCTGCCTGTGTCTCTGCCTCTCTCTCTCTCTCTCTCTGTGTGTGTCTCTCATGAATAAATAAATAAAATCTTTTAAAAAAACAAAGTTCTGTGTGATTCCAAAGGCCAGATTCCTTTCTCTGTACTATAGGGCTTCTCTATATAGTAGTCAAAAGAATTTAGGATTTTGGCCAACAACTTGTTAACATAGAGGAGCCATAATTTTTGAAGACCAACAAAATTGAGTTTAAACCCTTTCCTCGCTCACCAAATCAGGATAATAAATACTTCCCCAAAACTGGATTATATGAGATAAACTTTGTGAGAAGATTTTGGCCCATGGAAAATGTTTAACAACCATGATTGCGCGTTCTATTTCTCACTGATTTTTCCACCGTGAACCTATTTTGAAAGATGCTTTGAAGTGGTAGTTTCTTCATATCTCTTTGGAGTGTCATTGACTTGCTAACATAGAGCCCCTTTGGAGGATAAGATATACTGATGTTCACCCTTAATACTCTTAACAGAAATATGAGCTTTATATGTTCTGTTTCCCAAGGAAACAATTGCTGGAAGTGTGACTCTTTGGTATAAAAATGGTAAAATTGGAAAGAAGCTCTGATCAGCCAGTAATGAGAAAGCTGTCGCTGTTTGGAATAGGCTTTGCAGACTTTTCCAGTGAAGTCCCCTTAAAGGCACAGCAGAACCCACTTGTGTCTTCATGAAGTTTGAATGCTCTACAATGAACCTGAGATTTATTTAAAGATTATAGTTGTATCTTTAAAATGATGCAGCTTTATACTCCTTAATATATATGCTTTTTAAATTGAAAACCAGTAAACTGGGATCCCTGGGTGGCGCAGCGGTTTGGCGCCTGCCTTTGGCCTAGGGCGCGATCCTGGAGACCCAGGATCGATTCCCACGTCGGGCTCCCGGTGCATGGAGCCTGCTTCTCTCTGCCTGTGTCTCTGCCTCTCTTTCTCTCTCTGTGACTATGATAAATAAATAAAAAAATTTTAAAAAAAATTAAAAAAAAAAAAAAAGAAAACCAGTAAACTGATTACCATTCACTGAAAACCCTCCTCCCTGCCTTTCAAGTCATTTAATCACATCCGTGCTCCAGAAGACATGCCGTTATCTTGGGCCTCTTCGTGCTTCATGGAGACATCCCTAAGGAGTCCTGGAGAAATTCCATACTCCAGCCTAAGAATTGGTGGCTTAGAAAGTGTTTCAGCCAATGTAGAAATAAGCCAAATAATGATTTTTGCCTTCCAGGAATTATTTCTGAGATGATTGCCATGAAAATAGGTTGCATTTTGGCATTAGACTTGACATAGGACAATTATTCCTACATGAGGACTGAAGAGAGGCAAGAGACAAATAATGTAGGTTCTATGCCAACTCTGAATTTTTAAAATGAATGTCACTGTTTATATATTAGAATATTAAACTTAAATACCTCATTTACTATTCAAATGGAAGTACAATTCAGTGAGAGTAATGACAAGTCGTAGTCTGGGTTCTTCCAGTATTATAGCTTATGTATGCCATTTTCTGGTTTACTTTTATTTTTATTATTATTTTTTTTAATATTTTATTTATTCATGAGAGACACAGAGAGAGAGAGAGAGAGAGAGAGGCAGAGACACAGGCAGAGGGAGAAGCAGGCTCTATGCATTCCTGACATTGGACTCGATCCCAGGTCTCCAGGATCTGGCCCTGGGCTGAAGGTGGCGCTAAACTGCTGAGCCACACAGGCTGCCCCTTATTATTTTTTTAAAGTAATCCTTACACCCAATGTGGGGCTCAAACCTGTAACCCTTAAATCAAGAGTCACATGCTTTACCAACTGAGCAGCCAGGTGCCCCTCCTGGTTTACTTTTAAAGTAGATCTGGTGCCTGGATCTGAATCCCTCAGTACCTCCCTCATCTTCCATATCTGCAGTGAGTGCTGCTTGGTTAGGGCTCTCAGCTAAGTCCCTCTCCAGAAATTGCCCTCTACAGGCATCACCTGGCCCAAGGGTAGGCCTGGCTCCCTGGCCACCATCCAGCACGTCCCAGAAGGGCCACCCCAGCTCCAGAGCTCCCAGGCAGGTTGGTTCTGTGATACCACCTGGCAAGCCAGCTTTTCTTCTTATCCAGTCCTACTTTCCTCATCCCTTTGCAGATACTGTTCCTGCAAACAAATGTTTATCCCAGAATCTGTTTATTGGGGAACCCAGACTGTGACAGCTTCTCACCTTGAGAGTTGACTTCCTTCAATCCTCCCTACATAGTGATTTCCCAGGTTTCATTAGACACCATCTCTGAATTTAAATGTGAAAATAAAATAACAACTCTGTGACTCTGAAACAGCATTGGTATGTAGATAGGTAACTGTAGTCAGCGAAGTGATTATTTTTCACTCAACTAGTTTTCGTGACAGCATCTATTATGTTTTCAGGCACCTGACTATTGGAAATTACAAATATAGCCTTATTACAACCCTATGGTGTAAGCATTATTATACCTGCTCAAGACACTGTAGCGTTAGCATCTGGTGAAGTCAGAATTTGACCCAGGCTGTCTTTCTCCAAGTCTACTTGTTTCCAGTTTGCCTGGAACCTTTGTGCTGCTCGCACATATCTCCAGCCTTCTGCCTTCTGAGCACAGGGCACAGTGGCACTTCCCTACCATCCTGTTGTGAAGCATGGTCATGCCCTGTGTTTCAGCTGAGGAAATGGGAGCGAAGAGCCAATAGCCTTTTGCTTTCTTTTCCTCTGGTGCCACAAAGACCTTCCAGGTGGTAGTGGCTCTGTCAGTCATGTCCCAGAGTGAAGACAACATGAAAAAGAATCCCCAGCACAGCTCAGGATGGGCGTGGAACAGGAGTGAAAGGGAATCTGAGCTGTTTAAGGTCACTACTCTCCAGGCATTGTGTATTATCACAGCATAACCTAATATTATTAAACATGATTTATGACTAAATGACAGATATTTTTTTACAAAGTACATAAGTGTATTGAGTCAAATGCATGGCACAGGTAATTATGCACTGCCATGCACACGTGTGGGTTGCTTTCTCAGAGTCCATTCACCTCTTCCGATAATGGGGCCTTGACTTCGCACTGGGGTATTTACCTTCTCAGCCGCCTAAGGGATGCTGAACTAAGGCTTGGCTCCAGAGAGAAGCCCAGACTAGTTGAAACCAGTCCTCTCTCCCTAACTACAGGGATGGTTCAGAACTGGGCACAAGCCTAACTTGGCACTAACAGCAAAACCCAGGACTTAAGCAAGAGGTATGGGGAGATGCAGGGGATGAGAGGACCACTTTCTGTGAAACAGTTATTTGATATCATCTGTGTGTCAGGCAATTTGCTAAAAGCTTTACAGGCTTTATTTTATCAAACCATCACATCAGTGCTATAACACAAATATTATCAGCCTCATTTTATAGATGAGTAAATGGGAGCTGAGAGAGAAGTTAAAACTCAAGGTCATTAAATAAGTATGTGATAGATCAGAGATTCAAATTATATTTACATGATTGCAAAACCCAAAGTCTTTCAATTACATTACATTATAAAATAAATTTTAGTATTAAGGACATTTCTATTTTAGCAAATATGGAAATTCTCTATTAATACATCTTAAACAAAAAAAAAATGGAAATAATCTGTTCAACCCTGCTAGCAAGGGAGTTTGGGAAATAAAATTGCCAGGCTTCTAGACACATTTATATAGGAGAGAGCAAAGGAAGGAAGGTGTGGGTGAACATTATTCCATAGGGACGTCACATATATGTGGTGGTTGCCAAAATGCACCTCCACTGTCTACAGGCTGCTCTCTCTGATGTCATTTATGTAACACATTTATGTAACATCATGATGTGTGATGTTAGTTAATTCATTCACAAAGCTAGACCTTTTTTCAAATCTGCAGTAACTGTAGAAGAAAGAATACAAAGAAACAAGTTGAGGAATCCTTGGTCACCACTATATCCCCAGCACCTGTCAAAGTGGTATACAGATAAGAGACAATAAATGTTCAGTAACAAATATTTTCTTTTTAGCCAGCATTTTACCATTAGTCACCTACTTTGAACCACCAAACATACCAATCTCCATGCTGATGGGAATATAAATTATATGTTCCCTCTGGCAGACAAGCTGGTAAAATACATCAAAGCCTTAAGAATGTATATACTCTATGATCTGGCACCTGAATCACTCCATGATTCTAGGACTGAGATAAATAACAGAAATAGTGTATGAGGATGGCACATTTATAATATGAAAAATGAAGAAAATGCAAATGTTCCTTAGTAGGAAATTTGTTAAATTATGGCATGTTCCAGAATGGACTATTATGAAGTAATTTCAAAGGATAATGATAGATTTGGTTGACATAAAAAAAAAAAGGTAAACAGTATTATCAACTAAAATATTTCAGAAGAATGTATGTGTGCATATATATATTCTCAATTTTGTAAAAGTAAAAAAGAATATTAATTCTATCAAAAAGATGCATTAAAATATATAAAAAGAGGGTGACTGTTGGTTGAGCATCTGCCTTCAGCTCAGGTCATGATCTCAGGGTCCTGGGATTGAGCCCCACAGCAGGCTCCTCAGCCGGGAGTCTGCTTCTCCCTCTCCCTCTGCCCCTCATTCCCATTCGTGCTCTCTCTCCCTTTCTCAAATAACATCTTTTTAAAAATGTACAAGAAGAATGAACCTATAATGTCAACAGTGGTTTTCTCTGCACAGCAGGACTGTGAGTTTATAGATAAGAGCAGGGAACCATACCCAAGTGGACCTATGGAATCTGGGAACATGCAAAACTTCAAGTCCAGAAGTAGGGCTCATTTTAGGTGATGATTTACCCAGTTCCTCAGGGTCACAAAAATGTAGTTTTTTTCCTCCCTTCTCCAGAGTCTATTTCATCTTCTATCCATAAAAGGAGACCCCCTTGGCACCAGGGGATGCCTTTCTAGAGCCCCCTGTTTTGGCAAACTTGTTCCCCACTCCACCCCCTGCATCTGAAAATCATTATTAAAAACACAGACCTATTGAATTAGTCTTAGGAAGTGATCTGCATTTTTAACAAATCCCTTTAGCAGTTCCTCACTGAGATTTCAAAATTATTATACTAAGCAAATATTAAATATTTCCATCACACACACACACACGCGCACACACACACACACACACACACACACACGTCAGCCGAAAAGCCTTCAGTGAGGTTCTTGAAATGATCTTAGAACCATCAACAGAAGGGACACCTGGGTGGCTCAGTGGTTGAGCATCTGCCTTTGGCGCAGGTCATGATCCCGGGGTCCTGGGATTAAATCCTGCCCCGCAGGGAGCCTGCTTCTCCCTCTGCCTATGTCTCTGCCTCTCTCTCTCTGTATCTCTCATGAATAAATAAATAAAATCTTGAAAAAAATAAAAGAACCATCAACAAAAGTATCATCCACTGCATTGTAGATGCATCAAAGTGGGCTTAACAGAGGACTTCGGGGAATGCAATACCTACTTCAAAGCAATAACATCTAAAAGAAAAATCTTTGTCATTTCTTTGTGTCTCTATCCCATGACTAAGATCAGTGAAGATCACTGATGAGAATGGTGCAGGGTGGTCTGGGACTGGAAAACAGGTGCTGGATGATAGCTGGGAAGGTCAAGTCAAGGACACTTCCATCAAAAAATTCATATGAGTAAACAATTATAACTCCTGAAATTTTCTGGTGGAATTCTAGGCCAGAAATTATATTTTTGTTGCTTTTATCGATAGAAATGCCTTTGATGCCTGCTGGTTCCTTTGGGTCCTGTTGAGTGACTTCTGAGCTGTGTGTCACTCCCCACCCCCTATATTACTGTGTTACTCTTCTCTATTTCTCCTCTCTTCCTGAAGTTGTGTTTACATATGCCTTAGAATTTACAGACCAAAAAAGAAAAGTTGAAAGTAATCAAAAGTAATCAAAAGTAATCAAAGCCGACTCTAGTCCCAGTGAAGCGATTAGGCTTTCTTATTCAAGAACAAGCAATAAGAAAGTACTTTTGATTTTTAGTTTTGTGGGAGGATCCATCCTCAGTAGGGTTCTGGAGAAGAGCGCAGTGGGGGGACACGGGTCAGGGCTGGCGGTTCTGGCCTAAGACCAAGGTATAAAGAAGAACAGGAGCTGAGTTTAGCTCTGAGGTTTTGCAGTCCTCCTGAAGAGCTGCCTTCCCAGGCAGAGAGGTGGGCCAAGAGACTTTACTATAGCTTCGAGCAGGAGAGCTAAGGAGACCGCTACCTCTTCAGGCCCCCATACAACTACAAGGAACCCTAAAGGGCAGTAGAGACACGTGCACACTGATCTCACTTCTCCCCTGCTCACGGTTTTGATGCCTGGTGGGCACCATTTCAGGTCTGTATAAGCCTCCACTCCCTCCTGTCCTGCCAGTGTTTTTGTGTCATAAAAGGGAAGAGAGAAAAGAACCCATCCCACAGTCCTTCAAATAATTGATATTAGATTTCTGCAAAAGTTGGATGGACAGGAGAGTCTTCAGTGAATTCTGATTACAACTGAGAAAATTTTAAAAATGTGACATTATTTGCACTTTGAGTGCTGAGGAGGGAGACCTCTGAACTTATGTTCTGATCTCATCGCACTTACCTGAGTTAAACTGGGGTCAGCTGGCAGACAACCCCAAGCTTTGATTTCTGCCAGACATTGAAACAGAATGAAAATATAAGGCAAAGCCGTAGCATTCTGTTTCAGCATTGACTTGGGGGAATAAGTTCCTATCGTCATCACTTCCTCAGTCGCAGGGAATGTGGAGAAGTGGGAATCAATCTCAGATTTGCCTTCCTTCCTTCTGTGCCCTTTATGGAGCCAAATCCAGAAACACAGAGAATTTTCTACTGTTTTTATCACTGTCAGTGAATTGGATTTTCACTTAGTACGATGTCGAGTCATTATAAGCACTTGAGAGTATCAATTGCTTTTCATTCTTTCATGAGCTACCTCCTATAGCAGATGCTATTGGGTACCCCATCATTGGCCCTGCCCCTGCCTTGGCACTCCCTTTCTAGTACAGGCCTACATAGTTCTGCAGACTGCTGTGATTCTCACCCAGGAAGGCATCCTCCAGGCCCTAGGCACTAGTAGGCCAGAAGTGCCAAGATATGATGCACCAGGAAATAGCCCTGAACCAAAAAGAGATGGAATTTAGCAGATAAATGTACATCTTACTTGCCTATGGGGCGGGGAGGCAAATAACTCTGTGCCATGTTCTATATGGCCTCCCTGAGTTCCTGTTGAGATTGAGTCCTAATTGCCCCTAACATTAGCTTGCTTGATATTGTAAACTTTTCTGGCTTTTTTTTTTTTTTTTTTTTAGATTTTATTTATTTAATTATTCATGAGAGACACAGAGAGAGGAGAGGCAGAGACTGAGGCAGAGGGAGAAGCAGGCTCCCCGTGTGGAGCCTGGTGTGCACTCCATCCCGGACCCCGGGATCACGTCCTGAGTCGAAGGCAGACACTCAACCACTGAGCCACCCAAGCGTCCCTAAACATTTCTAGCTTTCTTGCATTTCCTCCCTGCTTCTCCCACTTTTCTACTGGTGCCTCCCAGGATCATCTCCCCAAGTCTTCAGGTAACATTTAACGAAAGACTCCTCCTTGGGATAGAAAAGAGATGTAATGAATATTTTACAGGTGACTAGGTTGGAAACTAAAAAAAAGACTTAACCTAGTCATAAAGTGATACTGGGCCATCCTGGGAAAGGAGGCTGCCAGTTACCCTCTCTCACTAGGGGACATGTATTGCCTTGCCGAATTCCACCCCCCCCACCCCACCCCGCCGATCTGAGGCCCTGCTGATGCTGTCAGCACATAGAGTGGATTCATCTGTTGGACAAGATCATAGCAAGCGAGCTCACAGAACTGAGAGACAAAACTCAAATACCAATTTATGAATTTACCATAGGAAATAAGGCCACAGGGAATAGAATACCCGACCTCTAAGTGGCCAGTCTGTACTGTGGCTAGGGGCTGATGTACACGCGATTCCAAATAAGCAGCAGAGGTTGCATGAAAAGCATGGAATCAGGCCAAGGGAAGCCAGAGGCACCCGAGGTCTAATGGCATTAGACTCAGACACCCTGATAGCCATGCCAGCGAGTAAGGGCAGTGGTGCTTATGAAAACAGGAATCTAAAAATCCTTGGCAGGAAATCCCTCCAACCATTCTGCACTGTGCACCCCCTCATGAATAACACTTACAGATTATTGGCTAAATGTAAAAATCCTCCAGAAAATGCTTACATGTGGAATGCCTCTGAGATTCCCAACCTCTCCTGATTTCTGCATTCTTTCTTTAAATGTTAATAAATTCAATCAGATACAAACCAGTTCTGCTAGGCTGTAAATTATTCAGACTTGTTCAGTGATTTTTGCATATGTCAGCCTTAATTTTAATTTCCAAGGGGCAAACTCATTTCCCTAGTATTTAGTTGAAGAGAGCTGACAAACTTCGGTGCCCATTTACTAATACTACCTGCCATATCCAGGCTGCATTTCATTTGGCCTCCCCAGCTAATCTTTGAAGTAGATGCTACTGTCTTTACTCACAAGAAAGCTTCTTTCCGAAAATTCAGAATTGAGACCTTTTGCTCTTGATTGTTCAGAGACAAGAAACCATGTCTGAGTTATCTTTCTAATTGCCTCAGTCTTTCAGTTCACCAACCTTAGGATCATGTTACTCATTCGTGAGGCTCACCAATGTCTCCTTGCGTCTGATAATTGACATTTCACCGGGAATGGGAATAACTTTCTAAAGATTGTAGAAGATCTAATTACATGTATTGACCCTGCCCAGAAGCAACCACAAACAATGCTGTAATTAACCAAGTCTGGCTATCAATGGGAACCATGTGGGTGATTTTTCTTAGCCAAGAAGAAAGACAAGCTCAGTTAGCTGATGGGTAACTTACCTAATATTCTGAAATTTGTTCCTTGCTTCTATAGCTTTCTTTTTGTCTTCCTTGCTTCTGCCTTTTACTCCTCCACTCCATCCTAATTTAAAAATGTTTGTCAGCTATGAAATTAGCTAGATGATCATCAGAGAAAGTTTTCAAAAATACAGGAAAATGGGAAGATAAAAAAATAATCCGTTGTTTCACTCTTTAGAAATGACCACAATCTTGAAAATGTGCCTTTCCTTTTTGTGTATGTTTGTGTGCATGTGTAACAGAAACCATTTTTTGTTTGTTTTATTGTATTTTATCTTTTACAATTTATTTATTTGAGAGAGAAAGAGAGAAAATGAGTGGGGAGAGGAGCAGAGGGAGAAGCAGACTCCCCACTGAGCAGGGAGCCCAACATGGGGCTCAATCCTAGGACCTGAGGATCATGACCTGAACTGAAGGCAGACACTTAACCGACTGGGCCACACAGGCTCCCCTGTTTGTTTTTAAGAATATCGGTGTAGATGCCCTTTGGAGATTCCACCTATTTCATAATCTCTCTTTCCCAGAAGGGGTGAGTTTAGACAGGCCAGGAGGAGACAGCCAGCTAAAGGAAGACAAGCATACATGCGAAGGCTGTGAGGAGTGTGATCACAGGGTACCAAGGAAAAATCAAGGAGTGCACAGGGCTGGAGTTTGAGATGCTGGAAAAGGACTGGTCAGGAGGTGAGCCCTGCGTGCCAAGCTAAGGGATGTGGACTGTCACAGGGAGGCTGGGGGAGGAGCCCAGGTTGGGGCTCGTAAGGGGCTGGGAGCTGTAGAACAGGGCCTGGCTCTTCTTACTGAGTGCATCCAGGGGAGACACGGTGGCTGCTGTGTTGAAGTTGGGAGGCTACCAGGGAGAGGCAGGGAAGCCCATTAGGAGTTACTCAAGGTCCGAACTAAGGTTCTAGAAATGGAGATAACGGGGACAGAGTCGGTTCTAGGGAGGGGAGACGAGGCTCCTTTCTCTCACCCAGTGCTGTGCCCTTGCCCGGTGGGGAGGATCCCCGGCATGCTTCCCCTGTTACTCTGCATCGCCCTGCTACCTGGCCTCTGAGACTGAATTGAAACTTTTGGTTCAATGGACTCTTCGGTGAATCCGTGATTAAATTAACATGCAGAGTGTTTGCGACTTTATTTATTTATTTATTTATTTATTTATTTATTTAGTGTTTTCGACTTTAAATACACATCTACATACGATACATTTCTGTCCTCCAGGCATCTACTTTAATAGATTCCCATCGATTTGAGTTATGTCTGGTCCTTCCTTGATCTAGAAACAACTTCGGACTATACAGTAGAATTTGGATATTCTAAGCAAGCAAAAAACTCTTGGTGTAGTACAGATTTTAAAACCGATTTAAAACATTTCAAGCCATAAGGTCCTGTCACTCCCTGTGCTTATTTTAAATCCAGTTAATGAGGGAATTGTGAGCAGGGCCTCAAGGCACAGGCATTTGCAGGAAGAAGCTTGCAGCGCAAAATTCTCTAAACCATTTAGGTGGTGCACTCCCTTGTTTGCTGGTTGCTCTTTATTATTGTGTGTTTTAGACGGGATATATATATATATATTCACATGTATTGGAGTAAATTTAGCCAGCATATCAAATTGTGATTGCACAGGTGATATGGCTAAGTAGAAACCAACTTAGTGAATGAAGAAAATAATAGTGCAGATAGAGATTATGGATGTGCTGCATGAATGTCAGGAAACAAGCAGTTCTCAAATGCGAGCCGTAGAACTGATACTTCCTGTATTTCTTTTTTAAAAAAATCTTTAGTTTTTATTTTTATTTTTTTAAAAGATTTTATTTATTTATTCATGAGAGAAAGAGAGAGAGAGGCAGAGACACAGGCAGAGGGAGAAGCAGGCTCCATGCAGGAAGCCCGACATGGAACTTGATCCCAGGTCTCCAGGATCACACCCTGGGCCAAAGGCAGGCACTTAACCGCTGAGCCACCCAGGGATCCCCACTTCCTGTATTTCTTAGTAAATTGCAATCAGTTTTCTGCAGAGTCAAAGTTAATTTGTTTTTTAATTATAATAGTAATTGTTTTATTATTATTATCTACCTTAGGCAATTGGAGTTTTCACCCGTTGGATCTGGGTGTGTATCTCCTCCCTCGTCCATGCTCTGCTCTACTGAGTACCTACCTCACTGTACAAGGCATTTATATGCTTTATCATTGGATTGTTGTCTTTCATGTTCATGTTGAGCAGGGAGCCCAACATGGGGCTTGATCTGGGACCCTGCGATCATATCATGAGCCAAAGGTATATGCTTAACCGAGCCACCCAGGAACCCCAGTAACAGTCTTTGAAATGGCATCATACCTCATTGGTTACAAGGAGTCTCAAATAGAGCACCTTCTTAATACAACCACATGACGTGGAAGAAATAGAGACCAGGCTTTCTATTCACAGTGTAGACCAAGAAGCAAAAATCTCCAGGGAAACTACAGGCTTGCCCAAGGTTATAGGCTAATTTAAAGCAGATTTCTGATTAAGCATTTAAGGCAGGATCCTTCTGAGAAACACCCTCTCCCCCCCCCTCCCATATTCTGTGACACTGTGTGGTGTTCCTGTACCCTAGGCAACATCCAGCAGGCTGGTAGTTCAGTAGAAGGCCAGCCTCAGGCCTTGTGGGGGCAACTGCCCCAGATGGACTCTGCAGCCAAGGATAGCAAGACAGAGGGCCAGCATAGGAGCCACACTGGGCCCCACATGTGGTTTGGGTTGGTCAAGTCAGATATCTTGACTCTTGTCAGTGTATAGTCTTTCATTCTCAACGCATTCAACCATTCATCATCATTACCATCATCACTACTAATATTGAAAGTTGCTTTGTGAAGATTCTGTGGTAAGATATGAAGTCATAAAGCCAAATAAGACTGGTTCTGTGCTTTTAAGGATCTTCCATTATGAAGGAAGAGATAGATATATAAAAATAATTATCTTATAAAATGGACAGTCTAAAACAGTGGCAGAAGGATTGCCGAACCTTCAAGAAGGAACAAGCAACTAACAGGGAGGGAGAATGCGATGTAGGGAAGGCTCCATGCAGGAAGAGTGACCCGAAGAATGAATAGTTTTTGGTGAGGAAGTAGAAGGGGCTTTGCAAAGATGAGGTTTGTACTGAGGCACCGAGTTACTGAACACACTGATATGTTTGGACAAACGCATGTGCTTCTAAATTACTGGCTTGTAAAGTATGAGGAAAGAAGTGTAGAAGTTGGGAGACAGAAATAGTACTGGGCCAGAACAGATCTCCCAGCAAGAGGGAAGCCAGGAGGAGAGCTGATTCTAGACGTGCAGAGTTTAAATGTGCATCATTTATAGAAAGTAGGGAATGTGGCAGTGTGTGTGTGTGTGTGTGTGTGTGTGTGTGCGCGCGCGTGTGTAGTGCCAAAGCTTGAGAACACTGAGAATGAATATCTAGGGGGAATCAAGAGGGTCTCAGACCTATTCGGAAATTGAAAGACAAATTGCTGGCTCTTTCAAGATTCTTAGGTCGTTTTACATTAGTTGCTTTTCAGTATTCTTAGTGATCTTTTATTTTTTTTTCTTCTAGAGAGTTTTAAAGTAATATAAATACATGTAGAAAACAAGAGAAAGATATATATATATATATATATATATATATATATATATATATATAACCTCTGATCCCATGCACTGTTGCAGTAAGAAATTTTTTTCCCCTATCTTGTTCTTATATATCTTCATAGAAAATTGAAGAAGAGAGAAAGGAGTCCCCCATAATCTATTATGACAGCAGTTTATCCCTTGTTTCTTAAAAGAAATAAAAAGGAAAGAGGAAGGGTACAGAGGACCCAAAAGAAATCTGTGGCATCACCTGCTCATCCCTATATTTGTCCGATCTCCCGCCCAGCACGGGTCTTCTCACAGGACTGCCCGGTGATGTATGACTTGGGAGGGGTGCGATATTTGTGGTAGTTAATATTTTGTCAGTAATTTCACCACAAGGAACTCCCTTCTTTACTTGGTGTTCTTAGAGAAGCTAAAGGGTTGGTTTCCAGTGCATCCTTGTGATCAGCAGGCTGTGCTCTGAAGCAACACTGCATTTTAGGGGCTCACCTTCCACGTTGGCATCACAGGAAGGGGGTGCTTCTCCACGAAGGTTCCCAGATCAGGACATCAGAAACTGAGGTTTTGTTCTTACTGGCTTTGTTACTTCTGAAATCTACTTAGCAAAACCAGGGACATAATTGTTATTGTCTCAAAGGCTTGTTCTTGTTTGGTGAGACAAAGCTTAGTGACACTAGGAACTAGAACATTCTCATATTTAGAATTTGCTGACCCCAGTGAGCTTGTTAGGTTTGCTTTCCTTATTCTAGTATATACCATGCATGGAAAACTTGACATTTGTCCCTTTATCTCCTGAAGGGAAGTTTTTATGCATATATTAAAAAGCTTTCAAAGAGAATTAACATAAATTTATATCACATTTTATTTTTTTAAGGATTTTTAAATTAAGGATTTTTAAATTATTTATTCATGAGAGATGCAGATACATAGGTAGGGGGAGAAGCAGGCTTCTCAAGAGGACCCTGATGTGGAACTTGATCCCAGGACTCCAGGATCACGACCTGAGCCAAAGGCAAAGGCTCAACCATTTAACCATATAGGCATTCCTATATCACATTTTAAAAAGTTATTATACCATAAGTCTTTTACATGTTTATATTTATTACATATATATATATATACTTCCAGATGGCTATATATTGTTTTATAATTCATTCATTGTTCTCCACTGTATGATCTTTATTTGGCTTCCAGTTTTTCACTATTATAAATAGACCTCTATATGCAAGTAGCTTTTTTCATAGTTTATTTTCCCAGCTTTTAGTCCAAGAAAATGAATAATGAACCTAAGTATGCATGGTTAGGAGCACAGGTCTTAGAGCCAAATAGACCCCATGCAAAATCTCAACATCAACATTTACCTGTGACACAGTTTGTTCTGTTGTTGTTCTTGACATTTTCTTCTGAAATGCTGTGGTAATATTACCTAACACACAGACCTGATTGTAATAAATAGGTAAAATAATCTTTATACATGGCAATTTAAACACTGCCTGGAATAAGTAAATGCTTTGTAATTGCCTACATCTTAATTTTACTAGATTACAGAAGTTTAACAACACAGAATGGCACTAAAAAGTGTGAGAGTGCGACCGGCTTTGGATATTACCCTTTCTGTAAATCTTATGGGATAAAATATTTTCTAACTGCCCTACTTTTTACCTTCAGTAAAAATAAATAAAATAAAATAAAATAAAATAAAATAAAATAAAATAAAATAAAATAAATAAAATAAAAGTGAAGCGACCAGAAGCCTAATTAATCCTTCTATATGGAGCATCTCTATTTGGAGTGGCTCCTAGCAATTATATATAAATGTGTCAATGACAGGAAGGCTGTCCAGCAGACCAGCTCTCTTCACCTAGAGAGATGAAAACGTATTCTCACTTTAGTTGTCCTTTATTTTATTTTTTTTTTTAAGATTTATTTATTTATTCATTCAGAGAGAGCGAGAGGGAGGCAGAGACACAGGCAGAGGGAGAAGCAGGCCCCATGCAGGGAGCCCGATGCGGGACTCGATCCCGGGTCCCCAGGATCACACCCCAGGCTGCAGGCGGCACCAAACCACTGCACCACCGGGGCTGCCCAGTTGTCCTTTATTTTTTAAAAAAGATTTTATTATTTATTTTGAGAGCAAGATGCTGAGCACGAGTGGGGGCTGGGAGGGTGGGGGACGGGCAGGAGGAGAGGGAGCAGCGGACTCCCCGCCCGCAGGCAGCTGGGGCGGGGGGGGGGGGGGCTCAATCCCAGCGCCCTGAGGTCAGGACCTGAGCTGAAGGCAGATGCGTACCCGACGGCGGCACCCAGGCTCCCCTTTAGTTTTCCTTTAAAGATAAATATATTTGGGGGGAGTGAAGCAGCCTAGAAATCGCACCCATCTTCGCACGTCGCCGTGCACACGCCAGCGCTCGTGCCAGACGGGCCACGTGTCGCTCCTAAGGCCGCAAGTCCTGGCACCTCCGCCTCGCGCGCATTGCTCAGCCGCTGGTGCTGGCCTCGGTCCCTTCGGGCCTCTCCCCTCGGCCGTGCAAGGCCCTTCCAGCCGTCGAAACAGACCGGCTGTGTAAGGTCTCAGCTGCTCCAGTGAGAGGTCTAGATCCTTTGGTTCTGATGCCCGGTGGCACCCTCACCCCGGAGCCCACTTCCCCCTGGCCCAAGTATGCTAGCGCTGCAGCCCGCTAGCGCGAGCACCTGTCGCTGGGTCACCGATGAGACCACACCGGGTGGAGTGTCACACAAAGGAAAGGTTCTTTGCAGCAAGTAAGGAAACCGCGGGGCACGACTTTGCAAGCCAGGACTCCCTGAGCAGGGGTAAGTGAGGGCCCGGAATTTAGGATTAGGATGAATATTCAGGAAGGGGAGTTTTAGTCATCGCCGATGAAGGCGGGCGGAAGGTGGCCGAGGCATTTAGAAGACCAGCCTACTCCGCATCCTGGGTTATGTTGAGGAAGCTGTGCTCCTCCTGGGGTGGCGTCTTTACCATCCTAAGGAAGCAGAGGTAACTGTCAGACGAGGGGGAGAGGCTCTGGGCAGGCTCCCAGAGAGAGTGTGAACTGGATGGGATCCTGGGCTCCAGATCTCAGATTCAGAAAAGCAGGGTCTTGCTTACTTTTGCACCAGCACTGGGAATTTCTAGCACTGGCTTAGGGTCTCTGAGAGGGCGAGACTGTTTCCCCGGCCTGCTAGAGACTGTTAGGTTTTGCATTCCCTTTGTTCCCTTAAAATCCTTAACTACATTTCTGCATTTCTTTGTAATTCTGATACCTTCTAGGAAGTTCTACAAAAAGTCTGTTTGGGCAAGTAGGACGCAGATCAGGAAAAATCGCTAGGGGCTTAAAATGATTTGTCCTGTGTCATGAAAGCTGTGTCTTGTCTTTCTTCTTCCGGGGATCCTGAACTCTGCTAACTACTCCAGAACACAAGCTAATTAATGTTGTGCCAATACTGCTTTGTCTCACTGGAGAGGTGACTGATCATCCCTGTCACCTGTTTTTATTTACCTGTTTCATAACCCTAGAGGCAAAATACTCACTGTAGCAAATCCAGAGACCTACAGCAGGGAGACTCTTGATTTGGGGTCTCCTACTGATTCAGCGAGTGGCCTAGGCTGGTCCTTTCTTCAACTGGCCCTCACATTCCTCCTCTATGAAAATTAAGGAGTTGATTTGTTGCTTTCCTTGGCCCTTTTCAGCCTCTGCATTCCTCAGGCTAAAGTGATTAATAATAGGCCCGAGGCAAACATAGATTTTATGAGGTTCCACCTAGTGGCTTTGCCCCATATCGCAGCTCTAAGTTCTACTAGATTTTCCCAGGCCTTCTTTGAGTGGGGCCCTGGATGGGTTTTGGTCTGTCCATCCCACGACATTCATAATTAGTAAACAAGAGAGAATGGAGTGGGGTGGGGAGAAGAAGGGGACCAGGACAAATATTTATTCTGAGTCTCACATTTAGTAAAAGCCTCAAATTTAGACCAAATTTAGATGTTGCGTCTCATTGAGATAATCCAGACAATTAAGTCTGTGGCTGTGTACTTAAGCATTAACTAGTTAAAGGTAAACATTTGAAATAGGCTTCAGTTTTTGCAGCTATGTGTCAGCATTTCTATTTAAAATAATTACATTTGGAGCTTCAAATGATGAAAATAGTTTAGACTATGTTTTCTTTTGAGAAAGTCCGTACGTAGACAGCACAGTTGGTATATACGCCGAGCAGTGTTTGGTTGCGATAGATTCCTTGAGGGAAAGGGCCTTAGGGGAGGTCAGAGGCTGTATAAAAATAATTAGCCCTATAAAATACTTACCGTGTTTTCACTCTGTACCTCCTTTATGGTTATGTTCAACACAAGGGATCGCAGAATGCAGGAGACAGTTCCTATTACCCTCAAGAGACTGATAATTCAGTGGGAGAGCACATGTTTATAAACACAGTCGCAATGCTGTATGTCAGCAGATGAGCTGTAATAGAGGTTTAAAAAATAACTATAGTGGTAATATAACAGAGAGGCCTATTTTGTTGGGAGAGTTTAGGAATTCTTGGGATCGGAGACGCAGACTAGAAGAACAGAATAGAAGGAAGCCTTCACAGAACAGAAGCTGGTAGTTTTCTCCAGGATCAAAGTTTTCTAAGGGGAGGAGGAGGAGCTCTTCAGAGAAGCTGCCCAGCACATAAAGGCACAGGTTAGTGGGACAAGAGCCCCACAGTACTGCGGTCAAGTGTGGAAGTGTTTAGAGACCTGCAGAAGTTCATTTATCTTGTTCCTAGTCGCATTGCTCTTTTTCTTGGACAAAAGCCCCGCTCCCTTATGTTCCCCCAGCCCCAAAAGGACTAGACTCAGCATATGGCCATGACTGCCATTTATGTTTGAAGTGAGTATGGTGCCGTTGTGAAAAGTACCTTGCTTTGAGGTACTTTTGAGGTGACAGTCCTTGCTTTGAGTCCTGGCTCTGTGCTTCCTGGAGAAGTGAGTGTGGGCAGCTTCTTAGCTCCTTGAGGTTCATCTCCTCCTCTGGAGACTGAGAAAATTCTAATAGTGACTCCATAGGGTTGTTATGAAGAGTAAATGTGGGGGGCACCTGGGTGACTCAGTGGTTGAACAGCTGCTTTTGGCTCAGGGCGTGATCCGGGGGTCCTGGGATCCAGTTCTGCATCAGGCTTCCCGCAGGGAGCCTGCTTCTCCCTCTGCCTGTGTTTCTGCCTCTCTCTGTGTCTCTCATGAATAAATAAATAAAATTTTTTAAAAAAGTAAGTGTGTGCACAAATAATATCAGGAATGAAAATGAGGGCATTCTTATGAGAGTCTAAAGAAATTAAAATAGAGGGATGCCTGGGTGGCTCAGTGTTTGGGTGCCTGCCTTCGGCTCGGGTCGTGGACCCAGGATCTGGGGTCGAGTCCCACATCAGGCTCCCTGCGAGGAGCCTGCTTCTCCCTCTGCCTGTGTCTCTGCCTCTCTCTTTCAGTCTGTGTGTCTCATGAATAAATACATAAATCTTAAAAAAAATAAATTAAAATAGAGATAATGAAAAACATTTGCCATCAAATGACAATTTTGATAAAAGGAGCAAATTACTTTAAAATGCAACTTATTAAAAATAGACACAAGATGTGTTATAAAAATTGTCTAGTTCTTTATCTACTAAAGAAACATGACAGAAAATAAAAACCTTCCCACAAAGTAAACTCCAAGCACAGATGAGTTTATTGGTAAATTATTCCAAACATTGAAGGAAAAAGATAGCACCAATCATATCTAAATTCAGAATAGAAAAAGAGGGAACACTTCAGATTTTATTAAGCCAGTATAATCTTGATAACAAAACCTGATAAAGACATATTAAGAAAGAAATATTACAGGTTAATATCTGTCACAAACATATGCCAAAATCCCAAATTATACTGGCTGATAACAGAATCAAGTGAGATCAGAGTGGGTTTATATCAGATTGTTTCAATATTCAAAATCAATATGAGAAAATTAAGCAGAAAATTATATGATTATGTCAGTCATTGCAGAAAACATTTGATACCACTTAACCTGAAGTCACATGATAAAATTCTAGCATACTAGAAAAAAACTACTTTAGCCTCATGAAGAACATCTGCAAACCCTCCACTGATTAATGGTAAAATCTTTGAAATTTGCACCATGAGATAGGGAATGAAAGTAAGATGCCCACCTACATCTTTTCTATGTAAATTGTACTGGGGCTCCTAGTTAGAAGAAAATGGCCTGAGTTTTGGAACGGAAGAAATGCCATTATTTGTGGATAACATGCTTATAGATGTGGAAAATCCCAAAGTGTCTCCAGATAAACTCTGAGAATTAGCAAGTGAATATAATAAATTCAGCATACAAGTATCAATTTGCCTTTTTATATATCAGCAAAAAGTAAGTAGAAAAAATTTAAAAACTACATAGCTAATGAATGATGTGCAAGGTCTCTATCTACACAGAACACTATAAAATTTGATTGAAAGATTGAAAACATTCAGTCAGAATCCAGATCAAAAGCACAAATATTCAGAGATACCCTATAACCCATTAGCACTAATTGTACAGGAGCCCCAGTAAGAAGAAGACAACCTATTAGCTGCTCATCATAGAACAGCTGTTGACAAACTTCCATGAAAAGTGTCATTGACCTCAAAGCTTTGATCACGTCTGGCAGGAAACATTGTGGTACGTCTTGTGAATGTCTGGGACATCAGAGGAGATAAAGAAGATAATGTTAATAGTGACCTTCAAACTACAAATGAGGGAAAGGTCAGGAAGATGGACAGGGTTGTTGGAATAAATTAATTTCTGTGTATAAAGTGATCATCAGGATCTGAATACAAAGTATAGGTCACCTGACTTGATTTTTCTGCTCTAATGAAGACATTGTCTTAAGAGTTGTTTCAGCCTTTTGACTCAGCATTAATGTGTGCCCAAATCTGGCTTTTTGTTACTAAGAATCATCTATAGTTGCTCCTCTGTCTAATTGGATTTATTGGTGAAATACTAAGACCATGAGGCAAGAAACACCAGGACAATGCTCTTCAAGTGTGGACAAATTTTCTGTGTGAACTGTGAAGCCTGTGAATTTATTGAGCACCTATTACGTACCAAGTGCTATAGAAGTTTTACATAGTGTAATATCTGTTAGATATTATTGTCTCTTTCTTAAAGATAAGGAAATGAGATTCAAAAAGCATATGCAACTTATTCAAGGTGCTCAGATGGTTAAGGGTCAGTTTTGAGCTCAAACTTACCTGACTCTCAAACATTAGCTCTTTTCATTACACCATGATGCCTACAAGCTTGAATTTGGTGATAAACCATTCAGCTCAGTATCTGATGCATCACAAGTTCTATTATTATTGTTTAAATATGACTGAGCTTCAAGAGGAGGCTACTTTTTCCTCCAATGATGTAGAGCCTGCATCTCTTATCTAACAAATGATTGTTTCTTGTTCATAATACATATTATGAAATTTTGTAGGAATGATAATGCAAAACATGGTAGAGATAAATTTCTTTAACCTTTTCTCTTAAGTGACACTTATGGTGGCAATTTGATACCTTTGAAATTTCAGGTAGGATTTAGCAAATTCTAGGTGGCAGGCTATTTTTCCCTCTACTATATTCCCATCCTAATAAACTCTTAAAAACCCATGACACTTTTCAAAGAGAAGGATGTTTTGCTCTAAAACTCTGAGGATTGTTTTGTCTTTGCAGTGTATAAGTCATTTGATGACTTTTGATGAAATCTTAATTTATTTAATAGATAGCAATCCTGAAAGCACCATAAATATACTACTAGGAACTAAATTAGTTCTTCCATCTTGATTGGGTTAGATTCAGGTGGTCGATAGAGTTGCAGAAAAGGACTCTTTTTCTGCCTTCTGAGTAGGTGGCAGATTGGGCAGATCAAAGATAATTTCCTTTTCATATTTGAGTGAACTTTAGAATTACACCTGAGTAGGTATATTCTAAACAGGAAGAGGATTATGGAAAATTGCCAGTTGTCTTAAATTTTTTCTATAAGAGTGCTCAATAGCTAAATAAAAAATGTTTCAAGTCAAAAGGAAGAGGAAATATGTAAGTTGTTTGATATTTGTTAATGCAACACATCAAAATTGTATATTAGCTTTGTATAAGCCAGAAAAATAGAATCTAGAAATTTAATTCTTTATATTTACTCAAATTTTCAGGAAGTATTCTCTTTCCTCATATCTCATTTCTACTTACCCTGATCCTGTATCTCTGCACTGCTTAGCTCTGGAAGATTTTTTCCCCCATGGCATGAACATTAAGCCGTGTTTTGTGGTGGTTTTTACACATCATTTCCCTGTAAATATCTTTTTTTCTCTCTGAAATATACAGTCCTTAAAGACAGTTGACTATTTTAAAATTTATTTTTTGTAAACCCTAGGGAGCCTAGTGCAACGCACTGCATGTGGTAGGTGCTCCACAAATGTTTGGTTGTTGGATAAAGAACAGAAAGATTCCTTTGAAAAAAGTGAAGTAGAGATTAGGAATTGAAAAGATTAGGTCTTAAACTCTCCGTGGGAAAGAAATATTTTTCTTTTTCTTATTTTGAAAAAGATATTCCAGTAGAAATAGAAGAAGCAGTTTAAGATGCATGTATGATAACATATAAGAATAATAACACTACTAATTCATTAATTATTTTTAGGGAAATAGGCATTTTTTTAAATTAAAAAAATGCAATTAAAAATGCTATCCATATGTGAATACACATTGTGGATTGTGACAAATACTTCATCTTCAGCAATCTTTTTATCTGTGACATTTAGATATTCCAAGTAAGAGAGAATTCTGTTAGTCAGCCCCATTACCTTTAAAACATGCAAGCTCTTTCTTAGTTAAGCTTAACAAAACAGTTACTGGGCAGCCCTGGTGGCTCAGCGGTTTAGCGCCAACTTCGGCCCAGGGCATGATCCTGGAGACCCAGGATCGAATCCCACATGGGGCTCCCTGCATGGAACCTGCTTCTTCCCCTTCCTCTCTCTCTCTCTCTCTTTCTCTCTGTGTCTCTCATGAATAAATAAGTAAAAATCTAAAAAAAACAAAACCGTTACTATTTCTCTAGTCATTCCTTCCTGGATTCATTTCATCTCCCACAACCTAACAGCTACAGTTCCCACTTTACACTTCTTTCTCACAAATCTCATTCACTGTTAAGAACTCAATTAGCACATTATCCATGTGGCTATTGTTTCAAAGCTCACATGTACCCCAAGCTCCAGTCCTGTGTCTGTAAATGTCATCAGGCGGTGCCACTTGAATGCCAACTATCTCGTGGGCATTTTCTAGGCAGGCCAATCTCTATCATCTAATTGCAAAATGAAAATACCTAAAATTTAAATACCAAATCTTCTCCCCACCGCATACAGTGTTGCACTATCATAGGAGCTACTGTGTACTCAGCCACCTAACTGTGCCCTATGTACATGTGCAAGTTACCGCTTACACTGGAGATCTCTTTAACTAAAAATAAATGAATGAATGAATAAATGTAGGTAGGTGGTATTATTTTCATCTTTCAAAAAAATATTTAGACTCAGAAAGTTTCACGTGCCCGAGATTTCATATGACAGAGAGGGGATTCAAGTCAAGTTTATTCCGAAATTAGAGGTCTTTCTGCTTCTCCTCACTGCCTCCAATCTTCATTGTCTTATTAAAATACAACATAGTGGTTAAGAACATTTACTAGAGTCAGACTCCTTGAGAAGTCTTAATCTGAGGTCAAGTTATTTTCCTATGCCTCTTTGTTCTCATCTATAAAATGGGTCTATAAAATACATATCTCACTGGATTGTAAGAATTAAATGAAATACAAAGCATAGGGGGATCCCTGGGTGGCTCAGCGGCTTAGCACCTGCCTTCAGCCCAGGGCGTGATTCTGGACTCCTGGGATCGAGTCTCACGTCAGGCTCCCTGCAGGGAGCCTGCTTCTCCCTCTGCCTGTGTCTCTGCCTCTCTCTCTCTCTCTCTCTTTCTGTGTCTCTCATGAATAAATAAATAAATCTTAAAAAAAAAAAAAAGAAATACAAAGCCTAGTACAGTAACTGGCACATTGTAAGCTCTCAATATATCATTCCTGGGAATCATCTAATAGTTATGCTATGTTATCAACCCATTATTTAAAATTCTCCTCTGTCTCTTTTCATCTTTTCAGTCATTTATTTATTTATTTATTTATTTATTTATTTATTTATTTATTTTCAGTCTTTTAAAAAATATTTTATTTATTTATTTTTAGGGAGAGAGAGACAGCATGGGGAGGGGTAGGGGGGAGGGAGAAAGAATCTCAAGCAAACTCCCTGCTGAACACAGAGCCCAATGCAGGGCTTCATCCCACGACCCTGAGATCATGACCTGAGCTGAAATCAAGAGTCAGATGCTTAACCGACTGAGCCACCCAGAGACCCTGCATCCTTTTTGTGCTGTGCTTCCTTCCACAGACACCCTCTCTGTTCTTTTCTGTCTGATTGTATCCCATCTACCTCTCCAGGCCAAGCTCAAATTTATGCTTAACCAAATTTTTCTCTGACTAATGCAACCAAAAGTCATAATTTCATCTTCCCACTGAGAAACCAGGAGTTGATCTTGTTTGAAATTTGGATAGGGTTTGGGCAGCCTGGGTGGCTCAGCGGTTTAGTGCCACCTTCAAGGCATGATCCTGGAGACCTGGGATCGAGTCCCATATTGGGCTCCCTGCATGGAGCCTACTTCTCCCCCTGCCTGTGTCTCTGCCTCTCTCTCTCTCTCTTTCTCTGTGTCTCTCATGAATAAATAAATAAAATCTTTAAAAAAAATAAATAAATGTGGATAGGGTTTAATTCCCAACAGACCTCAGCCTTTCCTATGGACCTCACATAGACATACCCTACTCTTCTCTCCACACAGCAGCCTTGCGGTGCAGTGCTGGTGGCTGTCCACTAAAGGACAGAGTTCTGTGATTCTGTGTTCTCATCTGGCTTTAGGAAGAGACCTTTGGTTCTCCAAGGAAATCACTCTCTACTTAGTATTACCATTCACTGATTAATCACAATCGGTTGTGAGTATGATGCATATAATTGCTAATATTGTAGAAAGAGAGCTAGGCTGTGTGTTCGCCGGGATAATTATCTCTAGCTGCTGAGGAAAACAAATCGCAGTAGATAAAAATAACAGAGGTTTATTTTTTGCTTATGTTACAGTGTGCAGGGTGTCAGATGATTTGCTGGGGATTTTTGGGTATTACTGGCTTCCAAGCAGTGACTTGGGGATACTGATTTTCATCATGCAGCATGATTTGCATCATCCGTGGTCCCAGACCTCACCCTTCTAGGCATAAGGTTAGAGAAAATTAGGATAAGAATCATTGGGATGGTTAGTAGCCAGACCTATATAGTAGTACATCCCCAGTCACTTTTTACTGGGCAGCTACTGCCCAGATTCCAGTCACACGACCTTAACCCAACAACAGTGAAAGCTGGGAAATTACTTTTCTTGTGTTTCCCTGGAAGAGAAAATGGAATTGATCTGCATCTAGTTAGTCTGTGGTAGGAGGCTGAAGAAACAACTGTCTCCTTACCACCAATACCAATTCATGTAACAACCATGAAGCCGTTTCTTCCTTTGCTACCTGTGAAAAATAGATCATATATTAAGACAATTCCAGTCACTCCCAGATAATGAAACATCACTTCAAGTCCAAGAAAAATCTCAGTCTAGTCATTGAAATGTCCAACCTGAAAAAAGAAGACTATGAAATCCCTTTGAAACTGAAATTTTCCTTTTCTTCAACTTGCATGAACATCATGTTAGGATAAGCCTGTTCTGGGGTAGGAACCCATGACAAGCTTCTTTTCACCAGATGAGATTCTTGAATTCTCTGGGATTGGTGTAGGGAAAGAACAAAGAGATCAGATTCAGGAAATGCCATGCTTTAATTGTATGCTTGTGACCTGGAGCTAGTGATCTCTGGTCTGGGCATGCTAGATGGTCAGTGGTTCCTCCCCACATCATGAGGCACATTTGTGGCTTCCTTGGAGATTTCTCAGTTGGAAACATCTGATTTTCACACCCTTGATGTTGGCAATGTCTTCCTGTTGGCTGTCCACTCATGACTTCTACCCTTTTCTTTATGAATCTAATAAACACATTTATAATGAGGCTGACTCTTGGGCAGTCTATTTCAAGTCTGTTTCTCCATGCTGGCTCCCTACTATTCAATCCTTGTTGGGTCTTTGATGTATATATCTTTCCCTATCATCACTGGAAACTCAGCTGCTCCCCACCGTGGATACCACTTTTCTCTCTGGCACTATGACAGTAGTCACAGCCTACCAGGTTCAGAGTTCTCAGGCATTAGTTCCAAAACTCCAAGGGACGTCTATCAAATTGTCTACGTGGTCTTCTTGCGCCTTTTCTCAATAGGCCTTTACTTTTTGTCTGAGAGCAAGTAGTGGGGAGAAAGTATCATTACATCTTCAACTGCTTTCCTCTCAAATTTCTGTCATCCTTTAACCTCAACTCAGGAGGTGTCTCTTTAGGCCACAGATTCTGTGAAGAATCTGCCTTGCAGTTTAGCATCCTTGTGGAATTTTGGGGGAGTGGGTATTGACATACATTGTTTGATTTCAGCTTTAGGTTTGCCCTCAACTAGTACTGAGAAAATGACCAATTTAGCATGCTTTTTAGGTTAATATTAAGTAAAACTTCCAAGCTGTGATTTACTTTAAAAAATAAATTAGAATGGATCGACTAAATGTCATGTCACACTCTTTTGCATTCTGACTGGGAGAGAAACAGAAAGAATTAGAACTTCGCACGCTGAGAATTTCTGGGCATCATCTTAAGTGTGCTCAAGAGATTGCTGAGTGTGGGAAGCTCATTGCTCATATGTGTCTCTGCAAAGTGCATGTTGAAAGCATTATGTGGAAGGGATGTGAGAGTCACACCCGACTTCATGCCTTTCATGGTGTGGCCCGCAAACATAACCATGCTGGATATTCGGCATGCAATGTGAAGCCTTTCTGATCACTCAATAAATTGAAGGTACCATACCAGATTATTAAAATATGAGAGAAACTGCTGTGGGAGAAGGAGATGTGTACATTTGTACCTAAAACTAATCAAAAGAACTTGTGTTACTATAGTCATGTCAAAGTAGACTTTAGAAGGTGAAATATTACCATAGAGAAAAGAGTCCCATCACATGACAACAAAGAGGACAATTCACCAAGAAAGCGTAACAATCCTAAATCCTGGGGTTTAAACTGAGAGATTGGCAAACCTTTGTCTCTTTGGTATTAAAAAACCGTGGGGGATCCGACTATGTTCTTCAGAGGTTTCCACATAACTTTTGAGCCTCCTATGTCATGCAACTTCAAAATCTGGTAAAATGTCTCTAGAGAGAGGTTGGCTGTGTGGTTACATCCAACTTCCTCCCACTGGTCTTTGTATTTTCATCACCCTGAGACTAAGGGAGTTTTACCATCCCCTCATAGAATCTTTTGCTTAACTTTCAGTCTCTGTGCGCCCCAGAATTTAAGAAATATTTTATGAGGACTTTGTGATATTGTGATTTATAATAAGATATATGTACTGAGTCTTTGGCCCAGTTTCAGGCACAGAACTCCTAAAATCCTTAGACTTTCCTAAATGCCCAGAGATATAAAAGTATTCTGTTATGTTAATAAAACAACTTAGGAAGCACCCAAAGATGAGGGTGGAAGAGAGGGGCTGGTTCTCTGATTTGAGGGTTGAAACGTCCAGTCCTATCCCAATCTCCTGGTGATGGGAGGAGGGTTGGAGATTGAATTCAGTCACCACCAATGGCCAAAGATTTAATCATACCTATGTAAAATAGCCTCCATAAAAAAAACCCCAAAGGGATGGGGTTTGGAGAGGTTCCCTTGGTAGACACATGGAGATGTGGAGGGAGTGGTGTGCTTGGAGGGGGCATGGAAGCCAGGTCTTTTCCTCGTATCTTTCCTGTGCATCTGTTCTATCTGGCTGTTCTTGAGTTACATCCTTTTATAGTAAACCAATGGTCTGATAAGTAAAATGTTTCTCCAAGTTCTGTGAGCCATTCTAGCAAATTAATTGAATCCATGGAGGGAGTGGTAGAAACCTCTAGGCTCTATATAGCCAGTTGGTCACAGCCATAGGTAACAACTGGGGCCTTCAACCGGCAGGATGAAGAGTCTTGTAGAACTGAACCCTTACCCTGTGGAATCTGATGCTATCCCCCAGTAGATAGTATCAGAATTGAGTTGAATTGTAGGCCACCCAGCTAGGGCTTTATAAAGAATTGATGGTGGCGTGGAAATCCATCCCCCACAACACACTGGAAATTGGGAGCAGAATCATTGAAGCCTTTGAGGTCCTTCAAATCTCCAACTCGTTTTATACCAGCCCAATATGGTTGTGACCAACTTTTAATTTCTCTTTTCTCTTTCCCCAGGAGAGGTCCTAGGCCTGGGCCACTCCTAGTTCTCAGCCTGGGGTCAGAATGAGCAAAGCCCTTCGTGGGGAACAATGACTGAAGATCATTAGCTCACTCACCCAGGACATAAGCTTTTCAGAAATTTTAATCTAATCCTTGTTCCCACAGCATCTTGATGTCTTCAAAATTGGATTTCTGTAATTTATCTGACTTTTTCTAGGCTTAGTTTTTTTGAGTCCAGTGGGAGTGTAAGTGTGACCCAGCCTACTACATTTGAAAGTAGAGATCCTTTTCTTTATTAATTTTTGGAAGGTAGACTACCTTTCATTATGTTAAGTTTATCCTAATTTTATGAATCTTCTCTTGCTTTTGGGAACTTCTTGTATTTAGAGATACAGTCACCAGTTTATTGAAATAGATCATTTTCATTGAGGAGCAATATAAAAGGATTTCTTTGAAATTCAGTCTCTATCTGGAAACATGAGTTGATATTTGCAGAGTTGTGAAACTAATATGTATGAATAGGCTTTGGATATACAAATACAAAGGTTTTTTTTTTATTATAATGTGGAACAACAAAAGTAGGATATTTCCTTTTATATTATTTATTTTTATAAGCACTATAGAGATATTACATCCAAAGTAAAGTCATAGACAGTCTTCTCCTAAACAAAGGCTTCTCAGACATATAAATCCAAAAGAGAACAAATGTCATTTTTGAGCATACAGTTTTTATTCAGCTATTTTCATGTAAATTTTACATTGTAAAAATAAGACAATTCGGGCTGCAAAGGGTTAGGAATCTTACATAGAATCACACAAGCAGGAGACTGAAGGGCCAGCATTCAGACCCCTGGAAGTAAGTACAAACCTAGACTCCTAGTCACATAAAAATGTGAAATGAGGTTATAACTCAAAGATTCTCTGTAGTTCTGTTCTGTTACAGTTGCAGCATAAAATACATAAGAAAGTTAAATAGTGTCTCCTATGATAATTCTAGGGTCACCGAAGCTCATTTACCTGGAGGTTGAAGGAAACCATCCTGGAAGTCTTCCTGTGGACCAATCTTTTCTTCCAACTACTAACCATATATTAATGTCTTATGACTACGTTGGCATGTTAGACAGCCACAGGGAAGACAGGATCCTTAGCAAAAGTCAGTTTCCAGAAGGTGGAGAGACTGTTGAGAGACACTGTTTTGAAGTAGAGGACTTTGTGGATGACATAATGGATGAGTTCCTGAGGACACAGTGGAATGATTTCAAATGCTGAACCTAGATAAGAATCGAAATGACAGTAGGGGATTCAGAGCCACAAGCAGGAGACAGTGAATGATCCAAGAGTCCTGAACTTTGGGAGGTGACTGATTGGAACAGGAATAAAGACACAATGGAATTAGTTCTGAAGGGCTTCAAGGCAGATGGCACAGCGGGGCTGTGAAGTTGGGTAGAGAGAAGAGTGAGAATTGGAACTAAGACAAACAGAGTGGGTCTTTCTGTGGGGAAGCCATTAGGGCAACACGCAAATCACAGAAGGGTAGGAAGCCAGGCCCAGCGAGGGCAAGAACTCCTGGAAGAAGCTGAATGAGCCATGTTCCACTTCTTCAGCCACGATCTCTTTTGATTATCACTTACAAGTTCTTACATTTGCAAATTTTCAAGCTCACAGTTCCAGTTTTTAGAGCTGAAAGAATATCACTGACTGTCATGATGAATAAAACCCTGTATTTCTCAGGTATTCCTTTTTAGTAAGACTATTTTTCCTTACCAGGTGTCTATTAAAATAGTCATCCCAGCTTTAGCGCAGTCAGTTTAAAGCTTTACCAAGTAATTTCGAGGGCACTCAATGATTCAATGATTGAAAAGTTAGCTTAGATCCAATCACTAATAGTGTTTTATACCATCAGCTTCCCTGGTTCTCATGCTTTCAGACTCAGATTGAATTCTACAATCAGCTTTCCTGGGTCTCCAGCTTGCAGACAATGGACTGTGGGGCTTCTCAGCCTCCATAATCATGTGGCCTATTCCTATAATACCTGTGTATCTATCTTTCTATCTGTCTGTCCAACTGATTGTCTCCTACTGGTTCCCTGGAGTACCCTAACTAATATGCTAGATGAAGTGTAAGATCTTAATGTTTGTAGCCCATATGCAAACATTTTATTTTTTTAAGATTTTATTTATTTGTTAGAGAGAGAGAGAGAGAGAAGCAGGCTCCATGCAGGGAGCCCGACATGGGACTCGATCCTGGGACTCCAGGATCACACACTGGGCTGAAGGCAGCACTAAACCACTAAGCCACTGGGGCTGCCCCAAACATTGTAAAATATAATTTTATCTTCTTTGGCTTTAGGAAGAAATTAGTTAAATAAGTATAGTATGTTCAACTAGGTAAATTCAAATATACTATTCAGTCTGAGTAAACATAGCATATTACTTTTCTGGGTAGTTTATTTTGTCACAGAATTCACCACTCCATACAGTTAGATCTTTTAAAAAATTTGACCCTTGTGTTTCCAGGGCATGTACTCTGCCTCCGCCTAGAATGGTCTTCATACTCTGTACCATTTATTTAAAACTGAATCCCAACATCTCCTCTGTACCTGTTTCCCTGACCCTCCTCCCTCTATTGCTACCATTCTGAGTGACTTATTCCATCATCTAAACAATTTCTGGATATATATATATATTTTTTAATATATAATACATATTTTATATAAAAATAAATATATAAATTATAATATTTGTCTTATTTTTACCATACTGTTTTTACCATACTGTTTTATAGTTTCTATGTCTATCTCACAGTGATTATTCATGGGGATAAATCATATCATTTTCATTTGTACATCCACAGCACCTAGCATAGTATATAAATTATAATATATCACTGAAATTTCAATACCAGTTTATTTTTTATTTTTTTATTTTTTTCAATACCAGTTTAGAATTTAATAGTACAAATAAGCATTGGCTTATTCTGTATTTTACATTTTGTGTACTTTGATTTGTTCTTTTGAGATGCCCAGACTATTCTTTGGTTATTTTTCACTATCACTATCATTTTAATGTGATTTTTAGTAGAAACATTTTTGTCACTACCGAAACATTATTTTGGCAGGCTAATTTGATTAGTGGTGCATTATAAAATTCAACATTGAAAAATTTAAAGGATCATTTAATAAAAATTCCTTCACTTTGTATTTACTGCTGTATATACTGCCAGTGAACTTGTAAAATTGGTAGGAGCGAACAAGTGACCCGCCCAGCATATGTGCTTGCACTGACTGTTCTGCTACCAGCTCGGTATGAGTTCACCATGACTTACTAACATGATGTTTTGACAACTTTCAGCCATCACATAGCACCAAACTGGTAGAAATCCAAAAGTAAACCTGGCACTGGAATTAGTGGCAGAATTGATGTTTAATTTGGTTCTCTAGATGATTCATTTACTCCTATGTTTGATCTCCCAGATTCACTGCTACATCTTGAAAGTGTCTAGGAAACTTTCCTTCTTGGGTACTGCATCCATCAAAACATTTTGCACTCTTGGTCATTGTTGGATATAACACACTATATGCTCAAGAATTCCTGTCATTTCTTGTCTTGAGAAAAGGGGAGGTGGCATAGTTACATTTGGCACCTAAGTACTTTCCACTCAAAATAGAGGTATTGGTGGAACTCTTTGTAATTAGACCAGCTTTTCCTTTGTTGACCAAAAAAATTTTTTTTAAAGATTCTACTTATTTATTCATGAGAGGCAGAGAGAGAGAGAGAGAAAAAGGCAGAGACATAGGCAGAGGGAGAAGCAGGCTCAATGCAGGAAGCCTGATGTGGAACTCGATCCCAGGACTCCGGGATCACGCCCTGAGCCAAAGGCAGACACTTAACCACTGAGCCACCCAGGTGTCCCTTGACCAAAAAAATTCTGTCTCCATTAAGTCCTACAGGAATTTTGTTTGTTTGTTTGTTTTAAGATTTTATTTATTTACTTATTTATTCATGATAGAGAGAGAGAGAGAGAGAGAGAGAGGCAGCGACACAGGCAGAGGGAGAAGCAGGCTCCATGCACCGGGAGCCCGACGAGAGAGAGAGAGAGAGAGAGAGAGAGAGAGAGAGAGGCAGTGACACAGGCAGAGGGAGAAGCAGGCTCCATGCACCGGGAGCCCGACGTGGGATTCGATCCCGGGTCTCCAGGATCGCACCCTGGGCCAAAGGCAGGCGCCAAACCGCTGCGCCACCCAGGGATTCCCCCTACAGGAATTTTGATTCACAGTCTTCCAATCCTAGGCTGTCTCTGTGGTTGTATTCCTAACTTATTAAATGCATGCAATTAATTATAATTAAAGGTAGAAAGTTACAATCACTGTAAGAGATTTTTAAAAATATTTTTAAAAAATTTACTTAGAGGGTGTGAGAGTGTGAGCAGGGGGAGGGACAAAGGAAGGGGCAGAGAGAATCTTAAGTGAGTCTTAAGTGCAGCAGGGCTGGATGTGGGGCTCCATTTCACCACCTGAGCCGAAATCAATTGTTGGATGCTCAATCAACTGAGCCACCCAGATGCCTCTTTAAGAGATTTATTTATTTATTTATTTATTTATTTATTTATGTATGTATGTATGTATGTATTTATTTATTTTATTTTTTATGTTTTCAAAGATTTTATTTATTTATTCATGAGAGACACAGAGAGAGAGAGGCAGAGATATGGGCAGAGGGAGAAGTAGGCTCCCTGCAGGGGCCTGATGTGGGACTCCATCCCAGGACCCTGGGATTGTGACCTGATCTAAAGGCAGATGCTCACCACTGAGCCACCCAGGTGCCCCTGTAAGAGATTTTTTATAAGATAAAACTGTATAAGATTTCAGATAAGTGAGATTGCTTTTATCTAGAATATCAGAAAAGACATAGGAATATAGTAAATGCATGATAGCCATACCAACAATCGTAACACCATGAGCATTGTAGTGGTCATTTTCTGGTTCACTTCACCCTTAGCTACCATTCTGTTCCTTTCCTTTTCCTACTAGAGTCTATCTGCCTGACCACTAGGATCCAGACCTACATAAGGTTGTATGTCAACTCTGTGCAATTAGAGAAAGATGTACCTTTCTTGCAGGTGAATGCAGTCCAGCATCAGATTTGTACAAGTTTAGTAAGCAGAGCGCATGCTGGGTTTGAGTCCTCATTTTTTCCCCCTTGGTTGGATGCCCTTGTTCAAGGCATCGCCTATGTAATTATCTATGGTGGTGCTGACATTGTAGCATAAATCAATTTAGACTAATAAGATACGAGGATACATACATGGAGGCTTTTGAAAATAAAAGCTCTTTCTCCTATGGAAGCTACTAAAAAAGACTCTATGTCCAACTGGACATGAATTAGAAAGCATACAGTCTTAGTTACTACAAGTTAATATCATGGGACCAGGTTAATATCTTGGGACAAGCCCTAGTAAAAAGCTATAGTGGTAAGTATATAACATACAAACAGGCAGAAATGGCTCAATACAATACAGGTTTGTTTATAACTTACATCAAGACTAAATTTTTTCATTGCTTTCCATACTTTTAGGGATTAAGATCTTTAACATTGTTCTTAACAGATTTATGGAGGAATAATTGACATGTGATGAACTGCATATATTTGAAGTATACAATTAGATAAGTTTGACATATGTATACATTTATAAAACTATCACCAGAGTCAAGAAAATTAACATATTTGTCACCCTAGAAGATTCCTTGTGCTCCTTTGTAATTCTTCCCAACAAGCCATTCTTATCCTCATCCTCTCCCTAGACAACCACTATTCTGCCTTTGGTTACTATGCATTAGTTTGTATTTTGAAGGGGGTGAGGGAAATATATATATCATACAATGTGTACACTTAATTTTTCTGGCCTTTTGCACCCAGCATAATTATTTTGACATTCACCCACATTATTGCATGTATCCATACTTAACTCATTCTTATGGTTAGGTAATGTACTACTGTAGGGATATATGACACAGTTCCCCTGTTCAGTGGTTGATGGACATTTGGATTGTTTCCAGTTTTGAGCTATTACATATAAATGTACATCCACATACACGTCTTTGATGGGCATATGCTTTCATTTCTCGGGGGTAAAGACCTAGGAGCAGCTGGATCGTATGGTTGGTGTATGTTCAACATTTTTAGAAGCTATTAAACTATTTCCAAAGCAGTTGCTCTGTTTTACCTATTTTTTTTTCAATTCTTTTACCCCTGTGTGTTTATGTAGGTTAGTTTTTGTTGCCATGGCCTCAAATTCACTAATAAGTCTCCTGCATTTGGTTAATATCATCTAGTGTGGTTTTCATTTCAACCATTGTAACTTTCACCTAAAAGCTCTGATCTTTTTAGTCTCTTCTCCACCAGTTTTATTGAGATACAATTGAAATGTAACACTGTATTAGTTTGTATACAACAGAATGGTATGATATATATATATATATAAATAAAAATATATTTATATATTATAAATATATGTGTTACATTTATAAATGTAAATGTATACAAATGTATACAAACTAATACAGTGTTACATTTATATATTTTATATAAAATATATATTTTTATTTATATATAAATAAAAAATAAATATATATGTATATATTATTAATTATAATTAATAATTATATTATTATAAATTAATATATAATATATTATATTAAGATAATATATTATATTATCTTATAGCTGGTTTTATTAATTTAATAAATTTCTGAACATATGAAGTATAGCTAGTACAATTACTGTTTTAATGCCTTTGTCTGTTCATTCTATTATCTGTGTTAGTTCTGGGTCGATTTTCGATTGATTGGTTTTCTTCTTCATTATGGGTAGTATCTTCCTGCTTCTTTGCATGCCTAGCAATTTTTGATCGGATGTCAGACAAGGTAGATTTTACCTCGTTGGCGGCTGGTTTTTGTATTCCTATAAACATTCTTGAACTTTGTTCTGCGATACCGTTATGTTAGTTAGAAACAGTTTTATCCTTTTAGAACTTGCTTTTAATATTTGTTGGGCAGGACTAGAGAAGCATTTAGTCTTAGGCTAATTTTGTCCCACTACTGAGACAAGACCCTTCTAAAACCTTTCCCCAGTATTTCATAAACTATGAGGTCTTCCAGCTTAGCTGATAAGATGTTTCTAGCCCTGTGTGATCTCCAGGAACTGTTTCCTCTAGAACATTCTTTTTCCAGCCTTAGGTAGTTTCCTCACACACATTTGCTGATGAGTATTTTGCTGAACACTAAAGGGGATACCCTCTGCATTTCTCTTATGTTCTCTCTTGCTGTTTCCTTTCGAGTACTCTATCCTGTAAACTCTGGCTGCCTGCGTGTCCCCAGATTACCATCTCTGACTTCTCAGTTCAGACAGGTGTGCTGGGTCCTCTCTGGGTTCCCACTCCCTCAACCACGTCCTGGAAGCTTTTGAGACAGTTGTAGAGCTTACCTTGTTGACTGTCTCTCGGGGATCACTGTCCTTCGCTGCCTGATATTCATTGCCTTGTAAATCATTGTTTTAAATATTTTGTCCAGTTTATGAATTGTTTCAGGAAGGAAGGAAAATCTGATCCCTTTACTTCATTCCACAGAGAAGTCGAAGTGCCTGAGCTCCTTAGATCCTATGACATCTTCATTTTCAACATACAGCTTGCAAGATCTCTGTGTTCTTTTTCATCAAGCTGTGGAAAGAGAAAGAACATGAAGGATTATGCATAGGTAATTTTATGAGTCAAGTCTAAAAGTTGTTGCTCATATCTGTGACATTCCCCTGGCCAGACATAGGTCACATAGTTATATCTGACTGAAAGTTCAGTGGGAAGTAGTCAAGCTATAATCTCAGGGAAACACAGGAAATGGTTTCGGTGAATGGCTGGCCAATTTCTGCTACTTGCACCTTTGTGGGCATCACATACCTATTTAACTCTTCCTGCCACATAGTAGAAGACAGTTATTTCATGTCAAGAGAGACTACCATCCGGGTATTTATGATCTTCAGGTGATGCTTTTTTTCCTCTACATTAAGTTTGAATCATTTTGCAGCATATAAAGCAAAAAGCAAGTTTTTTGCTCTTCCATGCTCACCCAGTAAGTAGTACTGGACCAGGGATAAGATAATTGCAATGAAAACTTCCATTCAAAGAAAAGAGTAGGATTCTACTGCAGTGTGTGGTCCTTGGCAATGTTGAACATTCTGGCAGGCAGGCTTTGTGCCTGCCCTCTTCCCTAACAAATGGAAATAAAGTAAAACGTTTATTTTACTTTCTGAAAACATTTCATCTTTTATTTTTTGCATGTCCCGACTCTTCCCCTGGGAGGTGCCTCCCTATTAATTATCCTCCACTATCTTTCAGGAAGTTAGGTTTGGGGAGTAAACCTTTCTTAGGGGTTGCACAAATTTTAATTTTAAATGAGATATAGAAAAGCATGAGAATTTTGTAAAATTTTAAAAACTATTCAGTTATCTAATTTACTATATTTGATAAAAAGTTACTATTTGCGGGACGCCCAGGTAACTCAGTGGTTGAGCTTCTGCCTTCGGCTTAGGGCATGACCCCGGCCGGGGTCCTGGGATCAAGTCCTGTATTGGGTTCCCAGGACTGGGCGAGAGCTTGCTTCTCCTTCTACCTATGTCTCTGCCTCTCTCTGTGTGACTCTCATGAATAAATAAATAAGTAAATCTTTAAAAAAAAAAGGTTACTATTTGCATCTATTTTAATATAATTATCATAGGTAAAAATGAGAATAAATGGGTTTATTTGATTCCATTTGCTATAATATTCATCTTGAAATAGAGCATTTATTTTAGTGCTCGATAAATTGAATCTTACCATATATTACATGTAGCATCATATAAAGGATATTTTTATAGATTTTTCTTTGTTGAATATCACTCTGGATTAAATCTTTAATTAAAAAAACTTTGAGTCTTTATTAAGATGTGTGAAATGCTTTGATGCTCTTAAGATAAGAAGTGCTAAGTGCGAAGTATAATTAGATTTAGCAAATTTGCACATGCTAAAAATTGTGTTCAAAGACCACATTGATTTTTTTGTGAAATTTGCATTTTGGATGAACTCCCAAAATATATGAAGGATAATTTATATAGCTCAAGAAGACTATTTTTATTACTCCCTATTTCAGTTTGGAAAAAAAGCCCCACAGATGTTTTATTATCTTTTGAAAAAGGAAATGATATTTCCTTAACATGCCATTTCCTGTGATATATCACTTCATACATATGGGGTTAAAAATAGAAAAAACTCATTAACTGTAGTGATGTTATACCTAAAAAGCTCTATTTGGGTTCAAAACTAATAATTGCCTGAGCATTATCTTAAATACACTTTTAAGGGACAATGGAAGATGACTGTTTGGAAAAAATACATTTCATAATGCTTGAAACAAAGGAAATCCCCATTATGTAAACAATTAGATTTAAGAAATCAAGATACCTATATGGTATTGTTTTAACTGTATTTACATATCTATGCGTATATACACTTCAGAGGAATAAACATAGAAATAAGTAATAAAATACAATGCAGTAAAATGTTGGCAGTGATTATTAGCCAATGAAATTATGAATGATTTATTTTTTGTACTTTCTGTATTTGCCACACTTCCTGAAAATGTGCTTACATGAATGTATAATTTTTAAAAATTAAACATAATCTGTTTGTCTCAATGTGATGAATAAAAGAAAGAAAATAAATTATTTCTTTTTTACTGACTACGTTTTGCTCCTTCATAAATTAGATAATGATGCATGTATAGAACAGACTGGTGAGAAAAAGTTCAGAAATCATTGCTATTAAGCAATGATTATATAGTTTTTAAAATATTTACTTATTTATTTGAGCGAGTGGAGACAGAGGGAGGGAGAGGGAGAGAATCCTCAGACTCTGCTGAGGGCGGAGTCCCACACTGGGCTCCACAAAGGGTGGGGCTGGGGGCGGGTCTCTAGGCTGGATCCCAGGACTGTGAGATCAAGACCTGAGCTGAAATGCTGAAATGGAGAGTCAGATGCTTAATGGACTGAGCCACCCAGGCTCCGCAAGCAATGATCATATGTTTTATGTACTTATTCTAAGCATTTATATGCATTAACTCAGTACTCAGAACAACCTGACAAAGTTGCGCTATTTTTATCTCCACTTTACAGGGGAAGAGATTGAGGCACAGAGAGACCCTCACTCTTAACCAGCATACTATGCTTGCACTTGCCAAATATCTACTATGTGTTCTGAACTTTTGATTATGCATGATTGCTTGACAGTAAGCGCGAATATCTCAGACCTGGACAGTTCTAGGTTTAAATTCCAATGCAAGTATTTCTATGTAGTGTGACTTTGGAGCAGGAACATAGCTTCCCAGTCTGAGTTCCTTCATAAATGAAAGGGGATAATGGTAAGATTCAGCTATAAAAAAAGAATGGGGCTTGCGATACCTACTGGATACAGACATGAAAACTCCAAGACCCATGGCTAAGTGACTTCTCCAAGATTATACAGATAGTGAGTGGGAAAACCACAATTTGAACTCAGGTCTGGCTCGATGATCCATCAGTAGCATGTGTCACAGACTTTTAGAGGGGCTAGAGAATCACTCTAGCCGGCAATGTTCAGTGACACTTTCTTAGAAGAGGTTGAATTCTTTTGGTTTTTTAGTTTTATAGCCTGGGCAATAAAGTTCTCTTAGCCTTATAATAAAGGCCTTAGTAGAGTATTAGTACTTAGTCATATAGCAGAGTTCCTTTGGTTTTATAGTGTGGGCAACAGGAGTACTGAGAAATCATAACTCACCTTTGTATAGTAATCTCCTTAATTTCCTAAATAATTGCTCAGTCATTTATCCAATTTGGTTTTTACAGTGAGGGAAGACAGATAATATTCATCACATTTTACTGTTCAAGAATCTGAGGCTGAGAGAGATCCAGGGACTTCCCAAGGTCAAACTGCAAGTGAATTGTAGAGCTGAGACTAGAGCAAATAATTTGTCTTTTTCAGTGGAACCTGAAAAGGCACGAATGAAAAGTTAAGAGTATCCACTGGCCTCCCTGCTTGTGTGTACCAGGGATCTGCTATAGATGTTTCCTCCTCTCAGCCAAGATGGCCGTCACTTCTCTTGCTGGGACCCATAATTACAGGCTTTTCAGTAATGCCTGTCAGCCCAGTGTCCCAAATCTTGTTTTTCTTAGTTCTGCTAACTTTTCTGTATAATAAATGCCAGGCGGCACTAGCTAATTAGCAAAGAGCAGACAATGCACGTTGATACATAACTTACTCTTCCAAGGCCCCTATTTACTGCCAGTGACTTGTGACCTCACTGTGAACCCTGGTGGCAATAAAGCTACCACTGTGATTAGGGTTAGAATACATGTAATCTTCTTAGCCTTAGTTGAAACTGTGAAAATCCCTTTCATCTTCAATTATTATTTATTTGGCCCTTTTCTCTGGAGGGCAAGGGGCTGTCTAATCCCCCAGGCTGAGCCTCGGGAGTCTGTATCAGTAGAAAAGAATGCCAGCCTTGCATACCAGGAGCTGGAAGACTGGACCATGGATTGGGGAGGACATGACCCTGACGGGGGTAGAGATGGGGCTGCAGCAGGAGCTTGCTTTCTGATGGTTATTCTCCAAGGGGACTGCTTTGAAAAGGGCTCAAGAAAAGTTCCTCGCAATGTAAAGTTTTCATAAGGGGAAGAGAATTAACAAACCATAAAACCTTTTATTAAAACCACACTATGTAACATTGAGTAGAATGAGGTACTACGACTCAGAAATGATGCAGCTGACTGAACTGTTGCACTCCAAAAGGATCCCGTGTCAGCACAGCCAAGATATGCTCATTGGAGATGCACAAATTTTATCCCAGGACAGTTGAGAGTGTTGGAAGATGTGCTCATCCAAGTTGAATGCCTGGATTGTATTACCTTAGGGTACCTTGACTTTAATGAATCAGTAGTAAAGACTTGGTTGAAGAATTATTTCATTGAATGAAGGAAGTAGCAGCCAAAAACACTTAGCAATGGCTGTCACCAGAAACTCTTAAACTCAGTGGCGGAGTCCCTCTTCCTTACTTTGCCCATGGGTCCCAGAGTTTTAAATGCCTGTAGCCCTGATCTTCCTGCCTTCTGGTACCCAACAACCTAAGGAACCTGAGCCTTTTTTTTTTTCTTTCTTTTCTTCCTTTTAAAAAAATTTATCATGGAATTACCAGGCTCAAGAAGCCCAACGGACATGTCTGGGAGACCTCTGGTCCTCTTTTTGGCTCTCTTCCTTATAACATAGGCCAGTTTGTGTAAGAGTGTGTCTTCCTGGGGAAGGTGATCCCAGCTGTCATGCTAAGTAGCTCTTCTCTGAGGGGAACTGGCCGAGGGAGGCTGGCAGCTGCTGACAAAAATCTGACCCGGGTACCCAGCTGCTGACAAAAATCTGGGATCCAGACCCTGATCAACAACATATTTCCAAACCCCTTTAAGGGGCATACTGGAGTCTAAACAGACTCGAGCTAAGAGGTTTATTTATTTTTTTAGAATGATGACAAAAACAAACTCCCATCCTTCCTCTGTGTCCACATTTTCTCTTTCCTTTGAATTATTCCTAATTCAAACTTCTGAAACAAAGAGGGCCATTTGGTAGGTGGGAGGAAAAACAGCAAAAACTAGTCAGTTTTCCCTGCCTTCTACCTTGCCCCAAAGTGAGCTGAGTTCAATGAAATGGTCTTCCAATATCAATCAAGGCAATTGAAGAATTCCTGCTCCCCAGTGGCCATCTATTACCTCCTTCACAAAACTCCTAGGTTATGGCTGAGGCTAGGGATTGTCAGAGCTTGTAGATCTGTAGGCATCATACAATTCCAGTGTTATTTAAACACTTCCACTGTAGTGGGGTAGGGATGGGGAGAGCTGGTGAATTCTCTAATAATGTTTAGGGAGCTGCTAGGAAATTCTTTGCAAAAATCAGCAGAGAGAGCTTATTGATCAAGGTTTGTATTTATGTTTTTGGAAGCCATCACATTTTAAAAAAGTAGTAGCTAATAAAAAAACTTTCAGTGGAATACTTGGAAAAGGAAAAGCAAGTTGAGCAAGTCTTCCAGAAAGTAAGATACAGAAATAAAAAGCATAAAACACTAAAAAGAAAAAAAAAGCCATAATAATAGTGGTTTAAAATTAGATTAAAACAATTTAAGATACTGCAAAACAGAAAAGAAGACCAAATTATCAAAGAAATAATGCAAGAATGCTGCTGCCAAAACGAAGGGCAGGAGATCACATAGTCACTTAAACAAAGATATATTACTGTAAAATTTCAAAATACCAAGAGTAAATAAAATAAAAAGGGTTTTAGTAAGGTGTTGAAAACAACTGCACAGTATACCTGAAGGGCTCTAATTAGAACCTCTTCTTAAAATTCTAAGATTTGGAGGGTGGCTGTGGGGATCCATTTGTCTTGCTGCTGCTCAAGACAAGCCTTATATGTAAGTTCCCTTTGCTTTTTAGAACTGCCACCTACCAACCTGGAGTGGCAGGCTCTATTCCTCTTCCTGCCCTCCAAGTATGGGGGTTGGTTTCAGATTATGCCTGGGAAGCTCCCAGGAGTGTTGTAGGAGTGTTGTGAATAGACAAATGATAACATGGATGTGTTTCTTTTTTTTTTAATATTTTTTTTAAATTTATTTATGATAGTCATACAGAGAGAGAGAGAGAGAGGCAGAGACACAGGCAAAGGGAGAAGCAGGCTCCATGCACCGGGAGCCCGACGTGGGATTCGATCCCAGGTCTCCAGGATAGCGCTCTGGGCCAAAGGCAGGCGCCAAACCACTGCGCCACCCAGGGATCCCCAACATGGATGTGTTTCAAGTGTAATTTCATAGTTTGCTTTTTTTCCCAAATAATATCCTAAACATTATATGGCACTATTTTTTACAAATGTGATATTTAATAGCTACAAAATATTAAATTTTGTGGCTATGACATTGTCTTTTTTTTAAAGATTTTATTTATTCATTTGAGAGACACAGTGAGGCTGAGACATAGGCAGAGGGAGAAGCAGGCTCCCTATAGGGACCCCGATGTGGGACTCGATCCCAGGACCTGGGGGATCATGCCCTGAGCCAAAGGGAGATGGTCAGCCACTGAGCCATCCAGGTGCCCCTGGCATTGTCGTTTTAACCAATTTTCTATTGATTGTACTTGGGTCACTACTAAAAATCTTGTGCATAAATCTTTGAAAGACTGATTATATTTTTGGATGGATTCTTAAAAAAGGAACGACTAGTTAAAAGGCTACTATTTGTTGCATAATCATGCCTGTTTTCAAGACTTTTAATAATGTATAGGGCCAGATAGTCTTAGAGAAGTTCTTATCAATTTAGAGAAGGTATTCAAAGGGGGTCTGATGGTGTAGGGCGAAGTGACTGGACTGCCCTGGGAGTTAGTGCCAGAATTAAAAATGGAACAGAGCCCTTAAACTTCTAGTCTAGCAGTCATGGGACTCTCCCCCTCCCTTCCCTTTGCTTTCTCTGGAAGCCAGCAGCAATGCCCAAGTCCCTTGTAGAGAAAAACAAGCAGCTTATTGCATCCAGGGCTCGAAGTGGTTGGCAGTAACATAAGACATGGTCTCACATGGTTTATATTTTCCATTGTCTTTAAAACATTTACTGTCTACACAAGTCAGGACACTAAATGCAGCCCGGTCTGAAGAAGACAGACCTTGTCTTAAGTCCATGGGTGTGACATGGCAGGTACTGTGGCAGGTGCTGGTAAGGTACACGATCAGTAGGATAGACTGGGAGGAAATCCACAAAAGTCATTCTGGTAGGACGCAGGGCAGGGAAAGGCATCCATAGAACCTGCTGTTACACAGGTGTGCTACGGAAGGAGACGACCTTGTTGGACTCCAGGAGCTTTATCATTTAGGATTCGGTTTGGTTGCATACAACGGAGAACAACTCAAGAAGTGCTAAATAAGACCGAATTTGTTCCTCTCAAGCATAAAATAAGTTCAGAGGTTGTGAGTAAAGGAGTGCCCTACTGAAAGAAATTATTTTGAAGAAAATTGATCTCAGAGTGGTAACAGACAGGCCTAAGAAGGGGAAACAGAGGCAGGGAGATTTCCTTAGGAAGTGGCCGCTGGATGAGATGTCTAAGAGGGGCTGAAATGAAAGGCACAGGGCGAATCAGAGGGATATTGGAAGGAAGGATCAGCAAATTGGTGTCCAAGTGGAAAAACAGGACACAACAAGCAGGAAGGAGACGAAGATGATATCAAGGTTTGAGAGGGCCATCTCTTTAGGGGAAAGATGATGTTTCCTTTAGGGCACGTGGAGCCTGTGGGGACAGCTTCCATCAGCGCCTCGTGAGCTGAGCCTGGGCTTCTGTGGTGGGGGCTCCAGGACCGCGTGGGGACCTCGCCTGACATTCTGGAGCCTGGGCCTGCTTGTGCCTCCCGTGAAATGGTTCTTTGGTACCCTTGGCAGGACAAACATCTCAGCACTGATAAGATCAGTGGAATCAGGATGAGAAAGATTGGCTGGAAAAAGACAAACCTAAAACACTGATTCTAAGCAACTGGTGGAGAGGCCTAGAAAATGCTGTTACACAATGACCCCTGAAGCCTGGAACTGGGGCTGTTGGCCATCCTGCCCCAAAACCTGCACAGTGTACATTCATTTAAAGATATTTTTTTCTTCCTTTGAAATCAATAATGTTTTTGTTTTAAAAAGAAATAAAAATATATATAAATAGAAAAAATACAATACAGCAAAGTAGTAACCTCATCATCTAGAGATAATCTCTGAACAAATAGATAATTTTAGACACCTTTCTGGTATGTGTATTTATGTATATATGTAAAATGGAAATTAGATAGATATGCCAAATGGGGTGTTTTAATATTTTATATTTTTAATATTAAATGTTTTTATTTTTTTCCAATTTTAAAATATTGTGAAAAATATTATGAATACCTTGCCAAGTCATTCAGTATTTTTCTTTTATCTCATTTATAAAGGCTATATAATGTGCCATTACATATTTATGCCATTATTATATTTAACCTGATGCATATTTAGGAAGTTCCCATTTTGTTCTATGATAAACAACACTGTAATATGCATCCATGAGATTAAATGTGTACAAACCTCTAATGATTTCATTATCACAAATTCATACAAATGGCATCATTTGGTCAAAGGACACATACATTTTTAAGGTTTTTGGTACATATAACCACATTTCCCTCCAACAGCTTTTTTTCAAATTATAGTCCCGCCACGATCATATGATCATTTCAATTTCTTTGCATCTTCTTCAATATTGGATATTTCTAATATTAAAACATACTGGTCTATTTGAAAAGTGGAAATGGTATCTCATTGTTCAATTTTCCTACTTCTATTACTACTGGCTTTTCATTTTTCTTGTGTGGTGGTGGTTTATTTATATCTCTGTCCCTTTACCTATTTGGAGTTTTAAAAATAATTTACAAGACCTTTGTATATGTAAAGTATATTCCTTTTTTGCCTGTCTTAAAAGCTGCAAATTCTTCCTCACTTTGCATTTACCATTCATCTTGCCTCTGGTAATTTTTAATATATATGCATTTAAGATGTTTTTCCTTTTATGATTTCTGCCTTTTGCATAATGCTTAAAAATCCTTTGCCCACAATAATATTGAATAGGTATTCACCTCTATGTTTTAATAGTACTTTTATGGAGTAGAAGAAATACTCTCAAGAATTTGTCCGAGATAGAATCAGAGGACTCAGATGATGGGATGTGAGGTAATTCAGAGGGACGAGTGGAGTGTGACTGAGTTTTCAGGCTTGGTAGACTTTGGTGAGGGTGGAACCACTGACCAAAACCAGGAATACAGGAAAAGGAACAAGTCTGTTAGGGTAGATAATGTGTTCAGTTTTGCATATGCTGCACTTGACATGTCTGCCAGAGAGCCTGGTAGAGATGCCCCAAAGGCTGTTGGAACAGGGTATGGAATGCAGAAGTAAGGTTGGAGTCTTAAACACAGATCTAGAACTCATTGGCAGACGTTTGATAATTGAAAAACATTTGGTTTTCAGTGCATATCCTGGGTCAAACACAGGTAGAGGCACTTCACTGCCTAATCTCATGCAGATGTCTTAAAGATTTCAGGAGGTGGAAATGATTATTCTCATTTTACACCTGAAGAGGCAGGTTTCCAAAGGCTGTGTTTCTTTGCCAAAGTCTGTAGAGCTGTAGAGCTGGATGGTGGGGAAACTCCAGTGTGCTTACCTAGTGGGCCTGTTCCAGAGTTAAGTCGATAGCCTCATTGGCTCCATTGCCACAGGGGTGGAAGAGATCAGTCAGGGAAAGGCAGAGTCCCACGGATGGAGACTAGCACAGTCGAGTGGTGGGCAGCAGAGAAAGGAGGGAGCCAGAGAAGGGACATGGCAAGGAGGCCGAGGGGAGGGAGGAAGGCCATGTGTGTACCTGTTGACCAGTGCTCTAACCAGAGTGCAAACATGTTGATGGCAGGGACATGCTTTTTATTTTATTTTATTTTATTTTATTTTATTTTATTTTATTTTATTTTATTTTATTTTATTTTATTTTATTTTATTTTTATTATTTTATCTTATTTTATTTTATTTTATTTTTATACCAGCTTATTATAAAATGACTGGCAATTTAGGTAAAGAAGATATCCTCCAATATGATGTATATTTAGAGAGAGGGATATTAGTCAAATTTTAAGGAAATAAGCTCTCAAGTCCAAAAATATACATGAGTTTTAAATGCACATTTCATAGGGAAGAAAAATATATTAAGGCTACATTTCACATCATTGGAATCTCACTGTATTTTGGAAGAGGGGGGAATCTAGAGGTGGTAAGCAGGCATGTGATTGACAGCAGGTGGAGGAAGGAGGAGGGTGGGTGTGTGTGAGGTGACTGTATTTGTGGTGATGTCACTCTCCTATACGGCACCGTGAGGGCGGCCACACCACACTGCTGTGTTGTCACAGCTCAGTAAACTGTACCCCAGAGCGACAGCACCTTCATGCAGGCAGAGAATGTCATCTAGGAGTCTGGGGTCCATGACGGGGCACAGGGTGACATCATTCCATCCACTGCTCCAAGGAAGTGTGACCCCATATCCCCGAAGAGAGAAAACAGGAAGGTAGGGATGTGAGGGAGTTTGAACAATTTGAAAAGGGAGCAAAGAACCTGCACATGAGCCCCTTAGTCCAGATGACAGAGTGTCCCCTGGGCTGAGGGCTCAGTCATTGTAATGTGTTGGAGCCTTGCCTGGAATTGAAACACGACGTCCATGGTCACAGATGGTGGGAGCCAGGGTAGGGACATGCTTTCTAAAACATTTTTATTTATTTACTTTTAGATTTTATTTATTTATTCTTGAGACATACAGAGAGAGGCAGAAACATAGACAGAGGGAGCAGGAGGTTCCCTGCAGGGAGCCTGACATGGGACTTGATCCCAGGACCCCAAGATCACAATCTGAGCCAAAGGCAGACGCTCAACCACTGAGCCACTCAGATGCCCCTCTTTTTTTTTTTTTAATTCAATTAGCCAGAATACAGTATGTCATTAGTTTCAGATATAGAGTTCGGTGATGCAGTGCTCATCACATCACGTACCCTTCTTAATGCCTCTCACCCAGTTACCCCATCCCCACCGCCCATCTCCCCTCCAGCAATCTTCAGTTTCTTTCCCAGAGTTAGGAGTCTTTCACAGTTTGTCCCCCTCTCTGATTACTATCCATTCAGTTTTCCCTCCCTTCCCCTATGATCCTCTGCACTGTTTCTTATATTCCTCATGAGTTAAACCATATGATAATTGTCTCTCTCTAATTGACTTACTTCACTCAGCATAATACCCTCCAGTTCTGTCTACGTTGACGTAAATGGTAAGATTCCATGGTAGGGACATTCTTGTAGATAAAGCTGAGACCCCACTCCTGCCCCCGCGCCTCAGAAAACTCCTGTCACAGAGCTTTGCACACAAATACTCTTTGATTGACACTGTCGGTAATTTGCTTGAGTTACCTTCTCAGTGAGACCGTACCAGTCCTGCTGTCCCCACTTGTTATGGCTGGGGGCTCACTCCAGGGAGATCCTGAGCATTACTAAACTATTGCCGTCTCTGAGAGCATCAGAAGTAGACTCCTTGTTTTATGCTCTCTACCTTTGTTGATCAGCTCACTCCCACAAATGGACAGCATGCCGTTTTGCCTGAGTTTTGAGGGAGTGTGCCATGTACCTTTTTATGTTTGAATCACACATCTTTCTTTTACTCTTTTATTTTTTTTTAAGATTTCATTTATTTATTCATGAGAGACATAGAAAGAGGCAGAGACACAGGCAGAGGGAGAAGCAGGCTCCATGCAGGGAGCCCGATGTGGGACTCGATTCCGGGACCCGGGGATAACGCCCTGAGCGAAAGGCAGATGCTCAACTGCTGAGCTACCCAGACGTGTCCATCTTTTACTCTTTTATTGGATGTTCTTCCCTCCATGCTTAGGACTTTGTAAAACAGAAATAGAATCACCTCCCCTTCCCCTTTAACAGCCTTGATATCTGGTATCATAGCAGAAACAAAGGTGGAGAAGTCTGGATCTTTACTGCGTCTATAGGAGTGTGTAGAGTAGGGAAAGCAGGGGTGATTTAGGAATCATGAGTTACAATTTTCATTCTGTCACTTTGGGCAAATTACTTAAATCCTCTGATCCCCATTTCCCTCATTTTCAGAAAGTGGGGAAACCTACCAACAGTTTAGTTTTGAAGGTTAAATAAATTAAGACAAAGGCTTGGTGCATTGTAGGCCCTCAGTACAAGGAAGTTGAAACTGTGAGTCATATTGAATCATTTCACTCAGTGTTCTCAGATGCTTGCCTTTAGGCCATTCCTTAGCCCATTTATACTCATCCATGTTGGGTGGGTTAGAAGGAAAATGAATCCCAGCTCAGCCCCATCTGTTGAATGCAAATCAAATATATGCAGCTTTAGCATATAAGTGTAGCTGACAATAAATCTACTGCTGAAAATGGTTTAGGGTATAATCTGCTTTTCTTGGTCCAAACTAAATGGTACATTAAAAACTCACCTGCAATCAATTTCTGATGATAACCAGTAAAAATCCTAATATAGTTTTTCTTTCTGGGTAAAAAGTCCAACATCAAAATTCTTGTAGACTGAAGTATATTCAATTCAAGCATTTTCCATACGGAATCTAACTTGGCCTCTCTCCAAATACTTTGAAAATGGTTGCCTTCCTCCAGACACCTGGAGGTCTACTTTCAGCCTTGGATACTGGATAACTCCCACTGCAAGTCAGCACAGGCTTCTGACAAACTAGTAGATAAAAGGGGGATTCTTTGAAGACAACAAGAAATTAGCTCCGCCTTAACTTGGCAGAAATATTTATTAAAATGGTGATTTAAGAGATTTTTTAAATGTCACTCTTAGTTGTGGATTTTACTTGAGAACTCCAGCCCTCCGCTTCAGGACTAAACACTCTTTTAGACTCTGGCTTGTTCCTATGGTTTGGTGTAATTATTAATATGTCCCCCTTTCACTCTCAAGAGTCCCTGTTTGGATGATAAATTCTATGGCAATCTTTTACAGACCTTTTTCAGAAGATCTATTGCTTGCATTAATCTAAGAAAAATTACTTTACTTTTCCTCCAACCTCGTCTTTGGTACCCTACCTTGCGGTCATTTAAGTAATTCTCCAGAGCTATAATTAAGAGCTATATGAACAAGGGGCACCTGGGTGGCTCAGTGGTTGAGCGTCTGCCTTTGGCTCAGATCATGATCCTGGGGTCCTGGGGTCCTACATCAAGCTCCCCGAGGAGAATCTGCTTCTCCCTTTGCCTAGGTCTCTGCCCCCTCTCTGTGTCTCTCATGAATAAATAAATAAAATCTAAAAAGAAGAAGAAGAAGAAGAAGAAGAAGAAGAAGAAGAAGAAGAAGAAGAAGAAGGAGGAGGAGGAGGAGGAGGGGGAGGAGGAGGAGGAGAAGAAGGAGAAGAAGAAGGAGAAGAAGGAGAAGAGGAGAGCCATATGAACTGATGAATAACTTCCTACTGCTCTCTTCTTGGTGAAGGCAAATAAGGTAACCTTATAGGGACTCGTCTAATACAACAGCCCTGGGAGAGAAACGTAGGCTTCATGTTTATGTTTGCAAAGCAATTTTCCAACCATTTTAATTAGTTTTACCCCTGAGTATGTGCAAGAATATATACCCACATTGGATAGCAAGGGAATGGAGATGTAGAGAAATCTCCATCTAAATCTGTGCTTTCTGGAGTGCCATTCCATGCTTGAATTCTGAGCACTTTGCGGTCTCATACAGCTTTGACAGACTTGAGTCACCTCCCTTCCTGTTCTTCAGGAGAGGGTGTACTGTGGTGTAGCAACTTGAGGGTAGTAACTATCAGAACATCGCCAGAGATACTTTAAGAGTTACTGCAGGAAAATGGGTTTCCATGGTGCAGGTGGCTGCTGGGAGCAGCCACAAGGCACAACCCCAGCCATTCTCTCTGGAGGCAGGAGAGCCAGCTTGTCAGGATAAAGCCAGGCATTCTTCCGGATAGTCCCGAGGTATCTGAGGCAGATGGAATCTCAGGTTGGGACAGATGGGATCTTATGGACTCTCATAATCTAGGAGTAGGGGGAGGATAAGAGGAAAGGACGTCTACTTGTTTGCTAATGTCCTCTTCATCTTTTTTTTTTTTTTTTATGACAGTCACACAGAGAGAGAGAGAGAGAGAGGCAGAGACACAAACAGAGGGAGAAGCAGGCTCCATGCACTGGGAGCCTGATGTGGGATTTGATCCCGGGTCTCCAGGATCGCGCCCTGGGCCAAAGGCAGGTGCCAAACTGCTGCGCTACCCAGGGATCCCTAATGTCCTCTTCATCTAAAGGTGCTCTACCCTGAATCCAGCTGATATCCTGTCCTCAGCTACCCGGTTTCCTGATTGCAGCCTAGTTCTGAGGGTAGAAAAATTCAAAGCAAAGAAAGGGGACACAGAAAGGTTTGCCATCCAAAAAAATGTGCTTGGAGGGCCCTTATCTGTGGGACAAATATGTAGCAGAGCTGGGGAGAGAATGGAGCCTTGAAATCGGAAGCAAACCTTGCCATGATGTTTGTTTTGAAATGGCCCTTCCACAGCCTTCTCCCAAATGTCCTCACTGGGTCAGGGGAGCAGATGGAGTGCAGGGGAGAAAACACCACAGCTCGGGTAATGGTGCCATTGTGGGGGGTGGTTAGAATTGGTTGGGGTGTCACTCCTGCCGGAAGGTGTCTAAAAGGCCCAGACTTGAGTCTGACATGTTAGTCAGCAGTACACCCCAGAGATCTTGCAACCCAGTTCTCTCATTTTACTTGGAATCTTTCAGGATTTCACTGAACTGCTAGCCTGGCAAGCTCACTGAGCTGCTTTAGTCTGAAAGGTTTAAAAAATATAAACCAAGAGTAATTTCTTCCCACTGTGAAGAATTATCATGAGACCTAAATGAGTGACCCTGGAAACTAGTTGCAATACTTCCTGTCTAGCCAGGGAGCTTGCTCTCGCTCGTGGGCCACTGCCCCAGACAGAGGGCTCTCCTGCACCTGAGGCTGAATCTTTAGGACTTATTCCTTAATTCTGTGTTCTTTCGCTTAAAGGCTACTCCCTGCCCGCCCCCCAATTTCAGAAGCTTTAGGTCTCAGAAAACCTGAATCTTGGTCTACCTGTCCTATGCGGTAATCTCACCGTCTGGCGCTCCAGCATGCTCCTGATCGGCAGAGGAGGCCAGGTGAGGGTGGGGATGACTCAGCTTGGACAAGGCTGGGAAAACAGGCTGGGGCCTGTAAGCAGCTGGGTCAGGCCTAACATTGAGGGCTGGCTCATGTTGTGCCTCAAACTCCCACCCCCTCCCTGTATCTACCACCAGCTCCTTGCCCAGACCAAACTTGTCTTCAGATCTCCAGAGCCACGATTTTAGATCTGGGGAGGGCCTTTGTCATTATTGCTGTTTTCAAGCTCTAAGAAGGGCCTAAGGCCCCTCAGGATTGTGGACCCCCCTCCCTGCAAAATGAAGCCACAGCGTTGGCCAGCACTGAAGGTAGGTAGAACACTTGGTTCGCTCGTCAGATATAATCTGCTTGGTGTGTCCCTGCGTGGGCAGAAACCAAAGAATGATGTCTACCTATCTAAGCATTCAATAAAACACAAACCAGGGCAATTCTGCACACCTTCATGTAGTGCCCATTATGAGCAAAGCCTCTGAGTTACCCCCTGAGGGGTTAGAAAGCTGACCAGACATGATGTGGGTCTCCAGTATTCCAGAGACCGTGGTGTGAAAAGCTTGTCGGTCATTTGCTATTAATAGCTGTCATTCAGCACCTTCTACAGCCTTGGCATTTTATTATATGGTCTCTACTTTTACCAACAACTCTAGAAGGTAGATCTCCTTCTTCTCATTTTGTGGATGTGGAAACTGAGCTTCAGAGAGGTTATGTGATTCATCCAGGTCAGGCAGCGAGGGTCCCCCTCTGCTTGTCTGGGCTTATAGAGGAGGAAGGCCTCAAGCGCAGTGTCAGATGGAGGCAGAAAGCCAATGGGCCCACCAACCTTTCTCTTCTCCATTTCACACAAACCTTTATTGGAATCTCCGTTTTAACACTTCATGTGGGTTTGGGAAAGCTGCTCTCTGTCTTGCTTTCTTCATAAACTGGATGAAATCCTCCCTGACATAGCTGGGATGATGAGATGACATAATGTGGACGTTGCTGAGTTCCTGGAATATTCAGGTGAAAAATGACTCACTCGGGTACAGGATGTTCATCATCTAGATCTGCATGCCACTTCCGGAGAAATGGATGTTTTTACTCAATTGTTCCCTTCTCGGCAAGGCCTTCCCTGGCAACCCTATCTAAAAGACCAATCCCATTCCAACTCTTCATACCCATTCCCTTCCCTTATTTTATCACCCACTAATATGTTACAAATCGTACTTATTTCTTTTTGTTTGTCTTGTCTGCCTCCACCCACAAGGATGTAAAGTTTTTTTTTTTCAAAGAAGCTATTCAAAAGTAGTTTTTAAATTTTTTACTATTTTTAAAGATTTTGTTTATTTATTCATGAGAGACAGAGAGAGAGGCAGAGACACAGGCAGAGGGAGAAGCAGACTCCTTGCAGGGAGTTTGATGTGGAACTCGATCCCAGGACCCCGGGATCACACCCTGAGCCAAAGGCAGATGCTCAGCCACTGAGCCATCCACGTGTCCCCTAAAAAGTATTTATTTTTATAAGTGTTCTCTCTGGCCAGTCTATCTCAAATTGCACTTAAGATACAGGATAAAAAAAATCTGTATTTAATCCTGTGAAAAACTAAAAGAATAACCAGTAGCTTCCATTTCTTGTTTTAGGTTGTTATTAGCGTTAAGTTATATTCTCTTGGTATAAAAATCATTTTCAAAAAATCCCAAACTAACACGTTAACAAGCCACAAACCTACCAATGTATAAATGCGAACACGGCCAACACCCGACAGGTCAGGTGAAACAGGAACGGGGTTTCTGGGGGATCAACAGTGAGGAGTCTTTGTGTTATTTCTGTAGCATCCCAACCACAAATATATATTGGCTAAAGGAATACATTAAACAGAAACACACAAAGTCTTTGGTTCAGAAAATTGAGTTTTAATTTTTTTTCTTTATTAGTGATTGACATTGGGTACATTACGTAGAATGTCTAGAACTCAGTTTCTTCCTTTGTAAAATGGGAAGAATTATGGTATCAATTTTAAGACTGCTAGGATAGGGGATCCCTGGGTGGCTCAGCGGTTAGTGCCTGCCTTTGGCCCAGGGCGTGATCCTGGAGACCCAGGATCAAGTCCCACGTTGGGTTCCCTGCAGGGAGCCTGCTTGTGTCTCTGCCCCCCCCCCCTCTATGTCTATCATGAATAAATAAATAAAATCTTTCAAAAAAAAAAAAGACTGCTAGGATAATAAGATGATATGTATATAAAAACTGGCACATGGCAAGTCTGGATAAATGCCTGCCATTATTATCACTTAAAATAATCTGACTAGTTATTGACATTGTCTTTCGGGGCTTCCCGGAGCTTTAGGAGAGGAGGCGGCTAAAAGCCAAGGATGCCGGCTGCGGTTTCAGCCCAGGTGGTCCCCGTGTATGGCCGCTGACAGCTGCGCAGGTGGGGCGGCGCCCGCCAGTTCTCCCCCGCGGCAGCGCAGCCCGATTAGCGTTAGCGCCGCGCTGGGGAAGAGGCTGGCGCAGGGTCAAATGACTTATCCAGGGTCGTTCCCCTCCAAACCCCAGAGCTCAGGGAAGCAAGCCCCGGTGACGGTCTCCCCAGCGGTCCGGGCGGCGCGGGCTGCGGGCGGGCGGGGGCTCGGGACCCGGGGTCACCTGCCGCCCGCGGTGGCCCGCGCTTTGCCCACGCAGTTGTCGCGCACGCAAACAGGGAGAGCAGAGCCCGCGCCTCACCGCTTGGTGTTGAGGCTCACAGGCGCGGGGGGCTCTTTGGGAACCGTCAGGTGCAGCACGAATGAGCTTTGCAGCAGGCGTTGGGCCGCGAGCCCCCGCCTCGCGGGCCCGGGCCGCTCGGGTCTCCGCCCTGCGGGGCGGCGCGGGGAGGGACCGAGGGAGGGAGGACGAGCCCCGGGGCGCCGGTCGGCGCGTCCCTCGGCGGCGGGAGGAGTTCCGCCCCCGGCCCGGCCCGGCCCGCCCCGTCCCCGCCCCGCGCCCGCGCCCGCGCCCGCCACTCGGTGCGCCCAGGCCCCGGCTGCGCTCCCGGTCGGCTCGGCACGCGGGCGGCCCGCCAGGATGCAGGCCCCGCACAAGGAGCACCTGTACAAGCTGCTGGTGATCGGCGACCTGGGCGTGGGCAAGACCAGCATCATCAAGCGCTACGTGCACCAGAACTTCTCCTCGCACTACCGGGCCACCATCGGCGTGGACTTCGCGCTCAAGGTGCTGCACTGGGACCCGGAGACGGTGGTGCGCCTGCAGCTCTGGGACATCGCAGGTGAGCGCCCGCGGACGGCCGGGCCGGGGCCTCGCGGCGGCTCTGCGGGCCCGGGGCAGGGCGCGCGGGCCAGGCTTTCCTGGTGGCTCGGGAACTTGCTTCCACAACAAAACCAAAGTTTCCCTGCGCGACTTCCAGCGCAGCCCTTCCCCGGCGCGTTGGGGCAGCGGCCGCGGCTGGCCCTCCCTCCCACACCCTCCCCTGGGGTCTCTCGCCCCGGCGCCCCCCGCCCCCCGGGCCCCAGCGGGAGCCCATCTGCAGTTCTCGGTCTCCAGCTCTTGTTCCGGACTTGGGCGACGCCGCCGGTGACGCGGCCCTTCGTGTCCCAACGGCCACGGCCACCGGAGGCGGGGGGGGGGGGGGAGCCCCTGGGCGGGTTAAGGGCTGCAGCCAGGAGAGCGCCAGGCTAGAGGGATCTGCCCTCCAGCTGTTTTTCATCGCTCACTTTGCTCCGGCTCATGCCGCCCCGTCCACTCTTCAGTCAAGCGAGTTGGAGGCTCTCAGCTTTGAGGAGCCAAGAAGGGTCCTTGTATGTAGGTGTTGGGGGCAAAGTATTATTTCTCGGTCTCTCTCGAGATCCCTGTGGTCTATGAAAAGGAGCCTGTGCACATGCCTTAGGGTCACTTTTGGCAAAGAGTCGATGACATTAGCCCTAAGGTTTCTTGATTTGTCCTTAAAGTTTCCACTGGGAGATCTGGGAAATGAGAAGCTTCTTTAGAATGTCTGAAACCAGAATTTGTCTCCAGAGGTAGGCGGGGGAGTTGGGCAAATGTGAGTCTACGGCAAGAGTGAGTCCTTGCTCGGACTGAAGCTGTTTGCAACCCCTGCCTGTTAGGCCCCTCCGTACAGATCCTGGCTCTGCCACTCACTAACCTGCTCACTGGCTTCAGACAAGTGGCTTCAGCTCACTTGCATCCCTGTTGAGTGGAAGGGGGTTGGGCAGCTCAGGAATATTCCTGCTCTGAGGTTGCAAGATCCTCTGGGATTCCTGTTTTGTGGTCTGTGGTACCAGGAACCTTTGTAAGTGCTGCATGCAAACCGGCCACTTCTCTTTCAGAAAATAGGGTCATTTTTAGCTGGTGTGTTTGCCTGGAAACACTTTATCACGGCTTGAAGCAAGAACAAATGTGGAAAATTTCTGAAAGGGCATTTCTGTTTTTGAGGGCCCCAGTTGCCTCTTTAATCATGAGCTGCTAAGTCTTATGATACAACTTTTGACATGTGAACAGATTCACGCACTTGGCCTCATCTTCGGCAGCTCTAGTAGCACAGGGGTTATCAGAGACCGGAAGATGTCATCGGCCACTATCTGATTGGGCTTTTCATCTGGAAAAGCCACTGTGAGGCTCTGCACTGGGTTGATGCATGTTTTAGCGTCTGAGACAGAATTCTTCTGGCTGCACTGATGTATGTATCCAGGACTGAAGCTTAGAATTAGCTTACTGTTTCAAAGGCCATGTAGCTGTCATGTAGACCTTTGGGTCAAATGCAAATAAGGATGTGACCTCAGGCATGTTAGAGAATGTTCATGTGTCTCATGTCCTCACCTAACAGGGAGGATAGAAAGGTATAGTAATTAAGAGCCTAAATTCCAGGAACACCTGGGTGGCTCAGCGGTTGAGCGTTTGCCTTTGGTTCGGGGCGTGATCCGGAGTTCTGGGATCAAGTCCCACATCGGGCTCCCTGCATGGAGCCTGCTTCTCTCTCTCTCTGTCTCTCATGAATAAATAAATAAAATCTTAAAAAAAAGAAAGAGCCTGAATTCCAGAGTTGAACTATTTTCGACTGAATCCTTGTTTTACCCCACACATCCTGGGCGATTTTAGGCAAGTTCCTTAACCTCCTGATCTTGGTTACCTTATCTATAAATTAGGGAGAACGCTTCCTCCCAGTAAATGAGAAGTGAGCAGCCAGCTAAAGGTGGTGCTCCCTACTATCAAGGAGAACTGCAAGGATTATTGTTAAACTAACATATATAACTGGTAGGCAAGAGGGCCATGATATACATGTGCAAAGTCATAATAAATGATGATTCCTATATTACACACATAATCTGTCCCTGAATACCCAGCACCATTTTTCAACTTTATCCATATTACAACATGCTGTCATGAGCAGTTTAAGTCCTAAGTCTAGAAATGCCTCCTGGGTGGTTCAGTCCATTCAGTGTCTGCCTTTGGCTCAGGTCGGGATCCCCAGGTCCTGGGATTGAGCCCTGTGTCCAGCTGCCTGCTCAGTGGGGAGTCTGCTTCTCCCTCTCCCTCTGTGCTTCCCCTCTCTCTCTTTCTCTAATAAATAAATAAAATCTTAAGAAAAAAAGAAATGCCTCCTGAGCCAGGTTCTGGATTGAACGAAGTTGCTGTGAAGGCTCTAGTGACAGAAGTCTGTGTAAATAAGAAATCTGAGGAGCCTTGGAAAGTCAGTTGTACGGGTACAAGGTATGTAGCATTTCAGTAGGGGAACTTCTTTTTCCCAGAACTCTGAAGTTCAGTGGGAACCTGTCTTTGGCAGCCTACAGCCCAGAGACCCCGTGAGCTGAGTTAGAAGCAGGGCATCGGGCGCCGCTCGTTGTGGGAAAGCAGGGCCCTTTTGGGAAAGGATGATTGGGGCGTCGCGGTGACATAGAGAGCCCTGTGAGGAGTGAATTCATATGAAATCCAGCGTCAAGGGCCCATTCAGACTCTAGTCAGCTAAGTGTACCTTACAGCACCTGCACATCAGCCTGTCTGTCCAAACATGGGAATGCTTCGCTCTCTCCTTTGGCTCAACTCTGGGGTGTGTGTGGAAAGAAGAGGTGAGGCTAAAAGATAACTGGTTGGGCTTCACTTTGAGATGATTGGGAATGTGGATGAGATGAAGAGGATGGCTCTGTCTTGATAGAATATCTTCTCTTTTTTTTAGGTATTATTTATTTATTCACAAGAGAGACGCAGAGAGAGGCAGAAACATAGGCAGAGGGAGAAGCAGGCTCGATCCCAGAACCCCAGGATCATGACCTGAACCAAAGGCAGATAGATGCTCAACCACTGAGCCACCCAGGTGCACCCTTGATAGAATATCAGATCCATCTGCTATAGAGCATATCTTTGCCCATTAGATCGTTTTTTAAATTTTATTTATTTATTTATTTATTTATTTATTTATTTATTTATTTATGAGAGACACACAGAGAAAGAGAGAGAGAGGCAGAGACACAGGCAGAGGGAGAAGCAGGCTCCATGCAGGGAGCCTGATGTGAGACTCGATCCCGGGTCTCCAGGATCAGGCCCTGGGCTGAAGGCAGCGCTAAACTGCTGAGCCACCCGGGCTGCTCTGCTCATTAGATTTTTGATATTCATTTGATTCAATGCCAAGTCAGGGCCTATTTGTCCAACTAAATTACTTGATAAATCTCAAGTAGCCACTTCAACTGGCCAGTCTGTTCCTGAAAGACTCCAAAAAAAAAAAAAAAATACCTCTCAGGGGGTGCCTGGCTGGCTTAGCCTGTAGAGAATGAGACTCTTGATTTCTGGATCACGAGTTCGAGCCTCACATTGGGCATAGAGATTACTTAATAAAAAAAATTATATATTTTTTAATACCTCTCAGGGCTTGTGAAGTAGGCCTGAAAACCAATATGGTAAATTCCATAAACCTCACAGGGAATGGCAATCACCCTGAATCCCAAAGATTCCATCATAGAGGAGCAGCTGGGTCAGCTCAGGGTTCCAAGGCTCTTGATGGCATCAAGAGAAATTAAGTCACTTTGCCTGAGGTCACCTAATAAGTGGAAGAGCTGGATTAATAGAATTTTGTGTGATTTGGAATCAAGCCATGCTCTTCAAGACCATAGGCCTGTGAGTGCCTCAGGCACAGTCGGCCCACTGGGGCTATACCCTCCTCTTCTTTAAAGCTGCTACTTCTTTAGATTTACTAAAGGTTATCCTTGGCTTCTCCTTCCTATTTCTAACATGTTTTTGGATATTAATCAGAACGACTGTGCGGACAGTGGGAAGAAATAGAATGAAAATCTATTTCTGAAAATTTGACTCTAAGTTATAGGGTTTTTAAAATAGATGTATCAGGAAAAAAGTAAAAGAAAAGGTTCCCCTTTCAGACTCTCCTTTTCTATTCCTCTCCAAATCTAATACTATAATTATTCCATTAGCATTTTCAAAGAGAACTATACAATTTTGTCTAGAATTCTCGATGTGCTTTGGGACCCTAGCTGCAGGAATTAGGTCAGTCATAGTAATAGTAGCTAACATTTCTCAAGCATTTATTCTTACAGTTGTCCATACATATTTAATTTTTAATTCCCCAGTAAAATAGCTGGTTAAGTGGTACTGCTGGAATTTAAAATTTGGCTGTGGAATTCAGTACCAGTTTCCTAACAGCTTTGCTCTACTTCTCACGATTTAAAAATAAAATACTTTTGGGGTGCCTGGGTGGCTCTATTGATTGAGCATCTGACTCTTGATTTCGGCTCAGATCATCTCATTGGGCTCTGAGCTGGGTGTGGAATCTGCTTGAGTTTCTCTCTTTCCCTCTTCCACTCTTGCTCTCTCTCTCTCTCTCTCTCTCTCAAATAAACAAATCTTGAAAAAAAAAACTTTAAAAATAAAAAAAAAAGTAAAATGCCTTAGATATATTCGAAATTATTTTTAAAATATACTACTTGGCGTTGGGCAGGCCGTGAGAGCTTGCTGAACCTCAGTTCCCTCATCTATGAACTGGCTCCTGATTCATTTTCCTGCGATGTCACGTATTTGTATTATGTAGTCTCCCGTGGTTGCTGTCAGCTCTGATATGTCTTGAGTGTGCCCAGGTAGCATGCCGCAGCTTATTCCACCTTCTTCCCTTGCCAGCTTTGGGACTGATGCAAGCCACTTAAACTTCTTTGCCTTGGTTTCCTGTCTGTAAACAGGGGACTGTAGCAGAACCTGCTCCTTAGTGTTGTTAAAAGAATGAAATGAGGTAATTCACGTGGAGCTGTGCCTGACACATAATAAATGCTGAATAAATGTTAGCTATTACTCTTATTCTTAATCGCCATTTCAAACTACCTTCACATACAATTTCCTTCTTGATCTGCCCAATACGGCTAAGGATATAGATGGATCAGGTGGTATGAAATCTATTTGGGGCCCCCGGGTGGCTCAGTGGTTGAGTGTCTGCCTTCAGCTCAGGGTGTGGTCCTGGAGTCCCAGGATTGAGTCCCGTATCAGGCTGCTTCTCCCTCTGCCTATGTCTCTGCCTCTCTCTCTGTTTCTCATGAATAAATAAAATCTTGAAAAAAAATCTATTTCATAATAGGAAAGAACAAGAATCAGAGAGGTAAGGGACTTGCCCAGGGTTGTAGGAGTTAGCAAGTGGCAGAGGAGGAAAAGTGGCTGAAGAAAAATAATTCCCTCAGGGCACGCATGTGTGCTAACTTTCCCTGACTGAACTCTGTGACAAACATTGGAGGACATTGACTGTCCCACAGGCCAACTGGTGGGGAGGTGGCCTGGGCCTAGCGTCAAGCCAGTGGCCAGGAGGTTCATCTGGATCACAGTGCTGTGTTGTTTCAGAGTTTATAAAATGTTCTTACACCTCGTGAAATTCAACGGGGGGAAGCTTTTGGACTTGACTATCTCTTCGGTGTCTATTTCTAAAAGACTGTAACTCTCCAAGGTGTTTTAGAAGAAGGGTCTTAAATGTTAATAGATCTAGAAATGTAGAGGGAGCTAAATTTGGCAACCACACATCAAGCCAAAAATAAATAAGTAAATAAATAAATAAAAATGCATGTCAAGTCTGGGCCACTCTCTTCTGGGCAGTTTATTGCCTTGTTTCTAGCCTGGCTAATTATAGATTTTCTAAATACCATGTGGACTAACGTGGTCTGTGCTTAGAGGTAAGCAGTATGTACACTGAGCAAGATGGGGAGCTTTTCTTTTCTTTTCTTAAGATTTTGTCTATTTATTCATGAGAGACACAGAGAGAGAGAGAGACAGAGACACAGGCAGAGGGAGAAGCAGGCTCCATGCAGGGAGCCCGATGCGGGACTCGATCCCAGGACCCCAGGATCATGATCTGAGCCAAAGGCAGACGCTTAACCACTGAGCCACCCAGGTGTCCCTAGAGGACTAGTTCTGACAAGAGAGCACATAGCAGTCTGCACAAGGAGTGCTAAGTCATTTGAGAGAAAGAAGGGATGAGGAGGAAGAGCTCTAATGTGTGCGTCTGGGTTCTTTAGCACAGATGGTAGGAAGTGGCACAGTGTGTATGAATGTGTTAGAGACGTTCTAGGTGAGAGGAAGACAAAAGTGGATAAAAAATCGAATAAGACCTGATTCCTGACCTCAAGAAATTCACAGTTCAGTGGGCACGATGGCACCAAAGCAAATCACTATAATAGTGAATGAACTGTATTGAAATAGGCCACTTGAAAATATTCTGGTGGTGCAGAGGGGGTCCAGCCTGCACCACATATGTCTGCTTTTTGAGCTTAAAACTGAGCAGCTTGGATAAAGCCTCTGACTCCTAGGGTATTTCTAGTGCTCTTACCCAGCACCGGTTACTCCCTGAGGGTGATTTCAGGGCCATGCAACCTGGGGCTTTCTTCAATTCTGTCTCTTTCTCTTGAGGATCTTACACATTCCCATGGCTTTAAATTCCATGCAGACAACTCCAAAAATGTGCATGTGACCTTGACTTCCCACGATCTTCAGACCTACCATTTGGTCTTCCTGCTGAGCATCTCCTTCATGATATCTCACTTATATTGCAAGATCAATATATCATAAGAAAGTGGCATAAAAAACCCAAAGATTGTTGGTTTTTCTCTATTGGTGAAGTAATATATGCTCAATGTATCAAAATTGGAAAGTAGGAAACAATAACAACAACAAACGAGTACAGAGAACAGCCACAATAACCCTTCCTAATGATAAGTAGTAAAGGATGCTATTGTAAGTCTAAACTAGGCATCCTTCCCCACTCGCTGGACTTGGTATACACCTTTCCTGTAGTCACATGGACTTAGAGCCTCTGCCATCTTTTCTTCTTTGACCCTCCAAGTCAGATAGTGATTATGCTTCTCCTGCCACTGCTCTAGACCAAGCACAGCAGTATTATTACTTCCCTGTTCTTCTGTAATAGCCACCTGGCTAGTTCTAGTCTCTTCTTTCTTCAGTTGTTATGTGTACCTGGGTCAAATTCATCTTTCCAGAAATTGTCTTGGTGGCCTTCCCATTGCTTATAGATTATGTATGTCATGAAAAGAGGAATTAAAACACTAGAGATGGGACGCCTGGGTGGCTCAGCGGTTGAGCATCTGCCTTCGGCTCAGGGCGTGATCCTGGAGTCCCAAGATCGAGTCCCACATCGGGCTCCCCGCATAGAGCCTGCTTCTCCCTCTGTCTGTGTCTCTGCTTCTCTCTCTGTGTCTCTCATGAATAAATAAATAAAATCTTAAAAAAAAAAAAACACTAGAGATGAGGTGATAGGAGGGCTGATGGCTAGAAAGAGGACAGATTTCAGGTCATAGAGCCATTGAGGGAGGAGTTGGGTTCTTCGCTAGTAGAAGCGAGTGGTGCCCTTGAGTCCTGACTAGATCAAAAGAAAACCCAGGATCCATTTCACTGTGGCTTATTGTCATGAATACAGTTATTCGCATTGAGGGTTGAAGTGGTACTTAAATATTTTTTTTGTTTTATTTTGCTGAATTTTATTGAAAAGGTCATTTTAAAATTTGAGGATTTGAGAAGTGTAAGATTTTGCCTGGGAAAGTTTACTCATTCACTTGATAAGCAGAGGGATTTAGGGTAAACAAAATGGATCAATTTTTGCACTTATGGAATCTGATAATCTAGTGGGACATAAAATATTTAAAACAGAAAGATAATTATTTAATCTCTGTTTTGATGAGTGCTCTGAAGGGGAATTGTCAGATACTGAAAGGAAGTCAAAACAGGACACCTACCCTAGCTGTGAGGAGACATGGGATGGACAGCAATAATCTGACATAGCTACAGGTTACAAGGTGTGAGAAGGGGGTGGTGAATGTGCAGTTTACAAACCATGAGAGGACACATATGTTAAGCTAGAGGTTAAAAGTGATGATCCGTTACATTTATCAGTTTGTAAAGGCAACTTTTGCAATTTAAACACCACAGTGATTCTGGCAAATAGGTCTTATTAATTCCAATTTTGGAGGTGAGGAAACTGGGCCAAGCCTAAGTAAAGCATGGTGCCTGGTGTGTAGTGGTCGCTCAGTGAAAGTGGTTTGATACTGGAGTCATCACTCACCTGAAAAGTTTTTGAGAATGGTTGCTTAGACTTAGGCTTAGACTTTTTCTCCCTCTTCTGATGATTTACTCTGTGGAATCCTGCAAAGCTTTCAAGTCATTAAGAACTGCCCTGCCCCCATCCCCCTGTTTTTCTTTCTTTCTCTTGATTCTTTTTTTTTTTTTTTTTTTAAAGATTTTGTTTATTCATAAGAGGCGCAGAGGGAGAAGCAGGCTCCCTTATGGGGAGCCTGATGTGGGACTCGATCCCAGGACCCCAGGATCATGACCTGAGCCAAAGGCAGATGCTCAACCACTGAGCCACCCAGGTGCCCCTCTTTCTTTCTCTTGATTCTGAGATGGAAACTGCCAGGAGGATATGCTGGCCCTGCTGCTCCTAGGGTGAAAATCATGTTTATTCCACCAACGGATGACACTCATCTTCCAGGTTGATGTACCAGCGTAGCGTCTGACTTGGCAAGGCCAAGACTATGACTGTAGCCTGGGTTTGAAATCATTGAGTTCGACTATTTTTTTTTTCCAGCTGTTTGAAAATTTAATTAAGAAACTATGTGATTTTAAGTTACTCTTTGAAAAACACTCAGGTTTTAACCTCCCATTCCCCATTCCTTTTAGTTTCTTACAGGTAGATATTAATCAAATTCTATCTCTTCTGTCTTGAAAACTCACTCTGTCTCATCCCTCTATGAGTGGCCATGTCTTCTTCACGATGCATCAGGACTACTGTAGCAGCTTCCTAATACCGACCCTTCCTCAAGCTTTCCCCCACGTTGATTTGTAATCCACAGAGGTGAGACTTTTGAACATGGCCTCATTCTCCTTTTTGGCATTCTTCAGTGGATCCCCATTACTTTCAGAATTAGAGGCTAAACTTTACCATGAAATTGAGGTCACTCATTCCAGTCCCATTTTACATACCTCTGACTCTTGACCATTCCACACATCTTACTATGGCTTCAATTCACCTACCTCACCCTCTGTGTTATGGCTCATATGGTTGTCAGTGGCTAAATACACTTTCTTCTTTTCACTTAGATGACTCCTATGGATTCTTGGTCACTCAACCCGTCTCACCTCTTTTAAGAAATGTCTGTTGAGCCCGTGTGCCCATGGGAGGCACTGTTTCTCTGTTCCCATAATAGCCATGCTTTTCGTGGATTTGAAGCCTTCTACTACTTCTCTGGAATGTCTTTTTCTTCCAATCTATAACCCCAATTCTAACATAGTCCTTGGTAATCAGCAGGTCCTCAGTGAGTGTTCATTCAGAAGTTTTCTAGTCAACTATCCATCATTGCTTCAATTCCAAGATATATCATTGATCTAAAAATTTCTCCAGTAAAACAAAAAAAATAGAGCTTCATAATTTTATGAATATTAATGTATTACAAGTGCATACATTGTAAAATTGATAAATATGGTAGTCACTTTTCTTACATTGGCATTCTGTCTCATTTTTTCACCATAAAAATTGGGGAGCCACCCTAAAGACCATTCTTAAAAGCTGCACTTCATCATTTAACCAAGTCTTCGTAATTTGGAATGAAGTGTCATTCATCTGGAGGTCAAATGGCAAAGCTATCTTTATGATTTTTTGATACATTAGATGGAGTAATAATTTTGAAGGGTAATTTTCACAGAGTTAAGATCTTGAGAGCTCATTAAACCAAGCTCTGCACTGAAAGGGAAAAGGGAGGGGGTTTGTATTAGCTTCTCAGGCTTTTAGAGCTAGTTAATGGTAGAACTGGAACAAGAGTACAGGCATCTCTGGTTTACTAATGATGAGATTTGAAGAATTGATTTTTTAAACACTAGATGTTTTGATATAGTCTTAAGCACTGAGACAGACAATAATTGAATTTAGTGGGCACCCAGTCCTATGGAAATTCATGCAATGAAGAAGAGAAGATGAAGAGACTGGGAACATCCAGAGACATCCATGGTCTGGCTCAAATAACATTTGTAATATTTTCCTCTGCTCTCCATTATGAGGCTAAGAATCTGGCCTTTTTTTTTTTTTTTTTTTTTGCCTCCTAGTTCACACCCCAAGTTCACTGCCTCTGAGACTTTGTTCCTGCTCTTCCTGCTGGTTCACATGCCCTTCCCTTTGTTTCCACATATCCAAATCCTATCAAATGTTTGAGATCTACCTGGAAGGGCAACTCTTCTATAAAGACTTCTATAATTCTCTCATTCTTCTTCCCTTGAATTGCATGCAACCTTTTTTTTTCTCTCTCCCTGTAGCACTTCTTCCTTCAGCCGTGTATTAAGAGTTATTTCCTAGCTTCCCAGATATGCCTGGTGTGGCTTAGCTGGCCTTGCCATAAGTTGTGACATAGTTTAATTAAATGACTGTGGAGTCAGCAAAGAGGTAGAGAAGGAGAAAGCATTATACAGGGGAGAACCAAACAAGGGAAACCAAGTTAATAGTTTCAAATATCTGAGAGAAATCAGAATTATTTCTTTGTGCTGAGTCCCTACTTTTCGTAGTCTCTGTTAGCCTGATACATTATTTAACCTGTCTTCCTCATCAGCCTTACACAAAACTGCTCTCTCAAGAAAAGGAATGAAAAACTTTGCTTCTTATGGAGCTCCTCAGCCTAATGGGGACAAAGGAAATATCCATTGTCGAACGGGTCCACACAATTTGGAATCCAACTTCTAGGGCAAAATTTAAAGTAAATTGACAAGTTATTTGTCAATTTCCCTACAATGTAATGTGTTATTAATAGCCATCATTATTGAGTGTCAGGCATGATACTGTGTGTTTTTATGTATCATTTCACTTATTGCTCACAATGAGCAGATCCGGCGGGTCCTGTTACTAGCCCCATCACAGAGCCGAGAGAACTATGCTTAGATGAGTTAGAAAACACATAGGCAAGGACAAAAAACATGTAAAACTTTTCAAAAATCATACAGGTCATGAGGGATACTGCTGGGTAGGAACAGATTTGTTGGCTATTTTCTGACTACTCCATTTCTACTGTTTCCTGAGTGTGATACAGCAGTGCAGTCATTTTCACATTCCTGAGATTAAGTTGAATTTAGAAGATACACACTATATATTTTAAAGGAATAATTTATAATTTTTAGAATCTTTATATTTTTGGATAGAGCTAAGAATTAAATGAGCTGAATTCTTTGCACATATCACTGCTGAGACCAGAGGGTTGGCTTGGCTTAATAACAACTTTTTTTTTTTTTTAAGATTTTATGTATTTATTTGAAAAAGAGAGCATGAGTGGAGAGGGGATATGGGGTGGGAGAAGAAAGGAAGATGGGGAAGCAGACTCCCTGCTGAGCAGGGAACCCTTCATGGGTCTGGATCCCAGGACCCTGAAATCATGACCTTAGCTGAAAGCAGACGCTTAACCGACTGAGCCACCCAGGTGCCCCAACAGCCATTTGAATATACTCCTTCTAGGCAGAAAAACCACAGTGACTATGGGGCGCAAGTCTCTAGTTTGAAAATTAAAGGTAAGAATAGTTTTGACGCTTGATGGTATTGGAATAAAAATTAAGTCTTGTGTAGGATAGAGGGGGAGGTATATGTGTGTATGTGCATGTGAGTTTTAAACTTAAAGAAAACAGCACTCTAGACTCTAGAGGCTAGAGCAGAGGTACTCAGACTTCTTAGGTGTCAAAGTAATTTTTTCATGGTGCCTCTAGGTCAATAGGATTAACAGGCCAAGTTCTATGTAGTCAGTAGTTAGCACCAAACAATTCAATAAGTATTTTGTTCTAACAACTTAGTAGCCATTTGAAAAAAAATTGAAACACAAGTTTAAAATTTTTTCATTACATTTTTAATAATTTTAATTATTTACTATTGGCATATATGTGCCTTTGGGCCATGGGACAACATCACAAAATTTTGAGTCAGAATAGACATCAACACTCTCATTTCCTGTTTCACGTGACTCTTGCTTTTTTTTTTTTTTTGTAAAGACTTTATTTGACAGAGAGAGAGAGAGCACAAGCAGGGGGAGTGGCAGATAGAAGGAGAGGGAGAAGCAGGCTCTCCATGGAGCAGGGACCCTAACGTAAGGCTGGATCCCAGGATCCTGGGATCGTGACCTGAGCCGAAGTCAGACCCTTAACCGACTCAGCCACCCAGGCCCTTGAGTCTTGGTTTTTTTATCACCTAAACTGTGAAAACTCTAGTTTCGAAAAGATAAGATCACATCAGAAGGAATATAGCAGATCTAATGAGCTGTCTCAAGCTAGAAGTTCCTGAGATCAAGTTCCTTGATGGAGCTTGAGTACTGCTGTGTCTGGCTTGAGATTTTAAAATATCCTGTTTATCCTGTTGCACCCCTGTGGGTTCACTGACACACCCTAGAGCAACCTGGTACATGTTTCGGGAATTAGGGCTCTAGAGGAATCTGGAAATTCTTTAAGTGAAACCCTTAGAGTCTAGTCATAAATTTGTAAAAGTGTTATAACTCGTGAATTTTTTACTGTCTTGTGAGTTACTTATAAAAGTATCTTTGAAGGTAACTTAGAGGTGATGTCAAATGTTAAGTAATTCAAACGTACCTTTTTATGAATACATTTGAGCTTCTTGTTCAGTGGATATATTTTTAGGTTATTTGTTAGGCATTTGTTTAATTTGTTTAGGTGACAACATGGAATGCTGGTTTTTTTGTTTTTGTTTTTGTTTTTGTTTTTTTCTCAATTTGTGCCAACCTCTCTTCTGTGACTTGGTTTCATTTCCTCCCACTATCCAGTATTGGACATTACATTATTCTCTATTCAAGTGAGTTATTTCATCTAATCTGAGTAGTGTTGGACCTCAGTCAAAATAAATTCTGACCAAAAAATCTGGGATAGTGGGGTACTAATTGTCTCTCTCTCTTTCTGTTTCTCTCTCTCCCTGCCCCCACAACAGCCTGAAATTTAAATATAGAATTTAATTAGAATATTCTGTTATTATTTTAAAAATAGGTCACTACAAATCATTCACCCTTCCTTTCCATAATGTTATTGTTTATTGACACCTGAAAAATCAATTGTTACTTTTTATGTCATCTTACTCTCACACACTTTGGCTTCATTCGACATACCCTATCTAGCTATGAACTGAGGGAACTAAAGAAGTTGTGGAAAGAGCTTGAGTGGTTCTGAACAGGGCGGGAGGGCAGATTATTTTTTTCAAGGTGAATCTTAAGAATGAGTGGGAGTTTAGTAGGCATAGATAACAAATGAGTTGGATGAGAGATCTTGCTTTCTTCAGTTCACTGTTCTCCCCACTGGGGTTCCCCCCTCACTAATAAGAAATTAGTGTTAGTTGTTGCTTCATTATGTAAAGAGTCCTTGTATTATAGTCCCCTTCTATCACACAGGTTTGTTGTGAATGTAGTAGCCTATGAGCCTCTCAGAGGGTGTGTGCTGTGGAGACATAGGGAACAGCATTGAGTAATTCAACAGTGGGCTCAAGGTGTCTCTGTGCAATCAGGGACATAGGCTGCAGAGATGTGCAGCATATAAAAAGCCATGCAAGATGGGGGGGGGGGTGGTGCTGCATAAATGGGCAAACAAGTGACACAGTCAGTGCTAGGTGAGTACAATGGAGGAAAGAGTTAAGAGTGGGGTCAAGTTAGTCAGAAAGCTCCAAGAAGTAGGCCTTGGTACAACCTTGAAGAATAGTTAGGGTTTAGTTAGGTAGAGGGGAAGGGAATGGATCTGTTCCAGCAGGAGTGAAGGGTACCCTGGAGTGAGTGTGAATGAAAGCAAGAAGAGAAATTTAGAGGAAAGCCAGGCAAGGCATGGTTTCAGGCACGAGGATCCTCAGTCTGAGGATTAGCCTTTAACTTGTAGATCAAGGTATGCAACTTTGAAAATCCCATAGGAGCCCAGAGGGTAACGTACATGAACTCTTTTGTCTACCTGACAAACTCTTACTCATCTTTTGATGAGTTTCTCCCTGAAAAATCTGTTCCCAGTTTAGGACCACTCAAGCTACTGCTCCTTGTTTTCCTAGGAAGTGGGAACACAGCTTCCCCATAATCCTGGATCACGTTTTGTTTCTCTACAAAACTCCACTTATAGCTAAGTGAATAAGCTGGAACAAGCCCAGTGTGTTAAAGAGTATTTTGATGCAAAAATAAACAAACATGGGATCCTAGGTAACCATTTGGAAGAGGCTTATAGTAAGAAAAACAGATCAGTAGCAACAACTTTAAAATAAAATTATATCAATTTCATTAAATTCTAAATATTTTGTTAGAGTTATTTTTATAAAATGGATGCAATTATACACATTTAAATTTAAGACAGTGTTTTTGTGGTATATGACAATGCAAAAGGAATAGCATCTGAGCAAATTATCTTTCCTTTAAAATTGGGTGTTTGGTACTAGTTAGCTCAAATAAAATAAACTAGCTTCTAGACATCACTCTTATTATGTGAACTTGGTAGTTCTATATGCTCTGAGTTTTCAAGAAATTCCAATATCTGTCTTATTAGAGATCTTCCTATTTTTAAAAAGATATATTTATTTATTTGAGAGAGAGAGAGAGAATGAGAGAGAACACACCAGTGTGGGGAGGGGCAGAGGAAGAGAATCTCAAGTAGACTGACTCCCCATTGAGCTTAGAATCTGATGCAGCATTTATCCCATAACCCATAAAATCATGACCTGAGTTGAAACCAAGAGCTGGAGGTTTAACTGACTGAGCCACTCAGACATGCCTAGAGATATTCCAATTTATGACTGTTGGAAAATAGGTCAAATTGCCTTAATTTTGTGTGGGTCATAGAACATGTTAGCAGCCCAACCACCAGTTTGTGGCATCTGCTGTTAGTGTGGTGGCTCTCTGAATGTGTTTAATTATGGAAATGATAGGATGAAAATAGAGCTTTGGAAGGTGAATTTGGCAGAGGCATATAGAAATTAAAGTACCAGTTAGCTCTCCAGACCTGACCATCCTTTGGAACTTCAGCATTATATACACAACTGCCTACTCAACATATCAGCCTAATAGATGTCTCAAACTTAATGTATCAGAGTCCTGATCTACTTCCACAAAACCTGCACCTCCAAAGTCTTCTTTAAAAAAAAAGATTTTATTTATTTATTCATGAGAGACACAGAAAGAGACAGGGGTAGAGACATAGGCAGAGAGAGAAGCAGGCTCCATGCAGGAAGCCTGATGTGGGACTCGATCCTGGGACTCCAGGATCACACCCTGAGTCAAAGGCAGGTGCTAAACTGCTGAACCACCCAGATGTCCCCCCAAAGTCTTCTCTATCTTAGCTACTAGCAACTCTGTACTTTTGATTTTTTTAAGCCAAAAGTTCTGGAGTCCTGCTGGAATCATCTCATATTCAACGTCTCTCCTCTATTATCTTGATTACCAGTTATATCCAGAAAGCAACCAATCTTCACCACCTTTCACCATCACCATGTTGGTCTATATCATTGTTTCTTGCCTGGATTATTGTCTCCCCACTTCCAACCTTGACTCCTATAGGTCATTCCTTAATGCGACAACCATAGTATCCATTTAGTCCTGCCCCTGATCATGTTTCTAATCTGCTCACAGTCCTTCACTGCTTTCCTCTCTCATGCAGAATAAAAGGCAACCTTCATATAATGGCCTGAAATTAGCTCCCCTCTGGACCTTGAGGTCCGCCTGCCTCAATATATACTCTTCCTCTTGCTCTATCCTCTCCAACAGAGACTCCTTGATCTTCTCTAAACACTTAACCGACACATTTGTGCCTCAGAGTCTTTGTTGATGTTGTTCTGTCGAAAACACTCTTCTCCTAAATATCCATATGGCTTTCTCCTTTACTTCTTTTTGGTCTTTACTTAAGGGACACTTTTTCTGTGGGCCTTCATCATCCATCCTGCTTAATTTTGCCTTCACCCCCACATACCATATTCTCCTTTCCTACTTTATTTTTCTTCCTAACACTTAACCAGCTAGTGTAGCGTTATGTGTACCTTACCAACTTTTTATCTCTTGCTGTTAGAATGTAAGATTCATTAGAACAAGGCCCTTTAATTCTGTTTTCTAGTTGCTAGAATAGAGCCTGAAAAATAATAAGGATTCAAAACTTTGTTCTTCAGTGAATGGATGGGATGAGATGAGGCGATCCTCCCTAGAGTGGTGATGATGAAGGCAAGAGACATGGCAGAGGGTGACTCTTAACATCTTGTTAAGCCTGCATGTATCTGCTGGGAAAGGGGGGGAGAATCAGGGGCTATCCTTTCACTCAGTGAGGCCTTATTGAGCACTCACTGTATACTAACTGCTCAAGATACTTGTCATGGGGGCTGCTGAAAGGTGGTTCTGGCTAGGGGGAGCTTGTAATTTTGTGAGCGAAGATTACACATGGCTAATGCCAGTATGTCAGCATAGGTGATTTGGAAAAAAAAAAAAAGTGATGGTTTGATGTGTTTCTGCTGCTTGCTTGGTGGGGCAAAGTAGGGAAGAGAGAAGATGAATGAGTTTCAAAACGATGGCCAGAGGGTCAGATGGGCTCTTAAAAACTGGAGGAAACCTATTCACGAGGATGTCCTCCAAACTCTGAGTCTAGTCTGTGGGTTTCCCTGAGTCTTCAAAACTAGTTAAGCTATTTTAAGTTCAGTGTCCATTTGGCCATCACAGTCATTAGATAGATTTGTTTTCTTCTAGATTCCTGTCCAAAGTCCATATATACTTTTGGATTCATCTTCCTGCCTTTCATACTATTATTTCCAAGATATAAAGAGAGTATCTTGGTAGTACTCTTAACTCTCTGGATTATGCCGTGACCCAAAACATATGTTATTTTGAATAGAGTAAATTGATTCCAAGAGATTATTTTTTAAGAGGATGAGAATGATTACAAAAACATAACGTTCCAGTGTCAAACTTGTTACAACAGATATGCACATAACCCTTTCAGAATGTTAATTTTCTCCACTATTGATTATTTACTGGAAATGAGAGTATAACATAGAGTGAGTGTATTAGTACATAGCACTAGTTCGTGAATACATGATGATGTTGTATTTTAGAGGAAGAAAGAACTTTAATTTCAGTTTATTTCTACAATAGTACCTTGAGTTTTTATTCTATCATACAAGTAGAGAAGAGGCCTCAGATTCGCAACATTAAAATATGATCAAGGCACCTGGGTGGCTCAGTCAGTTAAGCATCTGACTCTTGATTTTGGCTCAGGTCATGATCACAGGGTTGTGAAGCCTAAGATATTCTGTCTCCCTCTCCCTTTGCCTCTCCACCAACCCCTGCTCACATTCTCTATCTTTAATATATATATTTTTTCAATTTGCTCTTTAGGATTTTACAGTACCATGGTGGAGATATATAGATAATATAGCATGACAAATATGAATAACGTAGGATAAAGAAGATGCTGTGGGAAAAGGAGTTATTAGTTTCAGCTGGGGGGCCAGGGAAAGTTGCACCAATATAATGACATTTCAGGGCACAATTGCAGTTTGCAAAGGATTTCATGGAGCAGAGTAGGAGGAAAGATGGAGAAGGAATTCAGGCTTTGGGAACAGAGGTATGAAAAGGCAAGAAAATCCAGTGAGTACTGTAGAATGTGTTTTAGGAAGAATAAGTAATCCAGTGAGGCTTGGCTGTGGGGTATGTTGGAGGAAGTGACAGAGGGGTTTGGAAAGGTGATTGGAGCCAAAATCTCCTTACGTGCAGTGTTAATAAAGGTGTCTGTTTTTAAGCGTGTAAGAGTCAGTAAGGGCTAAAGCAGTAGAGCGCACTGTTAATGCTTACATTTTGAAAGTGAATTCTCCTAGAAATAGAGTTTTAAGACTTCACCTAGGGAGTGCTTAAAAACAGATTCCTGGGCCCCACAGAAAACTAGCACAGTAAAAATCTCTGAAGAGCAGGGCCCAGGAATGGGTATTCTAGAAATACCTAAGGTGATTTTTCTTTTTGGCTTTATTGAGGTATGATTGGCATATAACATATACATTTAAGCTGTACAACATGATGGCTTGATATTCTTATATATTTCAAAAGTGATTATCACAATAGAATGAATATCTCTATCACCTTACATAATTACTGTTTTTTGGTATGTGGTGAGAACATTTAGGAACTACTCTCTTAGCAACTTGCAAGTATATAATACAATATTACTAACTATAATCACCATACTGCACATTAGATCCCCAGAACTTATTTATCTTAGAACTGGAAGTTTATACCCTTTGGCTAACATCTCCCTGTATTTCTTTCTCCCAGTCCCGGCAACCACCTTTCTACTTTATGTTTCTACAAGTATGTTTTTGTTGTTGTTGTTGTTCTGTTTTTTTAAGAGAGAGCACCTGAGCGGTGGGGAGGAGGCAGGGAGGGGCAGAAGGAGAGGGAGAGAGAGAATCCCAAGCGGGCTCCATGCCCAGCATGGAGCCCAGTGCGGGACTCGATCTCATGACATGAACTGAAATCAAGAGTCAGACGCTTAACGGACTGAGCCAACTAGGTGTCCCTACAAGTTTGGCTTTTTTGGATTCCACATATAAGGGAGATCATACAGTATTTTTTCTCTCTGACTTATTTCATCTAATACAATGCTCTCATTCCTTTTGTCCATGTTGTCGCAAAAGTCAGGATTTCCTTCCTTTCCATAGCTGATACTATTCCACTGTATGTATATGACATGTTTTCTTTATTCATTCCTCCACTGATGGACACTTAGGAGGTTTCTAAGTCTCAGTCCTTACGAACAATGCTGCAGTGAACATGGAGTGCAGACAGCTCTTGAAGGTAATGATTTCATTTCCTTCCAATGTATGCCCATCTGGTGATCTCTTATGAGAATTTCTGAACACCTGTGTTTATATTTATATTTATTTTAAGGGAGAGCAGGGGTAATGGAGCTGAGATGCTGGGAGTCTCAGTTAGGGAGCTATCAGGGCTCCCAGTGAGGGCCTGAATGGGAGCAGTGGCAGTGCTGATGGTGGGGGAGGGCCAATCACAACCTGCTTCTAAAACAGAAACATTGGTAGGATGTTGGAGACCCGTTAGGCAGCGGGGTGAAGAAAGAGTCAGAAGGTGACATAAAGGTACTAGGGGGGCAATATTACTAGTGATGTCGAGAACTGGAGGGAACACTGGGTAGTAGCAGGTGGAGAGCTGGATGCCTGCATCTGAGGAGGTTGATGGGAGAGGTGGCCAGAGGCAGTAATGAATTTCATTTCAGGTATCTTATCTACTCCCTATTTTACCAATGACGAAAATTGAGGCTCAGAATGATAAAATGACTCATCTGAGCTCACAGAGCTAGTAGGTTAGTGGTAGAGTGGTAAGAGAATGTGCCCAGTCTAACAGAAAACCCAACTCACTTCCTTCTGTTGTTTCTATGTCTATGTAGAAGATTCCCAGCTTGGTTATGCCCACTGAGAACATCTATAGAGTACTAATTACCAAGTGAAAATACCATTAAATACACATTATAGCTGTATTGCTTGTGTATATTTTTAACTGAGTCTGTGAAACCAAATGGACCATTTAAGGCTATTGGGGCAGAGGGCCAAGCGTTGATTTACTAGGAATATTTTAACTCTAGATGCAGAAAGCAGAAAGGGAACTTAGAGGTCAGCCAGAACAAATTCATTTTACAGGTGAGAAAACAGTTTCAAAAAGAGAAATGCATTTGTCTAAGGCTGCACTTGTAACCAATGATTAAAATGAAGACCCATGTCTTCTGACCATTCGATTTATTGCCTTCTGCAGCAAGATTGTCCAAATTATTACAGCAGCCATTGTATTAACTTTTGTGATTCAGTTCATTGCTTTGTCATTTAACTTTCCTGGAAGCTGACACTGAATCATGAGTCACATCGACATGGCCATGGATGTATGTGTAGAGCCTAAGAGAAATGGGAACCTACATGATGAATCAGATCATTTTTGGTGCAGGCATTCAGTATGACACTTCCTAGTATAGAAGTTCCTTAAGGGCAAAAGATATGTATTTGCAGCACAAAATACGGAGCCTGGACCTATTAGCTATTCAGTAAATGTGTGTTGAATGAGTGATATAGCCCCACTGGGAATTTTTGAACTATATTTTTGTTTGTTTGTTTGTTTCTGTTTTTGTTTTTGTTTGTCTTAATTACCTGTGATAAATTCATTAGGTCTCTACAATGCCCATATGTAGGCATTCATGGAAAGTCACCTGGTTCTCATTCTTTAATAAGAAACAACAGAGAGACTATCAGCTGACAAAGGAAGGATAAAATGTGAGCTCTGGAAATGCCCTTGTCTGAATGTGACCTCCTGCCAGAACACTGGAAATACAGACTTTTCAAGTCGGCAGGCCCAGTAACCTCAATATACTTTTTTCTCTTTGTTTCTGATCTGGCACACTTGCCCTCACAAACTCAAACACACACAGAGGCATACACACAAACACACAGATGTCCTTTTTGAATTCCTCCAGAGGTGTTAAGCCGATATATTGCTTTTTTGCTTAGTCTTAAAAATGACCCTTTGCCATATATTTGAACTGTAAAGGTCTTCCTTCTTGAAGATATCCTTATTCTACTATGAAAACCTCTGGACAAGCAGATTATTGAATAACCCATGACTTTGCTTTTCATCTGATTAGTTCTCTGCAAGGGATCATAAGACAACTGTACAAAGCCTAGAGGCCTTCAGAGTCCTGAATGATCACAGAAGGCTTTTTTCTCCCGTCTTCCCGAAATGTCATGGCCATCCTGAGCAGTATCAAAGGGGATCACTGTTTGTATTAGGAACTAAAAAAAGAAAGTAAAAGAAATTTAAAATTCATTTGGGAGAAATGAAAGTTCATCTGCGGGTTGTGTGTCATATGAAGAGCATTATACCACTTTCTTTCATTGGCTAGACAATTGTGGAGGAGTACAAAGAAAGGCTTCTATGGTAAATCCCGTGTAAGAGATGTTTTAGGATCATCATGTGCTGGCCCTTACAGGATGCTCTTCTCTCCAGTGATACATGCATGGGCACACGGCTCACCCGCTAGGGCAGAACCTTGATCTGCATCCATTTTTACTAAGTGCTCGTGGATCATGTCCTCCAAATCTGTAATGCTCATGCCCATGTGAATCTAAGAACCTGCCAAACTATTTGTTAATGTGAATAAAAACTCAGCATCACAACACGTTGTGCTCAAAGTTAAGTGTGAAGTGTTCTTAGAGCTGTTGACCTGGATATTCTTAGATACCTGCCAGTTTTGGCATTTTATTCTTTTTTGCAACAAATTGGCTTATTAAATACACACCTTGCTTTGTTTTAATTTATATAACTTTCTAAGACTCTTACCATAAATAAATGACCAAATCAGAAGAAAAGGCCTTTGTCTTGTCCTATACTTCTGGAGTTTTGGGTTAAAAAGAAATAAACCCCGCCTTCATTAGCTCCTGTCTTCAGCTACTATTAGTGGCTAGAGTTACAAGCAATAGGATTCATTTCATCAGCCGAAATCCCAGTAATTTTTTTGTCATAAACTCTGCTCTGGAACTCTGATTTCATATTGTCTTTCTTAATTTTTAACATGCTGGAGAAAGGCAGGGAAATCTCAAGGGCCAGTTAGTTCTAAGGTCCCGTGCTGGGCGCTTTCCATATGTTGATTCATTTCATCCACACCACAGTCCTGTGAGGTACACATTCTTGCTGCCATTTTGCAGATGAGGAAGGCTAACCTTAGAGTGTTTAACAAACTGGCCAACATTTACTTAAAAAATGAAGAATCAGAGCAAAAGTGATTCTGATTGGTCTGAATAAGACCAATGCCTGCCTACCTAAATCTTTCCTTCCTTCCTTCCTCTCTCTCTTTCTGTTTCTCTCTTTTTCTCTGTCAGAAGACTTTTCTTATTCAATAGATTGTAGAGTACTTAAGGGTAGAGGCCATCTAGTTTATTGTTGTATTCCAAGCAGGTAGTCCAGAAACTGGCATCAATGTAAATATCTGTTTTCTGTTCAGTTGAGTTGAGTGTGACCCTCTTGGTATGTAAGCCTGGAGGAGAGATAGTCAAAGACTAATGGTTTAGTAGTTGAGAGTATTCAATGTTGGCAAATGACTATGGGCTCTGGATTCACGAAGTTCAGATTTGCATTCCAGCTCCAAAGCTCATCATCTGTATACTTTGAACAAGTTATTTAGCCTCTTGAGGTCCAACTTTTTCACTGTAAAATGGAGATAGTAATTCTACCTTTATAATTACTTATGAAAACTGCATTTTTGATGGTTATTAAATATAAATAAATGCCAACCAACACTACCCTTAATTGGAATTGACTGTGGGCACTTTTTAACATATTGCATAATTTAGGTATGTTTGTTATGTTTATAATTTATAATCTATCACTCCACTAAAACGTAAGCTCCATGATGGCAGAGATTTTCACATTTTAATCATTGTATCCCAAGTACTTAAAACAGTATTGTCCAGTAGAATATCCAGTGATAATGGAAATGTTCTATATTGGAGTTGTCTAATTCTGTAGCCACTGGCCACATGTGGTTACTAAATACTTGAAATATGGGTAGCTAGTGTGACTGAGGAACTGAATTTTAAACTGTATTTAATTTTAATTAATTGAAGCCTAAGTAGCTGTTTGTGGCTAGTGGCATGCTGTTCTAGCACAGTTCTAGAACACTACGTGCTATAAGAAAATACTTGTTAAATGAACAAATCCCTTCCAGATTCAAAGATGAAAAACAAAGCTGCGTGATTGTATCTTCCGCTTACTCTTTAAAGATAGATACTGAGGCACTTTACTGAGTGATCTGCTCATATAATAAAGGCCTCATGAGGTTCTGGTATGAAACTCAGTTTACAATTGTAATCAGGTTTTGATTTCTATTTCTTTTTGGTGTTAGGTCAAGAAAGATTTGGAAACATGACAAGGGTCTACTACCGAGAAGCTATGGGTGCATTTATCGTCTTTGATGTCACCAGGCCAGCTACATTTGAAGCGGTGACAAAGTGGAAAAATGATTTGGACTCCAAGTTAAGTCTCCCTAATGGCAAACCAGTTTCAGTGGTTTTGTTGGCCAACAAATGTGACCAGGGGAAGGATGTGCTCATAAACAATGGCCTGAAGATGGACCAGTTCTGCAAGGAGCATGGTTTCGTAGGATGGTTTGAAACATCAGCAAAGGTAATGTGACCTTAAAGGATTAACTTACTAGGCAAGATTCCCACAGAAAATAATCATATCATCATCAGCATCATTATAATGATACTCATATGTGTTTGTCTAGTGGTTTATGGTTCCCAAATTGCTTGAAGCTCTTTCTGATTTCAAGGGGATGAGTGGGCAGGGTAGAAATTACTATCCACAATTTAAGATGATCTTGGCTAAGAGGGCAAAAAGTGACCTGGACATGGTCATAGTGATAATAGCTAATAACTTTGTTTGTTTATGGAGTGCTTATTATATGTCAGGCATGTTTTATATGCACATTCTCATCGAGTCCTCACACAGCCCTATGAGGTAAGTATGATTTTTAGAATGAATGAAAGAAATGGGTTCACATGCAGTGTCACTACCTTATCCCATGTATTAATTAATTTATGCCATCAACATTTAATATGATCCTCTGCCAGGAATTGTGCTTTGCCCTAGAAATGAAAAGATGGCAAGAACGCAGAGCTGTCACATTGGGAATACTGGCATAGTGGAGTAAGAAAGTAGATGGCAAGTGAAGAACATCGTGTGGTTTGGCACTGTTCACTCTCCTGGATGACAGAGGAGTAGCAGGGAGTGGGGCAGAGTCAGGGCTGGAAGATGAAGAATCTGATGTGGCATGATAAGTATATTATTCTTCCCATTATGCCCCAGGCTGCTATCTCATTTGTCAGATGTGTGGCTTTTGCTCTACTCCCTTTGTTTTTGCTTTTATTTTTGCATGTCAGTATCAGAGAGAGAGAGAAAAGTTTTTACGGTAAATTTTGAAAGTTAAAAAAAAAGCAAATTAGAAAAGTAAATGTATTTCACTATATTTTTTTGCTGTTTTTGGTGGGCATATAAATATATTTTACATTAATATATTTTTAATGTACATATTTTAAATAAAACATAAATATATGTATATTTATATAAATATAAAATATATGAAAATTTATATATAATTTATAAATAAGTTGTATGTTGAAATATATTATTTATATAATATGTATCTTTTATATATAAATGTGGAAATATATTTTACATTATTAGGATTACATTCTGCATAGTTTTATATCATAATTTTCCTATTTTTATGTATTTGTGGAAAACATATTTAAGACTTACGGAGCATAGGCACTGGGCTAGGTATTTGGAATTCAGCTGTGAATAAGATAGATATTGTCTCTCTACTTCTGGAAATCACACTAAGGCCTTATTGTAAACATTTATGCAATCATTAAAGAACGGTTTGAAAATATAACGAATGTCATTCAAATAGACTGAGGAGGACTCTTTGACCCGTTTTATGCTAGAGAGCAGAATGGTCAGATTTTCCCAGGGACTAGGGAAAGACGGGAGGCAAGTCAATCTGGAAACAGAGTAGTCATTGCGTTCCTATGGGAAAATACCAAGGCTTTGAACAAGGATAAATGCTATAGGGATTGGAAAGAAATACCTGATTTGAGACTCTGACTGAAGTTTATTTTTGGTTTTTTAAATATTTTATTTAAATTCAATTTCCCAACATATAACATAACACCCAGTACTCATCCCAATAAGTGCACTCCGTAGCGCCATCAACCAGTCACCCCATCCCCCCACCCTCCTCCTTCAAGTTGATTTTTTTTAAGATTTCATTTATCTCTTTGAGAAAGAGAGAGAGAGAAGAGAGAGAGAACACAAGCAGGGGGAAGGGGCAGAGGAAGGAGGGAGAAGCAGATTCCCTTCTGAGCAGGGAGCCCAGAATAGGGCTCTATCCCAGGACCTGGAGATCCTGGAGATCATGACCTGATCCAAAGGTAGAAGCTTAAGTAACTCAGCCACCCAGGCACTCCTCAATGAAGTTTGAACACCATCAGGGATTAAGCAACTGCTTGGGTTGGGGGATGATGGCGATGGAGAGGAGGATGGTGGTGTCACTTTTCGGTCATAGTTGGGATATTCTTTTATTCTGGCCATGTCCTGGACAGTTTTGGTGCCTGCCTCCTTTCAGTCATGTCTCTGAGCTGACCTGAGTCTGGAAGTTGCTACTTCCAGAAGTTCCTGGGGGTTTTGCCTTCCTTCTTGGCATACTAGAATGCTTTTCTCCTTCTCTCTTCCAAAACCCTTTGTTTCCCCTATTTCTTAGGATTTTTCCTTGGATTCAGGACATAGTATCCATCATTTGCTGCCATCTTTCTACTTTTCTTGTCATTGAATCTTTTTGATTTGTTTGTTTGGGGGATGATTCTTGTAAAGAGAGAAATGTAGAGCAAACTCACAGGTCTGATGAGGTTACAGAATTTGAGAAATACGACTTTGTTTTTTTTAAAAATGCAGGGCTTGAACTCATGGCTCTGAGATCAAGACCTAAGCAGAGATCAAGAGTTGGCTGCTTAACTGACTGAGCCACCCAGGTGCCTTAGAAATAGGACATTTTTTATAGTTTAATTTTCGGACATTCTTCTGGCTTTTTCATTTTAAATTGCAAAATGTATGTGAATTCACCTATTCCCCTTATTTCTTAGCTCCACACTCAGTTTTGTTCTATGGCTTCTGCATATCCCTTCACGTTTCTTTCTTTCAAAAGAATTGCTCTCCTGCATGCAAACTCTAGGTACAGGGGTAGAAGAAGAGGATTTTACAGAACTTCTTCTCTTAATAGATTACTTTACATCTGAAGGGTAAACTGAAATGAGTGACTTATATCTATATGGTGAGGGAGTCTTCCATCACTAATTCACTCATTCATTCATTCATTCATTCATTCATCCAACAAATGTCATTAAACACCTCTTCTGTACCAGGCTTTGGAAATACAAAGATGTATAAAACAGACAAAATCTTGACCTCATGGATAATGATAACAAATAATAAAATGTAAGTAAAATATATAGGGTAGGATAGGGGATGTGGTAGCCAGAGAGAGAGAGAGAGAGAGAGAGAGGAGGAAGAAAGAAAAGAAAAGACCTATGAATTTGTAGGGAGGGCTGAAGTTGCTTGTGGACCAAAGGACCTCCTAGACATTTTCTTTTACCTCACTCTGACATTTCTTGCTCAACCACGGCATTCAAACTCTGCTTAAGAGCATGAGGTTCATTAACTTAAGGCCTGACTGACCCACTGTACTTAGGGGATTTTTAATCCTCCAAATCCCTGCCAGTGTAAACTTTGAAGAGAAGCTTTGTACAGAGAGAGGGTGGAGGGATTTCACAAGCCTGAAGTGTGCTGAAATGCTAAAAAGGGTACAAGGCCTCATTGTACTGCATTCAATGTCATCTTCCCTCCAAACATACCGCTATTGAAGTTGTCCTGAAAGTCTTAATAATGAACATGCCTTCCCAATGCCAGGTTAGTATTCAAAGTTAACATCTAGAATCTCAGGAACAATACTGCAGCATTGACACTGGAGTGTCAAACTGCTCAAAAAGTCTTTTTAAAAGACCTCTGATAAAACTCTGCTTAATTTCTGAGGCTAGTATTACAGCATTTACAAAACAGGCCCAGACCAGACTGTCTACCTGAAGACAAGATGGAAGCATTTGGATACTGTGATCCACTGCTTCTTTGATTACAATGTTTGGGATCAGGGAGCATTTCCCATAGAGATCTTAGTCTAAGAAAGTGAATCTACTAATAATTAAAGTCCTTTTGTGTGATCCCATAATCATTCAGTCTGGTCATCGACATCTGATTTCCTTTTTTTTTTTTTTTTTTTTAAAGTCTCTAAAACTTCGAATGAGCCAAAGGCCATCACCTTTGGCTTTGTCCCCATGGCCACATCCTGAAGCAACCCTGTATCCTGGCCATTTCTGAAGCTGAAACTTCCAGGGTGTTAGAAGACTTTGTCTTTGGGATTAGCTTCCATCTTGCTGCTGACACTCCTGCTGAGGGAAATTTGCTGTCTTGCTCTTCAGTCTTCTGGAATAACTTTCCAAGAGTTTTCTTTCCTTTCTTTTGTCTTTTTTTAAAAGATTTTATTTCTTTATTCATGAGAGACAAAGAGAGACAGGCAGAGACATAGCAGAGGGAGAAGCAGACTCCTTGCAGGGAGCCTGATGCAGGACTCGATCCTTGGCCCCAGGATCACTACCTGAGCTGAAGGCAGGTGCTCAGCAGCTGAGCCACCCAGGCATTCCTCCATGAGAGTTTTCATGTTTCATTGCTATTGCTGGAACACTCATGGTAGCCTCTGACTATGAATTAGGAGAGAAAAAGTAAAATGTATGCTAGCTTGCATCTCTGATTTTTACACCATCTCTTCAAATATTAAAACCAAAGGAATAAAAGGGAAAACTCTCTCTTAAGTCGAATGTTCTTTAGTTTTCAACCTTTGCATTCTTGTCCTTTCTCAGCCATGTTTACTTGAATTCTACTTGCAGACTCACTAGGACCAGATAATGTATACTTGTGGTGATCACATGTCCCACTTTCCAAGGACACTCCTGCCTTATCCTACTGTCCTAGAATAATTATGATAACACCCCCATTCCTGGTTTGTAATTTAGATTTGCGCAGTCACCCCATAGATCAGGAGCTCTAGTACATCTCACTGCTAAAGTATGCTTTAACTCTAATAATGTCTATTTTATGCAGTCTTGTGCCCAAGCCAGTCTTTACTGGTAGATTTGTCTCTTTAGGATGACAGCCTTGGTCTGTTCTTGTTGGAGCATCCACAACATTGGGAGTCCTATCTTCTGGGCCCTTCTCAGTGGCCGATAGGGTCCTGCTACCTGCTGACCCATATATCTGTATGTTGTGTTGTTGCCTGAATCTCCACCAGTTGCTCCTTTAGGATTCACTTTCTGGCCACACCTGCCCATCTTTTAGGGTTGTCAAGAGCATTAAGGACATAATGTATATTTTATGCCTGATCACACATATACACCATACCTGCCCCTCAAACATAACGTCCCTATCATCTGTTCCCACAGCCCATCTGCTGGTGTAGATGTCACCATCCATACTTAGCTCTGATGCACACAACAGCAGCACTTGGTGGAAAGGTCTGTTTCTATATCTCAGTCCTTGCCAGGCTGTTCCACACTGCATTTATTGTGAGGGGGTCCATGTGTGGGTATGTTCAGAAACAGGACACCAGGAAAATGCCTTGGTGGATGGGAAGTAGTGGAACGGTAATATTTAGCCAGCGGTGGTGGTAGGAACCAAGGGCACAGAAAGAACCACAGTGCCCTTTCTTCATGCTCCCCTCCACCTCATGCCCTACTCCTGGCAGATTTCTGTCCTATGTATAGTGACTTTTTAGCCCCACTCCCTTTCTCAGAATGTTCTCAAATCAATGAGTACTCCAGGAAGAAACTTTCTTACATTAAACTCCACTCAATTTTAGTCTCCCCCACCACCCCCCGCACAGTTAAAAAGAAAAATGCTGATGTGTGTCCTTCTGGGAGAAGGAGTATATTCAGTAGTGTTCTCTATAAGAAGTTATTCATTTTTTCAAGGAGGAGTTGGTGGTCCTTAGTATAGTGGATATTTTTCATGTGTTTGGATTTCTAGCAATTAATACACGTTTGCTATCTTCGGGGAGCTTCTAGCCATAGCAGGCTTACCTCTCCAGGAAGAACCCATAAAACTTTCTTCTTTTACTTTCTTTGCAGCCAGAGCACAGGCATCTGACCTAGATTCCACCAGTCATACTGGTTGAGCAACTAGACGCAGAAGGTGCAAGTCAAAATCCACTTTTTGGTAGTGGGGTGCGTGGGTGGAGGCAGAACAGGCATCAGTCCTTGGGAGACAGCAGAACTTGTGCCTGACCCAGAAAGAGAATCAGTGCTGGCCCCGGGGACAGTTGCATTCAAGTTGAGCTCCTTGAAGCTTCACAGATTTACAGGACCCAGTACTCCATGGTGGCTGGCAGCTGTGTCCTCATCAGGCTTGTTTTATGTGGGGTTTGAGTTTCTGGAAGCTTAGGCTTGAACCTCTTTATTTACACTGCTGAATAATTCTGCAAGCTACACAATATCCCTTGAATAAACTGTTTCATATTTAGCCAGCTTCAGATTCTGCATTTTGCCACTGAGAACCTGGATTAACACACATGGTCAAATACATTTGAGAAAGCCAACCTGAACAACTGCTTCTCTTGTTGTGGGATTTCTCAGAACTTCGATATTCTAATGTACATTCTGAGTCTCCAGTAAGAACCATGGCTGTATTTTTTTTTTTATTTTTCTCTATGTTAGCTTATGACAAGATTTTTCTGCATGTGAACCTCATTCAACAGTAGTCTGTACTGCATGGTGCTATGAACCTATGGAGTAGGCTTTATTATTATTTGCCATTTGAAAGAAAAAAAAGTTGAGACGTAGGTGACTTCCCTAAAGCTGTATAACTACTATCTTATTTTTATTTATTCTAACATACTCTTTTTGTTCTTTCACATGTTAACATTTCAAAATCAAAATATGCCCTAGAGCCAGTGTGGATTTCTAAAATAATGGTGTGCCAGACAAATAATAGCTTTTTCTAGTATCTCCTTCAAGAGGGGACTACATCATGCATCAGTTCCTAAATATGTTATCATGTAGAACACTTAAAAAAAAAAAAGATTGTATTTATTAATTCATGAGAGACACAAAGAGAGAGAGAGGCAGAAACAGGTATAGGGAGATGCAGGCTCCTCCCCACTTAACCAAATAGAGGGACTTGCTTAAATTCTGGTCTAGATTTCTTATTTAAAGGGAAAGTTTTCTGTGTTTCATTGTTTACTGAGTTCTTTATTATTATTATTATTATTATTATTATTATTATTACTCAGGCTGAAATATGCAGCAATTAAAAAGTGACTAGTTTTTCTGGGAGCTGCTTGAAGAGTAGTATCACATAGCATTTATTTTATAGGCTTCTAGAAAATAGGCACTTAGAAACATAATGTACTTATACACTTTGGAAACGCATAGATAATTGCACCTGGGTATGGGTGGAGAGTCATTCTAATTCACTTTTTAATGGAGTAAATATAGAACACCATTAAAAAAAACCTTTTATTTTTATATTGGGTAGTAGGCCATCTCTGATTATTCCCATTTTTCAAATGTCAAGCCATGAAAATATTCTTGACAGTCACTAGTACATTCACTGATTCAACACAATTTGTATTGAGTGACTGTCCAGGTCTGTGCTGTGAATGATGTATATTAAGGCCTTTCTGAGTTCAAAGCATGCTATGAGGTACCAGCTCTTAAAGTGTCAGAATTTCCTATAGGAAATAGATATTCCAGGTTTTAGGCATCCATTGCCAAAGAATTTAGATGAGGTTGTAGGATGTGCCTTCACTGACTTACTTGCTTCTGGCACACTTAACCCTGGATTTTTAGCTCATTTGATTAGAGCTCTGTACTTAGGGACATAAAAGGAAGGGCCCCATCTGAAATCTAAAATTGGAAGAAAGTTAGAAGACATCATTTAAAGGACATGATGGCCAGGGGCCTGGGTGGCTAAATTGGTTAAGCAGCTGATTCTTGGTTTCAACTCAGGTCATTATCTCAGGGTCCTGGGATTGAGCCTTGTGTCAGGCTCTGTGCTCAGCAGGGACTCTGCTTGAGATTCTCTCTCCCTCTCTCTCTCCCTGCCTCTCTCCCTGCTCTGTCTCTCTCAAATGAAATCTTCAAATTATTTTTAAAAATAATGGAAATGGTGGTAGTACTTAATGGTCACAACTGTTTCATACTCCAGTCTGGAGTACAACCATTTGAATCATTGCTTCTGACAGATTCCTAATGCCCTACAATGAAAAATGGGAATGGTTTCTTAAGTTGAGAGTATCCTAAGTACAATATCCTCAAACTCAAACTACTTACCCTATTTAAGAATCAGTATAAATTAATAATAATATTTTAATTTTTATCTTTAGCTAAGTTGGTTCTCCAGAGGCTTTCTAGGTCTGTGCTTACAGCTGAAATTCAACTATGACTAAACCATTATAGGAAAGTAGTTATGGATCCTCAGAGGATATCATCATAGCTTGGTGTGCAGGAGGCACGGTGTGACATATGTCCTTCTCTCCTGCATGGTTCACATTTTCATTACTTAAAGCTTAGGTCTTCCCTATCTTATACTTGGACAATTTTAATAGTCCATCTCCAGACTTTGCCCATGGTAGTCTGTACTGCATGGTGCTAAAAGCTCAACCTACCGAAGATAATTCAAGATCTTCTGTAGGCTCTACTTCTTGATTCAAGTTTAGACACCTTTAAACAGGGGTCAGTGAACTATAGCCTGCAGCTCAAGTATAGCCTGCTGCCAATTTTGTAAATGAAGTGTTATTGGAACACAGTCATGCTCATTAATTTATGTTTCTGGAATCAGCTTTCCTCCTGGATCTTGATCTCCAACAGTGACTCCCTTCCCAAACTTCACACTTCCATATTCTTCTGGATCTCTACTTGAATATCTTCAGACAACTCTTCAAACCTTACACGTCTGAAACTGAATTCATTAGCTTTTCTGACCATTATATCACCTGATGCGGAGACCTCACATCCACCTGGACATCTAAGCCATGCACCCTTAGAACTAGGTCACTCACCCTTCAGAACTCCCCATTCCTGAGCATAGAAAACCCCACAGTGAGGTTCTTTCTTGCCCCTCCAGGCCTGCCTCTGGCTACCTTGACCCTCCATGTGTCCCCGAGTGATATGAAACTGCATCACATGCCCTGTTCACATCTTGCTATTCCTCCTGCCTGGGACATAGTTTCCTTCCTCTTCTTTCCTACAGTTATTCTCCTGTCTCTCAATTCTTCCTTCGGGACTCGGCTCAAGCACTCTGCATTACTGACTTTCAGGTAGTTGGCCCCATCCCTTACCACAATTATGTTAAGGTTCTTTCTTTGTGGGGCTGGTTCCTGCACTGTCCTGGGAAACCGTCCTGGTCCTTCACCAGCTCTGTGGCTTACACATGTAGAGTGGTCACTTGGTCAGAGGTCTGTGGTTATTGGACGGAGCTGAACTGTTTGCCACACTGCTATTCAAGGACTCTTTCAGAAGATTCTTTTACTGTATTATTCTTTCCTTATCCTTTGTTGGGGTATTTCTGTCCTTAGAGAGCTGTGCAGAAGCAGAAAAATTAATTTACTGCTGTATTTCCCAGGAGGACTCCCCATTATATAACTCCTTTCATCCAGAAAGCTCTATAGACACTTTGCACAGCAGGGAGGTTGTAGTGCCCTGCAGTGTGGAGGGGGAGCAGAGAAGGAAAATGAAGATGAAGGCAACAGCCCCCCTTCAAGCCTTGGGCCGCAGACTGGGAACTGCAGGACTGTCTGCTTGGTAATGCCACATAGCAGCCTGCAAGAATCACCCATGAGCCTGTAGATCTGATTATCCAGCCTATTCCTCCTTCACACCCCGGGACCACAGTTTAACAATTTTTTTCCTCATTGAAATTCCCAGCATCTTGTTTACATGCATCTCTCATTTTCTTCAGCTGCCATCATTTGAGCCATGAACAGTGGCTATCATATTGCTTTTTTTCTTGCAACTAGTAAAATGGAGTTCCAGAGAGGCTTTTCAGTGATTTTCATTGGAGAAACCATGCTAAGACTTCTAGTCCAGAACTTTATCCAGTGACAATACTTTCTTTTTTAAAGATTTATTTGTTTCTTTTAGAAAGGGAGTGAGAGAGCATGAGTGGGGGGAGAGGCAAAGGGAGAGAGAGAGAATCTCATGCAGACTCCCCATTGAGTGTGGAGCCCAACTGAGGGCTCAATCCTGCGACCCTGACTCCATGACCTGAGCCAAAATCAAGAGTCGGACGCTCAACCGACTGAGCCACCCAGGCTTCCCCAGTGACAATGATTCTTCAAGAGTTGTACATGAGGAACTCCTGAGGAGCTTTCTAAGATTGCACATGGCTCAACCCTGCCCTGAGATGTCTGGAGGGGCACAGAATGTATGTTTTTGGAAAACAGTCCTTCGGCGATTGTGATATGCACCCTGGTTAAGACGCATTGTGTTATACTTTGTTCATTCATTCACTCATTTATTCATTCATTCATTCCTGAAGTATTCCTTGAATAGCTACTATGTATTCTTTGCCAGACACTGGGGCATTGATGATAAAGGGCACAGATTCTTCCCATTAAGAAGTTCCAAGTCTTCTGGAAGGAAACTCATAAACAAATAATTGTAATACAGTATCAATTTCTATAAAAACTGGTGGCTACCTCTGCCCAAGAGTGAGACAGCATCCTTGACGTTTGATCTGTGTCACCAAGAATGAGAGAGTCCCTAAAGGAAGTTCCAAGGGGGACTGGTGAGAGGAACTCCTTTTTAAAGGATGCTATGCAGAGGGGCGTTAGAAGCCACCATTAGGAGATTCTTAAAAGTGAAGCCAAGCTTTTCATCTTTATTCTGAGGTATCTTTTTTTAAAAGATTTTATTTATTTATTCGAGAGAGAGAGAGCTCATGCATGAGTGGGGGAAGGGCAGAAGGAGAGGGAGAAGCAGACTCCCCGCTGAGCAGGGAGCCCAACATGGGGGGTAGATCCCAGGACCCTGAAATCATGACCTGAGTTGAAGGCAGATGCTCAACTGGCTGAGCCACTCACGTGCCCCTCTAAGATATCTTTAGTAAGAACATGTCACTACTGCAGAATTAATAGCTTTATCACTCATCAGAAAATTCTCAATACAAGACCACAAAGAATCTCACTATTAAAAATAATAGTTAAACTTTATATTTATGAAACACACTCTTACTCTTCTTACTAGGCCTTGTCCTAGGTGCTTTATTTGTTTCATTTACTACTCACAAACCCAATGAACGAAGTGCTATTCTTCTGCCTGTTTTACAAATTAAAGAGCTGAGACTTACAGACGTTGAATAATTTACCCATCATCATATGGTAAGTGGCAAAATCAGAATTAGAACCCACATCCCTCTATTCAAAGCCCTTGTCCTTGTAAATCCACTGCTATTACCCATTATGTTCAGATTTCTACAAATATGTTGGAAGGTGCCTAGGTGGTTCAGTGGTTGAGCATATGTCTTCAGCTCCCTTCAGCTTCTGGGTCCTGGGATCGAGTCCCACATCAGGCTCCCCACAGGGAGCCTGCTTCTCCCTCTGCCCTATGTCTCTGCCTCTCTCTGTGTGTCTCTCATGAATAAATAAGTAAAATCTTTTTTAAAAATGTGTTGGATTTTCTTGAATACTGCTGTGCATTTTCTCATTCTTTTAATTCTTGGGAGTCTAAATGAAATATTTTGTCTCTTTGAAATAATTTTTTTTCAGCATTTTGGTAAGGAAAGGAAATAAACATATTTCCTCAGTCTGCCATGTTTAACTAGAAGGTACCCATGCTCCTTGGCTTTTTGTTGATTGTCTCCTTCATTTCTGACTCAGTCTTAGTCATTATATAATTTAACTCATTACAGTGTCTCTTAAAATTAGGTTTTATCCTAGGATTATGTGGAAACTAAAGCGCAATGGGATTTAATTAACTCACCCAAAGTCACACAGCTAGTGAGTCTCAGAGCTAGGATTTAAACTCAGGTCTGATTGATTCTGGATATGCTTGGTATTTTCTAGACCAGCTTTCTACCTTGAAAAGAAAAACCACAGGCAAAAGCTTTGTCTCCTCTATCAGAACCATTGTTGAAACCTTCTAAAAAGGGTTGCTTCCTGTGTCAGTGGGGGTTTTGTTACTAAGACATATTTGCCTTCTCCCTCCCTGTGTTACTTCATTTTTTTCAGTATTGATTTTGTTTGTCCCTGTTTTGTGGTCTTTTACCTTCTTTGATGCATCTTGTTTGCCATCTTTGAAGCAAGTGGTCTTAGATTTGTGGGCAGCAGCCCTGCTCTCCCAAGGCCTTCCATTTCATCTCTGTTTGCTTCACTGACTAGTGAGGTATTGATTTCTCAGGCTAGTCTGCTGGGATTGGAGGAAAAACCAATATCCCATTAGATATAAATGAGAAGCAACAGCAGCTTCTCAGCAGCTTGTTCATTGACCTCACATGCTAGGACACTATTCAAAGACTAGTTAGCCTGATGTGTCCACGGATATTCTGAAGTGATTAGATTGTCTGAGATATAAGGTAGAAAAGCCAATGACAGAAAAATCAAGGGTTGTAAATCTATTTCCTTGAACTAAATGAGGTGGAATCATCTTTGGGAATCATTTGCCTGTCAAAAGTTGCTCCAGGAGAAGGAAGTTCTCTGTGGAGAAGTTTTCCAATTCTTGGTCCCTTTGAATTTTCTAGGGTCAGCACAATCTTTGTGAATCATAAGATAAGTCCTCTGGTTTTCATATTCCCCAGGGTTCTCAAGATGAAAGGATGTCAGCAATGGGGTACCTAGCTTTACCCATACAATATGTTTCTGAAACATTGCATGTAAATCCCACTTTTTAACAATACCCCAAGATGCTCATTATGACAACTATCCCTGGATGAGTCCCTTTGAAAAGGAAGGGTTCCCTTGGAAGGACAATTATCACCTTCTGGCTCATCTGGTGATAAGTTTAGTTCTTAATTTTCAGATTTTGTAAATGACAGACATGAGCACTAGTATCAAATGGTCAAGGTCTAAAGAGACAGTAAGAGAAGCCCATAATTAACCCTCGAATTTTCATGTCATTATATCTTCCTCTACCATTGGCTGGAAACATAGGAAAAGAAGATTTGGAGAATACTTCAAAAGCATCTTGTGGTCTAACTACTTATTTTATAGTTTCATTCATTCAGTCTTAAAATAGTCATTGAGCACCTCTCCTCTATGTGACAGGCACTTTGTAGGCGCCAGAGCTATACTAGGGGACCCAACAGATCAAATACCTGCCTTCCCGGGGCTCGCATTGTAATGGTGCAGACGGCTAATGAAAAGATGAATAAGTGCAATGTGTAGTGTGTCAGTGGAGCTAAATGCTCAGGAGAAAATTCAAGCAGGGAAGGAGTGTAGAGCTAGTGTGGTACAAATGCATGGGACAGGAGAGTTCAAAGAAAGGAGAGCACTTTTGGGCAGGTCACCAGGGAAAGTTCCATTAGAAGGTATTGTGTGTTTTTATTTTATTTTATTTTAATTAATTAATTAATTAATTAATTAATTTTTGTTTTAAGTTAAAGATTTGAAAGAGGGACAATACTGAGCTGTATAGATTCCTGGCAGGGCAATGCACCAGGAAGAGGGTATAGCATATGATGAGGCACTATGGAGGGTTCAATAAAAATGAGGTCAGAGAGGTGATAGGGGTCATGTTGATCTTTAGAGCATTGTAACAACTTTGGGTTTTCCTCTGAGTGAGATTGGAAGACACAGAATATGGGATATGATTTGATTTAAACAATTATTCTGGTGGTTACATTGAGCCTGGATTGTGGTTGGAAGAACTGGAAACAGGAGGTGAGCTCGGACTCTATTGTAGCATCTATGAAAGAGAAATTTCATGTCGATAAAATGAAAGTAGGAACGTTCGACATGTGTCTTTGAACATGTAGTAGAGAGGATTTCCTAATAATTTGGATGGAAGTTATGCAAGAAAGAAGGGATTTGGGGAGGGCTCTGCAGTTTTTGGCCTGAGCAGTTAGAAGAATAGAGCTGCTATTTACTTTCTTAATTGGCTTTCACTCAAATCCTCTGAGTTTTCACTCTTTTGTGAAACTCTTTGTTAAGACTCCTGCTTGTTGTTCATGGGAAATGGCTTTAAGAACTCTTATCATTCTCATTCCCGATCTGGACACTCTGTAATCTGTCCATCTGCCTTTTTTTGAGGTAGTGGCCAGGTCTGTTGATAACATACCAGACAGACTGGACAGAGCATGGTATAACAAGGCTTTAACTTACCTTGCTTATGTTGTATTTTTAATTTTATATAGTAGTATATTGTATTAATTTAACAGGTGTAGCAAAACTGATGACACGTGTTATACTCATGGTCATCGAAAAGCCTTCTTATTTTTGCAAATGGTAAGCTGTCAAAATAAGGTCTTACTCTACTGATTTAAACTGCTGATAATTTAAGCTTAAGTGTAAGATTTTATACTAAGGTCTATTAAATTTTCTTCTGAGGCCTTAATCTATGAATCCAGCTTCATTTTTTTAAAGATTTTTATTTATTTATTCATGAGAGACACAGAGAGAGAGGCAGAGACACAGGCAGAGGGAGAAGCAGGCTCCATGCAGGGAGCCCGACGTGGGACTCGATTCCGGGTCTCCAGGATCAGGCCCTGGGAGGAAGGCGGCGCTACCACTGAGCCACCTGGGCTGCTCAAGTATCCTATTATATTCATAGGTCCTACCTCTACTCAATGGCAATGGACCCCAGAAGGTGGGAATCTTGGGGACAGTTTAGACTTCTGTCTGCTTTGTTGGTTTCTAGGTAGGAACAAATATGTTGGAGGGTTAAGGGTAAAAGACATGTAACAGTTGAGTTTGCCCATCCCACCTCCTGTTTTCTAAATTTCAGGGAACAGTAGTTTTACTAGAAGTTTACCTGGTAGTCTTCTGCTTATATTTCATTAGTCTTAACTACCCTTAGCGCAAAGAAGTGAGGGAAATCAAGTTTTTGCTACTTACACATAATCAGGATTCCATCAGAAAGGAAGAGGAGATGCTATGTAATGTATAGATAGTCAGGGTGTGAGTGGAAATGCCAAAGTGGAGAAAGTAAATCTTACCTAGTTTAAGAAAATTGGGACTTAATGAAAAACAAAATCACACATAAGCTCCCACCCAGGATTAATCACTGTTAACCTCACATTTCCTAATTGCATCATATTATATGCAACTTTAAAACTTATCATGAGCATTTTTCATAGCAAACTCTTTGTAAATGTAATTTTTAGTAGCTGAATAATTTTGCATCATAAGGATGCACCATAACATCCCTCTATTGACCCTCCTATACTTGTTCTGCATTTAGGCAGTTTTCAGTTTTCACTATGATAAATAATGTCATTATGAGCATCTTTATACATAAGTTATTTTATGTATTTAAGATTATTTTATTGGGCTTTATTCTTAATAGATTACTAGATCAAAAGGAATGGACATTTGTATGATTCTGATTACATGTTTTCATATAGATTTTCAAAAATGATGAGCTACTTTATACTTGACAAGTATTTGTATGTCTGTGAGAACACTCTAAAATCAAAATTTCATCATGTCATTTCTGTCTGTTACTTGTGGGTCTACCAAAAAGTTGCTCATCCAAACTTCTGATGAAAATGAGGTTAGTTCCCAACCGGGATTTGAGCTCTGTGCCACCATCTACCCATTCTGCGTGAAGCCACCTTGTTCACAGAATGTGATGACGGGCATCATGCTAAACCTAAGATTTGAGAGGCAGTCTCCTGATTGTTCAATCTGAAATCCTTATTATTAGAAGAAAAGGAAGTTAGTTGGTTTGTGTTAGGTCTGCCTTCTCTGTTCATCTGTTATCCTTGCACCACATTATTTAAACATTAGGCTTTCCCTTCATGATCTATACTTTTGCTCTGAATAAATTCCAATACTGTCTCCTTCTGCTTTTATCTTTTTCTCCAGGCGTGTCCTTAGACTTGGTTTGAGCACCCTGACCTATTTGGATGGGTTCAGACCACCCTCGAATCTGTTCTGAGTTTACTTCCCTTCTCCTACCTGTTGTACATATTATTTTTAAATCTAATCTTAACGGAGATGTTCCTCTAGTCAAACGGGTTTCTTTTTGATCTCCTTCCTCTTTCTTCTTCACTGGGTTACTCGTGACTATAGAGTTAGAATTTCTGTTTCTGAGCTTCTTGTCCTTATTTTTCTCCAGACTCAATCTTATACTTTGCTTTCCATCTGTGAGAAAAACCTACATAAGTTTCCATTCATTCTCTATAATTCTGTTTTTCAGTTCATGAAATATTTATAGATGTGCTGTTTCCTTCCTGTTGTCTGGGCTTTGAGAGTAAAATAAAGATATTAGGATCTACCCTACTCATGGCTCAAGATTAATCACTCCTCTGTTCACACCTTTGAATGTGAATGCTAACATAGTATGTACACCTTACAAATAACTTTAAATAACCAGAATTATAAAATAGATGATTAAAATTATCTGTAATCAAATTACCAATTGATTTTGCTGTTAACATTTTCATCTGCCTTCTAATCAGCAATAAAGGTCTATTAAAAAGAACCTCATTCTATCCCTTTTAGGCTATATTTACTCTTAGCTCCTCAACACATAGAATTGACTTATTAGCTGTAGACTTAAATATACACAAGAGGAAGGAAGAAACAGGTAGTAAAAGGAACCTGGGTTCCACAAAAAAAGCTAAGTCATTTTCTGAATCATATTTTATAATGCAAGAAAGCAGGTAATACATCTTAAATGGTTCTCGGGAACAAAGTTAAGACTTTGAAAGTTTGCATTTGAAACAAATGTCCCTTACCTGGCAAAGTTATTGTCCTTTGAATTGACTGAATTCAGTGGAAATCTGTAAAAATAACCAGAAAATCAGAACTAAGTTTAAGTCTTAAATGCCAAGAGCCTCTTTTATTCCTTTTTTAAAAAAATTAGTAAGCAACTACTTCATACCTTTCTGAAGGGGGCTTCTTTTCAGATCATTTATATTTCAACTCTACTTACCTCTTTTTGCATATCCAATATAAAAACTCCAATGTCCACTTATTCTGCATATGTGAAAGTTATCAGCTGCCACTGGATATGTATCTGTTTAATAATGCACAACTTTATGGAAAAATATTTTTCTGTTTCTTTTTAAAATCATACCTTGCTTATGCCTGTCTAGAACATGAAATATGTATGTTAGTGTAGATGATTATGATGTTCATGAAGCTGTATAGTAAATACAACAGAGAGTTCCTGACTTTGCAGTGATTCCTCCGTGACCAATTTTGTACTTCTGCTCCCAAACATTCCCTTTCAGGTCCCCCCACAGGTTATCCAAATGGAAATTACCATTTCCTGCGTACTCTCTCTCAAGTCATTGTAATTGGCCAGTAGTGTCCACATGACCCGAGTGGGGTTTCCCCTGGGGCCATTCTCTCCTGGACTCAGAATTGCTCTAATCTTGAGTATGGGGACACCTAGGTGGCTCAGTTGGTTAAGCATCTGCCTTTAGCTCAGAGTCCTGGGATCGATTCCCACATCAGGCTCCCTGCTCATAGGGGAGTCTGCTTCTCCTTCTCCTTCTGTCCCTAACCCCCTCTCCAGCTCCTGCTCTTACTCTCTCTCTTTCAAATAAATAATAAATAAATAAATAAATAAATAAATAAATAAATAAATAAATAAAATCTTAAAAAAAAAAATCCTCAAATGTGAACATGTGACTGAAGCCAGACTCATCCATGTTTTTCCCCAGCACTTCTCCAACCGAGTTTTGGGTTAAGAGGCCTTTTCTTTTGGGTGGCAAAGCTGTGGGAATGTAAGCCCAGAACCTGCTAAAAGCTCTCTCCCCCTTTATGTGCAAGAAGGTGCTGGGCAGATAGAGAAAAATGAAGCTGATCTGATGGCATTTGAGAGCCTGATTTTATTTTAAGTCTGGGTCTTTTAGGTAATTCCCTCACTCCCGCTGACTACCCTTCAGATGACTTAGGTAATTCAATGGATTTCTGATTTTTGCAACCAAACATTTATGGCTAATCATGTTGATAGAGTGTACTTGCTCTAGTAAATGATTGCTTAAATAAACATCTTGTTCTTAAACTCTCAATTTGAGAAATCTTTCCCATTAAGGGAACATTATTCTTAGGACTTCTACCAGTTAAAAAGCATTAGTCAAGGGCTGAAGATAGTCTCGAGTCACCTTCAATCCTGTTTGGGAAAAAGGCAGAATATAAATTCTCTCCTTTCACAGCTGATGAGACTGATGCCAAAGAGTAGACTTAACCTGTTCGTAGTGACTAAGCTAGTTTGTAGTAACATTAGGGCGAGGACTCAGCTCCCTTAATTAATTATCTGTCTAAAGCTGTCCTGAGTTTAAAGGAAGTTCAGTATAATAGACCTCAACATAAAAGACGTCACAATATTTTCTTGTGATTTTAATTGGTATTAGTCCATTTCTCTTTCCCTTTCACAGCTCAGTTCATTCATAAATTACTTGTTGAGCATGCAGGTGCAAACAAGCCCTATATAAGCTGCTGGTAACACTCCAGGTGCCTAAAAGTGCCACTTCTGCTCTCAAGAAGTTTAATATCTAGTGGGAAGGTAACCCTTCTAGAAGTCATTGTAACCATGCATGATTAAAGCTACTGTAGAAGCTGCTATGGAAGCACCTAAGAGACCTTGACCTAGCTCAGATTATCATCACCAATCAGGTGCTTTGTCTTTAAATTTATTATTAACATTATCTCTGTCTACTCTTTTAGTCATATTGAAAAAATATATATAAACCTCATTTGGGCCTAGGCCCAGAAAAATGAAAAATGGCAAAAATACCTAGCACTACCCTAGGTAAAGGTAGAAAACCGCAAGTATAACACAAAGTCAGTTAATAAATATCTCTATCCACTCCACCCCTTAGCCATCCACAACCACTTCTAGATATGTCACCACAACTCCTCATCAGTAATGGCCAAATTGTGCCAAGGCAAACACTAGCTCTGTAAGACAGAGCATGAAATAAGGGTTCTGTGATCAGATGAGTTGATGAAATATTGCATACTCATTCTCGACTTGGAGATGGGAGGAGAAAGTGGAACTGCTTGCTTCTCTCCAACCCTCCCATCCCAACCTGCATCTGCCTTTCCTCGATTCACGTTATTGTGTAGACCTTTACCCTTTGCTCCCCTTTCTTCTGTGTTGCTCTGGTTCTCCTCATGTCCTGCCACCCAAGATGCTAAACCTCTTTTCCGTTTAATGCAAGAAGTTTGATCACATGCCACATTCTGTGAGCTGCTAGGACTCTGAGGAGTGATAAAGAAACATTTTTGAATTGTTTTTAACTTTTCATTAAATGATTTAACCATAAGATGCCTTTTTTTCTGTACCACGTCATGAAACCTCAGACATACTCACTCTAACAAAGAATTATGTTTGTTCCCCCAAACATATACATATCTCATATACAACCTAATATTTAAGCAGGTCGCTGTGTTGTTCCTCAGATGTCTTCTTTCTTTTTTTTCCCCAGAGCTTATTATATGCTGACACTATTGCTGAGTTCTTTCACATAGCTCACCTTGTTTTCATAACATCCTCAGCAACCTTGTAACAATTGACATTATTTTTTAAATCACAATTACAGGTAAAGAAACTGAGGCACCAGTTATGCATGATTGCCTGCCTGGTGACATTTGGTTACTTCCCTGAGGTTACATAGCTAGCAATTGGCAGAGCTAGAATAGTCTCTTAAACACACAAAGAGTAAAAATTCAAGATACCCTGAAGATTCTGAACCTGGGAAATGTACCCAGATTTCACCTAAAAGTTAAAAGCAGAGTAAGATGAAATCCTTGTGAATCAGTTAGATGTCAGTAGCTAATTACTTCCAAATGAGATCACTCTGTAGGCAGAGGACCTACAGACAGAGAAGTAAGAATAATCCAAGCAAAGCACATTAAGAGAATGGCCTATAGTTTTAGTTCATTTGGAGCCCAGCTAAGTAAGGGGCACCAGGGGTGATGAGCCAGGAGAAGTAAGATGGAGTTCTGTTGGTTGGCCCTCAGTTAGTGGGTTTGGACTGATTCTGACCAGGCAACATGAGTCGACAAAGTTTTTTGAGCTGGGAATTGGGGCAAAGTCTGACTATTACTACACTTTAGGTAGAGTAGTCAGGAGACCATCTGGAAGGAACATGGAAGAAAATTGCCATGGGAAGAAAAATGGAGGCATGTGACCACAGAAAAGACTACACAGGTCCTGGCTCAGAGCAAAATGTCACGGTGATTGTGACATGGAGCACATAACTATCATCATGTCTAAGCAGAGGCAGGAGAGGCCTGGACTAATAAAATAACCACATAGGGACTGGCGCCAGAGTGTATTAAAGTGAAGATTATAGATACTTTGATGAATAGTGCTTGGTCCATGAAAAACGATCAATGACTCTTTGCTGAATAATAAATTATTTCATTTGGTTACATAATATTTCAATATTACATAATAGAAATTCCAAAATGAAGTATCTCCTCCTCCTTTGCTACTACAAATTTGTAGAATGAAAAGAAGTGAAGTATTATTCCCCATCATAAAAAAGAAAATCAAATAGCACATGCTAAGCGCTACCTCAGGAAGGTTTCCCAGTCTACAAATGACTAGTAATCTGAGTGTGGAATTTAGGAGTTAGACATCAGAGATGTGGTAGGGAAGTGGAGACTTAGGTCTATCCCTTAGTGTAGACCTAGGGTTAGAGAGTTCTGATAGTTAGTTAGTAGCATGACATTTGAACATAAAAAGGGGGTTAAAAGATCGATTTGCTTAATTTTATCAGCACATCACCTTTTACACATGGTTTTTGTTGATACATGTTTTTTCCCAGGTTAATTGTACTCTAACAATTATGGTTGGAGTTTCATTAATGCTATCCGGAAAAACAGGTTTCAAACTCTCTGCTGGAGAGGGCTGGACAAAAGGGCTGTATATAAAGATAAAGGACAGGCCTAAGAAGTGATCATGAAGCTTGAATTGATCATTCATTCAGTTTCATAAAAGTTCTTAAGGAAAGATGATACTAAAATATTCAGATATAACATACAGTCTTAAATATATATGATGTTGCCCAATTTCTACTTTTGCCTCATATCTAATTATGTCTCATTCTCATAATTCTGTCAGTTGGGTGCTATTACCTTTATATTATAGGTGACATGCAAGAAAAGTGAGTATTTTGCCTAAGTTTATCATCTAGTTATTAAATAGTGGAAGTCACCTGAAATAGCTTTTGAAGCATCAGGATATAAAGACATTTTTTAAAAAGCAAAATCAGTATTTAATGTCGGTCTGTTTGACTGCAAAGCATTTAATAGTTCAGCTTGATTTTTATAAAGTGGTTCAGTCAGTCTTCCTTCCATTTCACCCAAAAAGAATGGTGTCAAATCATACTTGGAAAACAAGATAAGAACAGGCAGTTTGACTTGAGAAATAAATTCTGTGGTGAATACGTTTTCCTTTTCACTCCCTGCAGATATCGCCCACATCTGAAGTTATTTTCAGGTTGAAATCTGGACTCGTTACTCTTTGGAGGGCCCTTGTTAACTTGTTCATTCATTCATTTGTTAGAATTAACAAATTTACCTAATATATTTGCCCAGTATTTTCCAAAGCTATCCACCCAAAGGTATTTTACCCAGTATCTTCCAGGTACCTCCTGTCTGCAGGCACTGTGCTATGCATTGGGATGCAGCCATGAGACCCACAGGAGCCCCCAGTTCAGTGGAGGATACGTACTAACAAGCCATTCCATACTGACCAGTGGCAGGTGCCAGATTAGAGGGGTGCTTGTCCGCGCCCGGGGGAGGCAGAGGCAACTTCTCACAAGAAATGATGACTAAAGAATGACCCAAAGGGAGAAGATGAAGAGAAGCAGACATGATAAGGGGGCTTGTATTTATCTGAGGACCTATATGTAATGTCTAAGTTATTCATCTGTGTATCATTTAATTCATAAATTCTAACAAGAACCCTATGATGTGTAGTTATCATTAGCCCCATTTTCTAGATTAAGCAGGGGAGGCTCAGGATTTGGATTTGCCCCTGGTCCCGCAGTCAGTGACAATACCAGGTTTTAAAGCTTGACTCCAAAGCTCATTCTCTCTCTCTTTTTTCCTCTCAAAGCTCATTCTCTTTCCATTATATCCTGCTGCTTCCTGGGACAATATTCTAGTCTCGATCCTCCGACTTGTTCATGGAGGTGCTGGAATGAAAGCATTTGATTATGATAGAAATGAATTATTAGGTAATTTCTGCTCATAGCACTCGATAAGTGTGACTTTAAGTTGAATTAAGTCCAGCAAATCCTGTGGACACACAGCTTATCCTATATGTGTCTCAGTCTTCTAGTCTGTAAAATAGATTAGTAATATATCCAGTTCCCAGCATGTACTAAGGGTGAAATGAGGTTATTCATGAAGCATATATAGCATAGCATAGTACCCGAGTAAATGTTCAATAGTGAATGTTCAATAAATGTTAGCAAGTATTACTATTAATATTTTGTGTCTGGTGGGGCATTTATCTTCTTAAGCCTTGTAACTGAAGGCTTCTTTGTCTTCATTAATGGGATTTAGAAAGTCTGGCTAAATGATAGGTTTTCTGCTTATGTTTATTCTTTATTTTCTTTTCAAGACTGATTACTGTGTACCCTACCACTGTTTCAGTATAGGACTCACTGTGAGGGAGATTTAAAAAACATTAGATTAAAGCCAAAATTAATAGAGGCAAAATCTATGAATGCTTTGATTCTTTATAGCCATTAGTGGTAATCTGCACACTACATATTGAATTTGGCAATGTATCACAGGAATGGTAAACTCTATAAAAGATCTTGGGAACGGTGCCTGCTTGGTGCTAGTGTTGTCAGTCTGGTGTGAGAGAAGAGACGGGAATGGTAAACTCACATTCCTACAGGAGCCAGGAAGTTAAGGAAATGAGTCAGGTAGGTGGCAAGCTGTAGACTGTGCATATGTGTCATTTAAAGACATTTGAAATAAAAAATAAACACCTATGGGCCAAACATACCATGTTGCAACTGCTCATTCATAATTTTTGAAATTTAAAAAGAAAGCACTGGCTATCAAGTTAAGGGACTTGCATCTTCATTCCTTTCACAGACATTTACAGAGAGGAGTGGGCACAGTAGGTTAAGAGCAAGGGCTCTCGGCTCTGATGAGGTTTGCCATTTAATACTGTTGACCTTTCAAGGGCCGGAGGAGAAGGGTTTGAGCACAGGCTGGGGAACCAGGTCCCAAAAGTTTGATTTCCACAGATGTCAGCTAACTTTGGTAATTTTGTTTAAAGAGTTCTTATGCACCAAACACTGTGCTGGGAGCCAGGAACACAAACATAATAAGATAAAATCCATTTTTAAGGACTTAGATGATAGGCACTTAGGAGTCACTGGTAAGTGCCAGGTGGTTAGAAAGTGCCAAGGAGCCCTGATGACACATTTCATAGTGCTGAGAGAAGGCTACTCTGAAGAGATAATATTTCTAGAAACAAGGAAGTGTGCAGACAGCAAGAGCTGAGAGGTAGTCTGTGTGACGCCAGACAAGTCACTGTCCTTCTCTGTTGCCTTGGTTTCCGGATGAGTCGATGAGAGCAGGTTGAATCAGGGGTATCTGATTTCCCTGGTAATTGGCATGCTTGGGGATGTTTCATGCCTGAGGTCGGGTTCCTGGGGCTGCCAGAGGGCTGGTGAGGAAGAGAGCTGTAAGGGACCAGGAAATGAACTTGGACCCCTAGTGAAGTGAGGACAGAGGCTGGGGCAGGGCTATGGTGGGGGCGGTGTGGGGGGAGGTTGTCAGAGGGACACTGTCTTCAGAGCTGATTTTATCTGTGAACTTTGCTCTTCTTCACCAGTATCTACATGTTGACACTGTGATTCTGTCCTGTTATTGAAATCAGAGACACTATGGCTCCATCTGTCCTTCCCAGAGCCTGTCTGGTAAACTAAAAGTTACTGCCAGATGACAGGGCATCATGAGGACCTGGTTTATCTGAAGCACACTCTCTAGTGTGGAACCATGGGGGTGGGGTTTGGATTCAGGCAGACCTTTGCCTGGGCACCAACCAACTGTTGGCCATAGACTCTAAGAAGTCAGCAGGGAGAGGGAAAAGAAAATACAGAAGCCCCAAGGATTGGAGCTGGAAGCCAGGTTCTGCCCCTTGCAGTCCTTGACACCTTGTGTGCATGCCATTTAGCCTCTGTGCTCCTCACTTCATCAGTAAAAGGAGGGCCATGCCTCCTGCCTCAGCTTTGTTGTGAAAATTAAATGAAATGCCAACTCCTGAGAACAACGTCTGAGATAGAGGACTCAATTTAGAGGCGCCCCCGTAGAAGCTCAAGATTGGGAGGCAGCAGTTATCGGAAGGATGGGGAGAGGGATATTAGGGATGAGAGAAGGAAGAGGTGCCAAGCAGACAAAGATACTGCTTGGTGTCTGCTGTGCCCTCCCCATGTTAGATAGGAGCTAAAGCAAATGGAAGCAGGCAAACTGTTTAGTGCTTATGCGCTCAATGAACAAGTACTAAATCTTAGAGAAAGGCTATGAAAACCGCTGTTCTGCGCGCGATGACTTCCAATGGTGGTGTTATCCTGCGGGCCATCTGCTCTAATTAAAATTTCACAGGGCTGAGGAATTTAGTGTCCTAACCTCAGAGCCTCTGGTACACTTGGTGTTTTGTTTGAGGTTGATGCATTTGGAAAGATTAGAGGAGGATGAAATCTTTGCCAGTTTCTAACTAGGCAGATGTGAAGGGTTTCTGCTAGAATATTTTTGCTCTCTGGCACTGGGGTTCAGAGATTAAATAATTTGCCACCAGACAGATGTTCTGAAGAGCTAATTAAAAAACTGACAAGTACCCAAGACCTCAGATAGTTAGATTTATATGCCATCCTCTGCAGGAAGATCAAAATCACTGCAGCTTAAAATCACTCTATTAAATGATACTTCCAGAAAGTTCACCGTTGAAATTAAAAAAAAAAAAAAGTGCCATTAAAGACATTCCTGATTATACAAGTGTGTTTCAAATCTGGCTGTACATTTTAAAGAAACGGAGTATCTTTAGGATGCCTGGGTGGCTCAGCAGTTGAGTGTCTGCCTTCAGCTCAGGGAGTGATCCTGGAGTTCCAGGATGGAGTCCTGCATTGGGCTCCTGCAGGGAGGCTGCTTCTCCCTCTGCCTGGATCTCTGCCTCTCTCTGTGTGTCTCTCATGAATAAATAAATAAATAAGTCTTAAAAAAAAAAACTTAAAAAAAGGAAAAAAATGGAGAATCTTTTTAAAAGGTACCCATGCTGGGCCCCATCCCAGACCAATTATATCAATATCTGGGAGGAGGGCCCCAACAATAGTTTTTTTTTTTTTTAATTCTTTAAATGATTTGAATATGCAGCCGGGATTGAGAACTGATTTAGAAATGAAACTATTTTAATATCTGTTTTAATCTTGGGAGACAGTACAATGTAATATATGGAAACAGGAAGTGGAGTGAGGCCAGTCTTAGCTGGAAAGACAGATTGAGGTCATATACTGCTCTGGGTAAGTTACCTAACCTTGTTAAAGGTTAAAGTTTCTTTACCTTTAAAATATGGCTATTAGTTTTTTAATAGATTTTTCTGAGGATAGGATGTGAGCATTATTTCATGACTACAGTACCTGCTATATGCCCAGCATGGAGTAGACACTCTATAACAATAGCAATAGTTACAACTATTTGTTTTTACTAAATTGCTTTGTTAGGAATTTTAAGCCTTTTTTTCAGCCATGCTTATTAATATGAATGAAAAAGTTCTGAGCAGAGATACAAAGAGAAGCACACATAAACCTGACACAGTGTGCACAATAACCATCCTGCAACTTGTAATAAATCAGTCAGATGCAGTCTAAGTGTACATATCTTGAAAGTCATAGAATGTATGCATTTCCTCTTGGAGATGTTAGTACTCTCTAGAATAAATCCAAATAAAAGTCCCCAGGTAGTGTTTTGCAATTAAGCCAGCAGCTGTGTGTTTTCACAGCACCTAGAAAATGTGAACTTGGCTGTGTCCACTGGGATGCCAAATAGCTCAATCGATTATATTGCAATATCATTGCCCAAAGAGTCTGAACCTGTAGTTCTAGCAGGCAAGTTTTGATTATCCATGCTAGGTGTAGACAGAAGGAGAGAGGAAGTTTGCTCTGTCTTGCCATCCCTTCCCCACATTTAGGCCCTTGGCTGTGATGTCAGTGGTGGATACAAAGAGAGTAGGACCTGCAATAGAAATCAACTTTGCTGGAGGCTCTGAGTGCCCATACTTTTTAAATGCGAGACACATGTGCTCAGACTGTACCGTTCTTTATTTATTTGGAAAACTATTCTGGAGGAGCTGAGTGTCTGGCTCTACGCCAGCACTCTTAACATTTTATACCTTGCTTCTTGTAGTAAGCATATGGTAAATATTGTGGTAGGTATTCGTGTTTACTCTTCTCCTTGATCTCACACCTGGCCCCATTGCTTACCAGTGTGTGTCTTGAGATCAGCCAGTTACTCCATTTCCTCTGCTGCAAAATAGAGGAATAGAATGCACACATTATTGTGTTCTGATGATTAAAAGACAATATCGTGATAACAGGTATTGATTATGTAGACCATGCCCTTGTCTGAGTATTTGTCTACATAGTTCATGTGTCCTAAATATGAATATGGATTAACTTACAATTACCTGTAAAGTAGATCTCTTAATTCCCTGTTGACAGATGAAGACACTGAGGCATGGAGTGGTTAGTCATTTTTCCAAGGTCACACAACCACAAAGTGGAGGAGCTAAGAGTTTGGCTTCATGCCCATGCTCAGAACACTAGGTACCAGGCCTTTCTGTAGAATGAGTGCGATAAATGATCATATTTGCCCCTCTTCTAAGCTTCTGCTTTCAGTTTCTAATCTGAACTGGATATGCCATGGCAACAGCACCATGGTTCACCCAACAGGTATTTACTAAATACTTACTGATAGATGAATTGATCAAGCAGAGTGCTAAGGGTCTCTCTAGTAATGGATGTGTATCATATTGTGTTTATTGACACCTCACCTGCAGAAAGTCCTCAGTGACTCTACCTGGCCCCCTGAGCACTCGAGGCTCTGTAGTGATGTGATACCAGACACCCTTTCCAACCTCATTATATTTTTGCTGTTTATACAAACCTTGCTAGTGGTGAAGCTCAATTAAAAATGGGACTTATTTTATCATCTTTTCCTTTGTGTGTCTACTGCTTAGTGGGACTCTGAATTATATCAATTGAATGGGCTAATGAATGTCATTGAGCTGCCGTGTTGTTCATTATTCGTATGCACCACCTGAAAGCAGGCGATCCTTGGCTCTGATGCTTTCCTTTATTGACAGCCTCATCCTCCATGGTCCCGAATCCTAGTCCTAACACCAATTAGCCTTTATTAGGTGTGTTCAACTTAATGAACAACCTCAGCAGCATCATCTTATCTTTTGATAATCCAAGTAGTCCCACTACTTGGGCTTAGATTATTGTTGTCTTTCTCATAGTGCTGATGAAGTTTTATAAATTTATCCACACTTGCATTTCACTCACCTCATTAGTAGATTTTGCCAGTTTGCACATTAATGAAAGAAAACCCTATTTAAATGGCATGTTAATATATGAGTGGAGGTTTAAAAAATACTACTGACTAGTCTAACTTAATACTGGGGGCCCTTTTGAATGCTTAAAATGTGTTTTTCCTATCACATAAACATGTTTTTTTCCCCTAATGTATGAAAGAGAAAGAAACTAAGATTTATTTAGCACTGGGCCTTAACACTGCAGTAAGAACGTTTTATTTGTTTTTGCACTTGGTTTCCAAAGCAATCTTGGAAAGGAATATGGCATGGTAAGAGCCGGCTTTGATGTCAGAAAGACCTGGATGTGAGTTTTGGCCCCAACCCACTGTGTGATCTTGGGGAAGTTTTCTAATGATACCAGCAGGCCAGGTCCAAGGAGCCAGAGGGGGTCCTGTAGGACCAGCCAAGAGGGTCTTTGGCTATACATAGGATGGAAATCAAATGTGAGCCAGCATGAGGTGAAAGCAGAGTTTATTGAAGATGTTGAGAGAGCCGATATAGATGGAATGTCCAGGAGACTTGGAAAGGAAAGGAGCAAGAGTCTCGTCTTTGTTCAGGGTCTGGGGTTTTTTACTGGGGTCAGTGGTCCGGTGTACATGCCCTCTCGGGGATTCAGGAACTGGTTAGATGGAGGCCCAGGCATCATTCCTTGGAGCCGGGAGTCCTTGGTGTCAAGATGTCTAGTGCTGATGGTCTGGAACACACAAATGCTATTTTCAACTGGTCATCCTCACCTGCTCCTACCTTAGATGTTATCTATTCTAGAGAAGTCATCAACTCCTTGTCTGTTACAAGGAGGACGTATGCTATATGCATTTTGAGGCACTTGTAAAGTGGGGTGGGGTTGCAGGTCTTATCAACAATAGAAGCAGGGAAAGGAGCAAAAAGTAGATATTTACGGAGTCCTTTAGTTTCCCTGTCTCATTAATCTACCTAAACTTAAGTTTTCTTATCTATAAACAGACATAATAATATCTTGTGTTCAATATTTGAGGTGAGATTTTGTTGCCTCCTTCCCTACACACAAGCAATAGCCAAATGGGAACCCAAGTGTTGGTTTATTGATGGCTTGGCGAGCACCTAAAAACCAGTCAGAAGTAGGGCTTCCTCAATGAGATGTGCTGGCCCATGAAGCCAAAATCTGGAAAGCTGTGTGAGGCTACCCAATAGCACTTTCTTAAAATTGGAGATAGCAGAAGACCTGGATTAGGCTTCTAATTGTTCACGTAAACAAGTGGCTGGGTGCAAAAGCAGATGTTGAGCTGGGTCTCTCCCAAAGAGCGGGGCCCCATCTAAGTCAGATTACTTTCTGAGAGGAGATAGTTCAGGTGTGACCCCTGGGCATGACACCAGGCAGAGGAAGAGTGGCAGAAGGCATGCTGAGAGTGGGCAATGACTTGAAGGCACAGTAATCCACTCAGCAAGGAACAAGGCTAGAGGAAGCCGATCTCTGTGGACCGGCTTCCATGGAATGAGGCACATACTTGAGCTAAAGCTAACAAAGCCCAGCCTAACAATAACAACAAAATCAGTAAGAAAAAACAAACTCTTACCTTATATGGCTTTAACTGGAATTAAGTAAGATTATGTGTATAAAGTGCCCAGCGTGTACATATTGTGCAGGCATCAATGACTACTATACCCTGTAAGGAGAAGCAGTTTTTCATTAAGTAAGTATTGTCATCAAGACCATTGTATAGGGATCCCTGGGTGGCTCAGCGGTTTGGTGCCAGCCTTTGGCCCAGGGCGCGATCCTGGAGTCCCAGGATCGAGTCCCATGTCGGGCTCCCTGCATGGAGCCTGCTTCTCCCTCCTCCTGTGTCTCTGCCTCTCTCTCTCTCTCTGTCTATCATAAATAAATAATAAATAAATAAATAATAAATCTTAAAAAAAAAAAAGACCATTGTATAGTTGAGGAATGGGAGGCTCAGAGACATGAATTCTGGCCTGAAATAAAAACCAACAACAATGAGAACATTATAAACAAGCAAAAAAAAAAAAAAAAAAAAAAAAAAGCAACCAGAATTTTACCTTGTTTTATACTTAGAAAAAGTATTTTCACTAAGGCTCTGTAAATAAGAGAAAATAATCAGTCTGTTTCCTGGAACTCCAAAAATTTCCTTAAACTTTGGTCACAGGTGAACTCAGGATTGGGCTTGAAAGATGGGGAACATGCTAATGAATATTTACATCAACTGCCATTAGCCATAGGTAACATTTGCAAACGATCACTACCTCTTACATTTTCCATGAGGTATGACTTTTTGCAGTGATCTCAAAATATATCAACAAACATGACACACATACAAAATTCAGAGATAAGTAGTTATACTTCAGGCCAGACAAGGCCTTGTAGTAAAATAATTTGATAAGAAAATCCTTATCTCTTTACATTGACTATGAGGAAACACTCAGAGAAGTTCTACACATTTGACTTTACTGCAGATCCAGGTTTTTTGTTTAGTATGCCAGTAGTAAATATTCTGTATTGCTCAGTTTTCTGATTAGCAGGAACGATTTAATCTGGAAGAACTGAATAAGCAATGTATTTTTTAAAAAGATTATTATTTGTTTTAGAGAGAGAGAGCACAAGTGGGAGGGGCAGAGGGAGAGGGAGAGAGAATCTCAAGCAGCCTCCATACTGAGCATGGATCCCAAAGTAGGTCTTGATTTCACCATCTTGAGATCATGACCTGAGCTGAAACCAAGAGTTGGACAATTAAGTGACTAAGCCACCCAGGCATCTCCATAAACAATGTATTTTAGATTTAAATGTTTGCTCCATATTTTCCCCAGATTGAAGTTTATTTTATTCTTGAACACATACTGAAATTTCTGGTTTCATGTTTTCCTTTGAAGAGTTCTATCCACCTGGATTGTCTAGGTAATATCACAGTAATGACCTTAAATCTCAGTGGCTTGGAACAACAAGGTCATAATTCTGACTCTGCTACATACATCATCATGAGATACTTGTCTCCTCTTGACCCTCATTCATAGACCCAGGTCAAGAGCATTTCCATCTCTGTGCTTCCATGATTGCAGAAGCAGGGAGAAAAGATTGACGAAAGAAGCACTGCCTTTTATTCCATCTATATGAAAGTGAGCCACATCTTCCCTCACATTCCATCGTCTGATGAAAGTCACATGTCCATGAGTAACTTCAAAGAGGTCAGAGCAGCGTGCTCCTACTGTTTGATTGAAAGGCAGACAGCCAGAAAATACTTGTGAAATCACTATTGACCACTATAGGAGGTGTCTTATTATTCCTATTTCTTATCAAGGTCACAAAAATAGTATGTGGCAGTGGGCAATTATGAACCAAAGTCAGACTGAAGACACATACGTGTCTTACATGTGACACTATAGTGTGTAAGAGTATGTGAAAACAAGAAAATTGCCCTCTAAGTTAAATCCAACATATTAAAAGTAAGTGAGCCTGTTAAACACTTTCTCCTAAGGGACAAAACAAATATGTTTGCTTTTGTGAAGGACTGAAAAGGAAAGTTCTTCGAAGGAATGAGAGTGTGGAGAATAGAAAGAGGATGCATGGGTAGGATATAGAAGAGGTATTCCAATGAATTACCAAAAATACCGCCCTTTGTCACACATAGGACCCTGCTCCAGAATTATTTTAGTATATTGATAAGAAAAGTTGTTTTTTTTTTCCCCCTACAGGAGAATATCAACATTGATGAAGCCTCCAGATGCCTGGTGAAACATATACTTGCAAACGAGTGTGACCTAATGGAGTCCATTGAGCCAGACATCGTGAAGCCCCACCTCACATCGCCCAAGATTGTCAGCTGCTCCAGCTGTGCTAAATCCTAGTAGGCTTCTTCACTGGCATCTGACAGAAATAATCCCATTATCTCACGTCTTAATTCTTAGCAATTTGTGTAAATGTCAAGATAGGGATACACATGTCGCAAGCCAAAGATCTATGCCTATACCTTTCCTATAAGAGAGAAAAAAAGCAAGTGTTCTTTTTTATGTTTTTTCCAACACCAGCACAGTGTTTACAGGCTTGTTAAATATTTAGTCTGTTACAAAATTCTGTCTTGTAGCTGACCACAATTCTGCAAGGCCAGCATCAGCCCTGTTACTTGCTTCTTGGAATCAGCCAAGGCCTCAGGTCTTAAAGAGAAAGGGGAGAAGAGCAGTCTAGCTGTCAAGTTAAGCACTGGCTCTCACTTTGCCCCTGATGCCTTTGTCCAGACTCCAATACATTCTCTGCTGGGCTGACAGGCCTATTAAGTAGAAACAACTTTTTTCTCCAGAGATGACCTCCATTTTCAACAGACCTAAGAGTCATTTCCTATTTAGCCCTTTAGAGTCAGTACACAGGTTTCCTGAGCTTTTATGGCTTTTATTGTCACTTGTGATGCCCTAAATGTTGTTTAACTGAAAACTTATGAAAAGACCTGCCTCCATATGTGCCTTTCTGTTAGCTTTCTTTGATTCCAGCTGTGGGACTCTTCTGTTCATGTAATATATATTATATATATTTTCACAAGTGGAAAATAAGACATTAAAAGATGCTGTTTCCCTATTTCTGAAAAGGCTGTGTCTTAGTATTGTGATTTTTTTTCTTTTTGACTATGTATCCATGGTTCTCAAGACCCATTTCTAAAATTCTGTTTTGAAAACAGGATGAGAAACATACACTTAAAGGAACTTCTGGGCACTATTATACTGAGATGAGTCTGTCTATTGTTCATATCAACATTTAGGCCAAGCAGTGTATCCATATTTTCTTGGTTAGGCAGAGGAATATATTCTCATATATTCTCATCAAGAAAGGTACCAAATCAATCAACATGCAAAGAAACAAAACAGATATCATAATGTTTTGGTTTACACAATGGATATGGTGCTGATATGCTGTGGGTAGCTACTACTTTTTAATGGCATTGAATGGCAGCACTGAGGGGTGCCTGGGTGGGTCAGTGGGTTTAGCGTCTGATTCTTATTTCAGCTCAGGTCATGATCTCAGGGTCATGACATAGAGCCCCACATAGGACTCCACACTGAGCGTGGAGCCTGCTTGGTATTTTCTCTCTCCCTCTTCCTCTGCCCTCTTCCCACTCACACTTACAGTCTCTCTCTCTCTCTCTCTCTCTCTCTCATTCTCAAAAAAAAAAAAAAAAAAGAATGGCAGCACTGACATTCGTAATATGCTCATGGAGCTTTATCTTTTGTAACAGATGTTTTGAGCGTCCTGCCCAAATATTATCTTGGCATTCCCTGTTTCTATAAGCACCAACCACTCAGCCTCTTACTATGAATGTTTGTGACCCCATTCCCAGAGGGCATTCTCTGGCCTCTGGAGCACTTGACACATGAGGCAGGCAGGTGAGAAATTCCAGGAGTTAATGTCTCTCAACCAATGGTAACAGGAGTTGAGGGATGACTACCCTAGGTTCCTTGCTCCTCAGGAACATTGTTCTGAGGCATGCTTTATGAAGCCTTACAGAAGTTCCCAGTGGGATGAAGCCCCTGGTTCTCATAGGGGAAATCTTCCATCTGACTCATCCTGCATGAGCTTCCTTTTCTTTTTTCCTCACTTCTCTACTCCTCTACTGGTCCATCCTGGGTTCACTTCCCAAATAAACTACTTTTACTCAAGTCCTTGTTTCAGGGTCTTATGGGGAAATCCAACCCCAGCATAATAAGTTAGCTGGGACTAAGATGACCCAAGAAGCAGATTCTCAACACCAGCTTCTTGAACTGAATCATTCAGCAGCTAGGTGGTACTAAGGACCACTTTGCTGATAAACAACATGGTGGAGCTAATCCCTAACAAACTGTATGTAGCAACATAATTACTAAGACTGTCATCAAGTGGATTAGGATAGAATATAGATAGAAGGGGGATACCTGGGCGGCTCAGCGGTTGGCCGTCTACCTTCAGCCCAGGGCGTGATCCTGGAGACCCAGGATCGAGTCCCACATTGGGCTCCCTGCATGGAGCCTGCTTCTCCCTCTGCCTCTGCCTGTGTCTCTGCCTCTCTCTGTGTGTCTTTCATGAATAAATAAATAAAATCTTAAAAAATATATATAGATGGAAGGAAAGTCTATTGTTCTTGTCTTTGAAAGACATGAGATTATGGAGTTGGCTAACTTCCAGAAACTCTGTAGGAGGAAACGTTACAGTCTTGAGTCAGCCAACACTCATCTCAGGATTTGGTGTAGAAGTTCGAAGACCTCCAAACAATCAAAGTGATCCTCATTTCCTTCTGCTATAGGATAGAGAGGATGGATGCTAAAAATCAGGCCTCAGATCTGATTTTAGGAGAAGCAGAGTTTTAAAGGAGACTCCCTACACAGAGCTAGCAAGTCTCCTCCACTAAAATGAGAATTCTTTTAGGAAAGGAGTCAGACACTGAATATAGGAGGAGATATTTGGATAGATACTCTTAGGAGTCTTGGCCCCAAAGATGTTTCTGAAATGAGGCCCAGAAAAAAAAGACCCTTGCCCATTCCTAGGGGAGAAAAGTCACTTGCCACATGAATGCTCCACCTGAATAGGATGTTTTATAAAGTGATACTTTTCCTTCTCGAGTTCTGCTACCAACTGCCCTCATTGCTTCTGGACAAATAACTAGGATCAGGTCTCACTATGAACTGAGTAGAAAAATATGTTCTATGTTGCAGGGTAAAATGGATTATTAATCAAATGAACTATAGGACCTGGCTAATAAGTACTGGTAGGAATCTGGAGAATGTTCTTGATTTGGTCTTGAGATGCAATCAGGGAGGACAGAATGTAGCACAAGATGATAGATAATCTGTTTCTAGGAGAGCACTCCTTAATGAGTTAATTTTTAACATTCTGGCAAGTAAACCTGGAACTGATCCCAATGTGCTACTAGAATAGCTCTTTGAAGCTTGGAAACAATGTTGGCCCAAAATAAATGATGTGGAGATGCCAGAACTACCTTGGCAAAGTATTAGAAGAGAGTTCCAAGGTCTCAGAGAGGTGGGCATATTATAATGTATTTATTTTGTGATATCAGAGAAACTACCAACTGATTATGTTCCTCAGGAAAGCCCATAGACACTCCCTTCACTAAAACAATAAGAAGTGTCCGCCAGAAAGGGATACCAGCATCAATGAGAAGCTCAGTGGTCACTCTTCTCTGTACCAGATTTGAGACTGTAAATATGTTGCTGTGTTTCACTGGGAATGACACCAATGTGGTTAAATTCAGTAGGTGGTACTACTTTTAGATGATGTTAGTATATTTAGTGCTAGGTCCTGAATAGCTAGCATCAAAGGTGGAAGTGGGAGTGAAGCCTCCTACCATCACTTTAAAGAATCAACTTAAGAAAGCAAGCTTCCCCTTGTTGCAACTCCGGGTTCTGCAGAGTTAGAGGTCTTGATAATTCTACCAGGGGACACAGTAAGGGCTCTGCTAACTCTATAGCTTCAGCTGCTGCCTGATTATTTTTGGCTCCTCGTGCCTACAGGCCTGTTGTTGGAGAAGGCTGTTAGCACACAGGCAGGGGTAATTCATCCCGATTACCAAGAGGATACAGTTGCTGCTAAATAATGAAACAGGAGGAGTCTGACTAGAAATCATGGCACTCGTTGGGGTGCCTCTTGATGCTTCCATGCCTAGTGAGAACTGAAAGGGCAATTGCAGTGATAGCATCTTGCTGAGGACGAGCAACCCGGGACTCATACTCTTAGAAATAAAACTCTTGAGATTTTGCCCCACAGGGTGACCCTAGCCTAGGAGCAGGTTGGTCAGGGGAATGGAAGTGGTAAAGGAGGGAAATGCGGAATATCAATTCTCGCCTCAAGATTGACTACAGCAGTGGAGACTAGCTTGTCCTACCAACCCTTGTTCTAAGTTCTCTATTTCTCTCTCTCTCCCTTTTGGAATTATGACCAAGAAGTTCCTTTAAAAAATCAATGAAAGGGGGACGCCTGGGTGGCTCAGCGGTTGAGCATCTACCTTTGGCCCAGGGCATGATCCTGGAGACCCAGGATCAAGTCCCACATTGGGCTCCCTGCATGGAGCCTGCTTCTCCCTCTGCCCATCTCTCTCTCTCTCTCTCTCTCTTTCTCTCTCTGTGTGTGTCTCATGAATAAATAAATAAATATTTTTAAAAATCAGTGAAAGGACAGACTGAACTTAACTTGTGGCATAAATGAATCTGAGAAAGGAAGACATGGACTATGGTAGTGAGACAATAGTGAGGAAATGCCCACACCCCCTCAGCACCATGCTTCCAATCGCAGTCCCCTGCATCTCTGCTTATAAGCATTCCACGGATGCATGGGGTGTGTCTGTCTTGCACATTGGACAGACCAGAGTGCTACAAAGTTAGCACCCCCAGGAACAGTCTCATCTGAGGCTGACATACAGGGAAGTAAGTTCTTCAGCATCCTCCCCTCCTCAGGTGGAATAAATCTGAATCTCATGCTATGAACGCTCAGAGGTCCCCCTGGGACTGAGGCAAGGTTTCACACAGTGGTAACTTGCTCATTATCACAACCCTTTTGCTTTCCTTTCCTTGCCTGTCCTACTTCTCTACTCCTCTGCCAGTGCTTCCAAGGATCATCTCCCAATTAAGAGATTCTCATTTTTTAAAAAAAATTATTATTTATTTATGTATTTATTTATCAGAGAGAGAGAAAAAGAGTACAAGTGGAGGGAGGGAGAGGGACAAGCAGACTCTGAGTTGAGCAGAGAGCCCAACTTGGGGCTGGATCTCACCATCCTGAGATCATGACCTGAGCTGAAATTATGAGTTGGTTGCTTAACTGACTGAGCCACCCAGGCACCCCAAGGGATTTTCATTTTTGATTGAGCTTCAACTGCTAATAGTTCTTAAAACATCAGAGCATCCAGGCAACAATTTTTCATTACCATGGAATCTCTAATTCACTGTTTTTCTTTCTAAACATCCACTGAACTGTGGTGTCTAAAATATGCGTGGTAAGATTAGAATGGCCTTCTAACCCTAATCCACCGCAGAAAATTGTTATTTTCATGGTCTTCAAAACGAATATCCATTGATTTATTGATTTCCTTACTCCCTCAACTAATATTTGTTGGATAATGACTCAGCTCCCAGGATTTGGCTAGGTATTTTTCTGGAGATACAAATGACTAAATCATGGTCTCAGATCTTTTTAAAAACATTTTTTTGCAAGAAGATCCTATCATCTTTAATATATGAAACACTTCACGAATTTGCATGTCATCCCTGCACAGAGGCCATATTAATCTTCTCTGTATCCTTCCAATTTTAGTATATGTGCTGCCGAGGCAAGCACTATGCTCTCAGACCTTAAGATAGCAACTCAAATATGTAAATAATTTACCACGTATCAAGAGAGAGGTCAGACGTCCAAACTAAGATATCTCTTCCAAAAACATAAGTTGGTTTTAAATCAGGAAAAAAAAACAAAAAAAACAAAAAAATAAAAAATAATAAAAAAAATAAAAAAAATAAATCAGGGACCACAGCTCCAATTGTGTTTAAGGAAATTGAACATATGTGCCTACAGTTTTCTTCCTAAAACACCAGGATCTAGGCACACAAGACTATTGTGTTCAGCTAGCACTTCCTGATGTTAACAATATCCTTTGCCCCCTTTTTTTTTTTTTTTGGCCTGGAAACCCTACTCATTCTTCAAGGACCAGCATAATGGCACGGCCTTGTAGCCTTGTAGGCCACTGTACGTAATTCAAATCTCTTTCCACACTTGCTTAGCTCTTGACCATTATCACTCACATGCTGCATTATGGTGATATGTTAACTGTTATTTATAAAATACATACTATGGGAGAGTCACTGATATGTAAGCTTTCCTTTATTATGTCATTTAATCCTCATGGCTGCCCTACATGGAATTACTCATCTCCTCTCTTATATATGTAGAAATTGAAGGACAGAGATACTGAGCAACTTGCCAAAACTCACACAGCTACAGACGGGCAAGGCAAGCCTTCCAACCCAGGGAGCCCAATCGCAATGTCCCTGCTTTTAAGCATTATGCTGAACTATCTCCTCTTAGCCAGTCCAGGAAATGCTAACAGGGCTTACCATATGCCAGACACTGCTAAGCACCTCTCTTACCTATCAGGAGAGGTGGTGTCCTCTTGTGATAATATGTGAAAAACCCTTAGCACAGCACCTAAACTATAGCAAGTAATTGATACATATGGTTATTATGATACTATTCTGTATGCTTAGTTATTTATTAAATCCAAGTAGTGCAAATAAAACAGATAAAAAATGGCATCGATTTTTGGAGGTATCAAAATTAGGACAATACCAAATCTATAGAGATAGAAAGTAGATTCATTGTTGCCCAGGCGTAAGGGGATTAGGTGTGGCTGCTAAAGGTTTACTTTTGTGGGTGACGGTAACATTCTAAAATTGATTGAGGTAAGGCTCGTACAATGATGTGAATTTACAAAAATCCATTGAATGGCGTACTTGAAATAGGTGAATTGTATGGTATGCAAGTAAATAATAAAGTTGTAATAAAAAACGAGGGCCATAGGAGAAAGCGGTATGTGGTTATTACCTCCCTCAGTGCATTATCTTGTGCCTCCATGGAGAATCATCCTGCTCTTATTCCCTAGGAAGGAATCCTTTACCACCACTGGCATCTGTCCGGTGAGTCATCACTGCCAAATTCATGACTTACTCTCAGATGTCAGAACTAGTGTTATACCTGGATTTGGATTTGGCTGCATCCGAGCCGTTTCAGTGTGAAAATAGCCTTCGTTTTCTGGGCTCCCTGGGGAACAGAATATTCCCCAACACTAGAAGAGAAAAGAGTGTGAGACATCCCAACAAAAAGAGGTCAGAGGTGAGGATGGACTAAGCTTAAGTAACTCTCAAAGATGAGGACAAAATCTGTCTGGGAAGTGTGGATGCACTATCTCCCTGCCTAGATTAATCTGAAAATTTCCATTTCAACAAACCAACTTATTTTGTTCCATTGTATTGATTTTCAGAATATGAATCCCCAGGCCCAGGCCTTAGTATTTTCCTAAGTGCAATGTACTCCTTCAAACTGTAATTAATGATAGACATAAGACTCTGGAATTCAAATTTCTAACTGGCCCAGATTATGCTTTCTATTAGAACAAAATGTTCTTATAAATGGGCTTAACGGAACCTTATGAGAGAGGGGCTTTTTTTTTTCATATGTGAAATATCAAAGCATTCTATTACTTGTAATACAATACATTGTTTTCTGTTTTTGATTGGACTGCACTTTTAAGAAGTTACCTATTCAGACGTAGAGCATCAGTCAATTTGCATTCCCTGAACTTCATCAAACAGCTATCAAGTGACTGCTCTGAATAAGAGCTCTACAAAATGCATAGTGCTACTATATGCTAGTTTCTTTCCTTTTTCTGTGATAGTTGTTGTCATGGAAACATGAGGACTAAGAGTCATGGGTCCCTGCTCTTTGCTATTTTCTTAAGGAGATGGGGATGGGTTAACAAGACAGGCAAAATATATGGTTACAGAACAAAAAAAGAAGGTCATTTCTGTCTCTACCACATAACATTCTTAGTTTTTATCTTGTTATTATAATAAATGTTAATAGTTATTGCTCAGGTCTTATATCTTTTCCAAACAAAATGCCATTTCGTCATCATGATCTCCCCTACTGGGGTGGTGGGTGATTTCACAATTTACGGATAAGAAAACAGAATGGTAGAGAACAATGTCCACACATATTATATGATTCTGCGCAGGAGTCTTAGGATATCATCTGCCCATTTGGCCACAGTGGGTTAATCAGAGTACTTTATCCTTCCTGGCTAAAGTAAGAGATCTAGGACTGGGCTAGTGATTCAACTGAACCATTCAAAGTTCTCTCGTATGTCTTCCCCTCCAAAGCTTTAAGAAAGAGGTCCATGGAAAACTGTCATAATTTTCTCACACCACGGGATGTGTGACAGATGAGCACATGCCAATAAGGATGAAGAGCCAAGAATGAGAGAAAGGAGAGCAGGAAGAAACGAAAGCCCTATTTGAGTCCCTCAGTCCATTTATGCCTGAATCCTGAATTAACCTTTAACTTTGCAGTTGTGTGATGCAATAAATTCCTCTTTGATTTCTTTGTTCATCTCTTCAGGGAAGATTGAGTTGATTTTCTGCCGCTTGTAACTCAGATGCCACATGGTCATTAAAAGTGGAGCTATTGATGTTGAACATCTTTTCATGTGTCTGTTGGCCATCTGTGTGTCTTCTTTAGAAGAATGTCCATTGAGGTCCTTTGCCCATTTAAAAAATTGGATTATTTGTGTTTTCAATTGTATAAGTTCTTTACATATTTTGGATATTAACCCCATATCAGATATATCATTTGCAAATATCCTTTCCCATTTAGTAGGTTGCCTTTTCGTTTTGTTGATGGCTTCCTCCACTGTGTAAATGCTTTTTATTTTGATGTAGTCCTGATAGTTTAATTTTGCTTTCTTTCCCAGAGGAAATGAATATAGAAAAATGTTTCTATGGCTTATGACAAAGAAAGTATTGCCTATGTTTCCTTCTATATATGGTTTCAGGTCTCGCATTTAGCTCTTTAATCTAATCTTGAGTTTATTTTTTTGTGTATAGTGAAAAGAAAGTGGTCTAGTTTCATTCTTTTACATGTAACTGTCCAGTTTTCCCAACTTCATTTGTTGAAGAGGCTTTTTCCCATCATATATTTTTGCTTCCTTTGTTGTAGATTAATTTACCATATAATCATGAGTTTGTTTCTGGACTCTCTATTCTGTTCCATTTATCTATGTATCTATTTTTATGCCAATACTATATTGTTTCCATTACTACAGCTTTGTAGTATAACTTGTAATCTGGGATTGTAATACCTCCAGCTTTCTTTTTCTTTCTTAAGATTGTTTTGGCTACTCATCACTAATTATCAGGGAAATGCAAATTAAAACCACAACAAGATGTCACTTTACACCTGTCAGAATGGCTAAATCAAAAACACAAGAAACAACAAATGTTGGCAAGGTTGTAGAGAACAAGGAATCCTCGTGCACTATTGGTAGGAATGCAAAACTGATGTAGCCACTGTGGAAAACAGCGTGGAGTTTCCTCAAAAAATTAAAAAAAGAATTACCATATGATTCCAGTAATTCCACTACTGGATAGTTACCCAAAGAAAATGAAAACACTAATTTAAAAAGATATGTGCAACTGCATGTTTATTGCAGCATTATTTACAATGGCCAAATTATAGAAGCAACCTAAATGTCCATTGGTAGATGAATGGGTACAGAAGACGTGGTATATTTTTATAATGGAATATTATTCATGCTGTAAGAAAGAATGAAATCTTGCCATTTGCAACAATATGGATGGAATTAGTATAATGCTAAGTGAAATAAGTCAGTCAGAAAAAGACAAATGCCATATAATCTCACTCATATGTAGATTTAATAAAATAATAAATGAGCAAACAAAGGAAAAGAGGAAACAAAAATAACAACAACAATAAAACCAGACTCTTAAATCCAGAAAACAAAGGGGCCAGAGTGGAGATGGATGGGGAGATGGGTGAAATAGATGGAGGAGATTAAGAATATACTTATCATCAAGAAATGTACAGAATTGTTAAATCATACTGTATACCTAAAACTAATATAACACCGTGTGTTAATTATATTTAATTTTAAAAACGAGAGTTAAGACTTTTACCCAATGTGTCTGTGTACATGGTCCTCCTGGTCCATGTTCTTGACCATAAGGTTTATTTATAAATAATAACAGCTTCCACTTAAATGGAAGACTCTTACAGGCATTGAAAACTTTACTTCAAATATTCTTCTGCTAGGGAAATGTGTAAAGACACAGTTGATAGAAGAACCGGTGCTTTATGCTAATAATAACTAAACAGTCAGTATCCCCAAAATAAATAGATAAATAGTGACAAGAGGCTTACGGAATAAAAATAAAGCACATAAATACTTGTGGGGACTAGGTGATATTGTGAAATTACTGTAGAGGAAGTTCTAATAGACACATCATACCACATGTTGTATTTAAATTAACATTTAAAAATGAATATAAAAAATGCTCTAACCAGATGGTGTTTGCCTATAAAAATCAGGAAGCAGTTATTCTTAAAAGTCCACAAAGTATGATCTGGGAATCTCTCTTTCAGAAAGAAAAAATAGTGAGCAGAATCATAGAAGGATGGAAAATAAAAGACTTGTGAAAGCATAATTGGGGTCAGAGAATCTCCCCAAAGAAACATGAGAAGGAATTGGATAAACACCTTAAATACTGATTAATTTTAACAGAAATGATATTCAACTATAATCTTTGGCAAAAGAAACAAAGTGAGAGAACGAAATTTAAGCTACGTTTAGAAATGCTTTGTTTGACATAAGTACACAAAGATCTACAGTGAGGCTATGGGGGACACAATCACTTGAATATGACAAGAGAATGAAAGATTGCTCAACCACAGGTACTGAAAAATCCTCATAGTGAATTATTATTTAAAATACCATTTAGGGGATCCCTGGGTGGCTCAGCGGTTTGGCGCCTGCCTCTAGCCCAGGGTGCAATTCTGGGGTCCTGGGATCGAGTCCCATGTTGGGCTCCCGGCATGGAGCCTGCTTCTCCCTCCTCCTGTGTCTCTGCCTCTCTCTCTCTCTGTCTATCATAAATAAATAAGTAAATCTTTAAAAAAAATAAATAAAATAAAATACCATTTATTTGGTACCTACTTTGTGCCAAAGATGTACAATATGCTACTTAATCTCGATAGCAAGAGAGATATTTAGAGACCCTCCAAAGGTCACAGAACTAGCAAGTGACAGAATCAGTCCTCAAACTCCAGACTACCTTACTCAAAATACTTTATTTTCAATATGTCTCCATGTGGCCATATTTTATATTACTATAGATTTGGATGGCACCGATTTTTAAGTTGTGTATTTATTTCGTGCATATTGGTTAAGGTTCAGTAAAGAAACAGACATTATTCAGTAAGTTGAGCAGGGAACATTTAACATTAGGAATTATTAATTAGCAAAAACAAATTAATTATGAAGAGAGAAAGAACTTTACAGGAATAGCAGGTGTAGGGAAAAGCCACCACTTCTGTGGCTGAAGGAGAGCATCCAAAGAATGAAAATGCTTGTCAGAGCCTGCCCACTTCCCACCCACTTTGTTGCAGAAGGTATTGCTGAGGCCCATTGGATGGTGGAATCGTTCACTTGGGTGCCTCATGCCTTGGCTGATGAGCAGAAAACCACTTGCTGGGCAGTTGCTTGATGGTGCCCCACTGAAACTCTCTGGAGGGTGTGCACCTGTAGGTCTCCATTATTGCCAGTGCCTCTGGCAAGAAACCTGTCTGCTGGTAGGAAGATGGCCTCTGGCAGCAGTGGTTCTAGATAAAAACAATCCCCTCCTTCCTACAGTATTCCTCTAGCACCCTGCACTGGCAAAGCCTTTACACTGTGCCTGCTGGAAAAGGAGAAATGTTTGTAGCGTCCAGCTGTAGAATCAAAAAAGAGGATGGGTTTGGAAAAGAGGATGGGTTTGGAACACAGAGGCAATAAATGGATAACTGGCAAAGTGTATTAATTAGGATAAGTCATAATAACTGTGGAAACAAATAACTACAAACCATTAGTGACAACATAATGAAGGATCACTTCTACATACGTTTAAGTGGTGATCTGGTCGCAGGTAACTATAAAATGCTACCCTTCTACAAGCAGAAATTCAACTATTTTGGCTTCTTCCCTTATGTGGCTCCACCACTTTGCAGTCCTTTGTTTCTGGATGTACAGTAGGAGAAAGAAAGAGAGAACATAAAAGACTGAGGAGCATACTTTAAAGCCAATCCTATAACATTTGCGCACAGTGAACTGACCAGAGCTTACAACCTTCCACCTCGTTGTGGCTTGGAAATGTACTGCAGGAAAATGAAATGGACAGTAAACAGGTAACCTTATTTCTGCCCCACTAGATTTCAAATACTTGGTCTATTATTACTGTTAAGCAAGTTATTATATCTCTGAGTCTTAAATAACTCATCTTTAATATAAAAATAATAAATTAACCTCCAAGTAATGCTGTGGGATTTAAAGAAATATAAAGCATTAGCCAATTTATAAATATTCAATAAGTATGAGATGCCTTAAATCAATGATTATCAAAAGTGAAAGAGGAAATGGATACGTATTAAAATCTCAAAGCGAAAAAAAATAAAAATAAAAAAATAAAATAAAATCTCAAAGCGGTGATGACAAGAGGGAAGATATTCAATCTTATAGTTCTATGTATGGAAAACTAAAATGCCTAATATTTTCATGATACAAATCTCAGACGATTTAAAAATCTTCTGTGGATGGGATATGTAGAAGTTAATTGCACAGGATGGATTTGCAACAGAGGGTCATGGCTGATGGGAGTAAAATGTAGAAGGTACAAAGGTGCTAGGTGAAATGACATATCAGAATCTGGTGTGTGTGTGAGAGTAAAAGAGGGTGGAAAGAGCAGAGAGTGCTGATTTAGTTCTGATTAAAAGGAGCATGTTTGAGGCACCTTGGTGACTTAGTTAAGCATCCGACTCTTGATGTCAGCTAAGGTCTCCCATCTCAGGGTCATAAGTCCAAGCCCCACGTTGGGTTCCTTGCTGGGCGTGTAGCCTATTTAAAGAGGGGGATGGGTTAAGAGAGGTTGAGAACCACTGCTATAAATGCTTGTTAGGTATCTACAGTAGTCCCTGCCTTATCTGCAGTTTCAGTTATGCCCTGGTCTGGAAGCAGATATCCTCCTTCTAACGGTGGTGGGGTCAATAGTAGCCTAACCCTGCTTCATAATACTTACGTCCCTCACTTCGCTTCATGTCATCACATGGGGATTTTATCATCTCACCTCATCACAAGAGGGGTCAGTACAGTGCAAGAAGATATTTTAAGACAGAGAAACTGCATTCACATAACTTTATTTACAGTATATTGTTACAATTGTTTTATTATTATTGTCGATCTCTTACTATGTCTAATTTATAAATTAAACTTTAACATAGGAATATATGTATAGGATAAAACAGTACATGTGGGTTTCTCACTTCTGGCATCCACTGTGGGTTTGGGAACCTATTGTGGCAGGTAAGGGAGAAACTACTGAAATTTATTTGAAGCATTTAGAAGAGTCCCTAGAATCTTGAACTGAGTATGTGCTGTTATTATTCTGATATGAATTAAAATTCAAATTATCACAAGGCAAGACAATTTCACATATCCCTATGTGCCAAGGGTTTTTCTGTAGCAACCATACTTTTAGAGAAATTAGATCTGACACTCTTATCCTAAGAGAATGTCAAGCACTCTAAGTGTTGGAGGATGTTCATGTGGCATATTTTAACATATGCTCTCATTCATTAAGCTCCCTTGAAAGGGAGCCCACTGTGGTGTATGTATGTATATGTATGCACACATGCACCCCCCCCCCCCATATTGTCTTTTAATTCTACTATGCTCTTACTTTGGGTTAGTTTACTCTCTTCAGGACATTCTAATCCATAGCAATGGAATGTTAATATAATTAAAGTAGAATTCCCACCTGTGTCCCGTTTTAAGTTCTCTTCCTTCTTTTGATTTTGGAATAACACACAAAGAAGGCCTCAGAGACTCAAAAAGAGGTCACGAATTTTGTGAAAATTGAAAAACAAAAAAATATGACAAGGAAAAGAATTTCCTTGAACTCTACAACATAAGCATCATTATTTAATAACAAACCAGGCTTGATTTTAACTCCAGTCTATTTTTCATAATTTTACTTCATTTAAAGATATATTACATGTAATCAGTTTGCATAATAGGAAATTACATACACAGATTTCTTATTCTGTTGAGATTGTGTTTGATGTTTTTATATCAGTTATAATTCTATCTGTGTTTTAATCATTATTAAAGAACTTTATTTGAACCAAAACAAATACATGGAAAGGCTTTTCCATTTCCACTGGTCCATTCTATGCTCAATTCAGAATAAAAATGATTTAGGGTAGAATTAGCTTATCTAAAAAGAGCTGTTTTGTTCAAGTTTTAATTTAAATTCCAGTTAAAATAGTGTTATATTACTATTAGTATATAGTGATTCAGGGCTTCCATACATCAGCCAGCGCTCATCATAACAAGTGCATTCCTTAATTCCCATAACCTATTTTCCCCATCACCCCACCGACTCTCTGGTGACCAGCAGTTTGTTCTCTGGAGTTAAGAGTCTATTCTTTGGCTTTCCTCCCCCCCACCCCTCGGTTTTCCTTTGTCCATTTGTTTTACTTTCTTAAATTCCACATATGAATGAAATCCTACAGTATTTGTCTTTTTCTGACTGACTTATTTGCTTAGCATAATACTCTCTAGCTCCAACCATGTTGTTGCAAATGACAAGATTTCATTCTTTTTTATGTTCCATTATATATATATATATATATATATATATATATATATATGCCACACCTTCTTTATTCATTCATCAGCTAGTGCACACTTGGGCTTTTTCTATAATTTGCTAATCATAGACATTGCTGCTGTAAACATTGGGGTGCATGGTATCCCTTTGAATTAGTATTTGTGTATTCTTTAGATAAATACCTAGTAGGGCAATTGCTGGATCATAGCATAGTTCTATTTTTAACTTTTTAAGAAAACTCCATACTTTCTTCCACAGTGGCTGCACCAGTTTTCATTCCCACCAACTGTGCAAGAGCGTTCCCCTTTCACCACATCCTCACCAACACCTGTTGTTTTTGTGTTGTTGATTTTAGCCATAAAAGACTTTTTGCCTTAAAAAATGTTTTTAGTATTATGCCTGTTAAGAAGATACAAAATGAAGATGAACTATTTTTAAATAACATAAGGGTTTCTTCTGTTGTCTAGGTAATGATGGAGATGCCAGGAGTAAATACAATATATAGGATGCCCTTAGCCATTAACTGAACCAGAATTCTGATAGAAGCAGCAAACTGAGGTCAGCTGAATAATCAATTTACAACCTTGGCCTTGAGTTTGAGTCTTTTGACTCACAAAGATCTAGAGGTGCTCTTGTGAGGTATCAGTAAAAAAAAAAACACGTTACTATATATATAACCTAGGTTGCTCCCTTAAAACCTAGGTTGCTTTGAAAACCTTTATCTTTAGGTTTTCTTCCCAGCCACTCCTTTTACTGATGAAACTGAAGTCCAAAGAAGTTTAGTGACATATGTGAAGTTACACAACTAGCTAAGACTTAGAATAATTGCTAAAAGCCATATCTCTACTATTCCTCTAATAATACCTCCTGCTCCTGAGAGTCTATTGGGTACTAGGTATTCGACTTACATTAATTTATTAAATTGGCATAGCAGATTTTCAATGTAGAATTAATTTCACAGTTGGTGAATAAAGAAACAGAGGCTCTGAGAGAGTAAATAAATTGTACAAGGTCACATAAAAGTAAAGATATAGACACATATATAGAGAGAGAGACTATTTTCTATATATATATATATATATATATACATACGTTTTTCTTTAAAAAAATTTTAAAAATAGGGTACCAAATTATGTATATCCTGTTACCTCAAATAAAAGGTATATACAGAACTTTTCTATATACAGAACTTTTTTAAAACACAAAATCTTCTTTCCTTCCTTCTTCCTTTCTTTCCTTTCTTTATTATTTTTGTGTAATGGGATCCTTCTCAACAAGGATTTATTTATTCAACAAGCTGTCAACATTGTTGAGATTGCTGTGGATGGAGGAATGAGTAAATCAAAGTCCCTGCTCTCATGGGGGTTGCATTCTAATGGCCTGCAGTGAGCAATACACAAATAAATATATGTTACATACTAATGAATTTCATGGAGAGAAATAAGGACATTTAAGAAGAAGAGTGTTTATTGGGGATACTGTTTATATAAAGTAATCAAAGAAGTCTTCTATGATAGTACAATAATTGAGCAGAGCTCTGAGGAAAATGAACTAGGCCATGTAAATGTCTGAGAGAATAAAATCCCAGACAGAAAGACAAGGAAATACAAAGGCCTAACATGGGAACGTAAATGAAGCTTTCCAGGGACAATGTGACTTAAAGACCTGGAACAAGGAAGAATTAGCAGTGAATGAGGTAAGAAAAGTGGTAGGTAGGGAGAAGATGATGTACTTTTACCCTGATTTTCCATAGGAATAAAATAGGGAATTGATAGAGGGTATTGAGGGAAGGGAGTGGCATGATTTAATTGGCATCTTAAGAAAGCCCGTCTGGGTACTTTATGGAGAAGAGTTTATAGGGGTCAGAGGGAAGCGGAGAGGCTGGAGAGGCAATTATTATGATAAACCAAGAGGATGATGCTGAAGATGCTGCTGGACTGAATCAGGGGAGCTGTAGAAAAGGTTTGAGGAGAAATGAAAAGGTGTGAGATAATTTGAGGAAGGAAGATGACTTGACTTAAAAAATATACTCAGGGTTGGTAATTGTGAATTTAAAATGAGGGCAGCCCGGGTGGCTCAGTGGCTTAGCACCGTCTTCAGCCTAGGGTGTGATCCTGGAGACCTGGGATCAAGTCCCATGTCAGGCTCCCTGCATGGAGCCTGCTTTCTCCCTCTGCCTGTATCTGTGCCTCTCTGTCTATCTCTCTCATGAATAAATAAATAAAATCTTTAAAAAATAAAAATAAAAAATAATAAAATGAGGTTAGTAAGTATGGTTGTGCCTTTTTTTCTCCAGTCACATTCTACTAAGCAGGTTTAGGTCAAAATAGGAAGAGATTTAGATTCCGCATGAGTTAGTGATTTAATAAGAAAGTGCAGTAGAGGGAAAGAGGGGCAGTGGAATATGCAAATGAACATAAGAGAATTAATCTAATTATTGACAGTGGAACTCAAGTGAATAAAAAGTGAAGACAGGAGTTAAGGGACAGTAAGGAGGTGGTAAGATCAATGTATAACAGGTACAGATGGGGTTAATGGAAAGTGAGACTCGTCATTCATAATGGCAGGGCTAGAACAGATCTCAGAGGCAAGTTGCTGAGGTAGGTAGAACAATAGTATTAAGATCAGGTCCACAATACTAGAAAATTTATTCACGTGCATGTTGTAATCATAACAGGTGGAACTGGAGAGTGATGTCGAGCTACATGATAAAATCTCTAATAAAGGGGAGGAGAGTAATTTTGGAAGTTCTGGTCTATCCAGGAAGGGGCAAGAATGATGGTACATTGGAAAAAGCACTAAACCTGGCTTCATTCATTTACTGAGTCTCTATTGAATCTTTGTGTCAGGGAGTGGAAATGTCAACATGCATAAAATAAAAATCCGCTTCCTCAGGGCTTCTGGCCAGTATGAGAGAGAGAACACATCATCAAAGCCACATCCTGTGCAATCCAATAGTCATGAAAGCCCCCATAGTGTGGGAACAGCTTGTTGTATCAAGGGGCTGGAGAAACTTTCTCAGATAAAGTAGAAAGGAAACCTTGGAAGGATAAGTATACGTTTCAAGATAAAGAGGATAGGACATCTGGTAGAGAAAAATGAATAGGAAGAGAGTAGCAAATGAAGTGGAAGGTGAGGGGAGACTTAATTGGCAGATGTGGCAGCGCAAGTCCTACATGGGTAGCAGAGAAGCTGCAAAGCTGGGGCTGAAGCACAGGTTGAAACCATCATTAGAAAGTCTTATATTGTAACCAGTTAGAGTCACCATTGAGCTTAAACAACGGAGTGACCATGAGATCTAGATTTCAGAAAAATTCTTCTGTCTGTGGGATGGAAGATGGATTGACAGCAGCACTGGATGTAGAACAAGTTAGGATAATACAGTTAAGAATTGGCAAGGGCCTTGATTGGCAAGAGGAATGGCTGGGGGTATAAAGTTGCAGCAGATATATTTTTTTTAAGTATGTGATTAAAATATTTTCCAATATACTCACAAAGTTGCCTGATGATGACTATAATCAGTTTTAGAACATTGTCATTACTCCTGAAAGCAATCCCATAACCATTAGCAATCACTCCCAAATGCCACCCCTCCACCCCCTGAAAATCACTAATCTATGTTCTATATCCATGAATTTGCCTATTCTGGACATTTTATGTAAATTGGATCATATAATGTCTTTTGTACCTGGCTTCTTTCACCTAGCATTCATATACAAGCATTTTTGTGGACATATGTTTTCAATTCTCTTGGATATATAATTAGAAGTGGAATTTCTGGCTCATACAGTAACTCTATATTTACTTTTTGAAGTACTGTCAAATTCTTTTGCAATATTGCTGTACCATTTTGCATTCCCACCAGTAATATATGAGTCTTCTAATTTCTCCATGTCTTTACCAACACTTGTTATTGTTTCTCTTTTTGATTATAGCCATCCTAGTGGATGCGAAATTGTAACTCATTGTGATTTTGATTTACGTTTAACTCACTTCTAAGGATGTTGAATATCTTTGCATCTGTTTATTGGCCATTTGTATATCTTCTTTGAAAAAATATTCAGATAATTTGCCGATTTTAATTGTGTCTCTTCTCTTTTGTTACTGAATTGTAGATTTCTTGATACAATTCTATATAGAAATCTTTTGTCAGATGTATCGTTTAGAAATATTTTCTTAAATTCTATGGGTTGTCTGTTCACTTTCTTGATAGCATCCTTTGAGGCGTAAAGGTTTTTATTGTGATGACATTTCATTTATCTCGTTTCTTTTTTATATGGTTGATGCCATATTTGAGAAGGCATTTTGCCTAATTCATGATCCTGAAGATTTATCACTATTTTTCTAAGAGTTTTATTTTTTAGAGATTTTATTTATTTATTTATTTATTTTTATTTTTTTTTTTGAGATTTTATTTATTTATTCATGAAAGACACAGAGAGAGGCAGAGACACAGGCAGGGGGAGAAGCAGGCTCCCCGCAGGAAGCCCAGCGCAGACATCCCAGGACCCTCCGGATCACTCCCTGAGCTGAAGGCAGACGCTCAACCACTGAGCCACTCAGGTGCCCCTTTCTAAGAGTTTAAAAAATACTTTTAGCTCTTATATTTAGGTCTGTGATCCATTTTTATTTAATTTTTCAGTATGATATGAGGAAGGGGTCCAACTTCATTCTTTTGCATGTGGATATCCGGTTGTCCAAGCAAGAGTCCTTGAAAAGACTATGCCGGCAGCTGATTGTGCCTGACTGAGCTTCAATCTGAGGCTGGACTCTCAGAGCTGGGACCATTACAGAGCCAGCCTCCATATTCTCAGAGTCCACTTCCCTCTCATGGCCCAAGGGGATGCTGCTGCTCCAGGGAAACATTGGATGAACTGAAAATAGAGGGTGGTAAAATAGGAAAGGGAGTACATTCAGGGCAACTATCTCTATATTTTCCTCCATCTGGGTTGGGGATGGTTGCAGAGGGCACTAGCTCAGGAGATAGAGGAATATGGGAAAAAATGGACACTCTGATGACCATCTACCACTTGGATACATAGCTGGAGCTAATGGAGCAAACCCAAGCTCCAGTGATCCTCCATCCCTTCAGAGACGGAGAAGTTTCCTCTAAGTAGGAGGAGATAGTCTTCAGAACAGGGGGTAAGGAGACTTCCTGAATTAAGTCCTTGCTGGGTTCTTTTTTTCTGCTCTACTTGCCTGCACTATAGTTTATATTGTTAGAATTGTAAATGAATTTATAATTGTCTCAGTGAAAATGTCAATTAAAAAAGTAAGAAAATTGAGCTAAGGATTTTAACATGCGTTTATTTAGCCAAAAATCTACATATGTCATATAAAAATACATGCAAAGATAGTTAACATCAATTAGTTATTAGGAAAAGCTAGTTAAAAGCTGTGAATGTGTTAGGATATGGAGCAACTGGAACTCTCATTTATTGCTGATTGAAATGCAAAATGGTACAACCTCTTTTGAAAACAGTTCAGTAAAAAAAAAAACAGTTCAGTAGATGTTTTAAATAAAAGTTAAACATGGAGCTGTTGTATGAACCAGATATCTTATTAAGTAGCCAAAATGAATGAAAATATGTCTAAACAAAAATTGTACATACATGTTAATATGATAGCAGCCCCAAATGAGAAAAAACTCAACTATTTATCTACTGGTGAATTGATAAAATATGCTATATCTATAGGATGGAATACTATTTAGCAATATACAAAATGAATGAATTATTGATAAATGCATTACCTTGTATTGAAAAGTCATTATGTTAAATGAAAAAAAAAAGCCAGACACAAAAGACTAACAGATCTATTTATTTTTTTATATAAATTTATTTTTTATTGGTGTTCAATTTGCCAACATATACAATAACACCCAGTGCTCATCCCATCAAGTGCCCCCCTCAGTGCCCATCACCCAGTAACCCCCCCCCACCACCCCTAGTTCGTTTCCCAGAGTTAGGAGTCTCTTATGTTATGTTTCTCTCTCTGCCATTTCCCATTCATTTTTTCTCCTCTACCCTTTATTCCCTTTCACTATTTTTTATATTCCCCAAATGATTGAGACCATAAAATGTCCTTCTCCGACTGACTTATTTCACTCAGCATAATACCTTCCAGTTCCATTCATGTCGAAGCAAATGGTGGGTATTCATGGTTTATAAGTAATATTCCAGGGATCCCTGGGTGGCGCAGCGGTTTGGCGCCTGCCTTTGGCCCAGGGCGCGATCCTGGAGACCCGGGATCGAATCCCACGTCGGGCTCCCAGTGCATGGAGCCTGCTTCTCCCTCTGCCTCTCTCTCTCTCTCTCCCTGTGTGACTATCATAAATAAATTTTAAGAAAAAAAAATAAGTAATATTCCATTGTATACATAGACCACAGCTTCTTTATCCATTCATCTTTTGGTGGAGACCGAGGCTCCTTCCACAGTGTGGCTATTGTGGACATTGCTGCTAGAAACATCGGGGTGCAGGTGTCCCGGCGTTTCACTGCATCTGTATCTTTGGGGTAAATCCCCAACAGTGCAATTGCTGGGTCGTAGGGCAGATCTATTTTTAACTCTTTGAGGAGCCTCCACACAGTTTTCCAGAGTGGCTGCACCAGTTCACATTCCCACCAACAGTGCAGGAGGGTTCCCCTTTCTCCACATCCTCTCCAACATTTGTGGTTTCCTGCCTTGTTAATTTTCCCCATTCTCATTGGTGTGAGGTGGTATCTCTTTGTGGTTTTGATTTGTATTTCCCTGATGGCAAGTGATGCGGAGCATTTTCTCATGTGCCTGTTGGCCATGTCTATGTCTTCCTCTGTGAGATTTCTAACAGATCTATTTATAAAACATTTTAGAAAATACAAAACTATGTTGACATATCAGATTAGTGGTTACCACAATTATAGAAAGAGCCCAAATGTCCATCAACTAATGAATGGATAAAGATGTGATATATATGTATATATAAAATCTGGTCTATATATATAATAGAATACTACTTAGCCATCGAAAAGCATGAAATCTTGCCATTTGCAACAATGTGGATGGAACTAGAGTGTATTATACTAAACAAAATAAGTCAAAGAAAGATAAATACCTTATATTTTCATTCATATATGGAATTTAAGAAATAAAACAGAAGAACATAGTGAAAGGGAGAAGAAAGAAGGAGGCAAACCATGAGACTCTTAACTGTAGAGAACAAACTGAGGAGAGGTGGATGAGAGGTATGGGAGGATGATGGGCATTAAGGACGGCACTTGTGATGAGCACTGGGTGTTATATGCAACTGGTGAATCACTAAATTCTATCCCTGAAAACAATAATATGCTGTATGTTAACTAGAATTTGTTTTTTTATTTTTTAAAAGATTTTATTTATTCATGAGAGACACAGAGAGAGGCAGAGACACAGACAGAGGGAGAAGCAGGCTCCCCGGGGGACCCTAACGTGGGACTCCATCCCGGATCCCAGCAGGCGCCCAGCTGCTGAGTCACTCAGGCATCCCAACTAACTAGAATTTAAAGAAAACTTGAAACAAACAAAAAATGCTAGCTCATTCCAAGAAAAAAAAACACAATGTAATAATGTACCACTAGATTAAAATAATGGTCTATTTTAACACTATCATATTGATAAAGACTAAGAGGGCAGTTGAGAAAAGATAAAATCCTGGTGAGATGAACCAGTACAAATGATTTGCTGCTTTACAGGATTACATATGTTTGTGTGCATGTAAACATGTATAAAAGAATGCTGAATGGCTACCTATCTGACAGTTATAAAAATGAATATGTGATTTCAAATTTGAAAATAAAATATCAAACAAAGGAGATGCATACTAAAACAGAAAAAAAAAAGATTAGTGGTTGCCAGAGGCTAGGATTTACTATAAAGAGACATGGGGACTTCTGGGCCATTGGAGATGATCTATACCTTGATCATGGTAGTGTTTACATAGCCATATGTGTATTTGTCAAAAAGTGTTGGGCTGCACATCTATAATGAGTGAAATAGATTTCATGTAAATTATACCACAGCAAAGCTAATTTTAAAACATCTTCAGGAAAACCATAAGTAGATTTTCCTATAATTAAATTGGTGATTTCAGACCTATGTCTTATTGTGTCAGTTTGTTTTAAATCTCAGAATTGGAAGGAATCTTAGACATAGATATCTGGGTCATCTTCTTATTTTCAACATGATGAAATTGACGTTTAGAGAAAAAAGTCTTCCCCAAGGCCTCACGGTTAGTTAATAAGAAGACTAGAAGCCACTCTCCTGAAATTCTAATGTGCCTTTTAGGTTCTTCGTTATACAGTAGTCTCCTCTGAAGATACTGACCATGCCTTATCAATCTCTTAATCAATCTTTTATAAATCTCTCAATTTATCTTATCAGTTCTATTTTTAAAATTTCAATTTAATGCAATCAATTAATTTCAGATGTTTTAGATGTTACATATTCTAATTCTACAATCTGTATTTGATGGTTTTCCTTAAGACTAATGTTTAGCTAACTTATAATCTATTTATCATCTCCCCTCAACCTTAGTCCTATTAATCATAGAGTCTCCATTACCTAACTGCAGTAGCTGAATGGCTTGTGGGTCTTTTTTTGCTGTAATTTTCTATTTTACTTTTTTTGGTTATGCAATCTCTTACTAGTTTTTTTAAAAGTTGGTTGTCTATTAAAAAAATAGACTTCAGATTATATCTTTTACCCTTTTCTTTGTAGGGAGGGAGAGTGGGGGGCCTGAATCTACTCATGGGCAGTTCTGAGTCAAGGCTGAGATGCAGCTCTATCAAGAGTGAGCTTCTTTTGGTTCTGCTTATCCCTCTTTCAAGAGGGAGCTTCATAAATTCCTTACCCCTCCTCGTGAGCACAGAAATGTTCTCTTCTGTTCCTGAGTCTCCCAAAACTGCTCTGCTCTTGAGACGCTTTTCACTTGAGTTCGGCCTTCTGCCCCACGTAGCCTAAGTATTCAGCACAAGTCTTGAGGGGTAAGCTGGCAGAGGCTTGGAAGCCCTGTCAAGCTTCTTCCAAATACTCTGCCAGGTTTTCTGTGCCCTCCATGGATTCAAAGCCTGAATTGTCAGACTCCTGTCACACCAAGAACCAACAAATGCCCCCCGGGGTAAAGGAAGCAGAGAAGGTCAGGCCACATGAGGAGGCTCCTCCTTCCTGGAATTTCATTCCCTTCATATCTGGAGGCATCTGAACATTTTGACTACTTTCAAACATATTTTCTAAATTGTATAGTTTTTTTTTTCTAGTTTCTAGTCAGGGGCACTACAGGGGCACAACATTAGCTAGTCCACTCTACCCGAAATGCAAATCTAACCCAGAGAAGTAAATGTCGGTAGGTAAAATATCTACAGTGTAAGTATTTTATATAAATTGGCAGAAAACTTTGCAGGATTTAGAAGATAAATCTAGTAACTTTTCATTTTGTCAAAAATTAATATTCTGTTTTCATCTATATTAACAGTAATATTACCAACTTTGTTGACATTTATTAGACACCAAGTAGTGTTCATACATACATAATCTCTTTTAATCCTTGCATCAGTACTGAGATGTGGGCCAACTCTTCCCATTTACAGATGAGGTTATTGAGACACAGGGCAGTCACACAGCTAGTGAGAGGGAACGCAGAGATTGGAGACTGAATTTTCTTTCTCTCAGCCACTAAACCAAACTACCTCACATGAGAACCACTTTACAATGAACTGCCTATTGCACAATTCACAGTTTACTCTCTCAATGACAGAGTACACTTCCCAAGACTCATTCACATGTTGTAATATAAAATCAGTTCTTGAATTGGAAGAAAGGAAGAGAATTCCAGAGGTTTTAGTCCTCAGGGCCTTTGCATTAATTGGTCACATTGACTAAAAGTTCCATTATGAAATTCAACACATATGCCTCTAGTGAGGAGCTGTTGATCACATTTTCCTGGAATTCATTCATCAAAGATGGGCAGTTCCAGGAAGAAGGATCCTGCACATTGATTGCCCCATGGAGGGTTCTAGTTCACAGGGCCCTGTGTTTCCATTAGAAAGTACTGGGGGTGAATTCTCAAGCTTTCCAAAACCTCTTATGGTAGAGCAGAAACCATTATGGGGCAGCCTCTCAGAACTGAATGAGGCCACATGTCTTAGCACTGTGGCCAGGACTGGTGTATCTCTAACAGACTGACCATCAGATGTGGGAATAAAACATATTTTGAATTACCTTATGGATATATGTTTATAGCAGGGTTTCAGACAGCCCTCGGCACCCTGTGTGCGTGTGTGTGTGCGCATGCACACACACACACACATACACACACACATAATGGTGGTATTAGATAAATCCTGGGGGATGGGAGTGACAAATGCTGATTTTACTGAAAAGACTCTGAAAACTAAGAAATTAAGATTCTGTTAAAAGATGGACTAAGGTTTGGTAGAGAATGTATGATCAATATAGAAAAATAAAAGTTACTTTTTCAGAGACCTCAATTTATAGCCTATGAAAATTGTATCACTAAACTTTTAACTAGATTTAATGTAGATAGATTTAAGCATAGGGTGCTTTTAGGATGCAAGAAAAGCTGCCCTGATGAGCAGCTTAAGCAAGGTTATGAAAGAGTAAAGAACCAGTCTTTTGAATAAGAACAGACAGGATATTCCAGGGAAAGAAATGGACATTTAATCCTACAAAAATCTATGGGGTAAGTATAGTCCTATTTTGTGAGAAACTAGTCTTAAATAAATTCAGCAATTTGCCCAAGGTCTCAGAGCAATTAACTGTTTGAACCAACTATCAGTTCTGGATATATGTAAATTTAAAGGTGTTGCCTTTTTACGACACCCCACTGCTTCTCTAGCCATGGATGCAAGTGGATACACCTCACTAAGCTGTAGTTATGGAAAAGGACATTAGTAAATGTCTTGTTTTATAAGATTATTATTAGGTGCTCTTTTTCCATAAAGCTTTAAAGCTTTTGCAGGTGATCCTCTCTTCTTCCAATCATAACAATGAAAATCTCTCCAATGAGGAGATAACTACGTCCAGGTCTCCTAGCGCTCCACGTTGGTATCTTAGGCCTCTCCAACCTGTGACATGAGCACTATCCTAATTACTGACCCAAGGGATGTCCTCTTTTAAGTTGTAACATGAGGTCTCTGTTAATCATCATAACATAACATTTCTTTTTCTACAAACTGACCCTTGAGAAAATCCACCCACTAAATTGTATAGGCCCCATAATCTATTTTGAACAAATTTATTAGTACAGCTGCTACCAAAATCAATTCACTTTGGTTAGAAACCAGCTCTACCATTAAAAATGATTATCTCCTACCCTTGTGAAACCCACAGACTTGGTTAAGGCTCATGTTTTTCAAGTTTTTAATTCCAGTTAGTTAACATAGAGTATGATTTTACTTTCAAGTGTATGATATAGTAATTCAATAATTCTATATATCATCCTGTGTTCATCATGACAAGTGCACTCCTTAATCACCATCACCTATGTCCCCCACCACTACCCTCCTCTCCTCTGGTCACCATCAGTTTGTTCTCTATAATTAAGAGAACTATAGGAACAAACCTATTTCTAGGAACTAGAAACTATAGGAACTAATATGTTTCTTGGTTGTCCCTCTCTCTTCTTTTTTTTCCTCCCTTCAGTTTGTTTTTTTTTTTGTTTGTTTGTTTGTTTGTTTGTTTCTTAAATTCCACACATGAGTGAGAACATCTGACATTTGTCTTTCTCTGACTGACTTCACGCCTAAGTGAAGCAGTGTATTCTCTAGCTCTATCCATGTTGTTGCAAATGGCAAGAATTCATTATTTCTTATGGCTGAATAATATTCCATTATAGATATATACCACATCTTCTTTATCCATTCATAAATCAATTGACACTTGGCCTGCTTCAGTATCTTGGCTATTATAAATAACAGCTATACACATATGGGCGCATGTATGCCTTTGATTTAATATTTTTGTACTTTTTGGATAAATACTCAAAATAGTGCAGTTGCTGGATCTTAAGTCTTAGGGTAGTTCTATTTTTAACTTTTTGAGGAACTCTGTACTGTCTTCCATAGTGGCTGCACTAGTTTGCATTCCCAGCTACAGTGCGAAGGGTTACCCTTTCTCCACATCCTCTTCAACACTGTTTTTCTTGTATTGTTGAATTTAGCCATTCTGACAGGTATGAGGTGATATCCTATTGTAGTTTTGATTTGCATTTCCCTGATGATAAATGATGGTGAGTATCTTTTCGTAAGTCTGTTGGTCATCTAGATGTATTCTTTGGAGAAATATTTATTCATCATCTCTGCCCATTTTTAAGCTGGATTATTTGTTTTTTGGGGGGGTTGAGTTGTATAAGTTCTTTATATATTTTAGATATTAACCCTTTATTGGGTATCACTTACAAATATCTCCTGCCATTCAGTAGGTTGCCTTTTAATTTTGTTGATCGATTCCTTTGCTGTGCAGAAGCTTTTATTTTAATGTTGTCCCAACAGTTTTCTTTCCCTTGACTCAGGGGAATGTCAGAGAAGTTACTGCCTGTTCTAGGATTTTTTATAGTTATAGGTCTCACATTTAGGTGTTTGATCCATTTTGAATTTATGTTTGTGTATGGATAAGAAGTGGTCCAGTTTCATTCTTTTGCATGTTACTGCCCAGTTTTTCCAACACCATTTGTTGAAGAGACTTTTTTTTTCCATTCTATATTCACTTCTCCTTTGTGGAAGATTAGTTGACAGTATAAATGTGGGCTTATTTCTCAGTTTTATGTTCTATTGATCCATGTATATATTTTTGTTCCAGTACCATACTGTTTTGATTACTAGAGCTTATAATATAAATTGAAGTTTGGAAGTTTATAATATAAATTGAAGATTGTGATGTCTCCAACTTTGCTTTTCTTTTTCAGAATTGCTTTGGCTATTTGGAGTTTTTTGTGGTTCTATATAAATTTTAGATTTGTTCTAGTTCTGTGAAAATGCTATTAGTATTTAATAGAGATTGCACTAAATGTGTAGATTGTTTTGGTAGTATAAATGTTTCAACAGTATTTGTTCTTCCAATCCATGAGCATAGAATGTCTTTCCACTTCTTTGTGTTGTCTTCAATTTTGTCCATCAGTGTTTCATAGTGGTCAGAGTACAGGTATTTTACCTCTTTGATTAGGTTTGTTCCTTGGTATCTTATGGTTTTTGGTGCAGTTGTAAATGGGATTAATTCCTTGATTTCTTTTCCTATTGCTTCATTATTGCTGTATTAAAATGCAACATATTTCTGTACATTGATTTTATATCTTATAACTCTACTGAATTTGTTTATCAGTTCTACCAGTTTCTTTGGTGGAGGCCTTATGGTTTTCTATATAGAGTATCATGTTGTCTGCAAATAGTGAAAGTTTTATTTTTTCCTTGCCGATTTGGATACCTTTTATTTCTTATTGTTGTCTGATTGCTGTGGCTAGTACTTCCAGTATGATGTCGAATAAAAGTGGTGAGAGTGGACATCCTTGTCTTGTTCCTGATCTTAAAGAAAAAGTTCTCAGTGTTTCTGCATTACAGATGATGTTAGCTAAGAGTTTTTCATATATGACCTTTGTTATGTTGAGGTATGTTCCTTCTACACCTACTTTTTTGAGGGTTTTTATCACAGATGGATGTTGTACTTTGTCAAGTGCCTTTTCTGCCTCTATTAAATTGATCATATGATTCTTATTCTTTCTCTTACTGATGTGATGTGATCATGTTAATTGATTTGTGAATATTGAACCACATTTGTAACCTGGGAATAAATCCCATTTGAGCATGATGAATGATTTTTTTAATGTATTGTTGGATTTGGTTTGCTGGTATTTTGTTGAGGACTTTTACATCTATGTTCATCAAAGATATTGGCCTGTAGTTCTCTTTCCTTTGTGGTGTCTTTATCTGCTTTTGGAATCAGGGGTAATACTGGCCTCAAAGAATGAATCTGGGGGCACCTGAGTGGCTCAGTTGGTTAAGCAGTTGACTCTTGATTTTGGCTCAGCTCATGATCTCAGAGTCCTGGAATTGAGCCCTGCATCAAGATTTGTGCTCAGTTGTGCCCAGTGAAGAGTCTGCTTGAGGATTGATATTCTCTTTCGCTCTTCCTCTCTCTCCCCCCTCTCTCCCTCTCTCCCCTTCTGCCCCTTCCTTTAGTCCCTCTCTCTCTTTCAAATAATAATTAAATATTTTTTAAAAAAGGAACAGATTTGGAAATTTTCCTACCTTTTCTATTTTTTGGAATAGTTTGAGAAGAATAGGTATTAACTCTCCTTTAAATATTTGGTAGAATTTGCCTGTGAGGCCATTTGCTCCTGGACTTTTATTTGTTGGAAGTTTTTGTTGTTGTTGTTGTCATAGATTCAATTTCTTTGCTCATAATTAGTATGTTCAAGTTTTCTATTTCTTCATGTTTCAGTTCTTGTAGGTCATATGTTTTTAGGAATTTATCCATTTCTTCCAAGTTGTCCAAGTAGTTAACATAAAATTTTTCATAATGTTCTCTTATAATTGTATTTCTATGGCGTTGGTTGTTGTTTTTTCTTGCTTATTTGTGATTTTATTTGGGTCCTTTCTCTTTTCTTTTTGAGAAGTCTGGCTAGGGGCTTATCAATAGTATCGAATGTTTTCAAAGAACCAGGTCCTGGTTTTGTAAATATGTTCTATTCTTTGTTTGTTTTTTTAAGTTTCTATATCACCTATTTCTGCTCCAATCTTTATTATTTCTTTCCTTCTCCTGGTTTTAGGTTTTGTTTGTTGTTCTTTTTCCAGCTCCTTTAGGAGTAAAGTTAGGTCGATTACTTGAGATTTTTCTTGCTTCTTGAGGTAGACCTGTATTGCTATAAACTTGCCTCTTAGAATAGCTTTTGTTGCATACCAAAGGTTTTGGATTGTTGTGTTTTCATTTTCATTTGTTTCTCTGTAATTTTTTATTTTTCATTTCTTCTTTAATATTGTTTAGTAGCATGTTATTTAGCCTCCATGTATTTGTGGTCTTTCCAGAGACTTTTCTTGTGGTTGACTTCTAGTTTCATAGTTTTGTAGTCAGAAAAAATGCATGGTATGACTTTGATCTTCTTAAATCTGTTGAGGTTTGTTTTGTGGCCTAATATGTGATCTATTCTGGAGAATGTTCAATGTGCACTTGAAAAGAATGTGTATTTTGCTGTTTTAGGATAGTATGTTTTGGATTTACCTGTTAAATTCATCCGGTCCAGTGTGACATTCAAAACCATTGTTTCTTTGTTGATTTTCTGTTTCGATGATCTGTTCATATGTAAGTGGGGTATTAAAGTCCCCCACTATTATTGCATTAATATCAATTAGTTCCTTTATGTTTATTATTGTTTTATGTATTTGGGTGCACCCATCTTGGATTTGTAAATATTTATAATTGTTAAATCTTGTTGGATCGACCTCTTAATTATTATATAGTCTTTGTCCCTTATTACAGTCTTTGTTTCATTTGGGGAATATAAATAATAGTGAAAGGGAATATAAGGGAAGGGAGAAGAAATGTGTGGGAAATATCAGAAAGGGAGACAGAACGTAAAGACTGCTAACTCTGGGAAACGAACTAGGGGTGGTAGAAGGGGAGGAGGGCGGGGGGTGGGAGTGAATGGGTGACGGGCACTGGGGGTTATTCTGTATGTTAGTAAATTGAACACCAATAAAAAATAAATTAAAAAAAAATAAAATAAAATCTATTTTGTCTGATATAAGAAATGCTACTCCAGGGGCACATAGGTGGCTCAGTCAGAGCCCTATTTCAGTCTGCTTCTCTCTCTCTCTCTCTCTCTCTCTCTCTCTCTGCCCCTCCCCACTGCTCGTGCTGTCTCTCTCAAATAAATAAAATCTAAAAAAAATAATCACTACTCTGGCTTTCTTTTGATATCCATTTGCATGATAAATGTTTCTACATTCTCTTATTTTCAATCTGCAGTTGTCTTCAGGTCTAAATCTTTTGTAGGCAGCAGAGATGGATCTTATTATTTAATCCATTCTGTAACCTTATGTCTTCTGATTGGAACAGTCCATTTACATTCAAAGTAATTATTAATAGATATGTATTTATTGCCATTTTATTAACTGTTTTGTGGTTGTTTTTGAAAATTTTCTCTGATCCTTTTTTGTCTTTCATGATTTCCTTCTATTCTCTAGTGATATATTTGGATTTCTTTCTCTTTATTATTTACATATATATTAGTGGTTTTTGATTTGTGGTTAGACTTAGGTTTGTGTATAGCCCCTTCTGCATATAGCAGTCTATATTAAGTTGATGGCCTTTTAAGTTTGAACCCATTCTTTACTTCTCTCTCCCTATGTTTTAGGTATATGGTGTAATATTTTACATTCTTTTATTTTGTGAGTTCCTCAACCTATATTTCCACTCAAGGAGTCCCCTTAAATATTTCTTGCAGGGCTGATTTAGTGGTCATGAACTCCTTTAGTTTTTATTTTTCTGGGAAACTCTTTATGTCTCCTTCTATCCTAAATGACAGCCTTGCTGTATAGAGTATTCTTGGCTGCAGATTATTGCCATTTAATACTTTGAATATATTGTACCTTTCCCTTCTATTTGGGAAATGTCTGCTGAAAAATCCCGTGATGGCCTTTTGGGGTTTCCCTTGTATGTAACTGTTTTCTTTTGTGTTACTTCTTTTAAATTTTTATCTTAATCACTATATTTTGCCGTGTTAATTATAACATGTCTTGGTGTGAGCCTGCTGTTGTTGATTTTGTTGGAGGTTCTCTATGCTTCCTGGATCTGGCATCTGTTTCTTTCCCCAGATTAGGGAAGTTTTCAGCTATTATCTCTTCAAATACAAGTTCTGTCCCCTTTTCTCCCTCTTCTACTCCTAGGACTCCTATGGTGTAAAAGTTATTTTTGATGAAATCACTGCATTTCCTAAGTCTATTCTCTTTTTACGTAATTATTCTTTCTTTCTTTTGTTCAGCTTGATTACTTTCCATTATACTCTCTTCTAGATAGCTAATTAATTCCTATGCTTCTTGTAGCCTGCTGTTCATTCTAACAAGCTTGTTTCTCATTTTATCTATTGAGCCCTTTATCTCTGCTATGTTATTCCTTATTGTTGTATTCATAGTCTCACTCGTGTCTTACATTCTTTTCCCAAGTCCAGTGAGTATCTTTATGATCATTACTTTAAATTCCCTATCAGATATATTACTTATAAATATTTCACTTAGGTCTCTGGCCATGGCCTTGTCTTGTTCTTTCATTTGGGACAAATTCCACAGTCTTCTCATTTTGTGTAAGTCTCTGCCTGCTTCTTTGTGTTAGGAAATTCAGCTATTGCTCTTGTTCTTGAGCATAACTGGTCTTATGAAGAAGAGATCCTGTAGTGCCCTGCAGTGTAGTGTCTCCTGTTCCCTAGGGCATGATACTTTAGTGTGTGTCTCCAATGTGTGCTGTGTATACTCTGCTGTTCTGTCTTGGCCACTTTATCCTTTAGGCCAGCCATCTGCAGAGGTTCTCTTTGTCTATTGCAGTCAGGATTTGGTCCCTGGCCTACATGTGGTGCATTTTGACTAGTTGTGCTCTGGTCTGTTTGTGAAATGAGTCCTGTTGCCAGCAGTGCTGGTACTGAGGCTCCACAAAGCTCCTGGGTCAGGAGGTATGATGTGAGCAGGGGCTTGAACCAGTTTTCTGGAGGTGGGGGCCCACCACACTGGGACTGAGGCAAGAATGATTGGGAAGGGCGGTTCCACTGGAATGTGGAGGTGGGGCTTGGTGAAGCACGTTAGATGGAGAGTGTCGGCACTGTGCTGGTCCTTGCAGGTGGATCTGTGTTTATGTTGAGGGGCAAGACAGGGAAATGGTGCCTGCCAGTTCCTTTCTTCCTGGAGGGGTCTCTCCATGAATGTTGTCTCTCAAAGACATACTCTGAGATGAGCAGATAACCTTCCCACTGTGTATCCCAGGCACTCTTCAGATTACTTTTTCCAGGCTGGATGTCCATGGGTTATTTGCCCACCTTCTTTCCAAGAGCAGCCCCAATATCCTCCAAGCTCTCCTTGAGCCAAGCCTGCTGACCTTTAGAACTTTAGGCTTTAAGCCCTGCCGGTTGCAAGAACTTATGAAATTCAGGCCCTCTCATTTTATAAGCCAATTGCTATGGGAATTCATTTTCCCCATATTCTTCCCTATGTGTTAGTCTTTTTCTCCCCACTCTCTGTGACAGCACTATGCTCCCCACCCCAATGGGCACACTCTGTTTCTCTCCCAAACTGTGTCTCCATACTTCCCACCTTCTTTGATAGGGTCTATTCTCAGCCTTTAGTTCTGGAGATTGTTCTGTATGTCTTCAGTTCAATTTTTGGGTATTTAAGGTGATTTGATAGTTACCTAGTTATATTCATAGGATGAGATGGGCCTAGGGTCCTCCTATTCCATGACCATTTTCCAGAGTCTGAGTTACCTATAAATAAGAAAGTGCCCACCTTGCATATTTCAGAGGGTTTGGGACTTGAACTACAGATAGTCTTAGAAAAGACAGTGAAAAAGCAATAAGAAACTCTAACTATTTATCTGTATTTTTCTGCTTGGCCATCTAGTTGACACCAATTTCCCTTGTTCTTTACTAAGGTGTTAAAGAACTTCAACCACAGAATTGGTTATTTGATTGATTGATCCCAAAACTCTGACTTGTAATCTTACCTAGGCTTATATCTGAGTCCTAACACCCAGCTCTTTGAAAAACGTAAGGCCCAGTAATTAGAATAGTATATGCCACATCCCACCAAAACTCAACAGAATTAGGAAATCTTAGTATCTTAAATCTTAACACTTAGGTGTTGAGGCAGAGCACCATTTACTTTGTGCCTGGGCACAGGAGAAAGTGACAGCATCAACCCCAATTTTCCCATATCCTCCTTGGACAATAATTGTTTTACTTCTTCACTGAAAGTTTGACTTGTGATGGATGATACAACATTAGTGACTCTTCCTGGACCATTGACATCACAACTGTTGGACTTCTTTGGGGAAAAAATAAGAAGCTGTATAAGGAAGGAAGGAAGGAAGGAAGGAACAGTCAACAAGGAGAATGTACACCAGATAGCCCATGTGCTCCACCAAGGCTTTACTAATAATAGTATTTTTGCTTTCTTTTCACCTTCTAGGCTGCCATACTTCTTCTCTTTTGTTAACTCACTTATGAGATTGCCATGGTAAACTAGAATGTATTTCCTATCGACTCATCTGCTAATCCTTGTTATAACAAAATAAAATATTACTGAAATTTAGTATATTTTTGCAGTTTTGTTAAGTGAGAAATTAAAAAAAAATTTAAATATTTTTAAAAGATTTTTCATTGATTCATTTGGGAGAGAAAGACTGTGAGAGCGTGAGCAGAGGGGAGGGTCAAAGGGAGAAGGAGGAACAGACTCCCCACTGAGGAGGGAAGCCTGATGCCAGGCTTGATTCCAGGACCCTGGGATCATTACCTGAGCTGAAGGCAGAGGCTAAATGTATTGAGCCACCCAGGTACCCTAAAATTTCCTTTTTTAAAATAATATTTGCAATACTTTATGATTCCTAACTATTCTATTTATCTCTTAAGGTAGCAGAATCATAATTATGATTTAGGATTTCCTGAAATGCATATATTATATCATTTAGTTCTCATAATAACCTTATAAAACGTCTTAATACTAAATCACATTTTCCACATGAAGAAAGGGAAGTTTAGAAAGATTAAGTAACTTACTCAAGATTGTACAGTTAGCCGGCTGTGGAGCTAGAATTCAAACCAGCCTACTGACTCTAGTTGTTACAATGCTACATTAACCTGCCTTCTTAGAGGTTAATGCCGGCCTCTGGACTTTACCCCTGAATCTACCAAGAAAGCTCGGTTCAGGGGTAAGAATAGCTTCAACTCATGTCCTTCTGTAAATCAGGGGTTGTCAAACTTTTTCTGTAAATAGTTAGATAGAAACACTCCAGGCCTCACATGCTTTATAGTCTCTGTCCTAACTATTCAACTCTACAAGAGCAGCCATAGACAATATGTAAGCAAAAGAAAATAAACTGTGTTCTAATAAAACTTTATTTATAAAAATAAGTGACAGGTGAATTTGGATTATGGGCTATAGTTTGCTGACTACTAGTATAAAGAAATCTTCCAATGATCGTTGCTCAATCATCTCTTTTAGAATAAATCACAACTTATTCCTTGCAACCATGTAGATTGCTGAAACTGTTTTCCTTAAAGACATAACTTAAAGTTAATGAAGTTTTCTCAGCCTTCATCATCATTTTTAACTTCTTTATAGCATTTTGCACCAGGTGGTGACATAATTTAATGGAAATACAATTAGGTTTGAGTACTGCTTTTGTCATTTCTGAACTATGTGACTTTGAAAGTCACTTCATTTCTTGTGTTCTATTGCCTTTGCTCCTTCAGATACACCCTCTACTTACTATTAGCCAGAGGCAATCCTAGGAGCTAGGGATATGGTACTACACAAGAGAGAGACCATTCTTGAAATTTATATTCAAATGAAAATAACTAATAAACGTTGCCTTATTCAATTGAATCTAAGAGGCCGATAGCTATCAAATACATCCTTATTTTATTTATCACCACAAAAAAAGACTCTATCAATTGTGAGATATGATGTTAAAATATACTAAATATGAATTTTTATTGCTTTAGATAAATGAAATTCAATAATGTAAATGCCTGTAATATCTCAGATAATGGGAAGTGCAAAGGAGAAAAATTAAGTGGAGAAAAGGGATAAGGAGAACTAGGGATGAGAGATGTAGTTTTAAACAGGGCATTCAGAAAGATCCTATGGCAGAAATCATATTTTAAAAGGAAGTCAGCCTTGTTTTTCTGAGGGAAAAACAGATCAACAAACAAAATAGTAAATACAAAAGCCCTGAGGCAGGAGTATATCTATTCACACTCAAGGTACAGTGAAGTATCCAGTATGACTGGAGTGAGGAGTAAACTAGAAGAGTAGTAGAAGATGAGGTCAGAAGGAATAGGCCAGATTATGTAAGATCTTGTAGGCTTTGTAGGACCTTTGTTTTTACTAGCGTGACACAAAATGGTAGGTCTTTGCACAGAGAAGTTAAATAATCGGATTTATGCTTTAAAAGAATGACCCTGGCTACCGAATGGAGTAAAGACTGGAGAAGATGAGGCGAGGAGCCAGTTAGGAGGCAAAGAGAAAAATTAGGAATGTGGTACTGGTGGCTTGGACCTGGATGCCTTCAATAAAGTTAGTAAGAAACGAGAGACTTTTGGCAAGTATTAAAGATGGAGTTTTGGGATTTGATGATGTCTGAGATTGAGATGAAAGAGTCAGTGATTAACACATCTGTCTTTGATCAGGGACCCTGAAAAGGTGGAGTTGCTGTTTCCTGAGGTGATGTACTTTATGAAAGAAGCATGTTTGATGGGGAAGGTTAAAAGTTTAAATTTGGCTGTCTTAGATTTGAGAGTCCTATCAGGTATCCCAGTGGTTAAATTTTCTGACACTGTTTACTCCCTACTGCTTCTGCCAGTCTGACACTTTTCCTGCTCAGATTCTTAAAACTGAGCTCCTTCTCTCTAGACTTTGCATGTCCTGATTTATTCAACAAATTATTTTTAAGATTAGGGTGATTAACATGTTTATTATTTTTTAATTTTAATTCCATTATAATTAGCATACACAGTTACATTAGTTGCAGGTGTACAATACAGTGATTCAACAATTCCATATATTACTCAGTGCGCTCTTCAATCCCCTTCACCTATTTCATTGATTCCCGTCATCCACCTCCTCTCTGGTAACCATCAGTTTGTTCTATATAGTTAGGAATGTTTTTTGGTTTATCTTTTTTTTCTTTTGCTCATTTATTTTCTTTCTTAAATTCCACATAGGAGTGAAATCATAAGGTATTTGTCCTCCTCTGACTGACTTATTTCACTTAGCATACTATTCTCTAGCTCTATCCATGTTGCAAATGGCAAAATTGCATTCTTTTTATGGCTGAATAATATTCCATTGTGTCTATATATTATATATAATATATACATGCACATAAACCATATATATATATATATATATATATATATATATCACCCTTGTGGCATATAGATATGTGTATATCTATATATATGGTTTATGTGCATGTATATATTATATATATACACATCTATCTATCTATCTATCTATCTATCTATCTATCTATCTATATCTATACCTATATCCACATATCTATATGCCACAAGGGTGATTAACATCTTTACTCAAAAACTTTCAGTGTCTCTTCAGTGTCTTTGTAATGGTGTATGTAGCCACCCTAACAATTAAAATTTTTATCATTTCTATCATCCCTAAAAGTTCTATCTTGTACTTAATTCTCATCTCTCATCCCCAAACCCTGACAATTATTGATTTGATTTTGTTCCTAATTTCTAGCTTTTTCTAGGATGCTGTATAGATGCAATCATGGAGTAGGTAGCTTTTGTGTCTGGAAAGTCTCACTTAGCATATCTATCCATTTGTTACATGTAAATAGGAATTTATTCCATCTTACTGCTGAGCTATAGGGGTAGGTTCCACAATTTATTGATCCATTTACCAGCTGAAATATATTTGGGCTTTTCCAGATTTTGGTGATTATGAATAAAGCCACTATAGTGGACTGAATAGTGGCCTTCCAAAAGACATGTCCTCCTAGAACATCAGAATGTGGCCTTATTTGGAATAAAGGCCTGTGCAGATGTAATTAAGGTAAGGATATTGAAATAAGAGTATCTTGAATTAGAGTAGGCTGTAAGTACAATAATGAGTGTCCTTACAAGAGATGGAAAAGGAGAAGACATTCAGGGACACAGAAGGGAGATGGCCAGGTAAGACAGATGCGGAGATTGGAGTGATGTATCTATAATTAAAGGGCGCCAAAATTGCAGACAGCAGCCAGAAGCTAGAGAGAGGGAGGGAATGAATTCTTCCTCCCAGCCTCCAGGAGGAACCAACTCTACTGATACCTTCATTTTAGCCTCCTGGCATCCACAACTGGTGAAAGAATAAATTTCTGTCATTTTCAGCCGTGAAATTTGAGATGATTTCTTGTCATAGTAATCTTTTATGATCCTTTGTATTTGTGTGGTATCAGTTGTAGTGGCACTTCTTTTATTTATAGTTTAATTTAGTCACCGTTTTCTGGGTAAGTCTAGTTAAAGATTTTTGTATTTTGTTTACCTTTACAAAAAACAAGCTCTTAGTTTCATTGATCTTTTCTATTATGTTTATAGTCTCTATGTCATTTATTTCTGCTCTGTTCTTTGTTATTTCCTTTCTTTTACTAACTATGACCTTAGTTTGTTCTTCTTTTCCCAGTTCCTTGAAGTGTAAAGTTAGACTGTTTATTTTGAGATTTTTTTCTTTTTTCTTAACGTAGGTGTTTATTGCTCTAAGCTTACCCCTTAGGACTGTTTTTTCCCCCCTGCATCCTATAGGTTTTGGCATGTTGTGGTCCAATTTTCATTTGTCTCAAGATATATTTTTATTTCTTTTTTTATTCTTCTTTGAATCCTTGGTGGCTCAGAAACAAGTTGTTTTATCTCTATGTATTTGTAGATTTTGCAGCTTCTTTATACTTGATTTCTAGTTTTATACCATTGTGTTCAGAAAAGATGCTTCATGTGATTTCAATCTTCTTCAATTTATTAAGATGCTGGATGCATTAAGCAGCGTCCTATTAACAATAGGTATGGTACCAGGCTCCAAGTGTCACTGCAGTAGGACCTATATTTTAATCTTGTTTCTAACATTTCATTTTACTAGCAAGAACTATTTTATTTCACTGTATTCTTTGTAATTCTAGACACTAGCATATGTAGTTGAGTCTCTTCATAGTATCACACAATGTCTGCCTTTTAATTTGGGTGTTTAGAACATTTATGTATAACAAAATCATTGATACATTTGCATTTAAGTAAAACACCTTGTTAATTTTCTCTGTTTATTTCACCTAATATTTTTTTATCTTACTCTTCAGTTCTTCTTGAGTAATGGAATGTTTTTATTATTTCACTTTATCTCTAATTTTAGCTTAGTAGTTCTATCTCTGTGATTTAAATTTTTAGTGTTTATTCCAGCATTTACAATACACATCTTTAATTTAGCTCTACTCTCAAATTATGTTTCACCACTTTCTGTATCATTTCAGAAACTTACAACAGAATGCTCCACATTCATTACTCACAGACTTTTTGCCATTGTGGGCATACATCTTACTAAGTATGTACACTTTCCATAATATGTTGTTGCTCTGTTTGCTGTAGAAAGTAATTTCTTTTATAACAAATTTAAAAAAGAATATCTTTCATGGTTATCCTAATTTTCACTGTATCTGGCACCTTTGATTTATTTGTATAAATCTAAATTTCCAACTAATAGTATGTTTCTTTTTCCTGAAGAAATTATTTTTAACATCTCTTAAAAGTGCTGATCTAGCAATGAACTCATTCTCTTTTTGCTAAAACATTTTTTTTACCTTTAAATTATATTTTTACTTGGTATAGAATTCTGAGATGACAGTTTTTTTTCTTTTCTTTCAATACTCTAAAGATGTTCTTCCATTGTTTCCTTGCTTGAATAATCTCCAAAGTTGACTGCAATTCTTATATGTTTAATTTAATTTAATTTAATTATGATAAGAACACAATATGAGAGTTGTTTCACCTTATGTAATGTTTATTTCCTGTGGCTTTAAGATTTTCTTTTTATCTTTGTCAAAAGTTTGAATATGATGGATCTAGGATGTTTAATGGATTATTATTATTATTATTTACAATTAAATCTGCTTAGGATTCCCAGGAGTTCTTGTTGTAAGTAATTTTGGAAATTCTTTGCAATTAAATCTTAGTTATTCTTTTATTTTAAGGTTTTTATAACTTTTATTTATTTTAGAGAGAGAGAGAGTGAGCATACACAGGAGGAGGGGCAGAGGCAGAGGGAGAAGGAGAGAGAATCTGAAGGAGACTCTGCACTGCATGTGGAGCCTCACACCAGGCTTGATCTCACAACCCTGAAATCATGACCTGAGCCAGAATGCAAGAGTTAGTTGCTTAACCAACTGAGCCACCCAGAGGCCCCTTAAGTAGTCATTTTTAACACTCAGGTTCTCTTTCTTCTCCTTCTGGCAATTCAATTACATGTATGTAGGATCACTGCTGCTGTCTTACAGGTCAATGATAACCAGAAGTGAGTGAGTGTGTGTGTGTGTGTGTGTGTGTGTGTGTGCACGTGCACCTGCGTGCACCCACGCACACAAGCAAAGTTTCCCTGCCCCTTCTCCAATGGGTTAAAGCATTTGCCTTCCACGTGTCCTGGAAGGCAGGAAATGTTTTGTGCTTGTCTTCCAGTGGCAGGAATCACAACTTGAATGCTTGCTTCACATAGCAGGACTCTTTCTACTTGCCCATCCTAACTGCATCTTTAATTTGAGCATCTAGTTAAGGCCCATAAAAATGAACTTTTGAGCATGTAGTTGCCAACTCCTCCTGAGTTCTTTGGGCTCCCAGGTATTTGAAACTTTCATGCTAGCCCATAGTTGGCCTTTAAAAATCCATTAAAATTTTACTTGAAGTTTTCTTACCAACATAATGTCAGTCTCTTCTTCCTCCCATGTTCTAGAAACAGTGACACAGTTCATGTGTCCTATCTCTCCCTGAAGGAGCTTATTACTCTTTAAAATTCAGTCCAGGTCTTACTGTTTTGCAACCTCAGCTATCTGATGAGCTCAAGAGAAGTTATAATTGTGTAGGCTGCTTGTTTTTTGTTTTTTTTTTTTTTCTTGTTGTTCAGATGGGACCACCATTTTCTGCTTTCTCCATCCAGAGTAAAAGTGATATTTTTGTCCATTGTACTGATCTTGATATTCTGACGTCTGGGATAATAGTATGTCATTCTTGACCTCAATCCTCAGGCTAGTTTCTTTTTTCCTCTCTCTGTCTCTTTCTGATGTTAAAACTTAGGAAAATATTGCCAGGAGGACATCCACATTTTTAATTTCTGGGAAAGTTCTTAAAATAGGTCAGGATCATGTTGCCTTCTAATGCCCTACTTAAGATAACTGTGTGTGAACTGAGAAAATTGCCTCAATATATTTATTTTCATCAAATTAGAATGGGTTGATGCCAGGGTTGAAGACCCTTTGACTTCACTTGGTCTCCCAAATGTCTTGATTTTATAATTCCTTGTTATAGATAGCAGTAGTGTGTTTAGTACAGCCTGATTTTAAAAATGACTTGCCATTTTAAGGGAAGTATAAGCTTGAATATAAAATTCTGATTTGGGTCCATGTATATCTATAATAGCTTTATAAAAATGTTTCAATATGGAAGTATCACAATATTTTATTTTGATTAAATATTGGTTGAATAAAAAGGAAGGTACTTATGGCTTATTTGTAGTGATCTTTTGTAATGTCTAAGAGTCCCAAATTCTGTTTTGTTCTCCAGCTTGCATTCTAACCTTGAAATTTACTGTTTTTAAATGCATTTCTTTTAAGATTATGTAAGTTGTTGAGTTATTGATTGCTTTATTTCTAGATCCCAAGATCAGACAATGCTTCCATATATAAAAGAAATAACAGAATTTTAGTATATGTGCTGCCAAGCTGAGCACTACAGAATTTTAAAAATAGCTACAAAATCTCAGAGTATAGATGATATATCACCCAAAGTAGCTATGATTCAATTGGCAACATCTAGATATTTTACGCAAACCCACTCATGATTTAAAGTGTATATACAGTGAGTAAGAGTGTGCCTGCTTAGACCTGACATCATACCATATTTTCTTAGTTTTTGATCACCTTCTTTAACCTCAAATCTAAATATTGAGATTTCAGTTGTCCCTTTTGTGGACTGTGTTGGGACATCTGAGTATTTGTGGCCTGATTTAACTCAGGCATTCTTCCTTTTGACAGACACTTAGAAGATATTGTTACTTGAAGTTAGACTAAAATTTTAATTCTGACTCCTGAAATGTGCAGTGTGTGTGTGTGTGTGTGTGTGTGTGTGTGTATTGATAGGGGGTTGAAGGAGAAGGAATAACTGCTTTAAGGATTAAGTGAGTTAATACATGAGAAGCATCAAGTTTAATACATTGTCATTTTATGACTCAGTGTTGTTTTCCTTTTCTTTTATGTGTCTTTTAATATAGGGATCAGAGTGGTCTATTAGAATAAGTGTAGTTCTAGAGCTGGACAGAGGCTTCACTCTCAGTCCTACTACTGAACAGTGCTTCGTGATATTAGGAAGCTACATAGCTTGCCTGAACCTCTGTTTTCCCATTCGTTAATAGGGGAGATGGTTATAACTCTTAGAATATTGTGGAGATTAAATGATGTAAACTCTTAAAGCACTGGCATCTGAAAGAATTCAGTGATGGTTAAGGAATATCCTGCTTTTTCTTATTTTTCTTTTTCCCTTTTCTTAATTTTTCCTCTAGTGTCTACTGTGCATCAGCTACCCCAATGATAACTCAGAAGAACTATTAGTCATCATACTTAATACAATGTATTGAATACTTAATAGATACCCAGAAATATTTTGAGCACTTTATAGACATGATTTCATTTCAAACGGAGTATTCCTTAAAAGTAAGGATGACTTGTAATAAAAGAAATCAGAACAGTGTTGTCTTCAAAGTGGGATAGTCAGGGCTGGACTAGGAAGGAAACTAGAAGAAGTTTCTGAGATGATGAAAATGGACTATATCTTGATAGAAGTCCAAAAGCATTTGAAAGACTCATCAACTGTCCAAATAAAATATGGGTATTTCATAAAAAGTCAAATTATCCTTTGATGAAAAATTTAAAGAAAAAATTAATCTTTTTAAAAAACATCCTATGGGAAAAAAATTAAAACTATTTTCAGATGAGAAAACCAAGGACCTGAATGTTCAGGTTTACATTTTATTCAAGTTCACATTTACTGGTGGCAGTACCAAAATCAACTGTAGGTATGTTTAAGCACACAAGTCCGTGCACTTAACCATCAGGCTAAGCTGTTTCTGGTGAGGCAGGTGCATCCTGACCCATGGTTTGTGATTTAACTTATTTTATCCTTTGTAGCTGTATCACGCAGATTGAAGCAGAGAAACATATTTTAAAATGTTCTGACTACTGACTGGGGATATGAATTGTATATTTGGATAAAACTCTAGAAAAAATATCTATTCCAAAATATTTAGCTAGGATGAGGTGACCCAGAATATATCTAGTGGAATCAGTTTCTCTTCCTTTTCAGCCTGTGTTTCTAAGAACTTTGGAAGGTTTTGAAAATAATAGCTCAGCTATGGTAACCCCAGGCAGCATATTCGCATGGTAGCTCAATAAGTCCTATGGTATAAAAGCTGCTGCCAATGTCTGCTGTGCAATAAACCAGCAAGGAATCAGCAGTATCTCTAAGACAGGGTTTTAGCAATCAAGTAAACCTATTATCTCACCCTCTGTTACAAAGCATATGTTTAAATTTCCAAATCAAAAATGTCAGCAAAGGTCCTTTGCTATTTTGGTGATTACAAAACAAAGCAGTCTGCAGTGCCTTTGGAGGGCTTGGGTCACTTCAGGGTTATTTCTTCCTTAAACGAGGCAGCAGCTTTTAAATTTACAATAATAACCTTGCATGATATTTCTCCTCCCAACTTCCCAACATAATGGCCGTAAATATACAGAAAACAGAATCTGCAATGTAAATGTAGCAAAAGGACAATTGATTAAATCAAAGGGACATTCTCCCTCTGTGTCATGATGAATATAAACTGAAAAATGCCTTATTGTGCTGTAACCTATGTGGTTCACCCTCTGAAACCCAATATTAATGCAAAGCACTTTATATGCTCATTTAATCCTTGCAGCAGTCCTATGAGAAATCTGCCCATTCATAAATTTAAATGTGTTACCCAGGTTAATTGATTTAACCAAGGACATACATGATACAACTGGAGAGGGAAGAGCCAAGATTCAGGCCTCTTTAGCTGCCCTCCATTCCCCACTACTAAATATTCTCTTCCTTCCCCCACCACATTAGAAAAACATGTTGATCTAGTCTCCTATCTCTACTGTGATGTTTCTGGGAAGGCACTGGCCTTCGCTGACTAGTTAGAGCTAATCATTTTTTCCTTGCCCTTTGAGCACTCCCTCATTCCCAAACATCCTTGAGACTCTGAGCTTGAAGAGACTTGAAGAGCTCAGAGCTTCAAGGTATTGCACACAGAAGCAGGGGATTAAAATCTGGGTTAAGGCAGGAAGAATATTAACAATAGTAGATGTCAGGTCATGTGATCTGTCTTGTACTAGACTGATCAGAAAACTATAATTAAAACCTTAGTTTCAATCAAAATTATAGAACCCACTATTGTGGGCATTGAGTAGAGGGGAGTCTATATTTGTAAAGCAAGCATACACCTGAGCATCACACATGAACCTGGGAAATAAATATAAAGTTTACACCTTGTATCTTGATCTGAGTGAGAAATTCTGTAAGCCTGCTAAATGCTAGCCTTGATAGAACTCTGTCCATTTAAAAATTATTAAGGAGGGACGCCTGGGTAGCTCAGCGGTTAAGCGTCTGCCTTTGGCTAAGGGTATGATCCTGGAGTACCAGGATCTAGTCCCACATCAGACTCCCTGCATGGAGCCTATGTCTCCCTCTGCCTATGTCTCTGCCTTGCTCTCTCTGTGCCTCTCATGAATAAATAAATAATATCTTAAAAAAAATCATTAAGGAAATAGTAGGAAAGACAAGGCAAGAATCAGAGGGCCCAGGAATAGATGCTACAGCACAGGGTAGGAAACCATTTCCTAGAGACTTCAACAAATCCTTGAAAATGATTATTCACAAGATCCAGAAGACGTCTTTACTAAACTCTAAGCACTATGTGAGCAGAAACACCCTGCTTTCCCCCTTGGAATTCCTAGCACCAACAGCAGTGTTTAACAAATAGAAGGAACTCAGAAATTGCTTGTTGAATGTCCATTGAACAAAAAAGTTGAGGAAAAAAAAAAAAGCAAAGGCTTGCGACCAAAGAATTTCCCAAATGTCTAGTTCAAAGACAATCACAAGCGCATAGTATCTCAAATTATGTGGCATTCCTGTTTTTTTCCTGGGAAGCCACTTAAAGAGATATGTTTCTATCTAGCAGTGACTCTAAGATAATTCATGCTAACTTCTTCAATAAATACTCCCTAAATCTCAGTGGCTTAGAAGCATAAGGTCTATTTCTCATATGTGTTATAGGCTGAGTGGGCAGAAGGGTCTTCTATGTTGCTCTTTTCCAATTGATAATTCAAGAATCTAAGCTCCTTCCATTTCAGAGTATTATACATCACTTCCAGTAGCATGGATGAGAGAGAAAGAAACATAAAAAAAAAAAAAAAAAGTTCTCATAAGTCATAGCAGGGCCAGTCTGGAAGTAGAATTTATCACTTTCTCCCACATACCATTAGCCAGGAGCTGGTCACATGGTTCCAACCTAACTAGAAGAGGGGCTGAGAATATATTCTTCCTGTCTGCCCAGAAGGAAGAAGGGGAACTTGTAGGCACTTATCCACTCTGTGCTACATTTCATTGTTTCAAGCGCCAAATACCTTTATGCTTTTTCTCCTACACAGAATATACTCAGCATATCCATAAGGCAATGACCCAAAGTCTCATGTGGTCACAGCACTGCATCCATCTCAAAGTTTAGAATGTCCACTGATGAGTTCCTTCTCTGAGTCCCTGGTATGGCTCCTTATAGTTATCTGGCTCCCAGTATAGCCATTTTCAATATTAGGACATGTCCAGGACAACCAAAATAGACAGCCCTATTTCAAAAGGGACACAGCAGTCTCTGATCCATATCAGTTGTGAAACCTCACTGAGCACACGCTGGGAAGCCCCCTACCCTTGGTATAGGATGAGATCCTTCATTAGGCTCCAGTTTTACTTTCTGACAGGAGTTTTCTTGCTCTTTTACTCATTGTTCACTGAGGCCTCACATAAAGACAAGATCCTCTTCACATTTTTCCCCTTGGTTGTTCTCAAATGTATGTAAGGGTATGTGCTCTCCTTGAGGACTATAGATATTTCAAAGTCTGCCTTCTACTTATGGAAAATTTGGAATCTAAGGGTAATAACAGCTTAAACAATGTTTTAGGGATTTTTCTGTCTGGGAGAGGTGGACTTAAGGGGACAGGTGCTTTCTTTGGCAGTACAATTACCTAAAAAACTTAGTAAGGTTTGATATATTGGGTTTTAAGATGTTCCATTTGCTTCTAACTACAGGGAAAGTTCTATTATAGATATAGTTCTAAAATATGCTTTATTATTTTTCTTTCTTCCTATCCCATCATGACTCTTGCTCTTGATATAGATGGGGCTACTTTTGGACAAGGTATGAATAGATCTATTATTTGAGATATTTTATTCAACTAAGAAATTTTACTGGACACTTTTCATCAAAGTCTTACAAATTATTATGGAAAATTTCTAACATAGAAAAGTAAAGTGAGTAATGAACCATTCTATTATCCAGGCTCAACAATCTTTAACACATGTCCAGTCTTGTTTTACTATACCCTTACCCACTGGCTTTCACAATCCACACATTATGGTTTTGAAGCAAAGCTTAGGTAGCAGATCATTTGTCCATAAGTATTTTAATATGCATCATAAAAATATAATTATTTTTTTATTTTAACTAAGAATGTTCATACTTTCAAAAAGCAGTCACTTCCTAATATCAAATATCTGATAAGTTGGGTATTTTTTTCTCATTTGTTTAAGGTCAAAATGAAGTTCATTCATTGCAATTGATTAATATGACTTGAGATTCTTACTACTTTTTTTCTCCTCATAATTTAAATTATGAAGAAAGAGAATTGATTTTGCTAAGTTTTTTATAGTTTGATTTTACTATTTGGGACTCTATGTTGATGTTTAATGTGTTCCCTTGCCACTTGTTTATCTGTAAATTGGTAATTAGATCTAGAGGCTTGATCAGAGTTCAGTTAACTTTTTTGGAAGGGATATATGATGGACAGGGACTAGGATGATCTCAAATAAATGTCACTGTATGATGCTCATCCCTTTGTGTAATTTCCTCCCCTTGAGTGTACACAGGACTTGTGACTTACTTCTAAGCAATAGAATATGGTAAAGGTGCTGAGATATGACTCCTGTGATTAGGTGACATTATTTAAGATTCTGGCATAGTAGACTAGAAGTGAGAGATCTCCTTCTTGCTTTAATGATGCAAGCAGCCATGTTGAGAAAGCCTGTGTGGCAAGGAACCACAAGTGGTTTCCAGTAGCTGCAGGTGGCTGTTAGGACCTAAGGGCAGTTGCGAACTAGCCACTCATTTGTATCTCCACAAGGGCATAAATTCTGTCAGAGACCTAAATGATTTTGGAGGTAGGCTTTTCCCCATTTAAGCCTCCGGCTGAAAACCTAGCCCAGCCAACACCTGGACTGCAACCTTGTGAGAACTCTTAAGCTAAGAGATCAGCTAATCCATACCTAAACCCTGATCCACAGAAACTATGAGATAATACAGTATGTGTTGTTTTAAGACACTATGTTTATAGAATTTTATTACACTGCATAGACAACAAGTCCAGAATATTTCATAAGTGATGTTTACTGTCATCAGGGGTACAAACTATCTGGTGGTGCCTCTATGACATTAGTAGCAAAAATTTTCAGAACTTTTCAAAAACATTTTTTAAACACCATTTAATATAATGTATTTCTTTAGCTTGATGTGATATTTTGAAAGCTGTAATTCCCAGAATATGTTAATGAGTCACATGTCCTATTAAAAATGTTTTGTGAGAATATGATTCTGTAGTCAAGTAAGTTGGGAAAGCAGAGCACCATGTAGCTTTCTTGTGGGAAACTAATGCGTATCAGTAAATAAAAGCTCTGATAAGTACTGCAGTAAAGAAATGTGGGAAACTAATGCATATCAGTAAATAAAAGCTCTGATAAGTACTGCAGTAAAGAAATGTGGGAAACTAATGCATATCAGTAAATAAAAGCTCTGATAAGTACTGCAGTAAAGAAATGTATTTAATGCTTAACTATAAGTTTTCTAACTATTTGAACACAGGATTTTCTTTCTTAGCCAATATCTATTAAAATCCCATAGACATCTGCTCTAACATTTAATGAACATAGTATTTTGAATATATTAGATTACCACCAATGGACCATTCTTTGCAGTGGGTCCTCCCTAAGACTATATTTCAGACTTTTTTTTCCCTCTTCCTGGCACAATGATTTTAATTCCATTATTTATTTTTGTTCTGTATCTCTTCAATGTTTTCAACATGAGGTCAGAAATCTTGTCTCTCAAAAAAAAAAAGAAATCTTGTCTCTCAAGGCACCTGGGTGGCTCATTCAGTTGACTCTTGGTTTCAGCTCAGGTCATGATCTCATGGGTTGTGGGATCCAGCCCTTCCCTGGGCTCTGTGTTCAGGGAGGAGTCTGTATAAAGATTCTTTCCTCTGCCCCTCCCCCTACTTGCATGTGTACACATTCTATCAAATAAATAAATCTTAAAAAAAAAAAAGAAATCTTGTCTCTCCTCTTCATCATTGTGTCTCAGTCCCTACAATGCTAAACATATAATAGGTGTTTAATAAATGTATGCTAAATGATTTTGTTGCTGAATCCAAATATCTGAATGCAAAAAAGTAGGGTCCTCTTCATGAAATTCTTATCTGATAGAAAGAAGCTCCTGGAGTGCCGATAGTGGGTAACATCCACACATTTGTCAAGATAATGTACCATGGAAATGGTAATTCCTCCTTCCTGCAAAAGCAGGAAAAGCCCTGGAAATCATCTTTCCTCATGTGATCCTGTGTTTAGGGGAGAGAGGAAATGTTAAAAAGTGATAGAGTCAAGATTGCCACAGACATTAAAAGCTTTTCAATAGTACTATCACTGCTACTAGCTGAAGTGTATTGTGCATGTTGTATGTGACAGTCTTTAAGCCATACGACAACCTTGTGAGCTAGGTACTTTTATTTTCCTCATGTAACAGATGAGCAAAATGAAGTTAAATAAATTTAAATAAGGTCTAACAGCTAGGATTTGACCAAGCTCTGTGACTCCATAGTCCTTACATTACTGTAGGCTTAGGGGGATTAAATTATGTATCCGCCCAACCCTCTTACCAGGTGAGACAAATGCAATCTGAGAAGCTCAGTGACTTGCTGAAGATTACAAATCATTAGTGGGAAATCCAGCACTAGAAACACAAGTTGTGGGAGTTTTGTCTAGTTTTTCCATGTTACATTTTGACCCTGTGATTAAACCAGGCAATTGTTATATGTTTATCATTTTTTTTTTAGGAAAAACAAGTGCTACCTTTTGTAAGGAGCCTAAAGATGTTTCTGGAGAGATGAGACCTACAAAATAGAAATAATTACAAAATAGGTACAAAGTACCATAAAGTTAGTGTTTAACTGTTCAATCTATTTTTCTTAAATTTTATCTAAATAATCTCTACATCCAATGTGGGGATCAAACTAACTACCCCAAGATCAAGAGTAGCTTTCTCTCCAGCTAGGCACATCCTCAATCTATTTCTTCAAATATTTTTACTTTAATTTTCTTTATTGAAAATTTCTCCTTTTTCCTGTTATAATTAGTAAAGGAAAACATGAGTCTGTATCTGACAGTTCCAAAGAGGTAGAAATTTAGAATGAAAAATTCTACAATAGGGAAATTGAAAAAAAGCACTAAAGTGAACAAAAGACCATATATATATATATATATATATTCACAATAAATATTATATATATGGTCTTTATTTCTTAATATGTATATTTATTATTTATTATATAAATAATATTTATTAAATATATAAATAATATTAAATAATATTTATTATTTAAATATATGTTTATTGTTTATTAAGCCTTAATAAATAAAGACCATGTATATAGTCTTAATAAAGACCATGTATATAGTATTAATAAATCATATATATACAGGAATAAATATATATAATAAATCATATATATATGCATACATATATATATGATTTTTAAATTTATTTTAGAGAAAGAGAGAAAACAAGCAGGAAGGGCAGAGGGAGAGGGAAAAAGAATCTCAAGCAGACTTCACACTGCCCAATGTAGGGCTTGATCTCAAAACCCTGAGATCACAACCTGAGCTGAAACCAAGAGTCAGATGCTGAACCAACTATGCCACCCAGGCATTTTATATGTATACTTTAAATTCATACCAAGCTATTAAGTACAAAATGTACCTCATCTTAACTTTTAAAATTTGTGATAGTAAGCATACTTCTCATATATTTTTTGGCTAATGCTTTCTTTATGCAAAGTATCTTCTTATATACTTTGTCCTGTTTCTATTGAGTTACTCATTTTGTCTTCCAGATTGATGTAAGTTCTTTATATATTAAAATTTTTAGGTCCTTTATGTTTTATGTGTTAAAAATATTTCTCATTATGTTATATATACTAATAGCATTTCTCTTAGTACTTTAAACACTTTTAGTGGCATCTGTTTAAATGATAAAGCTTTTACCAAAACTATAAAAAATTTTAAGAAGAAAAGGCCCTATTTCAGGGTGGAATGAATCAAGACTTTGTGTCACTAAAATGAAGGCTTGTAGCCATATGAAGATGACAACAAAATGAATCTGATCATTTACTCTTGTTGTGACACCTCTGCATGGTGCCAAACACACTCCCCAGCAGAGTGGATTGGTAGGCCTTCCTTGCATGCTGTGAGTCATAACATGAGAGGAAATCAGGTCTTATCCCTGTGCTGAACCATCCAGAGTAAGTCTTTATAGCCTACAGAAATTTCTCATAAGCACAAAGAGCATAAAAATCTCCAGAATGAGTTCAGCCTATGAACAAGCTAGGATAAAATATTGTTAACATTTGAAGTTTTTTTCCTATAGACAATTAAGATTATGTTTTTAAAAGTGTATTTCTATTGCTTTAATGTTTCTAATTGCTCTACTATAATATGTTTCTAGTTAGAATCAGTCCTCTTTTTGAGGCACACGTATATTGCAATTAGATTGTTAAATGGTCATTAAATAAAGCAATGTCTTCATTTATGATATATAAATAGGTTAATGTCACTAGACATCTGGGATGTCTTTTCCAAATAAGTATGATTAATATTCTCATTTGGTTCAGCACTGCAACTCATGGGTAATTTGCTGTTTTCACTTTATTCCTGAAGCTTCTGCCAACTGCTTGCGCTTGGGTCTCTCGAAACATCTGTGACTATCCACCATTGGTAATCCTCTTGAATACTAGTTGGAATGGTACAGAAATAGGTGCCCATCTTGACCTTTCCTCTTTAGAGCTTCCTCACCTGAAACAGGCTACTTTATTTTTGTTTTTTAGAGAGAGTGAGAAATGAGAGAATAGGGTTGGGGTGGGGGCTGAGGGAGAGAGAGGGAGAATCTTTTTTTTTTTTTTTTTAATTTTTTATTTATGATAGTCACAGAGAGAGAGAGAGAGAGAGGTAGAGACACAGGCAGAGGGAGAAGCAGGCTCCATGCACCGGGAGCCTGACATGGGACTCGATCCAGGGTCCCCAGGATCGCGCCCTGGGCCAAAGGCAGGCACAAAACCGCTGCGCCACCCAGGGATCCCGAGAGGGAGAATCTTAAGCAGACTCCATACCCAGCTTGGAACCTGACTCAGGATTTGATCTCTCAACTCTGAGATCATGACCTGAGCTGAAATTAAGAGTCAGATGCTTAACGGACTAAGCCATCCAGGTGCCCCTGAAGCAGGCTACTTTATTTCCCTTAGTCTCAATTTCTTCATTTGAAAAAAATCAGTAAAAATATCATAGGATTGTCACAACTGTAACTACTACTATCCACATTATCATATCATTATAAGGTATTGATAATGTTGACCAGATCAGTGAGTAGACAACAGTGCTTTAATAACTCCCTCCCCTAATAAAGTAAATGATTGTCCCCAGAAACAATCTCAACTTCTTTTTCTTCATCCCAAAGTCTTTTTATTAAGTTCCTTAAAGGTAGACTGTTTCACATGCCTTGGCATCCCCACAGCCCTAAGAGATTGCTGTAATTTAACATTTCAGTAATTTTCAGGAGGTTCAACTATTTAGGTTCGATGAATGGTTTCCCTTAGTCTATTATATGGCCATGATTTTTCTTTTTTAAAAAATTTCATTTATTTATTCATGAGACACACACACACACACACAGAGAGAGAGAGAGAGAGAGAGAGAGATGCAGGCAGAGGGAGAGGCAGGTTCCATGCAGGGTGCCTGACATGGGACTCGATCCCAGGTCTCCAGGGCCACGACGTGGACCAAAGGCAGTGCTAAACCACTGAGCCACCTGGGCTGTAGGGCCATGATTTTTAATGGAGGGACATTTGGCAATGTCTGAAGAAAATGTTGCCTTTCACAAATGGATAGTGTTACTGGCAGCTAGTTGATATAGGTTTGGGGTGCTATTACACATCCTCAAATACATAAGACATACAAACAAGAAAGAATGATCTGGCCGAGAATGATATTACCAAGGTTGAGAGACCCTGGTAAGGTAGAAAATATGGCTTTTAGTTCTTGTCCTAAGTCAGTTGTTCACTTGCTTTGTGACCCTGGGGAAGTTGCTTGACTTCTCTGCACTTTCAAAAGTTCTGTCTGACATAAAATGTTACAGGAGTCTAGACCCAGTGAGAGAGATGAAAGCAGGGATTCTTGTCATAGTAAGATCCAGGGATCCTCAGATCTTAATAAAACTTAGAGATCTAACTAATTTTTGGAAACACAAAGTCCTGATCAAAACTGTGCTTACAGGAGAAGAAAAACAAATGTGCCTATTTGTGGCCACTCTAAACATGTTAGCCTTTACCTCTCAAGGAGACAGAGAGCTTTAAGAGAAACCAAAGCATGCCAAAGTGCTCACAGAAAAGATGTCAATTCCATTCATTTCCCAAGCTCAGTGAGTATCCACAAAATTGAATGTTTGCTTAATTGATTTCATGGAATCACAAAGGCTTACTTTTACCAAGATTGTTATAATGAGGCTAGAGCCTCCAAAAGAGATTGTAAGCCATCCAGAGAATCAAGGCACAGCACAGTGGGTGGGCATGCATGTGTGTGCCCGCCACAACCCACAGGCCCCTCTTCAAGGCCTGCCCCGGTGTTGGCCATGAGCCAGATGAGGCTCTTGGAATACACCGATTGTGGTGGATTGAAGCCAAGAATCCAGTCCTGGGGGCTCTAAGCCCAAGCATGCCTCTCATTCGCTGTAACAGACTCAGAACCTGGCATAGTGTAGTGCTTAATAAAGAATTATTGAATGAATACACAGAAACTCTGAAAGAGAATACTCCTGAGTGGGTCTAGTAACATTTGACTCTGATCCCTAAGGGGAACGCTCTGGGCAAAGATCAAGGTAGTCTCCTCGGGGAATGGGGCATGTGGAGGACTTTGAGCTGCATTACTCATGCCCATTGTAGGAATATTCCTGAAGGACAATGCTTTCTGCAAGAAGTGAGGCCGAAGGTTTCACGTAAAGGGGGTAACAAAATCCAGTAGATTCTATTTCTCAGAATTAATTTAAAATTTAAATTTTTTTTAAATTAGCAGAAATTCTGATGGAAAGCCCTAATAGAATAAATAGGAGTTACAAACCAGAGCAAAGTATAACCAAACTCAATTGAAGGAAATAACCAATCATGAGAATCAGTGATTTTTCTTTTCCAAGTGTGTGTGGATAATACTTATTAAATGCTTCCCATATCCCACACACTGAATTAAGTGCTTTTCACACATTTTGTCTTATACTCACAACAACCTCATAAATAGATCCTATTGTTATCCCCATTCTATTGATGAAAAAAATCAAGACTCAGGCTAAATGATTTGCTCAAGGTCATAGAATTAATAGTAAGTAGTTGGTCAGTGTGAGTTCAGAGCCTGCTGCATTCATAACCACTGTGCAATGTTGCTGCTCTACTCCTCAGGGAGTGTTTATACAGGACTATCTGTCCATTTGCTTCTCTAGGTATTGTAAAATCTATCTCTAGATTGCAAATGACCAGCGGGAATGTCCCTCGATTTCACAGTTATGGTCGTTTTGTGGTATGTTATATTTACAGCAAAGATGCTCTTGTGGGCATTGTTAATTAAATTAAACAGTCTCCTCTGTGTGAGGCCCCAGACAAATGATTCTCTGGTTTTAATACTAGGGATAATTGTGTTCTTCCTAATGCCTCTGGTTTGTTTTCCTCTTTTGCACATCAAATTATATGAATATTCATACCTCCTTATTTGTTTTGGCTGCCAAGAATGTATGGCCACTCACCTGAAAATTTATTGAACTTTACACTTCAGGTAAGTACCTCAGGCTGAATCAGAGATTTGCCAAGCAATGTTTTCCGTTTGAGAGGATGCTCGAAGGAATACCCTGCTCTCCTGTTGTTTCCACCTCCTGTTAATGCGAAAGTCATGGAAATCCTGCCGTGGAAGGAGGTAGAGAGCAGTTAAAAGGTTCCAAGCACTGAGCGAGGGCAGGGCTCCACACATATTCTGTATCTTCAAGGAGTTCATAGCTTGATGAGGAAACATACAAATTTCTTTTTTTTTTTTTTTTTTTTTTACAAATTTCATTTGTTAAAAAAAAATATTGTGTTCAAGTTATGATGGGAGTACAGTTACATACTTGGGCAAAGGAAATGAACATCTTAATACAGGAGTTAACAAGTGGACAGGATGTTGAAGCACAAGGAAACATTTATTGAACACTGCATGTGGTGTTATCATTTAGATTATAGGATAAGTCTCTTGAATCCTCATCACAAGTCCAGAAGACTGCTATGCTTTCCCCATTTTTCAGGTAGATGAGAGCAAGACTCTGGAAATCGATTCTTCATTTGGGTCCCTTACAGCTGCGAAGCTTTGAGGCTGAGACTTCAACCTAGCTCAGTCTTCAGACATGCTCTTTCCTTCATGCATTAGGGCTCTACAGGTGTAAGGAGGCCTTCAAAGTAAGAATGGGTGCTTTGTGTTTGGCTTCGGGGAGTAGAGAAGCACATTCCTCCCAGGAATACCTGGTCTAATATTTGTGTCCTTTGTGAGGGCAGAGGAAAGGGCCCCACGATTTCTCAGGCTGTTTTCAAGCTCGTGTACTGGTCACACTTTCCCAGGGAAGGGAATATCTCACTTCTAACTTGAGAGAAGTGTTCCTTTTGGCTCAAGTGTTTCTCTAGCTGTGTACTGAAGATTTTAGTTGAGGCCACATTTAAGGTCAGTGAGGGAGGGGATCAGGTTAGTCTTGATCTTGCTGTATATATGGCAGTACCTGGCCCACAGAAGGAAGTAACATTAAGTATCCACTAGGTGAACACATGAATCATTAAAAAAATTCTGAGTTAAGGTTAATGCATTAGATTTGATAGTTTCTATGTACCCCAAATAGCATGAAAATTTCAGGTATTCATTAAATGTTTGCATTAAAAAATCCATTTAAGGCGGTAATCCTTACTCCAATCCCCCCACCCCCACCCCAGACTAAACAAAATTTTTCCTGGGGTTGTTACAACATTGTATTCCTATCAGAGCACCAATGAGGCTTCCTGTAATTGCTGCTCGGCTGCCTATCGCTCCCACTCCTCTGGAAACATCCTAAAGCAAGCAGCCTACAGGCAGAGGCAATGGATCCCTCCTCACCTTCGTATTCATAGTATGCAGCCAAAAGCTGGCATGAAATAGGGTTGGTGGGCTAACAGAAGAAAGAATAAATTTATCAATTAATTAAATATTTTAGCTGCTCTTAACTATCATGTCAGATGATTTACAAGTTTTTTAGGGGAGTCACAATCCAGAGGAAAGCTAGGAAAATACTTTGCCATGTTCTCAAAGCAAATTAGTACATTATAAGCTGTCTTCTCCTTACATGTACACACATACACCAAAAGAAAGGAAAAAAAATCACAAAAGTTCTGAAGCAGCACATTAAGAGCAGTATGAGGGCCTTCAAAAGCAATGTAAAACAGAATAGGTTGGTTTTCATCATTGCACCTCCGGGGCCTCCTGATAGTCTCTCATTGTAGTAGTTTCTTCTGAGTTGCTGAAGTCTGAATATCAGATGTCTCACTCTAAAGGTTTTCTATCATGTTTTTTAAATAAATCATGCATTCAAGTATCTTATGCTTTCTCGCCTTATTTTACTTTTTCTATCATATTACGTATTTCATGATAAAGCTTTTCCCCTACACTTTGCAGATGGAAGTTGTAAGTGATGGATGTTTCTCTTCCTAGTCACTAAACATTTTGAAAGTGATTTGAAATACCAAGATCTTGTCCTACCTATTTCAATTCTTAGCACATTTTAGTGGCAGCAATATATTATTTACTATTATTCAGGGCACTGCGTGTCTGTTGCCTTATATATCTGTTTAAGATTAATTGAATATGAGTGATTTATAAATGACTGTATCTAAAGACATATCCAGAGTAATAAACATCTGCATAGATTTACAGTTTAAGGAATGCTGTCCTATCAGCACGTCCTCACAACAGCTGTATAAAGTTGCAATGACCTTTGATTCATTTCATAGATAAGGAAACCAATACCCAAAGTGGTTTGCCCAAGATCAAGTTGTTAGCCTAGGTCTTTTGTCTACATATTATTCCCTACATTATCCCATCTAGGCAAAATTTAGAACCAGGCAATCCTGAGCCAGAGGAAATGGATTCTCATCCTAACAGTCTGATCCTGGGAACATGGTAGATTTAAGGAGATCTTCTGATACCTCCCTACAGTCACTTGGCTCTGTGCTTTTGGGTAACCTGTTTCTCTTGCCTGGAAAGCCTGTTCCACTTCCTTTTTTAAATTAAATTTTATTTTTTTAAAAGATTTTATTTATTTATTCATGAGAGACAGAGAGGCAGAGACACAGGCAGAGGGAGAAGCAGGCTCCTCACAGGGACCGCGATGTGGGACTTGATCCTGAAACCCCAGGATCATGCCCTGAGCCAAAGACCGACGTCAACTGCTGAGCCACTCAGGCGTCCCAAATTTTATTTTTTAAAAGAATTTATTTATCTGACAAAGAGAGAGAGTCCCCCTGTGCATGAGCAGAGGGGCCAGCAGACTCCCTGCTGAGCAGAGAGCCCCTAGGATCATGACCTGAACTGAAGGCAGATGCTTAATTGACTGAACCACACAAGCACCCCAAGCCTGTTCCCACTTCCAACCTAGAGAAACCCTACACATCTTTGTTTTCAGACACCACTTTTTCTGTGACGCCTATCTGCCCTCTTGAACAAAGTTAGTGGCTTCCTTTGTGTCACATGTGTTCCTTGTATATCTTTCCCATTACTGGATTTATCATACTGAAAAACCTAGTGAGATTCCTGCCTCCCTGGGTCGGCTTGAGGCAGCTAGAGGGCAGAAAGCATGTCTTATCCAGTAGGTGCTCAGTAAATCCCAACTTAAGTTCAACAATTGATAGAGTTCTTAGCTTTAAAACCATGTTTGACTGCACAACCGGGTGATATTTCTTTCCCTTTTGCTTTTTTTCTAAAATCTATACTCCTATCCAGGTAAACAACTAGTTTCATTATAGTGTTTAAAAGCTAGGAAGCTGAAGTAGTATGTATTTTATTTCTCTATGTAATATATAAAGTTTGAGGCTGTTGGAATGCAGGAAGCTATCCAGAGATGTCGTAAACTCAAACCTGATTTCACCCTAGCTTGGTTCTTCAAGACTCACAAAACAAGGTAGAAGGGAAAGGTGTTTCCAATGAGGGTAACTGCTCTTCACTTGTGCAGAAAAATACCTCCTTCAGAATATCCCAGCTCAAAGAGGTAGGACTTGGTGCTTTAATTTTTAAAAGCACCTTTCACAACTTGTGAAAGTTGGTTCAAGCAAGACAGACGGATAATGGCTTGCCCAAGTTCATTATAATGGGAGATGTGAGCTTTACAAAGAGTTCTGATTTCAAAATGGGTATGCTTTGTGCTCTACCACCTGGCCTTTGCTCCCCTACATGAGCAGCAGTGACATAAATAAAAATGCCTTTCTCATCTCAACCATTCATTCAGATCCCCCAACCCTGCCCTTACTCTCGGCTTTGCTGTGAGAAGAAAATGCTTAACCCTTTCTCTAACAGGACATTTGGTTGAGAACAAAAGTGGCACTTTGTCCTTGGAAGATTTCTTTTGATAAAATTTATTGAAGTTCTCCGGCGTGGTCTTATAGTCCCACCCTCTTGATCTCATTTGTTTTTTAATTTAATTTTCTTTACTAATGTGAGTGAAGCTCCTGCTGGCTTTTATAAATGTAGTTTTTTCATTGGGCATGATTTTTGGATGACTTTTATGTTTGATAGTTTTCTCAGATGCAGCGCTGGGACCTATACACACTTCATATTTGCATACGTACTTTTTTGTTGGCTGAAGAATCATCAAGTGAAGAGACCCTACACTCTGGAAGTTTTCCATGCTGATTTTCCGAGGCAATCTCAATGTCTTTTAGATCCCTGAGGATTTTCATCAATTAAAAAAAAAAAAAAAGCTTTGGGGTGCCTGGGTGGCTCTGTCAGTTAAATGTCTGACTCTTGATTTCAGCTCAGGTCATGATCTCAGGGTCCTAAGATTGAGCCCTGAATCAGGCTCCATGCTCAGCAGGGAGCTTGCTTCTCCCTCTCCTTCTGCCTGTCTTCCCCCTCACTCTCCCTCTGTCTAAAAAGATAAAAATATATAGATAAATTAACAAATAGTTTTGAGGGAAACTGCTCATAATATAGATGTTAAGGCCCCACTGATAGTTCAATGTTGGGGACTTTTGAGAATGGAAGATATTATGAGGGCCAAATAGTACTCTTCACCTCACATTTTACATAAGAGAATATTTGGTAGAATTCAAATGCAAGTCTCAGGAAGCATATGGATAGGATCTAAATAGACTCTTGAGAATAGACCCAGATCTGAAATCCAGTGCTATTGTTACCTGTTTGTAGTAGTGGCCATATGCTTTGATACATGCGTTAAAATTGTTAGAACCATATACCAAAATATTTGGAAAGTTTTTGGTCATTATTTCTTCAACTGTTTTTTTTTTTTTTTTTTTTTTTTTTTTTCAGGACCAAACTGTTCCCCATTGCTTTCTGGGACTCTGACAACACAAATATTAAGCTTGTTTCTTTTTTAATTGTCCTACAGATTTCTAAAAAAAAGAAAAAAATCTTTTTTAAAAAAGAATTTTAGGGCAGCCCTGGTGGCGCAGCGGTTTAGTGCCTCTTGCAGCCTGGGGTGTGATCCTGGAGACCCGGGATCGAGTCCCACGTGAGGCTTCCTGTGTGGAGCCTACTTCTCCCTCTGCCTGTGTCTCTTCCTCTCTCTCTCTGTGTCTCTGAATAAATAAAATCTTTAAAAAAAAAGATTTTTAAATTTTTCTAAAATATTTTTTTCTAAAAAAATCTCTTTTCTCTCTATTCTTCAAACTGGATAATTTCTATTTACATATCTTCAAGTTTTCTGACTCTTTTTTCTATTTTCTTCTATTCATCTCCATCTCACTGTTGAGTCCAACTGCTGATTTTTTAAACTAACAGTTACTTGTATTGTTTAGCTGTAAGATATCTGTTTGGTTCTTCCTACATCTTCTGATTCTTTGCTGAGACTTTCTATATTTTCATTTGTTTCCAGAGTGTTCATGATTGCTTGTTGAAACATTTTATAATAGCTGCCTTAAAGATGTGGTCAGATAATTCTAACACCTCTGTCATCTTGGCTTTGGACTGTTGGACTATCTTTTTCCAATGTGAGTTGAGATTTTCCTTTTTTCATATGCTGCCTAATTTTGGATTGTCCTATTTAAACACTATGGAAAATGTTGGTACTCTGTTTCTGGCTGCAAGTTAATCCTGTCTTCTGTGGGATTGTCTTGTCTGGGGTTCCAATGTCAGTCGAGCTTTCAAAACCTTTGCTTCTAACTGTCCTGTCTGTGCTCTATCTAGTGACCAGTCAGTGTCCTGGGCAGCGATTGTACCTTGGCTCAGTTCTCACAGATTTTGGTTTGCTGGTGAGAATCTGATCCACACCCATATAACTGGGAGTTTAGCCTAGGAGTTGATATACAATTTCCGTGGGATCACTTTCCTGAGCTCTTCTTTATCTTTAGTTTCTTTGGCAGTTTCCAGTTCCCCATGGCTCACCTTTTTGGAACACCACCCAGAAAATGTATTTTAGTTATCCTACTTTGCTACAGGGCCAGGACTAGAGTAAAACTAGTGAGGCACATGCCATAGGTGCAAAATGTAAGGGGTGCCAAAAAAATCATAACCAAGATAAATAACATTTTAATGCATGATTAAAAAATCAAAATTAATATGAAACCCCATCATATTACAATTTTAAATGAAGACAGGATCTGGCTCTGTACTGTATGACCCTGCCTCCCTCATATTACCCTAATTCTAGTCCTGTCCCATTGTATAGTTCCACAACTGTGCCCAATCTGGTGCCAAATGGCAGAAAGATGGGGGGACTGGCAGTGTGGCTATGGTACTACATTGATTCTGATCTTCTTCCTCCACCTGTCTGCCACTATTTCTTTTTCAGAGTCCTGAAGCAGCTGCTCTACACATTCTGTGCAGGCTTCACCATTGTGCTTAGTGGCAGTGACAGGATAGAGAACGTTTCTTATTCCATCTTTACGAGAACTAGAACCAGAGACGAATATTCCAAAATTGCTGTAAGGAGCTAAAGGAGAGGCAAGAGCTGGGCAATGGGAGTCATTTCTAGGGAGAAACAGTAAAATTTCATTAAGTAGTTCCGTCATGCTAGACTTCCTAGTAAATGTCTGTGTCCTTGAAAATAAAATTAACTTGATCCTGGTTTTAAGCAAAGTGGGTCAAGTTCAGGGCTGCCATGCCTTCAGCTCTCCGTACATCTGCCTTGAAAAAGTCTGGAAAACCTACTCAAGCATCCTGTTTGCAGTCCTTTGTTTAGGACTCCTTCATGTTTGCCCTCTGGGGGCCCAGGATGGTTTTGTGTATCGAACATGGCCAGCTTTGGGTCAGAAGATGGTAAAAAGCAGTGCAGAATATATCTAAATATTGTTTGATCACTGAATTTGGAGAATTAGAGCTGTGTACAAACACTGTTGACCTGCTTTTTAACTTCATAGCTTCTGGCCATTTTGTATTCATCGCAGTAAAAAAAAAAAGAAAAATGTTTAACCTATATCTTGGCTTAGAGAGTGGATTTCTGTAGAGTTCTGGAAAACCCTGAAACATCCCTGATGCATTTTCCTCCCTATCTCCTTTCCTGTCTCCATCCTGCTATTTCTCCTTTCTCCCCTTAATTTCCTTCCTTTCCGGAAATGTTGAGTTAGCGCCTTCTTTGTGCCTGTCACTTTCGTAGGCACTGTCGACTATATCAAAGTGGATGAGGTAAATACCGATCTAGCTAAAGGCACTGTCCTCTATTTGGGTAAACAGGCATGATCATGTGAAGGGTTGAAACAATCCGGGGACAATATTGGTGTAACTATGTCTCAGAGAGATGGTCCTTTTAGCTGATTTCTGATATCTTTGGAGTCCAGTCAGAGTCTTTTAGAGCTGTTACTTTGCACAAGCTGCTGCTTTTCTGAAAAAGAAAAGAGAAAAAAAAAGAAATTCCCTTGTTGCTCACTCTGTGTGTATGTGTGTGTGTGTGTGTGTGTGTGTGTCTGCGTGTCTGTGTGGGTATGGTGGGAGATCTTAACTTAAAAATGCATGTTACATATGTTTCTTTTTTAAAAAAGATTTTATTTACTTATTCATGAGACATACAGAGAGAGAGGCAGAGACACAGGCAGAGGGAGAAGCAGGCTCCGTGCAGGGACCCTAATGGGGAACTCAATCCCAGGACCCCGGATCACACCCTGAGCCAAAGGCAGGCACTCAACCACTGAGCCACCCAGACGTCCCTGTTACGTATGTTTCAAGTGCTTGTTGCTACCCCAAAGCTATTGTTTTATAAGTTGAATTTTCTTATATTGCCCTCTGTGGGCACATTTCTGTTCATAGCTTCTGAGCCACGTCAGGTGGTCATTGTTCATTCTGTATTAAGCCCCGAGCCCTGGGTCAGCTGTTGTCAGTGCTACCACAGAAGGCCACCTGAGTGTCTTATTTTACTGTGCTGTTATTCATTCTAGGCAAAACAGCCCCATGAGGTCTTGGCTGTCTCTGGTTTTCTGTCTTGTGAGGACCCTGTAAGCAGCCAGCACCCCCTCAGGTCTGCAAACCTAGACAGCTTCTGTCTGCCCCCAGTAATGAGGGCAAGAGGGCTAACATGGTCTCCCTCTTAAACTCATCTATTTTCCCTCATGCACTCTCTGGCCTCCCTGGGCACCGTGCCTGGGGATTAACCTCCTGTTCTATCATTCAGGAGGGAAGGGTGCCCAAGATGCCTTTGGTATGACTGCCTTGGGGTGCTCTGGGGAGATCTGGAGGCTGAGTGTCTGTGAGAATAATGAGTCTAGGAAGAGAGCCCTTAGGAATTACCTCAGGACACTGACAGGCTTCTCCTACCCCAGTTTCTTGCTGCATCCCAGGGAAGCAATTAGCACTGGGTGGGTGGTGGAGCAAGGCTGTACGCAGGAACTGGCTGCTCCGTGTAGCAAGGAGAGCCACAAGGGCTGCCTCCTGTGCAGACACAGCCCTGTACGGGAGAATCTGTTGCCTGGAGGGAAGCTGGCCTGTATTTTTCCTGGGAAGCCTGTGACCTCAATTTGATAGAAATAATTTGCTTTTTTTTCCCCTCTCTCTTGAGAAGAGACAGATATCGAACATGGATGTGATGAAAAGGCTTTTAAACTTTTAGAACCTGGACTGGCTTTTCAATTTGAAGGGCTCTCTTATATGTCTCCCTAAACCCACACTCCCTTTCCTGAGTTACGGGTTTTGGTGGAATTAGATTCCAGGATCAGGGTCTCCATCTTAATAAGGCAGGAATAAAAGTCTCTGCTACCTGATAGTAACAGTTCCAGCAAGATCAGGGAGGGACAGAGTTGTCAGGTGTCAAGTGAAGGTTGAACTCAGGCATCCTGGAGCCAGTCAGCCTTATACACCCTAGCCCCCAAAGGAAAGCAGCAGTTGTGAAAGTCTCAGCAGGAGAAACAATATTCAGAAAATACATTTATCTTTTTTTTCCTTATTTAGGTGCTGCTTCTGTTGTTGGAACAGAATCTCAGAAATATTTCATTCGTAGATTTTTTCAATAGCTAATTTTTTTTAATTTCATGGACAAATATGTGCCACCAAGCAAGTATTATTACCAACATCATCAATAACCAGTTAATTCATTCAATTAATCATTCATTTACCAAATCTTAGTTGAGTTAATCATATTCTATGTGCCAAGCTTTAGGCATTGAATTAGGAGAGGTTCACTCCTTACATTCAAGGCACTCTGAATCCTTTGGATAAAATGTACAATTTTAATATGATATGATCTGTGTTGTGACAGAGGCATTATTCAATGACACAAGAATATAAATGAGAGACAAGAAACTAGATGACAGGAGGCAAGGTCATTCTAGGGAAGGAGAAGAGCATGTATAAGTAAGGGAATGGAGATATCCACATGCAAATGATGTGTTCAGTTCATTACTGTGTAGGAGGAGGACAGTAAGTGGGACTGGAAAGGCAGATGAGGACAGATCTTTAAAAACTGTGCCATAGGAGCAGCACCTGGGTGGCCCAGGCAGTTTGGCAACTGGCTTGGTTTCAGCTCAGGTCATGATTTCAGGGTTATCAGATTGGGCCCCGCATCTGCCTCCAGGCTCAGGACAGAGTCTCCTTGGGATTCTCTCCCTCTCCTTCTCTCTCCCCTCTGCCCCCCACAACCCCAACCCACCCCACCACTTGCACATGCTCTCTCTCCCTCTCAAAAACTAACTAAATAAAATTTTTAAAAAACCATGCCATACGAGGGAGTGTGGACTTTATTCTGAAGCTGCCATTTATATAAGAATTTTAAGCAGATGTCGATGGTATGATCTACTTCACCAGCTTAGAGTGCAGGTAATTTTACGACAAAAACAAAAAAATATCTATAGGAACGTTGTCAGAGTACATACCAATGGCTTCTGTGAAGGGACATATGTCAGTGGGAATGAAGCAAGCCTCACTGGGAACCTCAACTGTGTCTTCTATATTCATTAATACATTTAAACGAAATTTCTGAAGCAAGTTGACATAGCATTAGATATGAAAAAAAATGGTTATGGGTAATGATTTGACAATAAAATAACTTTTAAAAATAGTAAGAGTTTTTAACATTCAAATTCCCTGGAGTCTCCTTTTGTGAACTTGGTAAGCGTTCTAGGCTGAACTGTGCCCTCCTTCCCCTACAAATTTATGTGTTGAAGTCCTAATGCTCAGTACCTCAGTAGAGGAACTTTATTTCGAAATAGAGTCTTTAAAGAGGTGCCTGAGTTAAAATTAGGTCATTTGGGTGGACCCTGATCCCATGTGAGTGGTGTCTTTATGGACAGAAGACACAGATGCGCATGGGAGAAGACCATGAGAAGACACAAGGAGAAGACAGCCACTTACAAACCAAGGAGAGAAGCCTCAGAAGAAACCAATCCTACTGACATCCTGATTTCAGACTTCTGGCCTCCAGAACTGTGAGGATGCAAGCTTGGGCTGTCGAAGTCACCCAGTCTGTGGCACTTTGTTATGGCAGCACTAGCAAACTAACACCACAAGGATTTTAAAGTGTCTCTCCTAAGGCTTCTTCGATCGTAAATAATTGTCTTAGAACTCCTGGAGAGTGATTCAGCCCAGAGTCCTGCTTCTAGGCTGAAAGAAAACTCAAGAATTAGACAAGGCCACAGGCAGATGCTAGTTTTTGACTTTTTTTTTTTTTTTTCTGCCAAATGGTGTAGATGAGGCCTCATGCTGCCCTATGGAATATTTCCTGATAAATGCGAGAAAGACATCATTACTGGTATGGATCTTACTCCCATGAGCATTCTCTTCATTCACAGGTGCTCAAAAGGATGTACAAGGTTCAAGTTCTTTAGTTTAATTATGAAAGTCAGCAATTGTGTCTATCATTTTCCTCTGCAATAGGGAGAGATATCCAGTGTCAGCCACACACCCATTCTCACCTCTATTTAGGCCCTGCTGTGGAGCCTGGGTGGCCAGCAGGGCTTTCCCTTTCCTCCTGGAACCTTTCGCTTCAGGTCCTTTCCTGTCAGTGCATATTTTGTGGAATATAATCAGTTCAGCAGTAAAAATGTGATAGCATTGAACCTCAAATAGAAAGAAGCTGGGATCTTAATCTCTTCCTCTCAGGAGGCTCCTAAGTCCCTTTGCACATTTTTCTGCATTTTTCCCACACCACAGTTCTGCTGATTTAGGGAATTAGGTGCCTATTTGATTAATATTTGCCTAAGGGACCTGTTAAGTAAGTCTCTGCAGAATAAATAGATCTGATTTATGGTACTTTGCAGCTCCACCATGAAAAAGAAGCTGATTTTTTTTTTAAATGGTAAGTTTTCTTAAATCCCAAATAATCACTGTCATATAACAGAAAAAGCAAAATGATCAAAATGTTCTAGTTCCAACAGGTCTAATGCTATCACCACTAATCACCACTAATATTATCTTCTAAAAATAAAAATAACAATTCCTACCTCCAACCCCCACTGCCCACAAGCCCAATCCAGATTTCTCCTTAACCTGACTCCAAATAGAAAGCAAAGGAACACACACAAAATACATAAATTTCTATTCTTCTCTTAAGATTCAGCTCAAATATTCCCTCTTATTTATGTGCTCCCAAATACATTTATTCATGGTTGTTTTCTTTGATTCCTTTTTTCCAAATTAAAAATAAATTATTATTGAAGAATAGTTGATATTCAATGTTATGTAGTTTCAGTTATACAATATAGTGATTTGAGAATTCTATACGGTAACTGGTCACCATCTACCACCATACAACAGTTGTACAGTATTATTCACTGTATCCTCTAGGCTATGCTTGATTTCTGTGACTTATTTTATAACCAGAAGTTTGTACCTTTTAATCCCCATAATCTATTTTTGCCAACTATCCCCCTCCATCTTCCTTTTGATTGCTATCAGTTTCTTCTCTGTATTTAAGAGTCTGTTTGTTTTGTTTTTACTTTTTAAATTAAACATGTAAGTGAAATCATATATTTGTTTTTCTCTGTCCAACTTATTTCACTTAGCATAATACCCTCTAGATTTATCCACTGCGCTGCAAATGGAAAGATTTCATTTTTTTATGGCTGAGTTCTATTCTGTTGTATATATATATTCCACATCTTCATTATCCATTTATCTATTGCTGGGCATCTGGGTTGGTTCCATATCTTGGCTATTATAAATAATGCTGCTATTAATATTGAGGTGCATGGATCCCTTTGAATTAGTATATTTGTATTCTTTGGTAAATACCTGGTAGTGCAATTGCTGGATCAAAGGGCAGTTCTATTTTTAATTTTTTGAGGAATCTCCATACTGTTTTTCACTGTGGCTGCACCAGTTTGCATTCCTACCAACACTGCACTAGAGTTCTCTTTTCTCCACATCTTCACAACACTTGTTATTTCTTGTTCTTTTTGATTCTGGCCATTCTGACTAGGGTGAGGCAATATCTCTGTGGTTTTAATTTTCATTTCCCTGATGATTAGGGATGTTGAGCATCTTCTTATGTGTCTGTTGGCCATCTGTATGTATTCTCAGAAAAGAGTCTATTCAGGTACTCTTACTCTGCCCATTTTTAAAATCAGGTTGTGTGAGTGTTGAGTTGTATAAATTCTTCATATAACTATATTTTAGATGTTATATTTTGTATGTAATCTGATAATTCTATATTTTGGATTTTAATCCTTTGTCAGATATACCATTTGCAAATATCTTCTTTTATTCAGTAGCTTGTCTTTTTTTGTTTGTTGGTTTTTATTTTTTTTAAGATTTATTTATTTATTTATGATAGACATAGAGAGAGAGAGAGGCAGAGACACAGGAGAAGGGAGAAGCAGGCTCCATGCCGGGAGCCTGATGTGGGACTGGATCCCGGGACTCCAGGATCATGCCCTGGACCAAAGGCAGGCGGCAAACCGCTGAGCCACCCAGGGATCCCCTGTTTGTTGGTTTTTATTGAAGTTCGATTTGCCAACATACAGTATAACACCCAGTGCTCATCCCATCAAGTGCTCTCCTCAGTGCCCATGACCCAGTTACCCCAACCCCCAACCTCCCCTTCTGTAACCCTTTGTTTGTCTTTTTGTTTTATTGATGGTTTCCTTCACTGTGCAAAAGCTTTTTATTTTGACATAGTTCCAATGGTTTATTTTTCCTTTTGTTTTCCTTACCTGAGGAGACATATCTATAAATATGTTGCTAAGGCCAATATCCAAGAGATTGCTACCTATGTTTTCTTTTAGGAGTTTTATGGTTTTAGGTCTTGGCTTTAGATCGTCTGTCTGTTTTGAGTTTATTTTTATGTATGGTATAAGAAAGTGTCCAGTCCCATTCATTTGCATGCAGCTATCCAGTTTTCCCAGCCCCATTTATTGAAAAGACTATCTTTTCCCATTGCATAGTTTTGCCTTCTTTGTCCTAGATTAATTGACGATAAAAGCATGGGTTTACTTCTGGGCTCTCTATTCTGTTCCACTGATCTATATGTCTATTTTTGTGCCAGTATCATACCATTTTGTTTATTATAACTTCATTGTATACTTTGAAATCTTGGGTCGCAGTTTTCAGAATTTGTCTCCAGCTTTGTTCTTCTTTCTCAAAGTTGTTTTTGCTATTTGAGATCTTTTGTGGTTCCACAGAGATTTTAGGATATTTGTTCTAATTCTGTGAAAAATGCTATTGTATTCTGATAGGGACTGCACTGACTCTATAGACTGCTTTGAGTAGTATGGACATTTTAACAATATTGGTTCGTCCAGTCCATGAGCATGGAATGTCTTCCCATTTGTTCGTGTCATCTCTAATTGCTTTCATTGGTTTCTTAAAAATTTTAGAGTATAGTCTTTTGCCTCCTTGGTTAAGTATATTCCTAGATATTTTATCATTTTTGATGAAATTGTAAATGGGGTTGTTTTCTTAATTTTTCTTTCTGCTACTTTGTTATTAGCATATAGAAACACAACAGATTTCTGTATATTAATTTTGTATTCTAATACATTTTTGGTGGAGTCTCTAGGGTTTTCAATATATAGTAATATGTCATCTGCAAATGGTGACATTTTTGCTTCTTACAAGTTTGGATGCCTTGATTCTTTATTCTTCTTAAGTGTGTCTACTCCATTTGCAAAATTAAAGCTAAGGGCTCTTCCTTTTTAATCCTAGCCATTAGAAAGCATAGCAGAGTCTCTACTTTTGGCAAATAAATAAATGAATGAGATAGATTTGGGAAAAGTATTACTGATTCCAATGTAGAGTTTTTCTTGAAGTGCCTTTAAGATTTCACTCACTAAAATCATGAAAACAAAGTGAAAATGAAAAATAATTTAGGGATCCCTGGGTGGCGCAGCGGTTTGGCGCCTGCCTTTGGCCCAGGGCGTGATCCTGGAGACCCGGGATTGAATCCCACGTCGGGATCCTGGTGCATGGAGCCTGCTTCTCCCTCTGCCTGTGTCTCTGCCTCTCTCTCTCTCTCTCTCTCTCTCTCTCTGTGACTATCATAAATAAATAAAAATTAAAAAAAAGAAAAAGAATTTAAGCAAGAAATGATGTGTTGGATTAAATAAACATTGGTAGGATGGGGAATAACAACAGGTTTTAGAGATAAAGAATTCTCAGTGTTTAGTGTTTAATTGGTTAAAGGTGAAGGAGAAGGAAATGATTTTCAAATTGCTGACAGGGAAAATTGAGTAAAAGTTGGTAACTTTTTCTGATAGAAAACCAGAAAAAAAGAGCAAGTTGAGGGTACTAAAATTTTCATTTTCCCCCCTTTTTGGGGAGTACTTACAAAGCGTGATGAAATGTGTTTTGCCAAGGAAGAATTCACCTAGTTGGGAGTTGAGACATACCTCTAAATTATTTTTTAAATTTTGAAATGGCTTTAAAAAAGAAATCAAATCAATGGAAAATAAACATTATGGGGGGAAAATATACCACCTACTTCCTAGAAGAGAAAAAAAGTCAATGTTGTAATTACTGTATGATCTGGAGCCAGCTACTCCACTACTCTGAGCTTGAGTTCCCAAATGGCAATAAATATTTTTGTTGATTTGACATATTGACACAGGGAAAGCTGTTGCTAGATGGCCTTGAACTCATTAGGCATCACTGAAGACTCTTTATGGTTGGCAGGATCCCAGGTTACACTGGGAAATTTCTTGAGTTATGTGACTAAAGGACCAGAGATGATGGGAAAGAAGTAGAATGTGAGGCGAGCCTCCTCGAAATAGTCTATTACTGGAATAAAAGAGCAAGTTATAGATAGGCAAAAAATATTTTATATTCTCTCTCTAATCACACACACTTCGTGATTTTTTTATATCTTTGTGAATGAGTATTTCTATAACTTTTATTAAGAAGGCAAACAATGCAATATAAAGAGCAAGACTGAAGTAGACACTTCACAAAGAAGATATATAAGATATATGATAAAACTACATATAAATTGTTATATTCATAGAGTTATATTCATTCCTATTGAGCAGTAAGAAGAAATGAATTGCTGGCACATGCAGCAACTTTGACTGAATCTCAGAAGCATTATGTTAAGTGAAAGAAGGCAGACACAAAAGACTACATATTGTATGATTTTATTTACACGACTCTTTAGAATAGGCAAAATTAACATGTAGTGAATGAATGATGAGTTATTTCCTGGGAATGGGGGTCATGTTGGTGATTTATTGCATATGTGCATATGTTTTTGTGATGATGACAATGTTACATGTTTTGATTGTGGTATGGTTACAAAAGTGCATTTTTAAGACTGCCCAAACTATATACTTAGAATGGGTATATTCTAGGAGTATTTATTGTATATGATTTATAAATCAATAAATTAGTATTAAAAAGTTAAAGTAATTAAACTCATTCTTTAGGAAAAAAAAACATCAAAGAGAAATCACTATTATCTAACTATAGGTAGATATATCTATCAAAAAATAAAGAATGGGGATCCCTGGGTGGCACAGCGGTTTAGCGCCTGCCTTTGGCCCAGGGCGCGATCCTGGAGACCCGGGATCGAATCCCACATCGGGCTCCCGGTGCATGGAGCCTGCTTCTCCCTCTGTCTATGTCTCTGCCTCTCTCTCTCTCTCTGTGACTATCATAAATAAATAAAAATTTAAAAAAAAAATAAAAAATAAATAAAGAATGAAAATGTATCTAAACATAAACAAAATGAAAAATTACAGAGGAAATAACTATTTTATTTTATTTTTTAAAAAGATTTTAATTATTTATTTGAGAGACAGAGCACTAGAAAGAGAGAGAGACAGAGAGAGAGAAAGAGAGAGAGAGAATGGGGGGGAGGGGCAGAGGGAGAAGCAGACTCCCCTGAGCAGGACTTGATCCCAGGACCCTGGGATTATGACCTGAGCTGAAGACAGAACTTAACTGACTGAGCCACCCACATGCCCCTGGAAATAACTATTTTAAAAAGATAAAATTAAGATCATAAAAGATTATTTCACATGAGTTATGGATATATATTTGAAATCTCAAGTGAAAATACAATTGGTTATAATTGACCCTACTTATACTAGAAAGCTTTAAAAGACTGATCATATCATATAAAAAAAAAAAAAAGGATAGGGGCACCTAGGTGGCTCAGTCAGTTGAGTTTCCAACTCTTGGTTTCAGCTCAGGTTATGATCTCAGGGTTGTGGTACCTCACATCTGGCTCTTCACTGAACAGAGAGTCTGCTTGAGTTCCCCTCTCTCCCTCTCTCTTTCTACCCCTTTTCTACCCCTCTTCTTCTACTCCTCCCCTGCTCACACTGGCTCTCATGCTCTCTAAAATAAATCTTTTTAAAAATTTTTAAAAATAAAAAAGGATACAAAATCCAAAACTGCTTTCTAAAAGTTACCCAAACTAGACAGTTACATAGAGAATTTTGCCAATCCTTTAAAAACTATTCCTACGAAAACTCTTCTAGGGTATAGAAATTATAGAGGAATAAAAAGTTCTATATATTTTTCTGAAACAAATATAATATTTAAAACCAAATCTGATAAATATAAGACAAAAAAGCTGGAAAAGTTATTTCTTTTACGAATAGTGATTTAAGAATCCTGAATAAACTATTTGCAAACAGAATCTTCCAACAACAATGTATTAGGAAAATACGTCATCAGGCCAAATGACATTTATTCTAGGGATCAAAGAATGACCCAATAATAGTAATTCTATTAATATAACTTATTATATTGATAGTTCTGAGGCAAATAATCATACATGGATCTCTATTGATACGTTTAATAAAATTCAAGGCAAAAGAGGAACAAATGTACTTCTCTGTATCTCAAATGATAACATCTGCATAGAAAAAATTATTTCAAGAAATTACATGTTATTTTGAGTGTAGATCCTTAAAATATATTAAGAATGAAAAGAAATACAAAGATACCTTGAACTTTACTAAGCTGTTTTACTAGTGGTATTAGTTTATACATTTTGAAATTATTTTATGTGGTGCAGGATAAAATAGATGGGCAAATTTGGTATGGAAAACTGAGAAAGAGCACTGTGGCACTGGATTTGCATTTTTGTTTGCATGGATGATTAAATGCATGTAATTAAGTGACAGAGAAGGCCAGAAGCAATGTCACATCAGTAGTTACTAGTATACTTTCCTCCTAGATCTTGGCTTGTCTACAGCATTCCTTATTAAAATGAACCTGGAATCCTTGGAGATATAACTGAAACCACCCCTTTGGTAGAGTGAGTACAATGCAACTTGAAACATCTTGCTGTGGTAGAAAGTAAAGAAGTGTCACTTTTGAGTTCTATGATAATATCTCTTGCCCTCATAGTCTTCACCCTATTCTTCACTTGTCACTATGAGCATCTCACTCATGGTAATGTGAAGATTACCTAAGTTCACACATGTAAATCACTTAAACTAACATATAACATGTAAGAAGTACTCTGTAAAAATTTGCTATTACCATTACTAGTAATATTATTAGACTCATTCCAAGGTGTCTGCTCTTATTTTTTTTTAATTTTATTTATTCACGACAGACAGAGAAAGAAAGAGAGAGGCAGAGATACAGGCAGAGGGAGAAGCAGCTCCATGCACGGAGCCCGACGCGGGACTTGATCCCTGGTCTCCAGGATCACACCCCAGGCTGAAGACAAAGCTAAACCGCGGGCCACCGGGGCTGCCCAGTGTCTGCCCTTATTGAAAGTTGTTGCTTTCATTACGTTTAAAGACTGATTTTCAGTCCTAACACGTTATTCCATTTAAGTATATTTTACAAACCCTCTATAAATTTTATATATTCTGGAGAGAAATGGCTAAAGACAAATTAGGTTGTCTTCATCAGTAGCTTCAGCTAGAGACCGTCTTTGGACAAGACCTATGTATAGGTTGTCACATAGACTCATTTACCTTGGTCCTTTCTCACTTCATATGTACTTTCTACACACTAGCGACGCACGAGGCACTATTCTAATGAGGATTCAGTGGTAATCAGAGAGAAATCCCTGCTGTCAAAGAGCTATGTGTGTGAAGACAGACTACAAATGTATACATGCATTTAGATTAAGTACTATGATATCAGGTACAGATAATTCCAGAAAGTCAAGAAGAAAATTGGAGTGCTATTTTAGATAGGTTACAGAACACTCTCAGGGAAACTTACATGTGAGACTAAATAAAATGAAGGAGGGTGTCATAAACATTTGGGTAAAAATATTCTTATTAAAGAAGGCTGTAATATTTTAAAAATTGAGGCAGGATTGCATTTGGGGGTATTCAAGGAGCTGGAGTGGAGATGGGGGGTGTGGGTAGAATATGAGTAGAGAAGTAAGTATGGACTAGATTACATGCATGTTTTATTATAAAGACTTTAGATGGGAAGACTTTTGTATTTAGTAGGGAATGGCATTACATGATTTACATTTTATAAATATATTGGTTGCTCTAGGTGAGGAAAGAATGAAAGCAGAATAGTTAGAAGTCTGTTGCAGGAGAGCAGGTGGGAGACATGTCTTAAAGCAGGGGGGTGGTGGCAGAGATGGAGAGATTGGATTGTGGGTATATTTCTAAGGGAGTGCTGAAAAGATGTGCTGAAAGAGTGGATGTATATCGCTGTGAAAGGAAAAGAGAAGTGGTGGACAACTCTAAGGTATTTCTGTGCGACCAGAGGAATGGTGGCTCCATTTACAAAAATGGGGAGAACTGGGGATGGAACAGGTTTGTGGGTGGTGGTGTAGGTGGAAAATTAAAAATAACTGTTAGTCATCCAAGCAAAGGTGTAAAGAAGCAGTTGGACACATGATTCTGAAATTCAAGACAAAAGTCTAAGCTACTGATTTAAATTTGGAAACATTACTGAAGAGGAAGTATTCCGATTGATTTATGGAAATTACCCAGGGAATGAGTGGTTGGAAGAGAGGAGAAGAACAGGCATGAACTGTGATGTGCTGAATCTTTTAGAGGTAGAGAAGACAAAAATAACCCAGAAAAGAAATAGAAAAGGAGTGGCCAGTGAGGTAGGGGGAAATTGGGAAAATGTGCTGTCCCCTACAAGTGAAGAACCTGCTTCAAGAAATGGAAGTGATTGAGTATGATAGTGTTGCTGTTCAGTGAAAAAAATATGAAGCTTAGAATTTGCAAACGGACCTGGTTTCTGCTAGGGACAGAGTAGGTTCAAATGAGAAAAAGGAGTTGGGAAATGGTGGGGGGGACAATAAATACAGACAACTCTTTTAAGTAGTTTTGCTATAGAGAGAAACATAAATGGCATGATTATAGAAGAGGGACATGAGGTTAAAAAGGAGGGAATTTTCTTTTTAAGATCAGAGATATTTCATTGTGTTTGAATGGCAGTGGAAAAAATCTAGCAGAAGGAGAAAAATAACCATACATGAAAAGAATGGACAGTGCTAGAGAAATATCTTTAAATGAGAAGGAGGGGATCTAGCGTTCCAGGGTGGGGTTGACTTGAGCTAACAGCAGGAAGGTTAGCGAGTAAATCATACAGACAAAGGCAGGCTGCAGGTTATGGAGGGAAGGCAGGGAAGTTCTCTTCTCAGTGCTTCCCTTTTCTCAGTAAAATAAGTAGCAGGGTCTTTGGATGAGAGACAGGAGGTGATGGAGGATGATGAAGATTTTAGAAAAGAGGACACTGAGGGGGGCACTTGAAGGGATGAGCACTGGGTGTTATACTATATGTTGGCAAATTGAACTTCAATTAAAAATATATATATTAAAAAAAGAGGATATCATGTGGAATTGTTGCTACCTTCCTCTCCACTATTTAGACATATTCTTAAAAAACTCATTTGCCAATTTAGTTTTAATACAAAAAAAAATGAAAGAGGAAAAAAAAAGTTCTGTGTAACATGTAGAGACAGAGTTGAAATTGCCAAGGCTGTTGAAAGCAGGGGTCTTGGAACAAATGCAGATTGCAAAAAAAAAAAAAAAAAAAAAAAAAACAAATGCAGATTGCACTGGAAGCTGCAAAGGAGCCATTGTGAAACTGGGGTATGTATTAATCTATAAATGGTTAAAAATCATTGTATAAAAATAATTGTATATAACCTTTGAGACACAGGGTTAGTTTTCTATACACAATTTCTTTATTGTAAATAAATGTCATAGGATGACAGAGACAGTTATATGAATTATAACACTTTACAACTCCCTCATTATATACAAATGTGTATATATACACAAATATAATATATATATCCTCCTTGTTACCAGCCAACTTGGGAATATGAGATCAACAAATAGATTTCCACCGTTAAAAAAAATGGAAGTAAGCACATATGTATGATATCATAATTGAGAAAGTATCCATGGACCATAGGTTAAGAATCAGGTTCTGACCTCATATGAATCCTAAACTAACTGACCTTCCCTCTCTCATGTCTGTGCCTGCATATTTTCTCCTCTCTGCCTGCAATACCCATCTTTGTTTTCTTGCCTACCAAACCGTTGCTTCTCTTTCAAATTCGAAGTTAAGCTTTGCCTTGTCTGTGTTTTTTTTCTTATTCTTAACAAACCCTAGGGGCTCCTTCCTCCAAGCTCCTGCTTCTTCCACAGCAGCATTTATTACATTGCTTTGAACTGTTGGTTTGCAAGTCTGTTTAACCCATGATTCTGCAGATTCTTTGAAGGCAGGGACTAAATCTTTTCATTTCTGAATCAGCATTATCTGGATTAGTGCCTGGCAAGTTTTGAATCATTTTACAAATAAGGAAAAATGAGATCTAGAAGAATGTAGGTAGCTTAAGCAAGCTAGTTGTAGTACAACACAAGAACATGTTTTTGTTTTTGTTTTTGTTTTTCTTGCTCAGTTCAGGTCTCTCTTAATTCTTCCTTCATCTATCTGTTGTTGTTTTTTTTTTTAATTTTCATTTTGTTAGTAGAATAATTAATATTATACATTTTCTTTGCAAGTTGCTTTTTGACTTCAGAATACATGGACTACGTTTTACATCAAATAGCTGCATAATAGCTATAATTCATAGTCATCTATTCTCCCCTAATGGATCTGTTTTTAAGTAGGGCAACATTCACACCAGGAAATGGTGGTAGGTAGCAATGGAGCTGTTCTGCACTTCCAGAAGGTTAAGTACTCCCCCTTGTGGCATCTCTGGGAGGTGAGGGTGGAAATGACCATGGACTCCTAAATCCAGGTGAAGAAGCAGGATGGATCTTTTGCTGGGAGTAAAAAATTATACCCTTCAACCTTTGTTCCCCCAGGAGGAAGTTCATGAGAAAATTTTTCCTTTCCTCACCACAAGCAAAAAATATCTTCATATCAGTGATATGAACTGTTTCCATTAGATTCCATGACCATCTGAGTAGGTTCCTTACTCAGGAGCTACTTTCCTTTGCCTTAACTGACATAAGTCCTCACTACAACCCTATTGAAGCAGGTTCTTATTCTAATGTTACAGGTGAGAAAACTGAGGTTCAGAAAGTTAAAACAATAATTCTAAGGGTGCGTAGCCTGGAATTCAGGTCTTTGAAATCTTCTGGGTAGTGCACCTGCCACCACACTGTGCTGCCCAGTTAGGTAGTGGAAGAGTGGGGAGCTGCAAAATTAGTTAGCTATCTATCCTTGTTATGAAAATAAAGTCATAAAAAATAATGTCATAGAGAATAAGTAGGCATGAGCTGCTGACTCTTGGCTGACAGTGCAAAAATCAAGGCTCCCTTTTCCTGAATAAGGACTCCAAGTGGTCAAAATATTGGATGAAGACAAGGGCTACTGAGGGGTGGGGGGTGGAAGGGAGATGGCAGAGAAGAGAAGGTATTTCTCTCTCTTATCCACAAGCTCAGACTTCACAAGTAGCCAGCAATGATCCTAATACTTTGTCCAGAACAGAGGTCAGAGAAGAGGGGAACAAATCTTCAAGCTGCCTCAAAAGGGTGCCAAAATCTAGTCTGAAACATTTTTCTTTTCTAAGATTCAGTACATTCTTTGAACCAAGCCAATAGCTTGGGGACATGAAGCAGCCCATAAGGGACCTTTTAGAAGGACTGGATACTGCCTGTGGTGGAGAAAGCAATATTAGCTTTGATTTGATGAATGCTTTCATAACCTACTCTCCCCTCCTTCCCAAGACTGTTCCCCTTAATAGATCTAATAAACATCCAAATCACCACAATAGCATGATTAACACATTTCCATATCCTGAACTCCTACAAGGCAGTGATCAAAATAATACCTAACACCTATTGATCACTCATTATGCACTAAGTGCTTTACCAGCATGATTGTCTCATTTTATCCTTACCACAAACCATATTAGACTGACCAAGAGAGGCTCTAGAGTTTAATTGACTTGCCCAAGGTCACAGTAAGTAGTTGATAGAACTAGGATTGAAAGCAAACAATCTGACCCTATACTGTAGAGTCACTGCCCGAAGGACTAAATATAGATAGCTGATCTCCGGAGTATCTGAGAAACTGAGTTTCCACTTATAGGCCTGCTCCTCTAGTTTTCTCTGCATGGTGAAGATGGCAAAAGATAGAGAACAACTGAAGCTTCTGTACATCCGTCTGATGGCTGAGGAACAGCCCATGATCTAGCCAGCCATGTGTTTCGCAAGAAAGAGAAAAGCAATTAAAATTCCACCAAGAGTTAAGATTGTAGGGAGAATTTGTAAAGAAATCCAGGCAACTGGGTGCCACTTGGCACTTTGATGTTAAAGTGGATCTATTGTTGATTACTGGTTTGCCTTGTCAACTCTACATTCAGCAATCCTGGATTTTCTCTTTATGACTTTCTAGAGTTTGCCATATTTTTCTTTTGTATTAATATTATTATTTTAATTCCAGTTAGTTAACATAGAGTATTATTTTCATTTCAGATGTATATATCATTCTGTTTTCACTCCTTGATCCCCATCACCTATTTCACCCATCCCCCAACCACCTGACTTCTTATAATCATCAGTTTGTTCTTTATAGTTAAGAGTGTGTTTTTTGGTTTGTCTCTTTTTTTTTCTTTGCTCATTTGTTTTCGTTCCTAAATTCCACATGAGTGAAATCATATAATATTTATCTTTTTCTGACTGACTTATTTCACTTAGCATTCTACTCTCTAGCTCCATCTATGTTGTTGCAAATGGCAAGATTTCATTCTTTTTTATAATTGAATAATAATCCATTGTGTATATATACCACTTCTTCTGTATCTGTTCATCATTCAATGGATACTTGAGCTGTTTCCATAATTTGGCTGTTGTAGATAGCACTGCTATAAACATCAGGGTGCATGTATCCCTTTGAATTATATTTTTGTATTTGGGGGGTAAATACCCAGTAGTGCAATTACTGGATTATAGGATAGTTCTGTTTTTAATTTTTTACTGTTTTCCACAGTGGCTGCACCAGTTTGCATTCCCACCAACAGTGCACAAAGCTTCCTTTTTCTACACATTCTTGCCAACACTTGTTTCTTGTGTTTTTGATTTTAGCCATTCTGACAGGAGTGAGGTAATATCTCATTGTAGTTTTGATGTGCATTTCTGCAATGACAAATGATGTGGAATATCTTTCCGTGTGTCTCTTGGCCATCTGTATGTCTTCTTGGGGAAAATTGTCTATTTATTTCCTCTGCCCATTTTTAATTGGATTATTTAAGTGTTGAGTCATGTAAGTTCTTTACATATTTTGGATACTAACCCTTTATCAGATATGTCCTCTGTAAATATCTTCTCTCATTCCATAGGTTGCCTTTTAGTTTTGTTGATTGTTTTCTTTGCTGTGCAGAAGCTTTTTATTTTAAAGTTGTCCTATACCTAATTTCTTATTTCCCATGGAAATAAGATCCAGGACTGCTCTGTTCTAGCCCTACTGACACTTCTAGTGTTGGCGCTAATGGTTGCACCTTTTGTTATCCTAGTCAGTGCCACCTGGCTCCATTGCTGGGCATCAGAGGCTCCAAATTGTGTCTTCCAATCCTCACCCCAGTCACTGTGCGTGTAATAAAGTCCAACAGGAAACAAATTTTTTAATTCCACATTCTCAGTTTTCTCATCTGTAACACAGTGTTGAAGCTACCTACCCCATGGAGTACAGAAATAAGGCAGCCTACATAAGCAGTAACTGTAGGGACTGGTATACATAATCCAAACCCCCTCATTTCTCCCACTAGAGCCCCCATTATCCTTGACCTCTGGATGTCAAAGAGCTCCATGGAGAGAGGAGATGCCCCCAAATGTGCCCTCATCTCTTACCTCCTTCTTGAGAATAGAGTAACAATAGCAACTACTGCTACAACCACACTTCTAAGTATGATGGCTTTTTTCCCCCCTGCTGCTGCCCCTGCTGGTGTTCTGCTATTATTTATTGAGCAAGCTATGTAGCATATGTAAAGGGTACTGTGCTATGCATTTTACCTACATTATTGATCTTAATCTCAGTATATGCTTTCTATGAAATCTTTATTGCATGGCCTTGAAAAATAGCTATCCCATTCCAGCCCAGGGTGTTTGCAAGGCAGGGTTCACATGTGAGGCCCTCATTAGGAAGCAAGCTCCAGGAGCTCTTGGAGAATAGGACTCGGCTGTGCATCCTTCCTTTTTACCATCTCAGCCCCAGCCCTTCTGCAGGGTCCCTCTCTGACTGATTTTACAGCTCGCCATCCTGACCATCATAGGCCCCTTTTCGTACTGTTTCACTGCAGCATTTTGCAGGCAAGCATAAATCTCTGAATCCTTAGGTTTTCAGTCAGGTAGAACAAAACCTCAGCATAGCTTTTCATGCTGTTAGTCATTCTCAAGCAGTTCCTTTCCTTTTGTTCCAGTCATTCTAAATGCTGAAAAACAACAGAAACAAAAGGCAATCATGAAGCCACATCCTTGGATGTTATTAGTAGAAAATAAAACAATATCCATTTTTATTCTGTTGAACATGTACTCTCTCTAAACAAAAGAAATCGGTGAACCAAAGCAAATAAAATATGCTTTACCCAGCCCTGCTTTAGACAGATAAGCAAGGACAATTAATATCGAGGCTCTTGTTTCCTTGTTCTCATTTTCTATCCCTGTAGCTAATTGATATTCCCAGAGGTATCTAAGATTAGATAACTATTTAAGATTCCCTTCTGGATTATTTTTGGTACTTAGTGGAAGTTTGTTTCCTATAGGAATTCTGAGGCAAATCAACTCTAACATAGATTTACAGACTATCAGAACTAAAAAGGATCTTAGGTATAAGCTCTTTCTGGGACAACCCCCTCATTTTGCAAGTGGGAATCTTGAAGCCCTGAAAACTTTGGGATGTGTGTGCTTTGGGAATTCAGAGGGGATCTTCCTTATAACCCAATATTCACTTCTTTGCACATTTGGTTCTTGGAAATTGTTTTTAAATTGTGTATATTTAAAAAATCCCATTAAAAATATAAAGTTCTTCCAGTAGTCTAGAAGAGTAACAATACCTCATCAGATTCAGCTTGCTTTTTTTCAATACCCACTGGGGCACAGGAGAAGGGTAGGCAGTGGAGAAATTATACTAATTAAAGTAAAGAAATAATCCTATTTCTTTAACACAAAGGGATTTTCAAAACTATATTGCTTTTTACCTGGCTGGTTGGGATTTGCTGTGTGTAATTGCTGTCTCGGGGGCCTGGGTGCACATGACGAAAGACCCAGGTTATTTTGGAGGACCAGTCAATTTTTCTTTTCTTAAATTCCCACCCAGAACCTCAAAAACATGAAGCCAGACATGCTAGCTGTCCAGGCTTAAAAATATTTTTAACAGAAACCTTAGCAGGAAAACAACCCAGTAAGACCCGAAGGCTCCTTACCATGCTTGGTGTCCACCATTTCCCTCTCTGTTAGTTACCAACATTCCTGGCTCCAGTCTTCCCTTCAGATCTGGTGGCTTCTGCTACTGCTGGTCCCATCTACTGACACAGATGCTGAAAGATGCCCCCTTTGTGTCCTTCCAAGCAGTTGAACAATGTGGTGATTCTTTCTGTTCCTGCCCCAGTTGAGAAGTGTCAGATGCCCCTGGGTGATCGTCAACTTCATGCATCAGTGGGTCAATCTGAAGGTTTCTACTCACCTGCTCCATGCCTGTTGGTGACCAGATTTCCAGACGGGAAACTGATGAGGCTAAGAGGGCTAGGGCTCCTAGTCACAGGGCTAGGAGTACAGTGGGAATCTCTGATTCCAATACAAGTGCTATTCCACCTCTCAGATGAATGTCACAGAGTTTGAGACACTTTAAGAAAGAAGAGTGTGGAAAGGGAGTGGAGAAAAAGAGTGTGCCCGTGGCTCTTTTGACCTGGACAAGCAGGACTAAACACGAAAGGGTGGGTTTTCAAAGCAAAGTCTCTTTCCCAAAAGATGATATGTCTTAATAAAGAACAAAAGGTGGAGTTGTACAGCCCTACGTTTGAATATCAGCTACCTCCTATCTGACTTTGAGAAAAACTGCCGAACCCCTCTGAGCCTTGGTTTTCTAACTGGCATACGAGAACTATAATATCCACACCAGGAGGTCATTTTGAAGGGCAAAATGACATATTGTATATAAGAGACCTAGAAAAGCACCCATAGGCACAGGCCAAGGTAGTAATCATTGATATCAAGACTAGCCTTGCTATATTCTCATGCTTACTTATACTTTAAAATGTTCTGGCTATCCTGCAATTTTATTTTATTTATTTTTTTAAAGATTTTATTTATTTATTCATGAGAGACACACACACACACACACAGAGAGAGAGAGAGAGAGAGAGAGGCAGAGACACAGGGAGAGGGAGAAGCAGGCTCCATGCAGGGAGCCCGATATGGGACTCGATCCCGGGACTCCAGGATCACACCCTGAGCCGAAGGCAGTGCTAAACCGCTGAGCCACCCAGGCTGCCCAATCCTGCAATTTTAGTGATCTTTTGAGACTATTAAGAAGGAGTAGTTTTTAACAACACACAGTTTTAAATCAGATACAGATTGGGGGTACAAAATCTATCTCTATTACTTCAAGCAGGTCAAACCTCTATAAGTCTCAGGTTTTGAACCTGTAAAATGGGAGTAATAATATCTCCCTGGTAGAGATGGGCCTATTTTGAAGAATAAATCAGATCGAATGAGACCATAAATTTTAATGGAAAACAGGAGCCCCACTTTGTGCAATGTGGTATTCCCTGAAATTGGCAATGTGCCTGCCATATAATTAGTCCCAAATGAAAAATTAATAATATATGCAATATAAGCTTTTAATGCAGTGTCTTATGCATACTAAGTAGGAGCTACATCTGTTTTATTCCAGTAAAAATATATGAAGGTGAAGCAGAATTGCAAGGCCATTTAATACCTTCTCACAATAGAAATCAGTCTGGAATAGCCTATCGGATTACTAAGATGTCTTCTTAAGTAGCTCTGACAACTTTATTCTCAATAAATAAATCACAGGGAGATAAATGTCAGGGAAGGTGGTTAATAGCTGATCCTGAGCTTTCTCGTAGAGACCTCTAGAGAGAAAGAGTAGTTTATAATGTTTGGGAATGCTAGGTGGGTAGACAGGGAATGGAAGAGATGCTAGGGATCTGGCACTGAAGAGGAAACTGAGGACGGTAAAAAGGATGAGGTTCTAAATACCTGGCTTTAAATCTTGCGTTGGAACTTAGGCAAGTCACTTTTTTTTTTTGTATCAGTTTCCCCATTTATGAAACAGGAAGAATGGCACTTTTCAGGGCTATTGTGATTAAATGAGACAGTGTGAATAAAAGTGATCAGTAAAACACTGGATGAAAATAAGGAGTTATTCCTTGAAGATAAAACTATATTGTAGAACTTTGCTTTCTCTACTGAGGTTTTGTTCATTTTTTTGTCTTTTTTTTCTTTGTTCTTAAGACTGGCTAATTTTTTACTAATTTGTCTTTAAGTTCCTGATCCTTTACTTTACAATAACAAATCTGTTGTTCAGCCCAATATGACATTTTTCCTCCCAGATTTATGGTTTTTCAGTTCTAAAGTTTCTATTTGGTTCCTTTGTTGTTGTTTTGTTTCCATTTCTTTCTGATGTGCTTCTCCATTTGTTATCTCTTTATATTCTTCTTTAAGTCCTTAAACATATATACATCTTGTTTTGAAGGGTTTTTTTTCCTGCCAATTATGAGAACTAGAGTTATCTTGAAATCTGTTTCTATTAGCCATTTTTGTTTTTTGTTTTGTTTTGTTTTGTTTTGCTTAGATTTATCTCCCTAATTCTTTGGGTGTCTAGCAAAATATTATATTGGTGTTGAGGAAGAAAAACTTTTCTATATTCCAAGATTTTCTTAGCTGATCTAATAATTAAATTGACAAGAGACAGAGTAACAGGAGAAAATTAAATTTGATATGTACCTATGAGGAATCCACATAAACGAGAGATTCAAAAATCAGTCAGGCGGGCAGCCCAGGTGGCTCAGTGGTTTAGCACCGCCTTCAGCCAGGGCCTGGTCCTGGAGACCCGGAATCGAGTCCCACGTCAGGCTTCCTGCATGGAACCTGCTTCTCCCTCTGCCTGTGTCTCTGCCTCTCTCTCTCTCTCTCTCTGTATCTCTCATAAATAAATAAATTTTTAAAAAATCTTTAAAAAAATCAGCCAGGCAAAATGAGGTATATATGTTATTGTGAACAAAAGAGAAGTATGTAGAGGTCTATGGCTCATTTTCACAGGAAAATGGAAAAGAGTAAATATTTGGTAAACAAATGTTTTCTGAGCCCTACAGAAATAATGGGGACACAGAGAGGAATTTTAACAAGTGGACTTTGTGAGAATCCTCCCTGTCTACCCTACCCACTGCATATTATACTATCGTTATCTATGGGGAAAGCTCCCTTCCTGGGACAGGACTCTATCTAAATTCTTTTAAGCAGTTAGGAGGAAGGTCACAATTTCTTCCTACACCTTTGTTTCTTAAAAATAATCAGCCTAACATAATTCACATGCCAAAAAAAAATACACAGGTGGCAAGTTTTGCTTCCTTGCATTGGACATTGCCAATAATATATTGTGAAATACTGAATTATGTTGTCTGATTTTAACTACATTGTCTTTTTTTTTTTTAATTCTGGCACACAGTTAAGTAATAATGGGTTTTATCAATCATATCAGAGTTGGGTTTACTTTTGTTTATGAAGGGGCTATTTTATTTTGTTTTTTTGTCTTAGGACATTCCTCTTAACATAGGGCATAGTTCTCACTTGTAAGATGGAACATTTCTGAGGTCTCCAATGAATAAGCATGGTGCTCACGAAGGTCAATTCACTTTGACCTGAATTGATACTCCCATATATTCCAGCAGTGTATGCCCTCTGGTATTTTCATGTAGGGCTCAGCCCTGCACCAGTTCCTTTCCTCTGGGACTCAGTGTCTCACCCTTCACATGCACAGCCAGTTTTTGATAAGGTTGATGGGGAAGAGCCAGACAGACTTCTGGACACCCTCAGTTCTGCAGCTTCATCCCCTCTGATAGCTTACCCCTAAATTCCATCCATTTCAGAAGCCCTCTTCTCAAAACTCTGAGTCTTCAGCTCAACAAGACTTCCACACCCTGCTTGGTCTCTACTTTCCAGCTCCATGGAAGAGTACACCTCTAAGCTTTGAGAATCTGGGGAAAGCTGGGCTTTTCTTCTGTGTTTCTCTTATTTCAGAGATCTCAGTACTGAGTTGTCAATGATTCAGTTCCTGAAAATAGCTGTTTCATGTGTTTTTCTAGTTTCATGGTTGTTTACAGCAAGAGGGCAAATCTTCTACGGTTATTCTTTCATGGTTAGAAGCTGGAGAACAAAAGATCTTTCTTTTTCTCTGATTATGATAGGATCCTGTTCTTTAATGGATGAAATATCTTCTCTTATTTCTCTGGGGATATTTTTTTTGTTTATTTAGCTCCCTATATTTTCTTTCTTTCTTTGATATGTCTTTTTCCTTTCTTTCCTTTATTTTCATGTTTATTTTACCTCTGACTTACATTAGGGCTACCTCAAATATATATGTAAGAGTCATTCAAAAAGCTCTTTGGAAACTCCTTTACAAGGCTGGAAGTTGTCAAATGACTTACTTCACCAGAATGTGATTAATTGGAGGAATTGGTTGCTTTATTGAGGGACCTCCAGATGTCAGTAGGTGTAGGTCTATTTTTATAAGCTGGCTAGTCGTCTCAGAGGGTATTTCCTTGAATGTGTTAACATGAAAAGAAATATGAATTTCTGTCTTATTGAAGCAAATATAAAGGAGATGTAGTCACCTGGCAATGTGTGCTAAGGGAAGAGTCCTGGGATGAGGGGCACCTTTTAAATATTTTCAACCAATTCCTTTACTCTCAGCTCCACCCTATTCCCAAGTCATCAGAGTTAACCTTCCTATTTCCAATATACTCTACAGTGTTGAGATGTGGCCACCTCTCTTGGTGAACTTCCTCAGAAGGAAAGTTTCAGTTTTTTGTGTATTACTACCTCAATAATTATTCATGTATGTACTTCCCATCTTCCAAAACTTTACAAGTCATTCAGGTGGGCTGTTGCTCGATTTAAAAATATTTTTTGAAAAACCTTTTACAGATATTTTAGTGGGATTTCAAGAGGGAGAGGCAATGTACATGTATATTCAATCTATCATGTTCAACAAGAACAATATTGTTGTTTTTCAGTAGAGTGAAAGTAAGTCAGTGAGGCATAGACAAAGGGGACATAATTCAGGAATGACCCCTTTAACACTTTGCATAAGCTCATTCACCCAACGGTAGGTATGACCCATACCCACTTCTCCACATATTAGAACCTGGTCATCCCTTGTCTCACTCCACTATCTCTGGTCTTTTGTTCTAGGTCTATAGAACTGAAGTAGGAAGAAGCCGTTAGCTTTCAATGACCTTACCTAAACAAACACATTATGTCCATGTTACTTATTCATACAGGCAAGAGTAGAAACAGCAGAAAAAAAATAAAGAAAAATTGAACAGGTGTGATAGGAACTGAAGTCTTTCTTCGTACTTCTGAATTGCACACTAGTTCAGGTTTCCTTTGATTTGCAGAGATCTGTTAGTGGTAGCCCTATCTTTTCTAAACACAAAAAAACACTTTGCAGGGCTCTCTCCTGGCCTTTCCTGACTTTATCTCAGCAAAATAAACCCATTTGGAAACACCCTTGAAGCAATGTTCTTCCTGCCTCATTACAGCTACATCAACACATCAGCATTCTAGAACTGCCCCGCCTGTCTCCCTTCTCAGCCAGAGCATCTCATAAGCAATTAAATCCACTATAGCTCAGCTCTGAGACCTTGTCCTTGCTCCCTTATTGCTTTTCAATAGCTTGAAATCTAGTCATCTGAAAAACCAAACTGATAACCAGGCAGGAATCCTCACTCGAGTGAGAAATGATGGGAGAACTTTGTGCAACGCTAAGGACTGCCCCATTGGAATGTGGCCCTGGATATGAAATGAGCCTTTTTAACGCCCACTTGAGAGCAGCCATGACTTTCTACACTTGGGTGCTCTGTTTGTGTTTCAAATACCAGGGATGGAGAGTGACATTTAGCTGCTGCTTAGGGACTCATTCTATCCTTTGCCATTTCATGCCAGCATTGTTTAAATGCTTGTCACAGCATCCAAGAAGCAAAGGAAAAATCAAAGCCCTGAATGTAAGGAGCTCAGTAGTGACATATGGAGTCAACTGTCAGCTTTCAAATCTCTACCTCTTCATCCATCAGCTCTACTTACCCTGCAGAGTCAGGGTAAGGTCCCAATGTGCTTATACATCCATATACATGTAATTCCCTAGCTATCTAAGACTCCTTCTCCCAGACCTCTTCTCAGACCACCTGGAGAATGTCACGGATGGAAGGGATGTTGGAAATTGTCTAGTCTAAGTCTTCCACTTTACAGAATTAAATAAATAACAATAAATGCCTTTTTCTAAAATAGCAGAGCACACTTATGCTCTGGATAAGCCAGGAATTTGGACTCTTAGTTCAGGGCTGGAACTTTGATGAATCTGAATGAAGCACTCACCCCAGGTATAAAATGCAAAAGGGCATCAGTCAATTCAGTGATCAAGATAACTAATGTTTTACTGTAACACTTTTAAGAAACAAATTAATGCAAAAAATTCTATAATGAACAAAATATAAGAGTTTTTAAAATTTTTAAAAAATATTTTGTTTTTTCATGAGAGACACACACACACAGAGGCAGAGACACAGGCAGAGGGAGAAGCAGGACCCCTGCAAGAAGCCCAATGTGGGACTCAATCCCAGACCCCGGGATCACTCCCTGAGCTGAAGGCAGATGTTCAACCACTGTGCCACCAGTTGTCCCAATATCAGAGTTTTAAATAAAGATAGAGTTCAACAGGACCAGAGATATGGTGAGGCAAATGAGGCAGGGATGTACAAGTACAGAGCTGGACCTGGTTTTTATAAAATGTTGATGTTCTGTTCATAGAATTTTGGGGGTGCATTTTGATTTTTAAAATATTGCATTGAAATGTTATTTCTCTAGATTACTGAGATTTTTGGGGTCCCCTTAAGTTTTGGACCTATGATGAATGTCTTACTTTACTCTAGCTCCAGCTCTATTCTTATTCTCAAACCTGTTCTCTGTATAAGCCTTTATCCCTGCCACTTCCCTGTCAATCTTCTCACTTTGAATGTTCTTTGTTACAGCTTTATTGATATATAACTGACATATAACATTGTGTAAATTTAAGTAAGGGGGCAACGTGAAGATTTCATCCAATAATACGTTGTGAAATGAATAAAAAATGGGGTTAATACCTCTATCACCTCACATGATTACCGTTTAGGTTTTTTGCATGTGGTAAGAACATTTAGGATCTACTTTCTTAGAAACTTTTACATGTACAATATAGTATTGTTAACTCTTGTCACCATGCTATATATTAGCTCCCCAGAGCTTAGTCATCTTTTAACTGGAAGTTTGTACCCTTTAACCAACAGCTCCCATGTCTCCTATCCCCCCAACCTCTGGCAACCACCATTCTACTCTGTTTCTATGAGTTCAGCTTTTTTTGGAATCCACATATAAATGACATACAGTATTTGTCTTCTTTTGTCTTACTTATTTCACATAGTATAATGCTCAAAGGGTTCACCCATGTTGTTGCAGGATTTCCTTCTTTTTTATAGCTGAATATTCCATTGAATGTGTATACCATATCTTCTTTTTTTAAAAAGATTTTATTTATTCATGAGAGAGAGAGATTGAGAGAGAGAGAGAGAGAGAGAGAGAGGAGAGAGACACAGGCAGAGAGAGCAGGCTCCATGCAGGGAGCCCGATCTGGGACTTGATCCTGGGTCTCCAGGATCATGCCCTGGGCTGAAGGCAGGCGCTAAATCGCTGAGCCACCCAGAGATCCCTTATACCATAGCTTATTGATCCATTTATCTGTAGCCAGACACTTAGGTTGTTTCCATATCTTAGCTATTGTGAATAATGCTCCAGTGAACACAGGAGTCAGAAACTTCTTTGAGATCTTGATTTCATTTTCTTTGGTTGTTCACTCAGAAATGGAATTACTGGATCGTATGATAGTTCTATTTTCAATTTTTTTTTGAGAAACCTCCATTCTGTTTTCCACAGTGGCTGCACCAATTTACATTCCTATCAACAGTGCACAATGGTTCCTTTTTCTCCACATCCTTGTCAACATTTATCTCTTGTCTTCTTGAGAATAGAGATTGTAACCACTATGAGGTAGTATCTCATTGGGGTTTTGATTTATATTTCCGTGATGATTAGTGATGTTGAGCAGCTCTTCATGAATCTATTATATGCCTTCTCTTGATTCTGAAACACACTAGGCTGGATGCTGACAGCCTCCATTTTGCTTTCCCAAGGACATTGATAAATGCTCATTGTGATCTCTCCCAGGCACATAGATTCCAGCCAGCTTTCTGCACATGCTCATTAGCTGCCTGCCAAAGCTTGCTCTTGGAGCATTGAGAGCATACACAGGGAGCCATTTGTGGGTAGGGAGTATATGGCTGAAGCATGCAGAATGTTGGGAGTGCCCATAACCAAATGGGAGATTTAAGGGAAAGGTATCCCAGTGGCTCATGGATAGGCCTCTCAATGGAGTCTGTGATGTGGTTAGTAGGATCTCTATCACTTTTATACTTTCTGAGCCCTGGCTTTTCTCCCTGTAACTCATTGCCTCCCCCACCAGCCATTAAGCTCACAATTCAGCACTCTGGATGAGCCAAGAGAGAACTGGTCCTCTTTGGCAGCATCCCATATAGCTGGGGAAACCATGTGCTCACTCACAAACTCTCAATTTTCCCCATAGGAGAAATCAGAAACTTAAAAGGGCTCTCAGCACTGGGCTGTGCCATCTCAGGCTAGAGGTGATATAGGTAAAGTCAAACTCTTTCTTACCCTATTCAATGTATCCAGTATCAGATTTTTTTTTTCTTCCAGTGGTATGCTGGAGTCACTCCATTGGATGCCCAGACTCCCACAAAGGGTCTCTCATATGTGTTGTCTAAGTTAGTGTTCTCCAGGGGCTCCTGGACAATGTCAGAGTGAGGATAAAACCCATTGAGTGTACATAGCTGGGACTAAGGTCTATATGCCTATTACCTACTGCATGGAAAGGTAAGACTCCTCTCAGGTCCCTTGGCATATGGTGCTGGATCCCACAGTTCCCATAAAAGTACTTTGGTCTATGGATGGATGCCCAATTACTATCATTGAGGAAGGGGACAGAGCGAGAGAAATCTTCTTTAGCCTTTTTGCAGACATCACTTTTCTTTGAAATCTCTTGATTCTACCTTCATAGGTCTGGCAACCTTTGCTCTTCCCACTGAACATGGAGCTACATGCTTATTTGGACTTTGCTTATGCAGGTTCTATGGATTGGTACTCCTTTATTGAATCCCAGCCCTCCTCAGTTCCAGAAGTCTTTCTGCTTCTCTGACCATGGCTACATATGAGCTTAGAGTCTCTTGACCCCACAGTAATGTCATTATAGGAAGAAAAGTCAAATTGCCAATTCTAAAAGCAGTGACCTTTGTGCTAGATCATGCTAACTTATGGAATGGAGTAAAGAAACAGAAACACAAATATGGAAAGTAAAGTATGTATTTGAAATGCATCAGTTCTGTACTAAAATTTGAGTCTATCTTGGATAAAAAGAATTTTCCGGCACAGATACAGCTCAGAGGTCTCTCTCTAGGCTCCCTGATCTGTAGCTTGCATTATATTGACTTGCCTTTTTGGTTAATCAAAATTTTGATAATTGAATAGTAATAATAGTTAATCTATAAATTAAAGATCTTATGAAATAATTTTTTTCTTATCAGATCATTTTTGCTCAGGGCCTGAGGCTTTCTTGTTCATGTCTAGCTTGACTTTAGATAACATAGCTGTGCAACATGTAGCATTTGACAAATCAGTTTTTTAAAGTGGTTAACCTACTGGTGACTTCATGATAATTCCTATTTTAATAAATGCTTATCTTTAGAATTCAGAATACTTTCTATATATGACAACTTTCCTTCATGCACTGTGTGTGCATTTATTTGTCTTAGGAGAAAGAGTGACCAAGTTCACCAAAGATGATGATGATCAGTGAGATGACACCTTTTAGTACAATTGAAGAATGGCAATCATAATTTTTGTGTTGTTAATGTAATTTGAATGAGCTTTTCTTCTTCTCTCCCACTACACAAGGACTCATGTCAAAGTCCATTGGAAAAAGATAAAGAGGGAGCCAAACAAGCCATTTGTTCTACACATTTCCTTATGATACTGATGAAACAGGGTCAGGTTTGAGGCCTATGTAGGGACAAAGTACAGAGTACAAGACTAATGGGAGAAGAGTTGTTGCCAGAAGGTATTGGTTAAGATATTATTTCAGCTATTTTAGTGGAGACTAAAGAACAGAATCTTAAATAAGAGAGAAAGCTTTTTTGTTTTCACACAGAAAAAATTCCAACTGTCTGTATTCCCCAGGGATAGGGTGGCTCTGTTCCACATGTTCTTCAAGAGAGCCAGATTTCTTCATGATATTGCTATGCCATCTTCTGGGGTAATTCTATTTAAAGTATGGTCCGCCAACTTTTTGTTACTGGTCTGCAGTAAGACAAGAAGCTTGTACACGTATGCAAAATAACCACATAAGTAAGCACATTGCTTTGCTTTGTCCAGCGAATTTTTTTTCTTAGCTAGAGTTTCTTAATAAAGGAAGCAGTATTTTGAATTACATTATGGTACAAGCTTTTTACCTCTTTGTGCACTGCAACTTTGAGTTGCACTGTTAGAATGTGTTGTTGTTGTCCATGTCTTCATGGCTGAGGCTGGCTCACCATCACTTTTTATGTGTCCTAATTCAGGGAAAAGAGGAAAGGATATGTGTAGGACAAACAGCTTCCTTCTAAAGACATGCCTCTGAAGTGTTCATTTTACCTCTTCTCGCATCTCTTTGACCATATCTTACTCACAGTGCAATTCCAAGACAGATGGGAAACTGGAAAATGTAGTCGCTAGATAGGTGCTTTGTGCCCAGCCAAACCTTAAAAGTTCTAGTACCAAAATGAAGCCGGGGAAATGGATATTGGAGACAAAAGTCTCTGGCATACCACATTTTAGGCATGGAATGGCTATGGCTAAAAGCAGTAAGGATCTTTGAACCAAATTTATAACATAAAAAGAAATGATAAGGTGTAGCATCCATTTTTGGGAAATTAAGGAGGCACAATAAATAGAACCCCTATTAACTCTTGTGAGTTCTGAACCATTTAAAAAAGAACCCAACAATTTAAGGCAAACAAGAGACCAAAATGTCAACTTTATTACTGGAAAATAATATATTGGGCTTATATTTGCAGGCAATGTGTTTCCAGTAAAGAACCTCAGAAGTAAGAGAGTTACTCATTCAGTGGGAGGTTACCCTAGACTTCTACAGGTGATACCCCTTTCTCCTCCGTGTTAATGCTGCCAAGGCTTTTCCCATTATGCCCATTGAATGACCGAGAGCAATTAAGATCACATAATTTCTGCAAACAAGATTATTACCAACAAAGAAAGGAAGAAATTGAGCTGAGTTCATCCATTTTATTCTTTCCAAGTTTTTGCACAAAATGAATCACTTACCCTTCTCTGGGGAGGGTAGCCTACACGGGCAGAAGGAAGTCAGTAGGGTGACACTTACAGAGCTTCCTCCACCTGGAAAGAAATATCATCAGTGGATAAAATTCATTCCTTCCCCTCACAGTCCCCAGCTTTTTTTTTTTTTTAAACACATTAGACTTAAAATTAAGCTGATGACCAGCCTGTGGTATGACTATCTCCCTAATATATGCAGATCTGCCATTTCCCAATCCAGTCTTATTTTCACTGTCATGAGGATATTTTCAAATTATTAATCACTAATTCTTTGGATATAATCCTGAAACCACTAGTGGATAGTACAAATTCTGACCCCAGAAGATTCTGAAATTTATCCAAAGCACACATTAATTTTATTTCAAGGCCATTATTTTCTACTCCAATTTTTCCAGCCATCCTGCCCAGCATTGTCAATCATAGGTTCTTCTAAGAGATCCAATAAGCACATTACAATATTCTAATAATGAAATGTCAAGACAAAAGTGTCACAAATTAGGATACAAATATTTCTCAATACAGAGTAGAAAATAAATGTTGAAGCATAAATCTCTCTACAAGTTTAAGTCCAATGTCTTCAAAATTCAAGGGAATTAAATTTGGAAATCAACTTTTCTGGCCTTCACTATTTCTTCTCCAAATTCATATTCAGCTTAATCTCAACCAGAGGAGTGACCCATACCTAGCTAGAGTTAGGATTCCTTCAGTAGCTGAAGTCCAGATGGTCATCTACCAGAATTACTGTGGGTCCTACATGACCTTAGAAATCAAATTTGTTCAATACCAAATCTCTTCTAAGCCTCCCATTTGAGAAGTTTAAAGAAATAATAGGACATACATACTCATCACAGCACTGGCTTGCACCCAAGAAATTTTGAAAACGATCCAATCTCTAGCCCCTAGAGAAGTTATTCTAGACAAAATTGTGTATATAATATTGCCAAGGATTACAGCAGAGACTTGGTGAGATCTATATAGAAGAGGGAAAATAAAGAAAATAATTTTTTTGTTTCAATTTAGAGACAATATCAGTCTACTGATGCCTTGTCCAAAATCCATGGCCTGTGTCTAAAGCTCAGAGTCAGCTTTAAAATAAAAATGAGAGATTGATTTTTTAAGAGAAAATCATACCCATTTTGACTTTTGTTTTCAGATTTGGGCCTCAGATCCACTGGATTGTGATGTCAGGGGATGAATGCTTTTAACTGTCCTTAGGGTTGGTTCTGGCATAGAGAATGTTATGGCGGCCACTTGAGCAGCTCTGACACTTTTTAGGAAATGCTTTTACACATCCACATGTTCTCAGCTCAGAACACTCCTGTTAATCACTTCATCTTAACATTGTGTGGATTATACAATCTCTTTTTAAACTTGTTATTTTTAAAGACCATTCACTGAGGTCCTGAGGTCCTGAAGTTAGTTCTTAGGAAACTTCAAATTATCAGACAAGACAGATCACCACTAAGTCTATTCAGCTCTGGCCCTGGGTAGGATTAAAGTGCTCTCCACATGAGTGTTTCACCTGTTCTGACTGGAAGGAGAATGAGGAGCACAAGTGTCACTAGGTTTTGGAGGAGGCAGAAGAGGATCAGATGAGCTTGAAAGCTTGAAAGCTTGATTTTACTCTAATAGCCACAGTAGGGAAAAAGACATTGAGACTGAAGAATTGGACAGCCGGTTTGAGGTTGCTTTCTACCTCCCCTCAGTATGAAGTGACTTTGATCTCTGTTTAGGAATGGATGTGTCTTCATTCACTTCCCCAGAATTTTGCTGCTTAACACTAGTAATATCTCCCATTAACTGAGCCTGTCTTCATATGCCAGCTTTAGTCCTTGTAACACATCTGCAAAGGTACCACCATACAGCATATGGGCAGATCTGAAGCCTAGAGAAGTCTAGGTCTATTTTGCCTGGTCTGGTTCAGTGCAAATTTAGACTTCAACCTCTCTAGAGAAGTGAAATAGAGTATATCCCTCAGGCTCTTCTTTATGAGCTTTGTACATTTTAAAATAATGAGCACTCAATCACTGTGGTTCTGACATTAGGCACCATGACAAATAAGGAAGTAGTAAAAGAGAGATTAAGTGGAACTCCAGTTTGGATGTCAGACAGATTATAAGTTCATACTCCCAATGTGAGCACATAACTGTATCGCCACTGGAATTAATATCTTCAAGCCTCAGCTAGCTCATATATAAAAGGCAACATTTATTTATTTATTTGTTTGTTTGTTTATTTAGCTAACTAGCTAGCTAGCTAGGAAGCAAGGGAGGAGGGGTAGAGAGACAGGGAGAGAATGCTAAGCAGGCTCCATACCCAGCATGGAGCCTGATGCAGGGCTTGATTCATGACTCTGAGATCATGACCTGAACTGAAATGAAGAGTCTCACACTTAACTGACTGAGCTACCCAGGCACCCTGAGAGGCAATCTTCAAATTACCTTATTGAATATAGTGGGGATTGAATCTCATATGCATGTAACACTTAAAGCAGTGTCCACCACAGAATAAATACTGGCTTTTATTATCGTTATTATTACCATCATCATCATTCACTTCTTTATCCCTTTGCTTTACTCATGCCCAGGGCTTCTGCCTTTTGAACTTAAATATCTTAATATTCTAAATAAAGTCCAATTGCTCTAATTCTTTTATCTACCATTTCTGTTTGAGGAGTGAGCTGTCAGTGCTACTAAAAAAACCAAGGTCTCTAGACAGGCAATCTCAGCATCATATAGGAGCTTGTTAGAATGACAAATTTTGGACCAAGACCTCCTTGATCCAAATGTCTGGGGAAGGAATCTGCATTATAATAAACTTTCTAGGAGGTTCTAATGTCTGTTAAATTTTGAGAAGCACTTTTCCAAGTCAGTTACAGAGTTTGATGAAAAAGCCCTGAAAATGGGTTTGGATTTGGATTTAAATCCTACCTCTGTCATTTACTAGCTATGTGAATTTTACCAAATGATTTAATGTCTTTGACTCCAGTTTTTCTTTTATAATGTGTGCACAGTTCCTTGGAGTTTAATTATTCAGCTTATAAGCTAAGGTATATCAATGAAGAGACCCAAAACTACAGTTTGTGCAAGTGATTCAGGTAAGTGTTTCTCATTGCTTTCTTCCAGGATTTTCTCCCCTCTCCTGGGACTTTGTTTTGTCTGTATGGTTGACGTGGGATCGATGATACTGTGTCAGGCTTTTTGCTGAGGAAAAGGGAAGAGAACAAGAACTTTCCTTAAAAAGGAGTGATGTAAGAGTTGCACACACACCTATTGCTCATATTCTTTTAGTGAGAACCTGGACTTTTGGCCACATTCGCTAGGAAGTTTGGCAATGTATCTATGAACTAGGTGACCCTGTACAAATTCAAGAGCTGAGTATATTCTGACCCTAATAAAATATATGCAGAACACCCAGTCATATAACAAGCATTCCACAAATAATAACATGAAATGGGGTAGCCTGGTGTGGAAGAGTCAAGCAAACATGAGCATGAATGCAAGTTCTTCTGCCTACATAGTATGTCACTCTGAGAAGATGATTTCTCCTTGGAGATTCAACTTCCGTACTTTCTGAAATAGAAATCATAGTATCTTACCTTGCTGTAAGGTTTTTATGATGACGCATGATTGCTTGACTTAGGCTACCTCCACTACCAAGGTCAGAAAGCATTTTGATTCTTTTAATCGCAATGAAACAGGAGATATCCAAAATTAGTTAGAATGTTTCACATGTCATTAATTCCTTATCAAGCACAACTCCAAGCAACATGCTGCAATTGCTGTACAGCTCTTGGCCCTCAGCCTGAAGATAGGAATCTTAATCCTAGGGCCCATTTGATGGTTGGTGGGGCATGCATAACAGAGATCCTGCCAACAGCCTAAAGCACAGCTCTCAGTTCCAGAGAAGGAGGGGGTGTTTCCATCTTTTTACTATAATCTCCAGGGCAGAAACTGTGGGCCAGCAGTGAAATATAATTACAATTCTCCGTTGTCTTATTTGGGGTATAAACAAACAAGTTCCTTTCTAATCAATTTACAGAAACAAACATGTGAAAGCAAATATGCAGGCTTCCTACAAAAGGAGTATTAACAGGATTTGCATATGCCATTTATTCTGGCAGAGCAGAAATGCAGTTTTTTTCTTTACAAACATGGCCAACACACACCCTATGAAGAATAATGCTCTTTATAGAAGCTTAGTTCCATCCATTTTGACATCAGAAATCCTTTTTGGTACCTATTTTTCTGCCAGCGGTTTTCCATCTTTCAGAAAACATGTTTTTTATATTCTCCAAGTTAATAAGGTCAAAGACATTTCTAGCCTCTCTGCTCTCTACTTCCCTCCTTCACAAAATATATTAGAGGCTGGGAACAAGAGAATACATTATTCTAGGTGTGTGGCTACATCACTGAGAGTCCAGCCCCTCAGAACCCATTTTTTCTTTGATTATCAAGGAAACTGTCCAGGGGTAGGAAGAGGAGCATGCGGTGTTAAAGAAGGTTGGGGTCTTTATTAGCTTGGATATTCTCCAAAGCAGAGCCTGAGACAAGGGCTTGCATGCAGGTGCTTTAGTTGTGAAGTCATTGCAGGGAAGAGGAATGCAGATCCAGGAGAAAGAAACAGGAAAGGGAGGAAGCCTGTACAAAGATATGTTACCAAGTTGTCTACTGCTGCTAGCAGATGAAGCTCCATCCTGTGGGAACTTCTGAGAAAACTTGTGATGTGAATATTGGAACTATCTGCCTGAAGGATAAGGAAGAGAAGAAATTACATATGAATTCCCAGACACTGCTCCCTCACCGCACCCACCCCCGGCCCCCTGCCGCCACCCCCTGCCTGGTTAAGGTTGGATCCATAGGAGTTCATCATCCTGCCCTTTGGTTTCCACACCATCTCTTGCTGTGGCACCTGGGAGACCCTGGGGCAGAGTGTGACAGGCCCACGGAGCAGCAGTGGTCTGAGCCTATCCACAACTGGCCCTTGCCGCTGAGGGGAGCCCAGAGGGCAGCCACGAGAAGTTGAGGTGGCTCATGAGGGATCTCTGATACAGGTGCCTAGGGACATTTTCTCTCTGTCACAGTTTTTTTTTATTCTAGTCTTATGTTCTGTGTAATTATATAATAATAATAGCTACCATTTATCCACTATTTGCCTGATGCTGTTTTAAACACTTTCCAAGCATGTTCCCATTTTCTTGTTTGTAATAGTCCTTTATGATAACTTTGTATAATTCACATTTTACTTATGATGAAACATGTTGAAAAAAGGTAATTAATTTACCTAAGTTCTTAAGGCATATATATGTGTACAACTTTTTTATGATTTCATTAATTCAGGTATTTATCATCCCTATCATAAATTAGAGGCATTTAAGCTTTTTTTAAAATCCAGCATTCACCGCATTGATAGACATGTAAGACCGAAACAAGAATTTTACAAAAATGACACTTCCTCTTTTTACATGTGCTATATTAGTATTTTCTAGCCTGTTCTATTTGTGAATGTGTGTGTATTTGTGTGCTCACTTTTTGCTGCTCACTAAGTAGATTTCATTTACTGGTTGGTGTATTATGAGTTATGACCCCACAGTGTGAAAAGTGATGGCCTAGTAACTAACCAATATTTGATAGACAATATTCATTTTCAGGTGGAAGGAGGTCATCTGAAGCGTAATGAATCCTATGCTTTGATAGACAGATGATAGATAGATAGATAGATAGATAGATAGATAGATAATAGATAGATGATAAAAAATAAGAGATATGGTATTTATAAATCTATTTGTATGTGGCTTATAGCTCACTATAGACTTTTTATATAAAAGCCTTATTGGGGGAAAAAAAAGTCTATGGGATGAATTTTATGACCTACCAAATATACTACTTTCCCAGAAGCTGTCTGGAATCATCTCTCTATGGGGAAACTCTATATTATTGTCAGGAGGGGAAAACACCTGGATACTTGGCCCATTGCCAATATACAAAGAGTTATTAAACATAACCAGAATAAGTGAGAAAATATGGTGCTAATTAATAACAGGTACCTGTCACCCTTTGGGTATCTGAACAAATAACTATTGGTATTGCTCTTATTAAACAGTATCCTTCAATAGAAACAAAAATGTTCTTTCTGGTGAGACCATATAAACTAAAATATTTTGTTGCATCCTTATATATAAAAGCCTTATTTTTTAAAAATTTTATTCATGAGAGATACACAGAGAGGCAGAGACACAGGCAGAGGGAGAAGCAGGCTCCCTACAAAGAGCCTAATGTGGGACTCGATCCCAGGACCCCGGGATCACAACCTGAGCCAAAGGTAGACTCTTAACTGCTGAGCCACCCAGGTGCCCCTTACATGCCTTATTTTTAATATGAAGAGAGAGATAAATGATTTATGATTTCTTAATTAAAAATCATTCTCTCCTTATCACCACTGAATAAAGGAAGAGCATGTTCTTAAAGAAAGAATACCACGTTACCAGCTTGCCCTGGGTACCCACCAGACTTAGTCCACCTCTGATTTGTGTTACCCTGAATCAATTGGAGTTCCTGCAACATTTTGTCCTCACCTCTTTATATTTTGTCCACTCTGTCCCCTTTGCTGGAAATGCCTTTTCTCATTTTAACTGGTCTTTTTTATTCTTTAGTATTCAAATTAGGTATTACCTCCTATAGGCAACCTTCCCTAATAATTCCCCAACTCCGAATTTGATCAACTGTTCCTTATCTGGGATCCCAAATGACATAATAGCATAATCTCTCCATTTCATTTTCTGTGAATTTGTTGAGCAAATAACTCATGAGTGAATGAATATTTTGCATTCATTCCCTTGTATTCAGTATTATTATCACTACCCTATATCTCTTGGGAGACCTAGGCTTTTCCCTTTATGTCAATATGCAAAATTAATCTTACTTCATAATGCCACAGTTCTCTTTTTAGCAAAATAGCACTATGCAAATACAGTCATTTCATTAAATGAGAATTGATGTCAAAGATCTCTTAACCTAGATGTAAGAATTCTAAATGCTGAGAGATCTCATCCTCTAGAGATCTCTAAACTGTGATTATGAACAATTAGAATGAAATTTATTTGTGGCATTTAATACTTAGAAATAGTCCATGTTCCTGTGCATTTTAATTGGTGACTTCTTCTCTGAAATATTCACTTTAATTGACTCTGGCAATGGTAAAGACAGATCCAATTAAGGACTCATTCCTTGGAATTAAAAACAACTAACAACACTGGTGTCAAAAAAGCAAGGTAAATTATAGCTGATGGAATTTTACAGAGCTCTTCACAGTGTCCTCGACCCAGCATGATTCCAATATGAATAAATACAAGCATCTCAAAGAGGTTATATCTTAGAGCTCTTGCTGAATACTGTCATAGTACCTGGTGACCTGCCATTCAGTCGGGCTATTGAAATTTAATGGACTACAGTTGGCAGTGTCACAGTTTTCAGTGGAGAAAACCAAAATCTTAGGCTTGGGTACAAGTTACAGCTTGTCACTATCTGTTATGTCACCTTAGGCAATTTATTTTAACTTTTGTGCATTAGTTTACTAATCTGTAAAGCAGAGGTAATACGAACTTCCTTGGATGTTTCTCTTAAAAGGGACCGAGATATTGAATATACAGGTGCCAATCACAGCAATGAGAACACAGTATCTTCTCTCAGTGTCTTACCCTTCTCCATCCTGCTTGCTCATATTTTAGCAGACAGCCCTGCTAAACTAATACAAGGTCTCTAAGGCCCCCTCCTTGTTCTTGTCTTCCTCCTCCTCCTCGTGGGTAGGTGAGACTGTATTTCTCAGATTTTTGTATTTACTGGATCAATAATATATTATTTTAATGGAGGAATGAGAGAATATTGATATTTCCTTTGCAATGTAAAGGAAAAAACAAGTGCTATCTACTATACCCATCATTTCACAAAGGAAAAGATCTTTTAACAACAAAAAATAAAAAGGATATAATCTAAGGAGGAAAAAAATCCCTTTAAATCGAATATTTTATATTATGAAAAATTAGCTGCTTGTTTACTTTGTTCTTCTCCTACAGCCAGGGACTGGTGAGAATTCTGTTAGGGACCTGCACTGGTCTGTAACTTGGCATATGGAGCAGTGGACCCACAAAGTCCCATCTGCAGGGGGACAGCTCCTAGGCATGGCTATTTGCAAGATTCCTTAGACCCCAGGTACCCAGGTGACTAAAAACATCTTCCAGAGACTAAAGAAGCCATGCAGGATTGTATTTGCCTACATCAGGTAAGTCAGAGTCAATAATACCTTGTTTCAGAGATGTCACCAGTCCTACAGAAAAAGTGTTAAAGTAATATTTCATTTGGAGGAGAGAGAGAGAGAGAGAGACTTTGCAGTAACATTTGAGGACTCTGCCACCACCTCTACAGCTTAGGGCTTAGTTAGGGTGAACTGTAACATGAGTGCATGTGCACTTGTCGATGCATTTATGTATGTGTGCATGTGTATGTATACATGTACAGATGCAAATGCACACATACGGATGTGTGCATGCAAGTAGGAGCTGTGGAGCAGTTGTTGGTCAAGTCTAATTTTACCAATACCATTGCATGATAACCTTCCCTAAAAAAGAGCTACTGGATTTGGAGGCTCTGTGGGAAGAGCTGTGGTTTTAAAATCAAAGACTGCATTCTGAGTGCTCTCGTAAATCAAGGAAGACCTAAGGCTGGCCCACATGGCTTGCAAAGAATGGTGAATCATCAAAGAATTGAATAACTGACCATGGTACTAAGGAGCACTAAAACATACCACCCCCCACCTGCTGCAGTCCCACACTCCAGCCTTCAACTGGTAGGCACTGTCTAAGTTTTGGAGAAAGAAATTTAATCCTCTAAGATATGTGGTCAGTTTGTATATATCCCTCTAGTAGTCTACTGAAAATGATTATGAAATCAGACCAATCAAGGTTTAAAAGCAGGCTTTACTATATAGTACCTGTGTGATTTAATCTCTACCTTGTAATTTAATCTCAGGTAATTTAATAAACGAGAAGTTCCCAAGATCCCCTCCTTAGTTTTGATTAATTTGCTAGAATGGCTCACAGAACTCAGAGAAACATTTTACTTACTAGATTACCACTTTATTATAAAAGAATATAACTCAGGAACAGCCAGATGGAGGAGGTGAATAGAACAAGATATGTGGGAAAGTGTGCAAAGCTCTCACGCCCTCCCCAGGCACGCCACTCTCCCTGAATCTCCACATGTTCACCAAGCTGGGAACTTTATTACATAGACATGATTGATTAAATCATTGGCCATTGGTGATTGATCCAACCTCCAGCTCCTCTCCCCTCACTGGAGTTTCCTGATTTTAGTGGAAAAGATTTCAATTTTCTACCATTGAGTATGATTTTAGCTGTGAGATTTTTATATATGTCCTTTTTGAGATATGTTACCTCTAAACCCACTTTGTGAAGGATTTTTATCATAAGTAGATGTTATATTTTATTGAATACCTTTTCTGCATCTATTTCATGAGACGATAATATGGTTGTTACCCTTTCTCTTGTTAATGTGACATATCACAGTGATTGGTTCATGAATGTTGAGCTCCTCTTATTCCTGGAATAAATCTTACTCAATTGTGGGGAATGATCCATTTAATGTATTGTTGAATTTGTTTTGCTAATTTTTTTTGAAGGTTTTTATATCTACGTTCATCAGAGATATTGGCCTCTGGGGTTTTTTGTTGTTGTTGTTGTTGTTTTGGTGTGTGTTTGTTTTTAGTGTCTGTGTGATTTGGGTATCAAGGTAGAGCTGATGTCGTAGAGTGAATTTGGAAGTTTTTCTTTTCTATTTTTTTGGAATATTTGAGGAGAATGTGTGTTAACTATTTGTATTTGTTTATTTATTTTTTGTGTTAACTCTTTAAACATTTGCTAGAATTCATCTGTGAATCCATCTGGTCTTGAACTTGACTTTTTTAAGAGTTTTTTTGATCACTAATTCAATTTGGTTACTAGTAATCAAACCATTCCGATTTTCTATTTCTTGCTGATTCAGTTGTGGAAGATCATATGTTTCTAGGAATTTACCCATTTCTTGCAGGTTGTCCAATTTATTGGCATATAAATTTCATAATATTCTCTTATAATTGTTTGTATTTTTGTGGTGTCAGTTATTTCTCCTGCTTCATCTCTGAGTTTATTTGAGCCATCTTTTTTTCTTGATGAGTTTTGAAAAGGTTTATAAAACTTATTTGTCTTTTCAAAGAACCAGTTCTTGGTTTCATCAATGTATTCTATTTTTTTTTAGTCTCTACTCATTTATTTCACATCTAATCTTTATTATTTCTTTCCTTCTAATGGCTTTGGACTTTGTTCTTTTTCTAGTTCTTTAGGTGTAAGTTTAAGTTATTTAGAAATTCCTCTTATTTCTTGAGATAAGGCCTTCATTGCTATAACTTTCCTCTTAGAATGGCTTTTGTTGTGTCCCAAAGATTTTTGTCTGCATGTATTTTTTAAAATTTCTTCTTTGATTTCCTTGTTAAACCACTGATTATTTAGTAGCATGTTGCTTATCTTCTTGTGTTTGTGCTCTTTCCAGTTTTTTCTTGGAACTGATTTCTAGTTTCATACTGTTGTGGTCAGAAAAGATGCTCAATTTGATTTCAATCTTAAATTTATTGAGATTTGTTTTGTGACCTAACATGTTATCTGTTAAAGAAAATGTTTCATGTATTCTTATAAAGAATGTGTATTCTGCTATTTTTGGATATAATGTGTTCTCTCTCTCTCTCTCTCTCTCTCTCTCTCCCTATATATATATATATATATATATATATATATATATATGTATATATATATACCTTTTTAAAAAAGATTTTATTTATTTATTCATGAAAGACACAGAGAGAGAGAGGCAGAGACATAGGCAGAGGGAGAAGCAGGCTCCATGCAGGAAGCCTGATGTGGGACTCGATCCCAGGACTCTAGGACCATGCCCTGGGCCAAAGGCAGATGTTCAACCACTGAGCCACCCAGGTGTCCCATATATATATACTTTTAGATACATCTGTCTAATTTGTTGTTCAAAGCCACTCTTAATTGATTTTCTGTCTGAATTATCTATCCATGGATGTAAGTGGGGTGTTGAAGTCTCCTACTCTTACTGTATTACTGTCAGTTTTTCCCCTTATGTCAATTAAAATTTGTTTTATGTAATTAGGTGCTGTATGGATAGATATTTACAATGGTTATATCCTCTTATTGGATTGATCTTTTGTCATTATGCAATACCTTTCTTTGTCTCTTGCTACAGTCCATTTTAAAGTCTATTTTGTCTGATATAAATATTTCTAACTTAGCTCTTTTCTTTTTTTTGCTTTCATTTGCATGATATTTTTCCATCTCTTTACTTTTAGTCTGTGTGGGTCTTTAGGTTTGAGGTGAGTCTCTTTTAAGCAGCATATAGGTGAGTCTTGTTTTTTGTTTTTGTTTTTTCCTACTCAGTCCACCTTATGTCTTGATAGGAGCATTTAGCTCATTTATATTTAAAGTAATTATTGATAAGTATGTGTACATTTCTATTTTGTTAAATGTTTTCTAGTTGTTTTTGTAGTTTTCTGTCCTTTTCCTCTCTTGCTCTCTTCCCTTGTGGTTTGATACCTTTCCTTAGTGTTATGTCTGGATTCCTTCTCCTTATTTTTTATATAGCTATTATAGGTTTTTGATTTGTGGTTACCATTGGGTTCATATGTAACATCCTAAGTGTATAGCAGTCTATAGTAATTGATAATTGCATAAGTTTGAACATATTAAAAACACTAGATTTTTAAAAAATATTTTATTTATTTATTCATGAGAGACACGGAGAAAGGCAGATACATAGAGGAAGAATCAGGCTCCCTGTGGAGAGCCTGATGCAGGAATTGATCCCAGGACCCCGGGATCATGACCTGAGCTGAAGGCAGATGCTTAACCTCTGAGTCACCCAGGGGCCCTAAAAGCACTAAATTTTTACTCTCCCTTCACATTTTATGTATATGATGTCATATTTTACATCTTTTTATTTTGTGTATCCCTTCCCTAATTTTTGTACATATAATTGATTTACTACTTTTATGTTTTAACCTCCATATTGTCTTTACCTTTACTACATATTTGCTTTCACCTGTAATTTTTTCCTTTCATAATTTTCTTGTTTCTAGTGATGGATTTTTCCTTCCACTTAAAGACTTCCCTTTAACATTTTTTATAAGGTTGGTTTAGTGGTGATGAACTATTTTAACTTTTGTTTGTCTGGAAAACTTTATCTGTTCCTCCTTCAATTCTAAGTGATAACCGATATAGGTAAAGTATTTTGGGTTATAGTTTTGTTTTGTTTTTTTTTCTTTCAGCACTTTGAATATGTCATGCCTTTCTCTTCTGGCCTGGAAAGTTTCTGGTGAAAAATTAGCTGATAGCCATATGGGGTTTACCTTGTATGTAATGATTTTTCTTTTCTCTTACTGCTTTTAAAATTCTCTCTTTATCTTTATTTTTTTCCATTTTAATTATTTTGTGTCTTGATACATGAACCTCTTTGGGATAATCTTATTAGAGGCTCCCTATGCTTGGACCTGGGTGTCTATTTCCTACCCTAGGATAGGAAAGTTTTCAGCTGTTATTTCTTAAAATAAGTTTTCTGCCCTCTTCTCTCTCTCTTTGCCTTCCAGAATCCTTATAGCACAAATATTATGCTTGACGATGTCCCAGAATTCCCTTAACATATTTCCATATTTTATTATTTTTCTTGCTTTTCATTACCATTTTCCAGGTTACTGACCTACTCACCTATGTTCTCCAATGTGTCGTTGATTATATTCCTTAGCTCTGACTTTTTAAAAATATTTTTCTTTGTTGACATTCTCGCTGTTTATCCACTCTTTTCTCAAGTCCAGTGATATCCTTATGACCATTACTTTGAACTTTGAACTTTTTGTAGGACATATTGCTTATCTCCATTTCATTTAGCTCTTTATATGCTTTTGTCTTGATCTTTCATTGGGGACCTGATCTGTCTCCCCATTTTGTCTAGCTCTCTGTGTGTGTTTCTATATATTAGGTAGGTCAACTATATTTCCTGGTCTTGAAAACCTTATGTAGAAGAGGTCTCATAGTGCCTTGGTCACCAGAATCAGGCACTCCAAGTGTGTCTCCCATGTGGATTGTGTGTGCCCTCCTATTGATGGCTGAGCTGTGATTACCTTCAGCTTAGCAAAATGCAATGACTCTCTTTGCCTGCTGTGGGTGCAGTGAGTAGGGTTTGCTCCCCATGATTTTGAGCAGCCTAGTTCTAGTTTCCACAGGATCATTGGTGAGCAGGGCTGGTACCAAGCCTAGCTATGTGCAATTAGCCTCTCTGTCACAGATGCTGGTGGACTGAAGGTCAGTTTGCTCCTGTGCAGCCAGCTAAGAGGCCTGACTGCACAAATTGTGGGTATACTGGTGTGTGGGGTTATCTTCCCTCCTTTGCAGGACAGGAATCACTTTAGAGTGGTACCACTATGACTAGGGCTGCCTGTTGAGTATGTGGAGCAGGAATTATTTTGAAGGGACATCTGCTGAGGGTGGGGGGTAGGGCGGGGTAGATGTACTGGGAAATGTCAGGGTGGGGCACACAGTGCTACCAAGGTAGCACTGTTAGAATTGATTCTCAGAGGCAGGCTGGCTTTCTAGACTAGGAGAGAGCAAGAAAAATAGTACCTACCTAGCATGTTTGTTCTCAGAGAAATGTCCTGCAGATCCCTGCCCCTCTGACACATATTCTAATATTAATCAATAGGTCTTCACATATACTCCAAGAGCTCTTTAAACTGCTGCTTTGTGCTATGTCTCAGTTTGAGTTATTTAGTATGTTGGCCTTCTAGGGGCAGGGACTTAGTTTCCTATTGCCCTCTAACTATCCTAGAGTCTAGTCCACTTATTTTTAAAACCCATGGAGTTAAGCCTTACTGGTTTTCAAAGCCACATGTTATGAGGACTTGTTTTCTTAGTGTGGGTCCCTAGTGCCAGAGGTTGCCTGATAGGGTCTGATCCTCTTGCTTCTCCATGTCTGTGATATTCCTCTCATTTATGGTTAATTGTGCTAGGGCCTTGGTTTCCAACTGTGTCTCCACCCCTGTTACTCTTTCCAATGTGGCCTTCTATCTACAAATAACTGTGAAAGATCTGTCCTGACAATCTTTAGGTGATTTTCATTTTAGGTCATTTAGTTATATAGACATTGCTTTAGTGTGTGTGTGGTGTGAGGTGAGCTCAGGATCCTCCTACTCTATTATCTTCCCTATGAGATTGACTCGATATTGTGAATAGCTAAACTAAAGTGACTACAAAAGCAGTCAGAATTAGCATAAACTTTAGATTTGTATTGTGAGTTGAATTTTTAATCCTTTTAGTTACATCATATGTGTCAATTCTTACACCCTGGAAAATTTTCAAGGGGGGAGGTTATTATCCAAAGATGACAATTAAGAATACTGAGGCACAAAATGGCCATGTCTTTCTTACTCAAGGTTTGTTGGATGAACCAGTTATATCTGTGGGAACTTCTTAGCAATGCAATATTCAGATACCATCCCACACCTAGTGGAACAAAATCTGAAATTTAACAGATCCCTGAGTAATTCTCTGTAAAATTTGAAAAGCACTCAGTTATGTGATTTTTCTCAGGGTTCCATATCATGCACAGGTGATAGTGAGCAAATTCATCAGGAAATGAAGAGATAGCTTATAAGAAAATATATCATTGCAGTTAATAACTTAAAATCAAGTTGTGTACCATTTCCTTGGTGAGAATGCTACAGGTCACAAAATAGAGACTCAAGGCTGTCAGTGGCTTCACCATCAGACAATCACACAAGGAACAATAGAGAGACAGATGTGAAAGAGGATTCCTCCTGGGGATGATTCTGAGTTCAGGGCTTCTTTCTGCTGACAGGTAAGGGGAAATGTGTATACCTTTCAGGGCCTGACCTATAATCCCCACAGTAAAACAAGAAGGAAGAAGAGCGGGCAAAATTGGGAACATAACAGCATCCAAACAGTAATTAATCATGCTCTTTGGTTGGCCTCAATAATCCTCAGTAATTAAAAAAGAGAGAACATTTGAAATTTTCCCTCTTGTTCTTTGACTTGTAAGAAATACTTGGAATCAGAAGTGCCCATTATTTTACTTCTTCATTTATCCATTCCACATTTGCTGGGCATTTACTAGTTGTATGATGCTTGGAATATTAAAACAAAGGACCCAGATTCTTGCCTTATGATCGAAGGGGGAAGAGAATCAAGTCAAGGGGCGATTTCAGTCAGATGACATCATCTTATTTTATTTTATGTCATGTGGAGCTGTGCTTACTTGTTTTTCAAAGAACCCAACTTTATATTTCCTGACCAGAAATTAAAGAAAATGGTCTAGCTAGTTCCAGCCAGATAAAGTCCAGACAAAACTGTGGTGAGTCCAAGTTGCATTCCCATCTATGAATCAATCACTGTGACCAGGAGAAGGAAAACTTTGGGCCAGTTTCAGCCATTAGGCCATTTCTATGATTGAAGTGGGGATAGAGATGTTACCAAAAAGGCACAGGGTAAAGAGGACTGGAAGGTGCTATTTCCAGCAAATAATTGATCTGTGTCTAATATATCTCCATATCTAAAATTCAGTGTCTTTTAAAGCAAGAATCTTTCTTTAGGTATAGGTTCACCATGACAGCTATCAAAGATATAAATTTTAAGCTGGATTTGGCTGGGAACTGAGTGACCATAAACACAGTCATAAATGGTAATCTCTATAAAAGATAGTTTTTGGTATCTGGCAGACACAAAAAATTAACTCATAAAGTAAAAAACAACTAAAAACCCTATAAGTTATACATAAAATAAACATAAGAATACTCTGAAAGGTACCAAGAAAATAGACCACCTAGGGATTTCAGGACTTGAGGAGCTATATAGCAGTGAGTTCTTGAATTTTCTTTTTGCCTTATATATACCTGACATGAAGCTGAACAAGCCAGCAATTAGAAATATACAGTTGAGAAAATAAATAAACATTGATGCTAATTCTCATATTTCCTATAAAAATTAATCTAAAATGGATCATGGTCATAAATATAAAATATAAAACTTGTAGAGTGACAACATAAGAGAAAATCTTGAGGGTTAGAGCTGGGCAAATAGTTATTCAACTTGACACCAAAAGCATGATCTACAAAAGAAAAATTTGATAAATTGGACTTCTTCAAAATTAAAAAAAATTTACTCTTCAAAATACCCTGTTAAGAAGATAGAACAACAATCAGAAGAAAAGGAAACTACATTTGCAACTTACATATTTGACAAAGAACTATTATCTAGATTATATAAAGAACTCTCAAAACTCAATAGTCAAAAAAATAAAAAGCAAGCAATCCAATTAGAACAAGAGCAAAAGACATGAAGAAACATTTTACCAAATAAGATATACAGATGGCAAATAAGCACATGACAAGATGTTCAACATCATTAGCCATGAAAGAAATGCAAATTAAAATCACTCTGAGTGAAAAAAATCAATCATGAATGGCTACACACTTTTTGATTCCACTTGTAACTTTCTTCAAATGACAAAATTAAAAAAATGAGGAACAGGTTAGTGGTTTTTAGGAATATAGAGGAAGTTAGGATGGGAGGAAAGCAGGTGTGGCTATAAAAGGGAACATCAGGGATCTTTGTGGTAATAGAAATGTTCTGTATCTGTCCAAATCTATGTTAATATCATGTTTATGATATTGCACTACAGTTTTTCAAAAGATTACCATAGGAGGAAACTGGGTAAAGCCATGTGGCATCTATCTATATTAGATTTTACACTGCATGCACATATTTAACTATTTCAAAACAAAAAGATTAATAATGAAAAAGAATGAAAAAGAAAAAGCAAACTGGGAGCTGGTTCTTCTAAAAAGGTGACGGACACTGAGGGAGCACTTGACAGGATGAGCACTGAGTGTTACACTATATGTTGGCAAATAAAACTCCGATAAAAAATATCAAAAAATAATATTAATATTAATTTCATGGCAGAAAAACAAACCTCTGTAGAGGTTGAATGTAAAAAGTGACATCTTCCAAAAGAGATGGTCTGGAATGAGAAATGACAGTGAGAGAAAAGAGTTGATTCGCTGAAAATAATAAATAAGAAAGAATTTTGCATTTTCAAGGGAATCCCACTGGAGAAACAGTAAAGAGATCAGGAAATGAAGAGAAAAGGGAGAGGGAGAAAGCCAGAAGCTTATTGGGAGAGCCCCCAAAAGGAATTAAAGCCAGAGAAGTTCCACGTGGATGAAATGACAGAAGAGCTGATACAAAAAAATGTTTATCTAATATATGGTTTCATGGTGTTTATCACATAACAACCCCTCATTTCTACAAACCTTTGATAACTTTTTTGTTAGTGTTCCTTTTAGGTTTTAAAAGAGAAAAGGTCCTATTCCTTCTTTAGGATGATGCAAGGCAAAGGAAAACTTTCTAAAGCAAGACTTCAATGAAAAGAAGGGTTCAGTAAAAATAGAAAATTGGAAGCAGAGATGATCAGGAAAATAAGGCCCCTGAGTTGTGCAGAAAATTAAGAACATGGACGTGGTCACATCATACCTAAGATAAATATTCCAGCTCCAACCTCCATTACTACCATATTGCAAAAATTGTTAAAGAAAAAGTATTCTCAGAAGATTAAAGGGCCAGTGGATTCCCTAGTGACAGACACTTGGGTTCCATACTTATATTCTTAATTTAATTCAGATTAAATTAAATGTTAGCTTTGGTCAAATCCTTTAGAGTTACAAGAATATTCATATGCCAGATATGGCCTCTCAACTCCAAGCCCACCCACCGTTCTGTGCTCTTCTTTGTGATGTAGAATCTGTCATTCTGCACACCACATTCATCCTTTATCAGCTGGCTCCCTGCTGGGTTCCAGGCCACCTTAGGAGACTTGAAAACAGGAGAAAGGGAGAGAGAACTTGCCCTTTCCCACATGCTTGCTCTTCCTGTCAGCCTTGTTCTAGCAAAGACTCTTCACTTTGGCAGCAGGAGACTGTTTGTGGTCTGTAGCTTTATTTTCCCCACAGCACTCTCAGAATCAACTTTATTGTTTTCTCAAAGCTAAAAGAACTAGCTAGGTTGCAACCCTTCCTCGGAGGTTTAGTCCCAGCCCTGCATGGTTTCCTACTTAAACTTCTAAAGTCTGATAGCTCCAATCTGTCCCCAGGTTTTTGCCTCATCCTACGAGGTGGTAGCTGTTTTCTACAAATACTATCTTGACGTTCATTTCTTTTCCTCCTTCTTGTTCTTTTATATTAAATTTTAACTCTGATATTAATATGTTTAATTGAAATACCGTGTATGCTTTCTTTTACCCTGACCACACCCTGATCAGGAAATTATACTACGTTCATATACATGTTATTCACAGATGGAAGATTTTTATGACAACACATAGGAACAAGTAATAGACTTGAAAGATGTATGCAATGAATATCTCATTTCATAATCGAGATGGACAATAAACAGAATTCAGAAAGGAGTTTGGCATTGCTTGAGAGAACCAACTCAACTCTGTAATTTTTTATGCTACTATAGCATTCATATTTTCCCAAAGAATGGATTTGAGTCAGCTTTTTGCCACTGTTAAAAAATAACTCTGGGTAGATTTTCCATTAGGTCACATATGAAATTAACATGTAATTCACTTATTTGTCTTCTAATCCAGTCTGTTACGATAATATGGAAGAAAATATTTCATTAACAACTCTACAATAGTCATAGCAAATGGGATGAGAGTTGCAAAGATTGAAGTAGAGCCTTCAAGTTTTTCTTAAAAGGTGCTTGTGTAGATAATCAATAGGCACTTACCATTTCGTGGACTTCAGTGTTTGTCCCAAGCACATAGGCAAGCTAGCTATAATTGAGATACACGTCCCGACTTCAGTTTAATTCAAATTTAAATTTAAATTAAAAGACCTCAATACAAACACTGTATATATTCAAGTGCTTCATTGGGTGGCTGGGAGAGCCACAGATTAATTCACAAAGGTGTTGAAAAGTTATTGGCTATTTAAGAGTGGATTTAAATGAGAAGCAGAGAAACTTGGGAGAGGAAAGGTGTTTCAGTTAATATTTCCTAAATTGAAAATTGCAGTCTTGATAGGACTTCCTTTCCTGCCACTGATGTATTAGCTTATGCTAAAGGGAAATTAATTGCTTTATGTAAATTGAAAAATCCAAAGCTAATCTTTCTTTAAGGACAGCTTAACTAAGGATTCAAAGAATATGACCTGGACCTATCTCTTGACTCTGCCTACCCTCTGCTGGTTTGGTTTTCAGTTTGCACAGACACACCAAGGAAATGTCACATTTATATTGTCTCTTCACTATCCAGCATTTGAGAGAGTCTGCTTTTCTGAGAGCTCAAATAGAAGTCCTTGGGTTGTGTCTTCTTGACTCTGGGAGACCTGGCTTGGGACATGTGCCCTTTTTAAAACCATATGGTGGCAAGCAGGATAGAATGAGATGACTGAATGTCTTACTCATATACCCTTGCATGAAACCAGCATTACCTGAAAAAATGAGATGGGAGTGGGCAAAGAGTAGCTCTCCAAAGGAAAATGAGGGTACCAGTGCTACAAAAGGGAGGAATGGATTTTGAGCAACAATAAATACCACTATATTTTATTTCTATTGCAAAGTCATGCTGAAGTATCTCTGAGTACTAATTTTTATTACATATCTGTTTCTGTTTCTCTGCTTTCAAAATGCGCAGTAATCATATGACTAATCTGGATCTTAGGTCGGCTTCTTTCTTGTAGTAGTCACAGAGGATTCATCTTTGTTACCAAATGAACCTCTGTATGTGATATTTTGAGTGGTGTGCAGCAGGCTATGCTGTTGCCTTTTAAACGACATTGATGGGTCTCTTGAGGAAATATGATTTAGCAGACTGAAGAGTCTATGTTCTCGTAATTGCAACCAAGATGTCTTGAGTCCAAATTTAAAAAAACAAAAAAAACAAAAATGCAATAAGATGACCTGTCCTGAGCTCCCCTTGCTGCTGATTCTGGAATTAAGGATGTCCAATATAGAAGATCTGAGCAAACATTACAGTTTGAAGCCTGAGACTCAGCGGTCCTAAAGGTGCACCTAGATGAGTCAGGCCATTTTTGCCCACATGCTGGACAACTAGATATAGCTCTGTTTACACAGAAGGGAGGGGAAGGTATAATCACTGAAGATGGGATCTAAATATTTACCTAACACATGGGAAAGCAGGCTCTGGAGAACTCAGTTTGTTGTCTTCCCAGCAGGATAATGATACCAGGATCCAAGCAAGGTATAGCCTACTTTTCTGGACAAAAACCTCATTAAAGGAATTTAGGAAATCTCAGGGCAGATTGTATGAGGACCCTGTAGAGATGGCTTGGCCATGTTGGTACAGTAAGCTAAGCACTCTGGACCACGCTGCCTAGACAGGGTAGAAATTCCCTACACAGACATCTCTTCAAGATGCCTTTCTGGTATCTTCCAAATGTCCTTTTTCTTTTCATAGTATTAACTCTGTCCCAAGAGATTTCAATCACTGCACTGCCATCCAACCTGAATCTGTTTCTTAGCAAGTTTTCCCTATTCATGGCCATAGCTAAAAAGTCTAGAGTGGACATTGGATCCAAACTTAGGCATCTGGACTTGAGACATGAAGAGAGAGAGCAATTTAGCCCTTGAAGACAAGATGCCATGAGATCATATAAACACAGGGTTCCTTGTTCATATCCTCTTGATGGTCCATTTACATAAGGCCATTTACATAAGGCCAATGCTCTTCTCCACTCCCACTTCTCCATATTGTTCAAATACCCCTCCTTTTCCTCTTTACTTCATGGCCACTTTTGCTTACAGCAAAAGGAGGTGCTGAAATACATTTCCCTTTAGTTCTCTCTCAAGTTAAAAACACAGAATTTTGTGTCCCAGGTAAGGAAAAGGTTACAGATGTCAAACATTTTGTGTCCCAGGTAAGGAAAAGGTTACAGATGTCAAACATTCTTAATATACTTGTTAATTTAACACATACATTCCCTCTGAATCATCAGAGCTAACAGAAGGGACTGATACTATAGATAATCCAAATATAATTTCTGTTTGGCTTTGAAAATTGTTCTGTTCTGACATTTGAATGCTGGTGTGCCTGGAGCTCAGGGAGTTTACAACAGGGAAGCAGTCAGATGATACCTGGTGGCCAATGGCCTGTGGAAGACCAAATGATTTCTCAATCCTGCTTCCTGCTTCATCCCTCCTAGGGATGAGTAGAAATGCCTCCCATCCCGGTGCACAATACCAGCTGGCCTGAAGCTATCTATACTCTCTCATCTTATATGGCACTCTCTCTGCTCATACAGACAAGAAGGACAGAAGATACAATGAGAGGGCCTCAACCAGAAAGAGAAACCTCAAACCATCTTGCACCTTACCTCCTCCCCTTCCTTCCTTTTAGTAACTTGCATTAAATTCTCCTTGGGGGCATGAGGGTCATGGATGCTTACAGTATTATCCCTGTCTTTAAAGGTTTTGTTGGGTTTATTACGCATATGATGAGTTTTTTTGAATTGTTTATTTATTTTTCATTTGTTTTTATTGGAGTTCGATTTGCCAACATATAGTAAAACACCCATGCTCATCCCCGGTGCCCTGCTCAGTGCCCATCACCCAGTTACCCCAACTCTCTGCCCACCTCTCCTTCCGAAACCCTTTTTTCATTTCCCAGAGTTAGGAGTCTCTCGTGGTTTGTCTCCCTCTCTAGTTTTTCCCACTCAGTTCCCCTCCTTTCCCTTAGAATCCCTTTTACTATTTCTTATATTCCCTGTATGAGTGAAATCATATGATTTTCCTTCAATATGGTTTTGGTCCTGGACTTTTGTGTCTTCCTTCCCCTCAGTCTTGCTGTGAATCTAAAACTGCTCTAAGAAGTGTCTTAATTAAAACAAACAAACAAACAAAACTTAATTCCTTCAAAGACTAGTTTATATGAAATGAAAATCCTTGTGGCAGATCACTTTACCTGATCACATGTTCTAAAATAAGTTACAAATGTTAAAGTTCTTCTGAATTCAGTCTTCCCAGTGATATACCATTTTTATAACTGATGATATAAATTCAGCCTTACTGTGAATAACTTACGTAGTATTAAAGATATCTTAAAACATGTTTGAATGCAGTTCAACCTAAATTAAAATAATTTAAAGATTTAAAGTAAATCCCATCAAGACAAACTGCCTAAAAATTTTCTTTAAGTGAGCAAACATAAAAGAAGTAAGCCACACATGGATACAAAACAATGCTCCCATTCATTGAAATACTATGAATGTGATGGTTATTAGAAACTTAACAGTGGAATGGATGTGTTTTTGATGAATTAACCTTAAAAAGAAGTCTTAAATTTTCAAAGGATAAGACTACAAGGAGTTGCAAAAACACTCTATTTCTTAATATGAAAATAAAAACAAAGGGTAACAAAAAAAATCACTCATTTCTCTACTATTTTTTGAATACTATAAGATAAAAAGTAAAAGCTCTTCATCCCTACCCACCCAATTCCTCCTGCAGAGGTAACCACTGTAAACAATGTGGCAGGCTTCCTTCCAGACTTTTTTCCACAGTGGCATTGTCTTAGTTAGGTAGTTAGTTAGTTAGAGACATAATACCATCCACCCCATATTGTCACCTGTGTTTTCCTTTCAACAATATATTTTCATGTGCATGTGTATATCTTATTCTTATTAAAGGCCCTATGCTTTTTCCTGCTAAGGATACACCGTAATTATTTTAGCCAGCCTGAATGGGAGTTGAATTTAGGTGATTTTATCTGTCCTTAAATTTCTTTCTGCTACTCTTTTGCTGTGTTGTTCAGCCTTGGGCAAGTCATTCAACCTTTTCAAATAATCAAATGATCATTTCAAGTAATCATTTGGAAAATTATTTTAGGTATAGTTGTAATTAATTTTCATTTTTAAAACATCAAATAGGGGGGAGGGGCAAGATGGAGGAAGAGTAGGGGTCCTCAACTCATCTGGTCCCACAAACTTACCTAGATAACTTTCCAAACACCTATAAATTCGACGTGAGATTTAAAGAGACAACAGCTGGAATGCTACAGAGAGAAAAGTTTTTGCTTCTAACAAGGTAGGAAGGCAAAAAATAAAATAAAATAAAATAAAATAAAATAAAATAAAATAAAAATAATAATAAAGTGAGGGAGGGGAACCACAACTACCTGGGCTAAAGTGGGACAGGGAAAGCCTCCAGGGCAGGAAAGCCCAGCCCTGGAGAAGCCCTGGAGAATCGAACACTTTAAAAATCTACCCCAGAGTTTTCCCTGATGGAAAAGTGCTTAATAGGGAAATTGGGCACAATTGCAGGAGGGGCAAGGAAGGCTTAAGGTTCCTGGAGTGATTATAAGAGGAGGGGTGCCTGGGGGAAAGCTCACCGCAACCATGGTCTGATATTGCTAAAGGGCTGCAGCCCTGCAGCTCTCTGAGGCATTTGAGAGAAGCCAGTTGGTTAGGCAGGCAGCTCCGGATGGAGATGCCTGTACCCTGCTCCCTTTGGGAGAGGCGGTCCCCAGGATCACCGGTCCAGCAGCACAGGACCCCGGATCCCAGGATGCCCAAGAGGACAAAGGTGTTGATACTGCATTCCCCCTCGGACAGACGGAAGCAGGAAGGGCACAGGAAAGCAAGAACTCTCCTGCCACTGGGCACCCCACAAGCTGTGCAGAACAATGCACCCACACCTGCCCCCAGGAGCATCTAGGCCAGTGCGGACAGGGAGACTATGGTTAGTTACTTGTGGGGAGCTGGACTTCAGAGCTGGAGATCTGGCCGTTGCCATTGTTGATTTTCCTCTTTGTTTTACCTCGTGCCAAGGGAGTGTGGGGGGAGCTGCCAGGGAACAGAGGCCTCAAGGGGTAAACAGCTCTCACTGAGTCCAGCACCCAGCAGGAGACGGGGCATCTCCACCCTGGTACCCACACCTGAGAATCAGCACAGCAGGCCCCTCCCCCAGAAGACCAGCTGGAAGGACAGGGGAAGAGCAAGTTTACTGACCAAGCAACACTGGAAAGCTTCCAGGACTGAGGGAAAATAGTATATAGAACTAGCATGTCCTTTTTCTTTTCTTTTTCCATTATGACTCATTTTCATATCAGACTAAAAATTTTCAATAGTTTTTCTCTTTTCCCACCTTAACAACAATATTTTACCAGCTCTTCATTTTTAAGTTTTTTTCTTTTTTGATTTTCATATTTCTACAATTACATGTCTTAGATATATTTTTCACTTCTGGATTCCCTTCAATGTATTCGACTATGGGTATTAGTTTTTTGTTTTTTTCTGCCTCGTTTGTTTTACAATGTTGGAAGTTAGTACCTTCTAAAATACAACCAACATACCCCCAGAACCAAGTGGAACAACCTGTTGGTTCATTCTGTGAGATTATTTTCTCTCTTCCTTCCCATTCTGCCCCCCTCTTTTATCTTGTTTATGTTTTTGTGGTCAATGTTGGGGCTTTATATAAGTATTGCTGGTTTATACAAATTTGGGGTTGAGCATCTTCTAACATACAAAACAAAATACACTAGGACCAAGAGGATCACCCTCTAGGATCCAACAGGTAGACTAGATTCTCTCTCCACTATCAATTCCTCACTATAACTATCCCCTCCTTTGTTTCTTTTTCTTTTTTCTTCTTTGTTTTTGTTTGTTTGTTTTTTGCTTTTATTTTTACTACTTTGTTTTAAAATTTGTTTTTCACTTTAGTGGTCCTTTTGTTTTATTTTGCTCTGTTCTTTTTCTATTATTTTCTGGTCTCTGACCTCTTGGGAATCATGTAGGATGTAGTTTGCTTAGGTTGTGGTTGATATTTTGACCCAACCTGCTCATACAGCCACTCTGTACTGGACAAAATGATTAGAAGGAAGAATTCACCACAAAAGAAAGAACTGGAAACAGTACTCTGCCACAGAGTTACAGAATTTGGATTTCAATACAATTTCAGAAATTCAATTCCAAAGTATAATTATAAAGCCACTGGTGGCTCTGGAAAAAAGTGTAAAGGACTCTAGAGACTTCATTACTGCAGAATTGAGATCTAATCAGGCTGAAATTTAAAATAGATTAAATGAGATGCAATCCAAACTGGATGTTCTAACTGCTAGGGTTAATGAGATGGAAGAGAGTGACATAGAAGACAAGTTGATGATAAGGAAGGAAGCTGAGGAAAAAAGAGAGAAAAAAAAAATAAGAGCCCACAAGGAAAGGCTTAGGGAAATAAGTGATAGCTTGAGAAGGAGGAATATACTTCTAATTGGGATTCCAGAAGAGGCTGAGAGAGAGAAAACCAGAAGTTATATTTGAACAAATAATAGCTGAGAACTTCCTAAATCTGGGGAAGGAAACAGGCATTCAGAACCAAGAGATAGAGAGGACCCCCCCAAAAAAAATCAATAAAAAAACCATTCAACACCTTAAGATTTAATAGTGAAAGTTGCAAATTTCAAAGATAAAGAGAAAATTCTTAAAGCAAAACAAGATAAGAGATTCTTAACTTATATGGGGAGAAATGTCAGATTAATAGCAGACCTCTCCACAGAGACCTGGCAGGCAAGAAGGGGCTGGCAGGATATATGCAGGGTATTAAATGCAGCCAAGAATACTCTATCCAGCAAGGCTCTCATTCAGGATAGAAGGAGAGATAAAGAGCTTCCAAGATAGGCAGAAACTGAAAGAATATGTGACCACCAAGCCAGCTCTGTAAGAAATATTAAAGGGGACCCTCTACAAGAAAGTGAGAGCCCAAAGAAACAATCCACAAAAACAGGGACTGAATAGGTAATACGATGACACTAAATTCATATCTTTCAATAGTTACTCTGAAAGTGAATGGGCCAAATGATCCTATCAAAAGACGCACGGTTTAAGACTGGATAAAAAAGCAAGACCCATCTATTTGCTGTCTACAAGAGACTCATTTTAGACATAAGGACACTTCCAGCCTGAAAATGAAGGGTGGAGAACAATTTAGTATTCAAATAGTCCTCAAAAGAAAGCTGGGGTAGCAATCCTCATATTGGATAAATTGAAGTTTATATCGAAGACTATAGTAAGAGATGAAGAGGGACACTATGTCCTACTTAAAGGGTCTATCCAATAAGATCTAACAATCATGAATATTTATACCCGTGATGTGGGAGCTGCCAAGCATATCAATCAATTAATGACCAAAGTAAAGAGATACTTACATAATAATACACTAATAGTGGGAAACTTTAACATGGTATTTTCAACAAAGGACAGATTTTCTAAGCAGAACATCACCAAAAAAACAAAACAAAACAAAACAAAACAAAAAAAAACAAGGGCTTTAAATCATACACTGGACCAAATGGATTTCACAGATATATACAGAACTTCCCATCTGAACACAACTGAATCCACATTCTTCTCAAGTGCACATGGAACTTTCTCCAGGATAAACAACATACTGGGTCACAAATCAGGTCTTAGCCATTGCCAAAAGATTGGCATTGTCCCCTGCATATTTTCAGACCACAATGCTTTGAAACTAGAACTCAATCACAAGAAGAAATTTGGAAGAAACTCAAACACGTGGAGGTTAAAGAGCATCCTGCTAAGAGATGAAAGGGTCAACCAGGAAATAAGAGAAGAATTAAAAAGATTCATGGAAACTAATGAAGATAAAATACAACTGTTCAAAATCTTTGGGATACAGCAAAAGTGGTCATAAGAGGGAAATACATTGCAATACAAGCTTCCCTCAAAAAATAGAAAAAAAAAAACTCAAATACACAAGCTAACCTCACACATAAAGGAACTGGAGAAAAAACAGTAAGTAAAACCTACACCAAGCAGAAAAAGAGAGATAATAAAGATTTGAACAGAACTCAATGAAATAGAGACTAGGATAACTGTAGAACAGATTAAAAAAAAATAGGAGTTGGTTCTCTGAAATAATGAATAACACAGATAAACCTCAGCCAGCCTTATTAAAAAGAAAAGAGGAAAAACTCAAATTAATAAAATCATGAATGAAAGATCACAACCAATACCAAGGAAATACAAACGATTTTAAAAATGTATTATGAGCAGCTATATGCCCATAAATTAGGCAATCTGGAAGAAATGGATGCATTTCTGGAAAACCAAAACTACCCAAACTGGAACAGGAAGAAATAGAAAACCTGAACAGGCCAATAACCAGTGAGGAAATTGGAGCAGTCATCAAAAACCTCCCAAGACACAAAGTCCAGGGCCAGATGGCTTCCCAGGGGAATTCTATCAAACCTTTAAAGAAGTAACACCTATTCTACTAAAGCTGTTCTGAAGGATAGGAAGGAAAAGAATACTTCCAAACTCATTTTATGAGCTCAGCATTACCTTGATCCAAAAACCAGACAAAGACCCCACCAAAAAGGAAAATTATAGATCAATATCACTGATGAACACGGATGCAGAAATTCTCAAAAAGATACTAGCCAATAGGATCCAACAGTACATTAAGAGGATTATTCACCATGACCAAAGTGGGATTTATCCCAGGGATACAAGGGTGGTTCAGTACTCATAAAACAATCAACGTGATAGATCACATCAACAAGAGAAAAAACAAGAACTATATGATCCTCTCAATAGATGCAAAGAAAGCATTTGACAAAATACAGCATCCATTCCTGATCAAAACTCTTCAAAGTGTAGGGACAGAGGGAACATTCCTCAACTCCATAAAAGCCATTTATGAAAAGCCCACAGCAAATATCATTCTCAATGGGGAAAACCTGAGAGCCTTTCCCCTGAGATCAAGAACACGACAGGGTTGTCCACTCTCACCACTAATTCAACATAGTAGTCCTAGCCTCAGAAATAAGACAATAAAAATAAATGAAAAGCATTCAAATTGGCAAAGAAGAAGTCAAACTCTCCCTCTTTGCAGATGACATGATACTATACGTAGAAAACCCAAAAGCTTCCACCCCAAGATTGCTAGAACTTATACAGCAATTCGACAGTGTGGCAGGATACAAAATCAATGCACAGAAATCTGTGGCATTTCTGTACACTAACAATGAATCTGAAGAAAGAGAAATTAAGGAATCAATCCCATTTACAATTGGACCCAAAAGCATAAGATACCTAGGAATAAACCTAACCAAAGAGGTAAAGGATCTATACTCTAAAAACTACAGAACACTTATGAAGGAAATTGAGGAAGACTAAAGAGGTGGAAAAACATTCCATGCTCATGGATTGGAAGAATAAATATTGTGAAAATGTCTATGCTACCCAGGGCAATTTACACCTTCAATGCAATCCCTATTAAAATACCATGGACTTTCCTCACAGAGTAAGAACAAATAATCTTAAGATTCATAGGGAGTCAGAAAAGACCCTGAATGGCCAGAGGAATAATTAAAAAGAAAACCCATGCCAGGGGCATCAAAATGCCAGATTTCAAGCTGTATTACAAAGCTGTGATCATCAAGACAGTGTGGTACTGGCACAAAAATAGACATAGATCAATGGAACAGAATAGAGAATCCAGAAATGGCCCCTCAACTCTATGGTTAACTAATATTCGACAAAGCAGGAAAGACTATCCACTGGAAAGAGTACAGTCCCTTCAAGAAATGGTGCTGGGAAAATTGGACAGTCATGTGCAGAAGAATGAAACTAGACCATTCTCTTATACCATATACAAAGATAAACTCAAAATGGTTAAGAGATCTAAATGTGAGACAAGAATCTATCAAAATACTAGAGGAGAACACAGGCAACACCCTTTTTGCACTTAACCACAGCAACTTCTTGCAAGATACATCTATGAAGGCAAGAGAAACAAAAGCAAAAATGAACTATTGGGACTTCACCAAGATAAAAAGCTTCTGCACAGCAAAAGAAACAGTAAACAAAACTAAGACAACCTATAGAATGGGAGAAGATATTTGCAAATGACATATCAGATAAAGGGCTAGTATCTAAGATCTATAAAGAACTTATTAAACTCAACACCCAAGAAACAAAAAATCCAATCATAAAATGGGCAGAAGACATGAGCAGACATTTCACCAAAGAAGATATAGAAATGGCCAACAAGCACATGAGAAAATGCTCTGCATCACTGGCCATCAGGGAAATACAAACCAAAACCTCAATGAGATCCTACCCCACACCAGTGAGAATGGCAAAAATTAACAAGACAGGAAACAGCAAATGTTGGAGAGGATGTGGAGAAAGGGGAACCCTCTTACACTGTTGGTGGGAATGTGAACTGGTGCAGCCACTCTGGAAAACTGTGTGGAGGTTCCTCAAAGAGTTAAAAATAGACCTGCCCTACGATCCAGCATTTGCAGTGCTGGGTATTTACCTCAAAGATACAGATGCAATGAAACGCCGGGACACCTGCACCCCGATGTTTCTAGCAGCAATGGCCACAATAGCCAAACTGTGGAAGGAGACTCGGTGTCCATCGAAAGATGAATGGATAAGAAGCAGTGGTCTATGTATACAATGGAATATTACTCAGCCATCAGAAAGGACAAATACGGGATCCCTGGGTGGCACAGTGGTTTGGCGCCTGCCTTTGGCCCAGGTCACGATCCTGGAGACGGGGGATCGAATCCCACGTTGGGCTCCCGGTGCATGGAGCCTGCTTCTCCCTCTGCCTATGTCTCTGCCTCTCTCTCTCTCTGTGACTATCATAAATAAATAAAAATTAAAAAAAAAGAAAGGACAAATACTCATCATTTGCTTTGATGTGGATGGAACTGGAAGGTAGGTATTATGCTCAGTGAAGTAAGGACAATTGGAGAAGGACAATCATATGATTTCACTCATACACGGAATATAAGAAATAGTGAAAGGTATTATAAGGGAAAGGAGGGGAACTGAGTGGGAAATATTAGAGAGGGAGACAAACCATGAGATACTCCTAACTCTGGGAAACGAATAAAGGGTTGTGGAAGGGGAGGTTGAAGGGGGATGGGGTAACTGGGTGATGGGCACTAGTAGGGCACTTGATGGGATGAGTACTTGGTGTTTTACTACATGTTAGCAAATTGAATTTAAATTAAAAAAAAAAAAAAGACTGAAAGGAAGGTCCAGAGATCTCCCATATTTCCCTTTGGGTTTGATTTTTAAAATAAGCTAATTTTATCAAAATGGCTTTATTAAAAGTATAACAAAAAAGGGAAATACTTTTATAAGTAATAGTTAAAATTTATTGAACACATTACTTGACAAGTACTGTTTTGAGTATATTACATTTGTTAACTATTTTAAACTCCCATAAAATTATTATAGTTCTTATTATCCCTACAGTGCAAGCCAGAAAACCGGCACAGGGGGGTACCTTGGTGGTTCAGTTCCATTATCCATAGACTCTTGATTTAAGCTCAGGGTCGTGATCTCAGTGTGGGTATAGAGGTCTTCATTAGGCTTCCTGCTCAGTGAGCAGTCTGCTTGTCCCTCTCCTTCTTCTCCTCTTCCCCCCACCCCCACCAACTTGCTCTCTTTCTCTCTCTCTCTCTCTAAAATAAATAAAATCTTTTTAAAAAATACAAAGAAAACAGGCACAGGAAAGTTAAGTAACTTGTACAAGGATGCACAGCATAGCAAGGACATAGCAGAAAGAGATCTAAACACAGATGAATTATTCATAGGTTTATGAACTATGAGCTACTAGAAACTAAGGAAGGGGAAGGCCAACTTCCCCAAGGAAGCCAGAAAGACTTCTCAGCTTGGATGCTGCCTTGTACCATGTGGGCCATATGAACAAATGGATTTGCGATTTAAGGAAAGTTAGAGATTCCATTTAGAGAACCAAAGTGCAAGAAGGTGGGCCATACCATAGGTAACCCACTTCAAGATAAAAACCAGAGTATGATATTATGGATACTTCTGAAAAGAGAGAATATAAAAAAAAAAAGAAAGAAAAGAAAAGAGAGAATATTATTTATAATCCAACAGCCTTCAAATAAAAATGATTCTCAACCTCTCTTTTTGTTTTCAAGCCTATATTGGAGACTAGCTCTATTAGTGCTCTCTTCTGGAGGCTGGGAGGTAGAGATATATTCCACCTAAAACCTGTCTACAAGTAGCTCACAGTCTAGTGATAGTTGAGAATCTTACAATGTTATATGGTCATAGGTATGTTCTACATTAATATCTAAGTAAGAAGTATCTAACTGAGTGATACCTACCTTAGTTGTTCTTTATAAGTCCTCTAGGCTAGATAGAAAATATGCAGAATTAACAGCTGTGACGTACAGCCAAGATCTGCTTGCACTTGCCATTCAGATGCAAGTACACACACCATCATGTTACCTATCTCCTTCCTCTCAAGTAAGCTCTCTGCACTGTTGGATCTACCTCTGTTGTCGCTATCATTGCCACTGTTCTAGAATGGATCAAACTAGACCAGACAGGACTTCCAAGGGAAACAGATGAGCTTGTGCAAAGGAAGCCTGAGTGGAAGACAGAGCTGTATCTCAGTGCTGCGATTAGCCTGGCGTTGATGGATGAGTGCTCTTTCACAGCTTGGCCAGTGGGGCCCTGTGAGACAAGCTCATCTTTTGCTCATCACCATGTAAAATAAAGCCCAACTCCTCAGCAGCAACAACCCCAGGCTGTCACTTGCCAGCTAAGTTTGCTTCTCCTAATCCTCATTTAGATGATCTGCAATAACTTACCAACTCTCTTGCATATTCTGGATCCTTGGAGTGCTTCAAAGGGTAAAATGACTACTCTTGGGGACTGAGAATGCAAACAAAATAATACTATTTGATTTATTTAAAGTACAGCTGGAAAGTTCTTGAGAGATTGGTTAGGTCAGTCTTCATTTTACAAATGAGGCCCAGAAAGGTGAGCTGACTTTCCTAAAGTCACACAGCTTTTTGATGACTGAGCTGACTGTAGTCAAGTGATAGGTTAGCTTCAGGGCCAACGCTTTTCTACTACATTTTAACTGACAACAATTTAGTCACATTTTATGATTTTTTTTTTAGTTTTAGGGAATGTGGTAACTTTTCCAAAATTTCACAGGTCAATTAGGGCCATAGATTTGGGGCTTTTGAAACACAGGTATGAAAGAAACTAGGTCAAGAAGGACCTGTGTATGGAAATATGAGGTTGGCAATCATGACAGCAATGGGGCTGTTGGAAATTCTTTCATTGTTTGGACCTCTCAGCTTGTGTCTGTGGATGATAAACTCTACTGAGTCACGTGTAGGCTCTAGGTCAACAGCGTGGTCCCCTCTAAGCACTGCATTAAGCTTACATGAGTAGACTATGGATGCTTAGTGGTATGGGAGTATATTGAAATGAACTCTCTTCTGCTTCACATAAGGCCTAACACAATTGCTATTCCCGTCACAAAATCCTCCTGATTTTAGGATGGCATATAGATGTTAAAAGAGATAAATCAATGTCAAATAAATATGGAAAATCTTTCCAGGTCACTCTGACAGATAAAGGCATTATTTGTTTAAAGAAAGTGAATTATTTCTGGAGACAGCTTATCTGGCAACTGGATAACTTAATAGGAAGAATGGACTATGCAGCTTCATTAGCATGGTGGTCTGCTTCCCATAACGTTGACATGTGGTTCCCTCCAGGATATGTAAGACTACCCATTGGGATGCCTAGCCCAGGACCCAGGAGTAACTAAGCCAGGAGCACTGCTACTTGAAATCATTGGTCCTTTCTCTGAAGGTCTTCACCAAACATTTACCATACATATACTCTATGTCCAGACTGTGCTAAAAGCTAAGCATACTGAGCAAATAAGAGACTGTCTTTGTTAGTTCACAACACCGATATTTAGAAAAATAATTATAGTACAATATGATCAGTGAGGAGTGTTATAAAAAGGAAGTACAGGTAAAAGAACAAACAAATATGGCTAACACAATGTCTTGGGCTTGGTAGTTGCTCAATAAATATTTGTAGAAAAATTAATTCTTGATGTTATCAGTGAAGGAAGGGTATTAGAGAAGCTTTGAGGATAAGTTGGCATTTGAATTAAGCCTTTGAGAGCTGAATATTTATAACCTATACCAATTAAGAGATACCAAGCTGAATGCAATTTTACCTTTTTAGTATATTGGGATCTTGGATAGAGTGAAGCCAAGTTTGGTGAATTCTCAAGACAGGGATACACCCCTTTCTTTTGCTTTTCCAGTGGTCCCAGTGGGAGAGATGAACGATCACCAATGGCAGATCCTGTTTGCTGTCCTCAGTGAGGATGTCCATCACCATCCCTACCTCTTGAGCACACCCAACTCCCTTTGATCTATTCCTATCATTCACCTAGTGTGCACATACTTGGGAGGGAGCAAATAGCACATCTTCCTTCCAAAATGCTGAGCTCTAATGTAGCCCACAGCACTGATCCTTTATGTCCTATGAAATATTTGCCTCCTCTCAACTACACACCTGTAGCAGGAAGTTAAAAATAAGATCCGGGGCAGAGTACCAGGAGACAAGAAAAAATATAAAACCTGACTAGAGTTGATAGCTCTGAATTCTATAATTGAAATCTGCTGAGAAAGTAGAATTTAAATGTTCTCACTGAAAAAAAATATGTGAAGTGATAGATGTGTTTATTTGATAGGGAAATCCTTTCATCATCACCTTAAACATTTCAAGCATTTTAAAATTTTATTTGCCATTCATAACCCAATAAAGTTGGGATTTTTTAAAATTTATTTTTTTAAGATTTTATATATTTATTCATGAGAGACAGAGGGAGAGAGAGAGAGAGAGAGAGAGGAGAGAGGAGAGAGAGAGGCAGAGACATAGGCAGAGGGAGAAGCAGGCTCCATGCAGGGAGCCCAATGTGGGACTCCATCCTGGGACTCTGGCATCACTCTCTGAGCCAAAGGCAGATGCTCAACCACTGAGCCACTCAGGTGTCCCTGGATTTTTTTTTTTAAATCAGTCTTCAGGATCAGCAGGAAACATTCATTTGCCATATACATGCACACACAGGTACATATGTGCAGATGTACGTAGATGTATGCACACACACAGACTTAGGCATTTGTATACATAAGGAGGAGAGTGGTACAATGGAAAAAATCAGTTCTCTGGAGTAAGACATTGGCTTGAACCCTGCCTCTGCCACTTACTACCTGTTTGATCCAAAGTAATTGCCTTGATTTTTATAAGCCTTAGTTTCCTCAAGTAAAAGGCAGGGTAAGAGGTCTCCCCCCACAATCTGTGAAAAAGATTACCCAAAAGAGAATATGCATATAATGTTTCTTCTCTGAGATAGAGGAAGTTTCGCTTTCACCTCTCATAAATATGTGGCCCAGTGGAGTGGAGGAAGTGCCCCTTGCAGAGATGTGCTTGAGATTAGCTTCTCTCCCACCACTGGGCTAGTAAGGCCCAGCTTCTAGTAGAGATTCACCCAACAGGAAAAAGGACAGGATACCGGTTAATGTTCCAATTCATGATCTGATAGACTACTTTGCAAGCCACTTCTCATTTCCTCATAAATGCTACTCCAGCTCAGATATTTTGTGATTGGAATTTACTCTTTGAGTTCAAGGCTATGTCTTACTTATCTTTGCATCATATCAAGGGCCCTGAACTTGCAAAGTGCTTTACTCAGCATGTGCTTTGCAAATGTTTGTGGAACAGATAGGGTCAGTGTGACATGGGAAAAGATCACAGTCACATGTATTTCGAATTCAAATACATATTCCCTCACTTGCCAGGGAACTGGGTGATTTAACATCCCAAACTTTCCTCTCCTCATTAGTGGAATAAGGAAAGCAGTATCTTTCACACAAGAGTGTCAATATCAGAAGATTAATTAAAATACATTAATAAAGACATTATTACAACGCCAGGCATCTCATTCAGAATGAATGTGTGCAGGGGGGTTTACCCTTAGCTCCTTTTTGTTTTGTCCCCTGAGATGAAAGAAGGCCTTGAGATGTTTTAGGTTTTTTCGTTTTGATCTCACTGGTCTTTATTCCCTCTCTGACTTGGGGAGGTGAACATAATGTAAAGAAACAACAGCTAGCACCTTCTGAAAAGTTAACTTTTCTCCAAGGCTATTATTCCTCAACTTCAGAACTGTAATGCAAATGTTAACTTCACAGTGTTGCCTTTGGAATGAGATAAGATGGTATCTGTGCAGAGATTTACTCAAAGCAGGGGCTTAATTAATGGTAGCAATTGCTGAGGGAGCAGGGCTAGCTGAGAACAAAGCTCAGCTGATACCCCACAAACAAGCCCCACCCAGGGTGGGATGTGTGTGACTTTCCTCAGGAGGCTTCCAGGTGTCTTAATGTTACTGCCTTGCTAGAGGGAAAAACAGTCTTTAGTTTGACAATGGCGAGGCCTCCAGGGTCTTGTAGGTCCTCTTTAGAATATGAAAATCCTTTTGGAATCTCCCTCTTTCTTACCTCCCCCAACTCCTGGGTATATAGTCAGTCACCCCTCACAGGCCCAAGGCAGCTGCTGTTTCTGCCCACAAGTCTTGTCCCTGTGCTTTAATTAAACCACCATCTTGCACCAAAAACGTCCCAAGAATTCTTTCTTGGTCGTCCGCTCTGGACCTCACCTATATTCCAAAATGTCATCAGCAATGGTTATTAATGCTGTCATTAAAAGCATCTATGGCACTAAGTCTTTCTTTCTTTCTTTCTTTCTTTCTTTCTTTCTTTCTTTCTTTCTTTCTTTCTTTCTTTCTTTCTTTCTTTCTTTTCTTTCTTCTTCTTTCTTTTTTTGTAAAAGATTTTATTTATTTATTCATGAGAGACACTGAGAGACAGAGACAGGCAGAGGGAGAGGCAGGGTCCCTGGGGGAGCCTGATGTGGGACTCCATTCCAGGACCCCAGGGTCATGCACTGAGCCACCCAGTGCCCCAAGTCACCCTTTTCTTGATGCAATTATAGAAGTTTGCATGGTTTGCATGAGAAGTACTATTGCCTCTTTTTTTTTTTTTTTTGAGATTTTATTTATTTAAGAAAGAGCGTTCATGAGCAGTGGGGAGGGGCAGAGGGAGAAGGAGAAGCAGACTCCTCACTGAGCAGGGACCTCAATGTGAGACTCCATCACAGGACCCTGGGATCATGACCTGAGCGGAAGGCAGATGCTTAACCTACTGAGCCACCAAGTGCCCAATATTACCTCTTTTAAAAACTTGTCTGCTTTGGGCTGCCAAAAAGCTAACATGCACACACACACACACACACACACACAGACTATTAAGTAACTTTTGCTTATTGGAGCAAGATCCAAATACCTTTCATTCTCTTGGGCTGATTCTGTTTCTTTTTGTGTCCCCACTAATGAGTTAAGTTTATGCTCAAGGGCAAAATGAATGGAAGAATTATTTCTAACTCAAGTTTCAGAATCTGAAAACATTTAAAAAGTACTCTGCTCTTTCCTGAATAAATACTCTAGAAAATAGGAAAAAGGGCGATCAGTCTCTTTCTCTAGGATTTCAACCTGGCAACAGCATTTGAGAATGTCTTCCTCTCTTGGTCTCATCCTCAAAGGCAGTAATATTAACACTAAAAATAGAACATATTACTACTTTCACCATCCCAACATAAGGTCACTATATCTAAAATTCAGGTAAAATTGTCACCTTTTTGTTATTTATGTTATCTAGAAGGGAAATAACCACAGCAATGATCAGTTGTTGAGATACAGGTTCCAGTCAAAATGAGTCAACCACTCACATAATATTTGTGACCTTTCCTCTCTCCTTCCTTCCTTCCTCTGTCCCTTTTCTTCCCTCCTTTTCTCTCTCCCTTCCTCCTTTGTCTCATCCTTCTCTCTTTCATTTCCCTCCTCTCAGCCTACCTTTTTTCTCCCTCCCTCTCTCCTCTTTTCCATTCTTTTTCCTGCTCCTTCTCTTTTTCCTCCCTCTTTGCCTTTTCTCCTTCTGTCTCTTCCATTCTCCTTACTTCATTCTTTTTTCAGTTCCTTTTATTTTTTAAAAATTTTTAAAGATTTATTTATTTATTTATTCATGATAGACACAGAGAGAGAGAGACAGAGGCAGACACACAGGCAGAGGGAGAAGCAGGCTCCACGCGGGGAGCCCGACGCGGGACTCGATCCCAGGACTCCAGGATCGCGCCCTGCGCCAAAGGCAGGCGCTAAACTGCTGAACCACCTGGGGATCCTCAGTTCCTTTTAAATATGTACTGGGACAGGGGATCCCCGGGTGGCTCAGTGGTTTAGGTGCCTGCCTTTGGCCCAGGGTGCGATCCTGGAGTCCCGGGATAGAGTCCCGCCTTGGGCTTCCAGCATGGAGCCTGCTTCTCCCTCTGCCTCTGTCTCTCTCTCTCTCTGTCTCTCTCTCTATCATGAATAAATAAATAAAAATCTTTTTAAAAATAAAATAAAATAATAAATATGTACGGGGGCACCTGGGTGGCTCAGTAAGTTGAGTGTCTGACTCTTGATTTGATCTCAGCTCAGATCATGATCTCAGGGTCCTGGGATTGAGCCCTGCATCAGGCTCCACACTCAGCATGGAGTCTGCTTGAGATTTGCTCCCTCCCTGTCTGTCCTTGCCCCCACTCATTTGTCTGTGTGCTCTTTCTCTTAAAATAAATAAATAGATCTTTCAAAATATGTACCGACTGTTTTATACTCTTTATAAAGTTGTTGGGATGAAAAGATAAATACCCACCAAATTTCCATACACCACAAACCTTCTACAGTATCTGTGAAGCACAATTAAGTGAAACACAATAAAATAATGTCTGCCTGTACTGAAAATTTTCTCAGTGCTTTGGAAAAAACAAAGTACTTTTTTCTCCATTTTAAGAATGAAAGTGATCTCAGTCAGGTAGACACAAGTAGCCTTTATTTTTTCTGATGAGAAAATTGAGGCTTAGAAAACTTGGATGACTTTTCTAATAAGAATATGACAAGGTAATGAAGCCTTGCCCTTTAATAAGAGGGGGGAAAAGAAATAAGTGGGGGAAATTATACATTTAAAAACACTCCTCATGAAAAAAACAAGATCTCTGTGATTGAAACAAATACATGTTCCCTAGGAGTTATCCTGTACCTCAATGTTTAAAATAGGTAGATTTTAAAAATAGAATATTAAATGAAGGTTATCCCAGAAATAATAGATTTCTCCTCTTTAAAGGGTGTGTGCTGTGGGGGTGGATGACAGATTTACCAGGATATTCTTTCCACTTTTGAGGCTGCACAATCTGTCTCCCTAATGCAATATAATTACCATCTAAAGTGACACACTGCATGAAGCATTTTGGCACGGAAGTGGAGTTTATTGTGTTCTGGAAATATTTACAGTCATATAAGTTAGATGCTGTCAGGAACTAATCTAAAACACTGTTTAAAATCCTTACTTAAAATGTATTTAAAATATTCTCTTCTGAACAAAGGACACAGGTGCTTTCGAGAGCATTTATCTGAAGTAGCAGATGCCCTTGGTTGTCTACCTGGCAGCCATTTTGCTCCTTCCTCATGGCTGACAGAATCCTGACTTTGCTTAAGTTCAACCCTATGCTCATGTGTTTCAATGGTTTTAAAGACTAGGTTCATCCCTTCATTAGTTTTTATTGAGAGTGCTGCTTCAAAAATGGGATTTATAGTGATGTAATAAACTCCCTGACATCTGAGGAGAAGCAACTGCTTACCAAATATTTTTATTCAATCATTCATTCAACAATTATTTACTGAAGATGTGCTATGCGTAGGCATGTACTAGGGCCTGAGAATGCAGGATGAGTAAGATCAATCCCTAAGTTCAAGTAGCTAATAGCTAGTAAAAGACATAAAAGCAAAAAGCACTTATAGTACAAAGAAAATAGTGTTAGAATACATTTAAGATATACATAAATTCTTTGTTCTATAATGTTATATATATTATGTGTTATAACACTGTTTTAGAGTTGCACCCAGAAAGAGTGCTTATCTTTGCCTTGTTGTTCAGGAAGAAGATTTCTTTCTTTTTTTTTTTTAATTTTATTTATTTATTTATGAGAGACACACAGAGAAAGGCAAAGACACAGACAGAGGGAGAAGCAGGCTTCATGCAGGGAGCCTGACGTGGGACTCGATCCAGGGTTCCCAGGATCAGGCCCTGGGCTGAAGGCGGTGCTAAACTGCTGAGCCACCCAGGCTGCCCAAGAAGATGATTTATAAGCTGAGAAATGGGAGGTCATTTTGGAGTCACATCCTATGGCAACTTTTTTTTTTATCAATTAGTACTAGAAAGATATTATTAAAATGGATTCTGGGATTTATAGATTATTTTTCCAAACAAGATAGAGCAATAACAGCCTAGATTTAGTCTCTTAACTGAAAAACTAAAAGAAGACAAAATATGGAGGAAAACCAAAGTTCTGAAAGAGGGGATATCTGTCAATGAAGGAGAGTGACCTCTGAGAGACAGGGAATGAATGAGATTAGCCCTGTAACAACTCCAGCTTCTCTCTTGAGGGAGTGTTCTGGTCATGAGGCAGGGAAGGGGAAAGCAGACAGTTTCCCAGAGGTGAGCACATAGAGCTGGGAGCCTGAGAAAGAACAAGAATCAGGAAGGGAGAATTCAAGAGAACAGAGCTGCACTGAGAGAAAACTGCTGAGATCTGCAGAGGGGTTTCCTGCAGTGGTCAGCTGGGTACTGATCAGCACATGTTTGTGAGAAGCTACCCTGGTAGCACACTAAGGTAATACCTGAAAAGATAAGAGGAGATAGTGCTTAGGCTTTGCCAGGCCTAGAAAGAGTGCCTATTCCCATCAACCAGAGTGGAAAAAGCTCACAATTCAGAGAATATTGGTTAAAGAACAATAAAGGGTCTTGCTTTTTAAAAATAATTTTATTCATTTTTTATTTATTTGAGAGATAGAGCATGATCTGGGAGAGGGACAGATGGAGAGGGAGACAAGCAGACTCTCTCCCTGCTGAGTGGGAAGCTAGACTGGGGCTGGACCCCAGAACCCTGAGATCATGACCTGAGCTGAAATCAAGAGTCTGGATGCTCAACTGACTGAGCCACAGGTGCCCCATGTCTTGCTTTGATAGTAGCAAAAAATTAGTCCAAGGTTAAATAGCCTTGGACACTAGTTAGCAAAACCTTAATGCAAAACCTAAAAGAATCCAACTGTTTTGAAGTGACTTTAATCACAATCCAGGAAAAAAAAAAAAAAAAAACCCTTCAAGAATATATCTAGGAATAGAGAAATATCTAGCTCCTGACAAGGTAGAATCAATCCATAATATCCAACATCCAATAAAAAACTACCATCTACCATCATGCAAAAAAATAAATAAATAAATCAGGAAAACAAAACTCATAATGAGGAGAAAAATAAATTAAAATTGACACAGAAATGATGCAGATAATATAGTAGTAGGCAAAGATGTTACAACAGTTTAAATGATTTCATTCCACACGTTCAAGAAGCTGAAAGAAGGATTAAACATTAACACGTGTAAAAAACAAACCTCTGCTGATGAAATCTACAAGCCTGGGATGAAAAAACACTGGATAGAGTTAGTGGCCAATAGATATTGCACAAGAAAAGATATTAATGAATTCATTTCCATAGCAATTGAAATCATCCAGATTCACACACAGAGAGCAAAAAACTGAAAATAAGAAAATTGGATGGTGCATCAGCTAACTAGGAGGTAGTTGCTTATAATTAGTGTCCCAGAATGGGAGAAAAAATTTCAAGAAACAATGTTTATAAATTTTTCAAGTTCATAAAAATTATTACCTACACATATCCAAGAAGTTCAATAAGCTCTAACTACAAAAGAAAGAAGAAAAAGAAAGAAGAAAGAAAGAAAGAAAGAAGAAAGAAAGAAAGAAAGAAAGAAAGAAAGAAAGAAAGAAAGAAAGAAAATTGTGAAGAAAACTTCACCAGGGAATGTGATAATCAAATGAATAATATAGAAAAAAAAAATGAGAGAAGCAGACACTGACTAAAAGACAAATTACATTCTAGGAAATAAAGATAAAGATAGCACTAAATTTCTTGACAGAAGGGGAAAAAAAGCACAAGTTAGAAGACAGTGGAATAGCATTAGTAAAGTATGGAAAGAAAATTTAAAAATGTGAACCCACAATTTTTTACCCATTGAAGATATCTTTCAAAAACAAACAAAATTAACACATCTTCAGATAAGGAAAAGCTAAAGAATTCATCATAAGATCTACACTATAAGGAATCTTGAAGAAAATCCTTCAAGCAGAAGGACAATAATGTCAGATAGAAATCTGGATCTACATGAAGGAAGGATGATCACCAGAAATGGTAAATAGATAAATAAAATGATGATTTTTACATACTATTTAAATATATTTAAGAAAAAATGAAATGTTTAAGGTAAAATAATGATATATTGTGGAGTTTATACCATATGCAAAAATAAAATGTGTGATGACAATATAATAGTGGTTGGGAAGGAAAAATGAGACATACTGTTAGAAGTTTCTTTTAGTATAGATGAAGTGTAGTAACACTGAAACATAGACTAGGGTAAGTTAAAGAGGTATACATGCACCCCAAAGCAACCATTAAAATTATCACCAAAGAGTTCTAGCTAATAAACCAACAAGGAGAAGAAATTCAGAATCATAAACCAAAGCAAAACAAAACAAAGACCCCTCAATAAACACAAAGTAAGTCAGGAACAAAGGAAAAAGAACTATTAGAGCAAATAAAAAACAAACAGCAAGATGGCAAATTTAAACCAACCACATTGGGGATCCCTGGGTGGCGCAGCAGTTTGGCCCCTGCCTTTGGCCCAGGGCGCGATCCTGGAGACCCAGGATCGAATCCCACATCGGGCTCCGGGTGCATGGAGCCTGCTTCTCCCTCTGCCTGTGTCTCTGCCTATCTCTCTCTCTCTGTGACTATCATAAATAAATAAAAATAAAAAAAAAATAAACCAACACATCAATAATCACATCAGATTAAATGGTGTAAACACCTCAGTTAAAGGTCAAAGACTAAGTGGTGTAAACACCCAATTAAAAGTCAAAGATTAAGTGATGTAAACATTCCTACATGTTGCATACAAGACACTCCCTTGAAGTATAGAGACAAAAATAAGTTAAAAGTAAAAAGGAGAGAAAGATGTACCAAACTACCACTAATGAGAGAAAGCTAGAATGACTATATATTAATATCAAATAACTTGTAGCAAAGAATATTACCAGGGATGTAAAGAGTCATTTTATAATGGAATGAGAATCAATAAATCTATTGGTATATAACAATCCTAAATGTTTATGCACCTAATAATGGATAATAATTTCAAAATACTTGGGAAATAACCTGATAAATGCCAAGAAGAAATAAATTCACAATTAAAATTGGAGATTTCGACATTCCTCCATAAACAAGTAGACAGATAATTGATAGAACAACTAGACTAACAATCAGTAAGGATGTGGAAGATTTGAAAAACACTATAAACCAGCTTGAACCACTTGACAATCCTAGAACACTCCACCCAACAAACAGAATATCCATGATTATTGAGTACAAATGAAACATTTATTGAGATAGATTATATTCTGGCCATAAAACCAATCTCAATAAAATTAAAAGATTCATGTCCTTCACAGTATTTTCTTTAGTTCTGATGGAATTAAGATAAAAATCAATAATGAAAAGATACCTGGGAAATCGACAAATATTAGAAAACTAAATAACACACTTCAAAGTAAACAATGAGTCAAAAAAATCTAAAGGGAGAATCTGAAGTATTTTGAACTAGTGAAAATGAAAATGCAAAAGAGCAAGATTTTGGGATGCCCAAATATGTGATTTGTGAAGTAAAAAGTAATGGGCAATTGATTACACACAGTAATATGGATGAATTTTAAAATAATTATGCTGAATAAAAGAAACCAGAGGGGATCCCTGGGTGGCGCAGCGGTTTGGCGCCTGCCTTTGGCCCAGGGCGCGATCCTGGAGACCCGGGATCGAATCCCACGTCGGGCTCCCGGTGCATGGAGCCTGCTTCTCCCTCTGCCTGTGTCTCTGCGCCTCTCTCTCTCTCTCTCTCTGTGACTATCATAAATAAATTAAAAAAAAATTAAAAAAAAAAAAACAGGACAAAAAGAGTATACACAGTATATAATCCTAAAGTAGAGTATGGATCAGGAAGGCAGAAGGAAAGACTACAAGATGCATGAGGAAACATTTGGGTTTGATAAATCTATTTATTATATTGATTTCGGAGATGTTTTCATGGGTCATGTGGATAAACCTGTCAAATGGTACAGTTTGAACGTGTATATTGTAAAACATATAGTATGTGAATATACCTCAATAAAATTGTTAAGAAAAAAGAGGATTCTGAGGCTCCATCTAGGCTCAGTTGAGAAAGAGTACAGCATATAATGCTTCACAGATGAGAAATGTACTTTTTAACTCCTCGTGACTGTGAGAAGTAAGCCAAGGTGCCATGGGAGCACATAAAAAGGGCATGAGGCCAAGTTTTGGGAAGTCAAGATATCCTAGAAAACATACCTATGTTCATCTTTAAACACTAGTAGGAAAAGCTAAATGAAAAGGAAAATAAGAGCACAAAGTTTTCCCTGATGAGGAGTCTTGCATAAGCAGAGACCCAAAGGTAAAGGAGAGAATGATTCATTTTAGGAACTTGAGATAAACGGTTCTTAAATACAATAATGTTAAAGGCAAGGAGATATATGTGAGTACAATGATCCGTGATGGCATTATATTGCCCTGAAAAACTGGAATACACTGAGGCATCCTCTGCTTCAGTAAGGTTAAATCACTTTCATCAGTTTTCAGTTGTGAACATGTTGATGCATTTCAATTTTTTCCAAGATGGCAATCCATAATGGTGAATTTTCTTATAAAACAGACATTTAAAAGGACTAGAGTCCTTTTAATATTATGGATAAGAAAGAGCTCACCATCTTAATTAAGGCAATATTGGCCCTGATTAACATGAATTCATAAAGTGAGATCCTCATTATCTGCCAATGTATTATCAGTTTCAAACTTCCTAAACATTTCCTTTAGCTGAGTCAATATAGATTTGTAGATTAGCATTTAAAAACCACGCAAACTGCAACTCCTTTGAATCTAAAAAAAAAAAAAGTATTTATCCAGCAAATTGCTGTGTGACAAGCACAGTGCTAGGCACTAAAGAAATAAATAGAAGAAAAATAAAGTCCCTGCAATTTGGGAAAAGGAGATTGTGCTTAATGAAGAGTAAATATGTGAGCTTAATTTTCCCTTAACTAACCACAAAAGCCAATGTGCTCTGCTGAACACCAATTTAATGGAATTAGAAATTTGTTTGAAGCCTGAAATTTTCATAGAGTTTCCAATTTAGTCACCAAGGGAGTGTTCATCCATATTAAGAGAAAGTGGAATGTGACCTGAATTTTGCATCCTGATGACACTGTCTTAAGTGCAAAACCCTTTCTGTGAGGTCAAGATTAAAAAGTGTAGGGGCACAGAACAATTTTTCCTACAAGAGCAAGCTCTAGGCTTGTAGGTCTGCTTGATAACAAGGCTTTGATCTTTCTCATTTTGTTAATCTGTAAATCCAATCACACTTGCTGTTGAGCACACAGATCTCATTCCCTCTTATGAGCACAGCATCTCTCTGAACTGCTACACGTCTAGGCAGAAACTTTCCCTAAGAGAATTCATGTTAAGTCTCATGACTTGGATTTATTGTTACGAAATGCATTTCAGTCTTTAAAAGAAGACAGGAAGAATATGATAACTATTGTATATGTATTGTGTATAATTTAGATAAACTGAATCAGTAAACCACATATTTTCTAACAGCAGATTTTCCAACACAGCATATTTATTATATATATTTCTGTGCATATAGGTACTAAGGTTTCCACTGGAAAACAAGTGCCAATAAATGTAACCCACTGTATTAGATTTATAAAGACTTGCAGAATTATAGTAGAACAGAAATACAGCATTAACAATGGAAAATAGAAACATGCCATTGAACTAGATTTCCAATTAGCCATTAAGGAAATGGAATTAATCAAATAATGACATTAAGACAATTTACTAGTTTTTTAAAAAAAGTCATTACCTCTCCTTATACAAAAATCTATTGCCTGTGAATAAAAATTTGGATGTTGGAAATTTGAAAAGTGTCATATTGGAAATTTAGCAATGTCAAAAATTGTCTGTAGGATAGTTTTCAAATAATAGTGGAATAGAGAAGAAAGGACAGAAAAATGAATATCATAATGGAAATTATTGAAAATATTGTCTACATAAAAACTTTAAACCTCCAAGGAGAAAAGAATGTTGAAAGAGAAGGTCAAATAAAACAACAAAGTGGACAAAAATAAATAAAATAAAATAAAACTCAAAAATAAAATAAAACTCTTTAAAAAGTCAATAATGTTTGCAATATGTGTCAAAGAACTAATTTCTTAAATCTTGCAAATCAATAAGCAAAAAACAAACTAGCTTAAAACAAATAGGATAGGAACCAAGATTAAAAATAGGCAATTTAGATAGAAAGAATACAAATAACTCATAAACAAATGAAATTGTCTACTTTAGTCATAGTAAAGGGAATACAAATTAAAATATTAATATTCTGTGTTTCATGTATCAAATGAGAAAGACTCCAAAATTTGATAATACACAGTGTTAGGGATGATGTGGAGAAACAAGCTCTATTTGTGGGAGTGTATATTGAGAAACTCTTTGGAAGAAAACAGCTATATTGACTAAAATATAAAATTGTAAATAACTATTTATCTAGCAATATTAGTTTTAGAAATTTACCTAGTCATATTCACACATGCAGAAATATATATGTAAAAAAAGATTATTGGGGCTGTATTCTAAAAAGCAAAAATCTGAAAATAATATTGATTCTATAAATAGGGAGTGTTTGCAGAAATCGTGTTACATTTATGCAAAGCAATATGATGCAGCTATTAAAGAATGAGGTATCTTTGTGTTAAAATGAACATAACTCAAGACATATCATCAAATGAATAAAAGCAAATTAGAGAAAAGCATGTATAAAACATTTCTTTTTGCACAAAATTACAAAGCTACAGACTCCCATATCTACATACCATTACAAAATTTTGGAAGAACATATATGGAAACTGTTGGTAGCATTACCTTTCAGAAGTAAGATTAGAGCTCTGAGATGGCAGGCTGACACTTCCTATTGAATAACTTTTTATAATACTCAGATTCTTTTTATTATATGTATATACTATTTTTCTATAATGGAAATATTTTAAAAATATCACTACATTGATTATTTCAAATTTGATGACAGAACAATGATATCCATTGTTAAGTGCTTATAATGTCAAACACTGTGCTCTGTGTTTTAAAGTTTCCAGACCCCACCACAACTATGAGATAGTTATTTCTATCTTCACTAAGTGTTTAGTAAAAATTCACATAATTGATAAATGCTACATTTACTCCATCCAAAAATGTCATTAAGCAAATGTGTTGAAAGTTTGGATTTTTAAGGACCAGTGCCAAGACCTAGTACATTTTTGAAAATGGGAATAGTTTGCTATCTTCCTGAAGCTTTATTGGTTTATTTATTTGATTTTTAAAATGCTCATGAGAGGGAGAGGACTCTAAATTCTAGTATGGTACCATAGATAGTAATGGTCTAGTCCTCCTGTCATAAACAACCATAACACTAGATAAAATATATGAATAAATTTTCAGGTATTGTACAATAGGGAGAATAAAACCAAGATCACCAAATAAAGGAAACAAATGATGTGAGCCTCATGGTTGTCCTAGCATTCTGCTCAGAGGCATTTTCTTATCCTTAGCACTTGGAGCTGGAGACCAAGTAGAGCACAGCAAGTCACATTTTCCTGTTTCTTCCCATGTTGCATGATGTTTTATTCGATTCTAGATGTGGAATTTTTATTTTTCTTATAATCTTCATCTCTTTTAAAATTGAATCCTTTATCTGTTCCCTCCTTAGACTCATGTATATTTCTTTAAGTCCTTGAACATATTTACAGCCATTTTATGTCCTGGTCAGCTAATTCTATCATCTTGTCTTTTTCATACTTCCTTATATTACTGACAATACACAGCAAGGTGTCTTGCTGAGCTGGAAAGAAGAAATCGGTTTGGAGATACTGTGGGAAACTGAAATCCACAGGCAGGGTATTAGAAAGGAGACAACTGTGCAGAAAAAGAGAGTTCTAGATGACTGCATAAGACTCCTATTTAGTCTTTGGCTAAATACCAAACTATGCAGCATAGGGTGAGACTCTGAAGGGCCAAGCAGAAAACAATTACCAGGGAGCTGAGAAGTCAATGAAGATTTCAAAGTTTGCACTCGAATTAGAGACATTTGAGTTCCAACTGCCCAGAATAATAAGACTTTGTTGAATACCTCAGATAATTGGCACTTTAGAAAGGCCACATCTCAAGATCAGAGCTCTTTTAGCCTAACCCTAACAAACCTTACAAACAAGTCTCAAAGTGGTCAAGCTGATACACAAGTAAATTAATAGCCTGTAAATAAAAAACTTAACTTTCTTTAAACAAGACAAAATAGAGCATCTACAACATCTAGAATTGAATAAAACATCATGCGACATGGAAAGAAACAGGAAAATGTGACTCATAATTAGGAGAAAAATCGTTATATAAGGAAGTATGAAAAAGACAAGATGATAGAATTAGCTGACCAGGACATAAAATGGCTATTCAAGGACTTAAAGAAATATACATGAGTATAAGGAGGGACTTAAAGAAATATAGGACTTAAAGAAAAATACATGAGTATAAGGAGGGAACAGATAAAGGATTCAATTTTAAAAGAGATGGAGATTATAAGAAAAATAACAATTTTTGGATTGAAAAATATAATATCTGAAATAAAAAATTCATCAGATAGCCTATCAGTAAATTATACACTACAGAACAATATATCATTGACTGAAGACAGGAACATAGAAACTATTCAAATTGAGGGAGGGGGAAAAAAGAGAATCTCAGTGAATTAGGGGACAATACCAAGTAATGTATAATTGGAGTCCCAGAAAAAGTCAAGAAAGGGGGTGATGGGGGTGGGGGAAGGAGAATATGTTGAAAAATTATGGAAAGGAATAAGGGTTAGGGATGCCTGGGTGGCTCAGAGGTTGAGTGTCTGCCCTTGGCTCAGAGCATGATCCCAGGGTTCCAGGATCGAGTCCCACATTGGGCTCCTTGCAGGGAGCCTGTTTCTCCCTCTGCCTATGTCTGCCTCTTTCTCTGTGTCTCTCATGAATAAATAAATAAAATCTTTTAAAAAATTAAAAAAAGAAATACGGCTAAATTTGTTCAGTTTCTGTGAAAAAAAAAAAAAACTCCTCCATCTAAGATCCAACAAGCCCCAAGCAATATAACAAAGAAAATCATATCAATATACATCATAACCAAAATGTTACAAACCAATAGTAAAAAGTCTTAAAAGTAACAAGCAAGATGAAAGGAAATAATAAAGATGACAGAAAAATCCATAAAACAGGTAATAGAGAAAAGCCAAAGTTGATTCTTTGAAAATGTTAATGAAATAAACTCTTAGAAAGAGAAATTAAGAAAGAAAAGACAAAATGTATTATCATTATAAGGAATGGACAAAAGCACATCACTCTATTTGGTACAGACATTAAAAGGAATATAACAGTATTCAGAAAAACTTAATGCCAATAAATTTGATAACAGATGAAATGGGTAAAAGTTCTTGCAAAAACATAACCTATCAGGGACACCTGGGGGGCTCAGTTGGTTAAGTATCTGCCTTCTCCTCAGGTCATGATCCCAGGGTCCTAGTATAGAGCCCCAGGTCAGGATCCTTGCTCAGCGGGAAGTCTTCTTCTCCAGCTCCCTCTGCCCTTCCCCATGGCTCATGCTTTCTCTCTCTCTGTTTCAAATAAATAAATAAAAATCTTAAAAATACCTATCAAATTTTACCCCCAAAGAAAGAAAATCTGATTAACATATACCTACTAAATGTATATAAATGCTTAAATTTATAGTTATACATAAATTTCCCACAAAAAATGTTATAGGCCCAGATGAATTCTTTGGTAAATTCTAACAAACAGTTAAGGAATAGGGTAATCTTACACAAAATTTTTCAAAAAGAAGCTTCATTGCCTGATACCAAAATCAAATAAAGAATTTATAGACAAAACTTATCAAAGATTACTAATATCCTCAAGAATGTAGGTTTAACAATCCTTTATGAAATATGAATAAATCAAATGCAGATACATATAAAAAGGTAATACATCAAAAACAACTTAAATTTTTCCCGAGATTGCAAGTTTGATTTACATAAAAAATTTATCAGTGTAATTCAACCTATTGGAATAAAAGGGAAAAATTATATAGCCATTTCCAAATAAAAAATAAAATACATAAAAAATTAAAAAGGCAAAATTACATATTCATTTATGAACAAACTCTCAGCACACTAGCAGTAAAACTAAATTTTCTAAAGCTAATAAAGAGCATCTATAAAAAATTCAGCATCATTTTTTTTAAGGTCTTATTTAAATTCCAGTTAGTTAACACACAGTGTAATACTAGTTTCATGTATACAACATAGTGATTCACCACTTCCATACAACATCCAGTGCTCATCACAAGTGCCCTCCTTAATCCTCTTCACCTATTTAACCCATCACCCCTCTGGTAACCATCAGTCTGTTCTCTATATTTAAGAGTCTGTTTCTTAGTTGGCCTATCTTTCCCTTTTCCTTTTGCTTGATTGTTTTATTTCTTTTTAAAAATATATTTATTTATTTATTCATGAGAGGCACACAGAGAAAGGCAGAGACATAGGCAGAGGGAGAAGCAGGCTCCTTGCAGGGAGCCCCATGGCTTGACTTGACTTGACTTGATCCAGGACCCTGGGATCATGCCCTGAGCCAAAGGCAGATGCTCAACCACTGAACCACCCAGACATCCTGATTGTTTTATTTCTTAAATTCCACATCTGAGTGAAATCACATGATATATGTCTTTCTCTGCCTGACTTACTTAACATAATAATCCCTAGCTCCACATGTCACTGCAAATAGCAAGATTACATTTTTTTATGTCTGAATAATATTCCATTATACCATATACCATATATTATAACACTTCTTATTTATTCATTCATCAATCAAATGGGTGGTTTGGGCAGTTTTCTTAATTTGGCTACTGTAGATAATGTTGCTATGAACATCATGTAGGTACGTGTATCCCTTTGAATTAATATTTTTTGTATTCTTTGGAGTTAGCATCATTCTTAGTGATGAAAGGGTGAATGTTTTGCTGTTAAGAATGGGAATAAAGTGAGGATGTCTGTTCTTACCATGTTTATCCAACATGATATTAGAGATTTCAACTAATGCAATTAGTCAAGAAAAAGAAATGAAGGCATAATATTTGAAAAGATGAGTAAAGCCATCTTTATTCACAGACTGTATCTTATTTATGTAGACTATCTTAAGGGATCTATTTTAAAAAGTCCCTAACTACTAAATTGTAATTAATTATTAAAGTGTATTTAAATTATTAAAATTTTTTAGTAAATTAGTAATTATCAGTTAGTAATTTAGTTAGTAACTTACTAACTAAATTAGTAAATTTAGTAAACTATCATTAATTATTAAGTGTATTTAGAATTACAAATGTGTAATTAGAAAGGTCATAGAATGTAAAATTAATAAAATTTGTGTATATGTACAAAGATATTTTATATATATATATGTATATCTATCTCTCTCTATAGTAATAAACAAATTACATTATTCCTAAATCTTTTCCCATGGTCCAGCCTTTGCACTTTCCTTTGTTGATGGCTTTGTTGAACTTTCTTTTCTTTGCATGAAATTTCTCACAGGCCTGGAGGTAAAAAAGGAAAAATCAGCAAAACACAGTAACATATTCAATGTATAGGTGATTCTAGACAGTACATAAGCCAAGTACTACAACTTTAACATGATTTTAGTCAACTATGAGTTGAAGGACTTTCATGCTTAGTTATGATTATTAATGTTCCAAAAGTTCTTTTTATAGCAGAATGGTACTTTTAAGATTCTTAGAGTAAGTACAGTTCAGTTAATTACATTATTCTGGAATGATTTGGTTAGAATTGAATATGTGAAAACTGTTCCTCTCTTAGAATCCCTGATCTTATGTTTCTATTTATTAACTTCCATTTGAAGTCAGTGTATCTGTTCTGTTGGAGTGGAGAAGAATGAATGGTCTAGTGGCCTTGGGAAATATGCTTCCATGAGCTTACAGGCTGATGTTTATAGAGCTGTTGTTGATAAAACTTAAATGAGGCTAGTGGAAGGATAAAAGCCTTTAGGGAAAATATTTTATACTTTCCTTATGAGATGTTGAGTTCCAAATTCTCCAAAACAATCTGGAAAAGGAAATGAGAGCCTCATGAATTTTTGTGGAGTCTGGGAACAAAATAGGCTTGATATTTTCAGCATTTAATTGAGACCGTATTATGTGCCAGCCCTGTGCAAAGATCAGAAAAACATAGATAAATAAGATAAAAACCTTGCTCTGAATCATGTTGTCTATACTGGTTTTCAGTCATTGGTACATATTAATCACTTGGGAAGTTTAATAAATATTTATGAAGGGGACATATGCTAGGCCAATTGAATCTTCATCTCTGGGAACAACGATTAAAAATGCAATTTAAAAATGCAATTTTAAGAGAATTTCTGTTAATTTTAATGTACAGACAGGATTTACTGAGGGTGAAAGTACAAGCAGGCTAGAGGAAGCAGAGCTAGAGGCCTTCTGAGAAGACTATGATTTAGTTGATGTTGCATGTAGAGAAGAATTCTGCATGAATTTTGAGGATTAAAAGAAGTCAGCTAAAAATGAAATGTGAGTTCTAGAAAGCATAACATAAAGCATTTGGATGGGAATCAATATAGGATGGGTATTTGGGTAAAATGTGTGAGAGAAGAAGATGAAGAGATGAGAAATGAGAAAATGCCAGAGGTTCTTCCCCACACCCACCAGCATTTTTCCCCTTTTCTTTCTTCTTTTTCTTCCCACCTTAGTAACAGAGTCAGAGAACATAGAAGAGATTAAAATTAGATGAATATTGGGAACAGTGAATTCTAGATGATGTATCAGACAGAAGGTAACATTTAGAGCAAGAAAACTTGCTGGTAAAGATAGATATTCAGAGGAGAACAATGCCATCCATAGGCACTTATTGAAATGTTATTTGTTGTTTCTTGAGCAAGCTTATGGGATTAATGTATTATGGCCCGACAAGACAATAAGGGCTCTTAAAATTTTCTTTCCTATCCAGATATATGTGGGGGGTCTTGGAGAGTCTGTGTATTCCTTGGCAGCTCATTGGTGTCAATTTTTAGATCATGATAGGGTTAGCTGAAGACAAGAATAGGCTCTGGGACCTTAGCATATGCTGTTTTCTTTCTCTAGAAAATTTTAGTTTGCTCTCACCTCATGGCCTCTGTTCCCCACAGAGCGCTCCAAGCTTTCAAACTCCTCTCAATTTTCCTGTCATCAGGTAGATTATTCCTAACCTACCTGACCAGGTCGATTACTCTATTATTCAGGGTCAGTCTCCTGTATACTCCTCCTTCTTATCTCAGAATGATTTGCCATTGTCATTTGACTTTTATTTTTAAGATTGTACTTTATTATTACAAATCCTTCCTGCATAGACGAACGTTTCATGGCACAGTGACCATGTTTGTTTTGCTCAACATAATATATTTACATCTAGCTCAATATCTCTATGAGGGCTTAATAAATACTTGCTAAATGAATGGAGGGTGATCACTGGGAAGAAGGGAAGGAGGAGAAAGAGAGAGACAAATCTGTGGCCATGAGAGACCAACTGAGATTTTGCCAGAGATAAGAGAGTTTTGTTTTGTCATTGTTTTAAAATAATCACTCTTTACAAGAGGGAAGCCTGAGAAAATTATGCAGTTAACATCATGACTTTTGGCAATTATATCCTATACAACTTTTTTTCCCCTTCCCCATTGTAAGAGGTTGCAGTGGAGAAGTTATGCTCTGGTGTCTCAAGAAAGAAGCAATGATGGAACTCACAGGGGAATCCAAGTGCCCGGGATGAGTCAATCCTCTCTGGCATTGGGAAATTGGGATAGTGAGGACTGGTGGGGCCCCTTTCCTGATGCTAGTTGTCCTAAAACTTTCCTTCCAACCAAACTACACAGCAATGAAGATATAGGAATTTTTCTTGATATAATAGTAGCAAAAAACATGTGCATAGTGCTATATAGTTCATAAAATTTTTACAGCTGCTCTCTTTCTTTAATTATTCCAGAGCTCTTCAAATAGCTATTATTAAGATATGCATAAAGGCTTAGGGAAGTTAAGTTTTTGCTGAAGTTATTTAGTTAGCAAAATGACATTTTCCAGACTTATGCAAGACTCCCCCTGCCCTGCCTGTGCCTTTCATCTGCATTTAAAAGGCATTCCTTTCCAGTTCATCAGAGTGCCGGAAATTCATAGCATCTTATAGGTAGAAAGAATCTTCAAGGCCATCCCTCCATCTCTGTACCCATTACAGAAACCCCTGCCATTGTGATGTTCACAGAGTAGCCCTCCCACTTTAGTTGAATATCCACAGCAATAGGCACTTTACTCTTTCCTCAGGCTGCCCATTCATTATTAAAGGGTCTAATTATTATCAACCTCCATACAGATGTCTAGTACCAGCAAATGTGTGTTTATAACCCAATTCCTGTCTGTGTTAGTGACAGTGGCATCATTCCTGAGAGTATTTTCATTAGAAAAAAAAAAAAAAAAAAGCTTCCAGAACACAAAATACTTTAACAGGAAGTAAAAAATGTAAAAGTGTAATAGCAGGCATCAATAGGGATTATATGTGGGTACTACTGCCCTCTGGAGCCTCTCAGTCCTTACTACATGAGGAACTCCTAGTCTATTTTGTGGCCAATCCTTGGCACCTTCTCCTGCCACCCTGTTTTAGTTACACTCTCACCGTGGTGGAATGTAGTAACAGAAATTATTACCATATTTATTAGGGCGAGGGCCTCTTAAGAAACGTAAAAATGTAATTTTGAATTGGTGAGAAACTAATATTCCCCATCCTTTATTAAATTAAAAAAGTAAATTAAAAAAAAAGGGGTGGGGAGGCAAGGCAAAAATAGTATGCTGTGTAGAACTCTTGAAATAATGAGTGTTGAAAAATATGTATAGCACTATGCTCACTGATTTAGTCCTTCAACCAATATTTATTATGCGCCTAATATGTCCTACATGTTAAGCATGGTGTTGGTAATATAGCTTATGGGATTATGCCTCTGTGGTATACAGTCCACAATCTAGAGGGGAGACAAGGTACTTATTTTAAAAACTGGAAGTAAATGTGAAATTATACCTGAGATTTGTAGTCTCAAAAAGTGATTTTGTGTGTTGAGATGATTCAAGGAAAGTGACTCTGAGGAATTGCTGAAGACTAGAAGCATATTAAGGAAAAAGGGGAGCAAAGTATATATAGCAAAGGCCCTATGTTTGGTTGGAACATGGTACATTTGGGAAATGAAAGAATAGCGCATTTGAAGAACAGAAATTGAATGGGATCCTAGTGACTGACGAGGCCTTTCTATGGTGAAAGTCAGATGTTCATTTCATCTCGACCCAATTTTTCTATCTCTATTGAGTTGGTAGTTCTTGGAGGTTATTCATCTATCCAATTGAATAGTTGGGATATTTCTCTCTCTCTCTCTCTCCCTCTCCTTCTGGGAACTATAACAGATGCATAGACAAAAAATTAAAGATCATTCAATCTTGAGACAGAAAACAGATATCATTTTATTTCCAGTCTTTATAGATTCATGGTAGCTTCTTCTAACTACATAATGACAGGGATTTCTGAGTCATGTCTTTGTCAAGTCCCATCTTCCTCTTCTCCTGTGCTCAGTCTCTAACTCAATTCTAGAGTTTGGCTACTCTACTTCCTTGACTTTGTCTTGGAAACCAAGAAAATGCTATGTTTTACTGATGCTAAAAAGTACTTTGAGATACACTTTCCCCTTGTGCATTAACAGTGGAAGAGTCCATTCATGGCATTTAACCTGGCAGGTGGTTCTGCCTTGAGTGAATTCTAGAGCTATTTCTTATTCTTCAGCTCTTAAAAACCATTTCACATGGACTGGTGCTTTGTAAATTCATGAATTTAGGCAAATGCATACATTTGCATTAGAAATTTGAAAGGAAACCCTTTCATTTATCAACATTTCTGCTGCTTTTCAGTTTCATTAAAAGAGAACAACAAACCTACAGAAAAAATAAAAACCCATTTATCTTGACACCGTTCAATTAAACCTCAGGACCTTCAGGTTTTTAGGTTCTGGGAAATCTGGTGGCAGAACTTCATTTTACATATTGTGTGCTACCCAAGAAAATGAAATATTTAGAAGTTGGAGATTACCAGAGGCATGAAAAATACCAGTGTTTGCAAAAACTTACAATAGCAAAATGTTTACAGTCTTCCCAAATGGAATATTTAAAAAGTATCAGCAGGTAGAGCTTTGCGGTCAGATCTGAAGTCATATTGGCTGTTCCATGATGTTTGATACATGGGAGAAGTTATCAAAGATGATGCCAAGTTTTATTTATGATTTTCATTAGTCTTTGGGCAAGTTTGAAGAATTATTTTAAATGCATCTTGACGTATGTTCATTCTATTTACTTTAAAAGTATTGAACTTCCCAACTGTTGAAAAAAAAATATACTCTTCTAAGCTATAGACTTACTCAGATGTCTGTACTTAAAAGGCAAAAGGAAGATCAGTAAGATTGGCTTCAAATAAAAGATATATATGGACTCTTTCCACAAGCAAATAAACTATTAATGAATCACTGTAGTGCTTGAAACAGAGTAGGATAAAGCCAACCTGGATGTAACAGCAGAGGTACATACTACCTCTGTTGAGTGCCTAATATGTGCTGGGCTATTTTCTGCTTACTTGTACATTTTAGGCTCTATAATATTCACAAAGAAACTTCATGCAAGAAACGCCAGCCTGGATTACAAAAGAGGAAATTGCAGGTCTATTCCTGCAACATGCACACCTGAGATTTGAACCCATGTCTGTCTGACTTAGAGATGCTTTCTCTGTTTTCCACAACCTGGACATATTGGTTGAAAAAACAACTAATCCTCTGCATTTTTTCTGTTTCCTAGCTCACCACCCACAGGTGACCTTTGCTCTGGAAATTTTTCAGCAACTGTGTTTTGAGATTAATGGAGACTTGGAGGTTCCGACTCTTCTGTCCTATCTCTCAGCAGAGAGCAGAGAGCAGTATGTTTGATGTAATGTGTCTGTACCCAATTTGAAATGGTTTTCTTTCTTCTAGATGTGTTGACCTAGATTCCAGCAAACACTCTTTCCTGATTTCAAATCAGGAGATTTGAAGAGATATATTATGAGGAGATATTGCTTCCTCATAATATATCGCTTTTGGTGCAGATATCCTGTGGTCTAAAGTATGAGAGACTCTTATAAAAGGTGTCTGAAGGAGGATTTAGTGGCCCCTTGGCATGGTCTCCTAAATGTCTGGGTAGAAATGGAAGGTCAGAGAGCTTGTGACTCAGCATTGGTCGCACAGCTGGTGAGTGGCTGAAACAGGATTTTTTTTTTAATTTTATTTATTTATTCATGAGAAGCAGAGAGAGAGAGAGAGAAAGAGATAGGCAGAGACACAGGCAGAGGGAGAAGCAGGCTCCATGCAAGGAGCCCGATGTGGGACTTGATCCCGGGACTCTGGGATCACGCCCTGAGCCAAAGGCAGACACTCAACCACTGAGCCATCCAGGTGTCCCTGAACCAAGATTTTAATTCAGGTCTGTCTGACTTTACTGTCTTATCCCTTTTGCCAATTCCTAATGAGTAGGATTCAATCTTATACTTTGTTGTATCTTCCTAATCTTTTGGAACAGGCTTGATTGCATGACATTTATCTAAATAAATAACATTTTGGAAGGTGCCTGGGTGGCTCAGTTGGGCACCTGACTTCAGCTCAGGTCATGATCTTGGGGTCCTGGGATTGAACCCTGCATCGGGCTCCTTCCTCAGCAGAGAGTCTGCTTCTCTCTCTCTGTCTGCCCCTCTCCCCACTCATTCACTCTCTTTCTTTCAAATAATGAAAAAAATCTTTTAAAAAATGAAATTCTCTCTACACCCCATGCAGGGACTGCAAACCTGCATTCTTTACAATTAATTTTCATCTCCCAATTGTCTACTGCATTTGACTCCAAGAATAGAGCTATTTTAAGGTGTTTATCCCTTCTCCCCCTCCCCATCATCTGTACTCTGACTCTCATCTAATATGGACAGGAATGTTCCATGCCTTCAACTTAGCAACCACTCTCTTAAGTTAAACAAGCTGCATTCTTTCCAGGTCCCTGCTAGAGCAACTCACCCCCAATTCATACCTGGGGGTGCTTTTATTTATTCTCTTTAAACGAACTCCTTCTGTTCTCCAAGCAGCCCTTTCTTTTGAACTCTATCAACCCTACAAAATGGGGCCAGAGGGTTCCAAAAGAGCACTTTTTTTTTTTTTTTTGCAGAAATTGAAATGACTTAATACATTGATAAGCCGTGGCTGCTCTGGGAGGCTCATTTATAATCAAAGCTACATAATCCTTTCTTCTTTTCAAAGAAAGGAAATTCAATATGTTTATTGTTCAAGCTGTTTCATAGTAGTAAACATTTTATCTATGTTACATTCTCAACTGTTATGGTGAATAACATATATATATGCATAAGCATATTGCAAATGTAATATACACACATATGTATGTGTACATACATATGTATATATATGTGTGTCTATATATTATATATATTCACATATGAAAAAATGTATTTCATATTTAAGTCTTCCAGGATGTTTCACACACAATAGTAGACATACTTGATATTATTTTAACCTTGTATCCACAGATTTGGGTATGAAATGAATATAATCACTGCCTGGCAAGACAGTAATGTACAAAGGGTATTTCTTTAGCCAACACAGCAGAATTTATATGTTCACATGACTATGGTACATCTCTCTCAAAGTGATCCTTTTAAAAGGCAGCACAGTTGATGCAGTAGTTTCATCCTTCATCAGTAATATGTTGGGAATATGTTTAGGGAATCTATCACATATAAGATAATACATCATTAAGATAATTATCATCATCATTAATATGGCTGGAATAGTAAATATATATTGGTTTTAGCGGTCTAACAGAACTCCTTTACTCTGTTCTTCACTCCCACCTGACCCCTCCACCACTGACTAGCCCTCTCCTTAATAGTGAGGTCATCTTGTTATCAACATTCTGCCTCACAACCACAGTTGATTGGTCCAGCAGGGGGCTCCTGACCTTAGCTAGACCAATCAAACCCCTTCCTAGCATGTTTTTTAGCAAGAACTGGAAAAGGACCAAGTCAAGTTTAGCAACTAAAACTCTAAGAATGGTAAGATTTGGAAGCTGCCACTGTGACATTTCCTCACATATGAAAGCACTGGTCTTTCAGGAAGAAAGATGAAGAGTGCACTGGCATCTAAAAGCTAGCTACATCTCTGCCACTAATACCACCATCAACATACAGAAACAACAGGTTATATATGGAGCATCTGTGGAGCAGCATACTAAATGTTTTATGCTTGTTATCTCACGATATAAGTTTATAAATCTTGTACCATGGTCTTTAACTTCCATAAGCTTATAGTCTGCAAAGATGATTGAACATGAAAACAGATCATTTCAATAATATCACTAACGTCTATTAGAGTTATGTAATCCTGAGCAAAAGTGAGAAATATTGGATTGACTTAGTGGAGTCAATGAACGGGACCTTCTTGTAGGAAATCTCATCTAAGCTGAGTCTTTTTTTTTTTTTTTTTTAATGATAGTCACACAGAGAGAGAGAGAGAGAGAGGCAGAGACAGGCAGAGGGAGAAGCAGGCTCCATGCACCGGGAGCCCGACGTGGGATTCCTGGGTCTCCGGGATTGTGCCCCAGGCCAAAGGCAGGCGCCAAACCGCTGCGCCACCCAGGGATCCCTAAGCTGAGTCTTAAAGGATGGGTAGAACTGAGCTAAATAAGTAAATGGAGATAGAAGATGTCCTTGAACAGTGCATGAAGTCAAGAAACAGTGCCAAGAACATTTAGAATTGCTGAAGAGTTCACCAAGAAGTGAAATAGCAGGATCTGAGGTCAAGAGGGTTAGTTCCAGAAACGCCTGATTGGCCATGTTCTGACTAGATCCTTCTAGTAATCACTGTGCTCTAAAAGGCTTTTGAACAAGGCCAATAATACATTGGATTTGCAGTTTAAATTGATTACTGCCATCATGGTAAAAGATTTAAGATTTAAGATTTTATCAACATTTACCATGTTGATAACATGGTAAAAGAATTTAAAGGAGACTGAGGTAAGGAAAACCAGTTGGACAACTATTACAATAGTCCAGGAGAAAAACTAACAGTTCTTTAAATAGCATAGTGATAGTGAAAATGGAGATAGTCTCTATTTATCAAGTAAACTTTTAAGACACAGTAATTAATTAGATGGGGGAGAGAAGTTAATACTGAGGAAGTAAAAAAGTCCGATACCAAGATGTTACAGAGGTTCAGCCAAGATCCTGCTCCCTCCTTAGGGGGTAAGCGGGGACCCAAACTCAGGTCTTCTTATTCCCAAATCAATGGTTGTCAAGGCTGTCATGTCAGGCTGTCTGCCATGGCAGTTTAAGCATTTCCTGGATGCCTATTGCTAATGTTTTTTCTTCACTCAAGTATTCTTTATTAAATAGACACTGATAATACTGTGTAGATATCAGGAATAAGAGATGTATAAATTTAGATGTGTAAATCATGACTCCTATTTTTAAGGTGCTCAGGATGGTATACAGGCAGGCAGAAAATTACAATATCACATGACAGAAGGTAATATTCAGATGTGTACAAAAGGCTGTGAGAGAAAAAATATCATTGTATTATAAAGGCTTTATAGATGAAAGGATGTTTGATCACTTTGGTTTTAAGTTTTAGCAGGGCAAGAAACTGTATTCTTTCTGTTTACTCCTACATTCTTAGTGTTTAGCCACATTATTCTATAACATGTGTTTCAAACCATTAATATACATATCATATACAGACTCAAAATATTGATATTATTCATTTGAACTCCTAGGTAGCACAACCACAGAGCTAAGAAGACCTTTATAACCAGAAAACAATGGTTCCAATTTATAGTTTAAATATACTATGAAAATGCTCAGCAAAGGATAAGAAATAGGACCATTCTGATCTTCAGAAACATTTTGTCTTATATTGTGCTTAAATCTCACTTATTTTTAGCCAATAAATGAAGAAAACACAAAACCCTGTTCAGTTCCCTCACCATTGCATGAACAATTCAATCACATAATTTCACTGGTTAATTAGCAAGTGTTGAGCAATGATGTTGAGTGGTATTCATTCTTCTTCTATGCTCATGAAATCATTGGAATCAAGGTCAGGGATTATAAATCTATACGTTTTCCTTGATACCAAAGCACCAGACTCTGAATCTCCTCCTTTTTTTTTTTTTTAAGATTTTATTTATTTATTCATGAAAAGCACAGAGGGAGAGAGAGAGAGAGAGAGAGAGAGAGAGAGAGAGAGAGAGGCAGAGACACAGGCAGAGGGAGAAGCAGTTTCCATGCAGGGAGCCCGACGTGGGACTCGATCCCGGGTCTCCAGGATCACACCCTGGGCCCAAGGCAGGCACTAAACCACTGAGCCACCCGGGCTGCCCAAATCTCCTCCTTTTATCTACATTCTTGGGATGTCTGCTAGATGTCTGGTGCTTTGGCAATAATGTAAGGCAAGAGAGTGAAACAAGGTGAAATGTAGATATTCTAAGGCTACTTCAGGCCAAGAAATTCTCTTACTAATACTCCTAGCATTCCCATGTAATGATTTTCCTTTAAAGGAAGTAAAAATTTAGGGTTTTAGTCTTTACTTTTAGAAATAGAGTAAACTAACACAGTCTAGATGAGAGAGGGAGAGAGAGAAAAGCAAGGCTGGCTTCATAACCATGTGATCTGTGCTGCTGACTTAGAAGGGCCTCGCTCTTGGTTTAATGTTCTGCTGTTGCTGTCTTGACATTATGACTTTTTTTTAATTGTTTTTTTTTTAATTTATTTATGGTAGTCACAGAGAGAGAGAGAGAGAGAGAGAGAGAGGCAGACACACAGGCAGAGGGAGAAGCAGGCTCCATGCACCGGGAGCCCGACATGGGACTTGATCCCGGGTCTCCAGGATCGCGCCCTGCCAAAGGCCGGCGCTAAACCGGGGCGCCACCCAGGGATCCCTATGACTAACTTTTTTAACAAGAGGCCCTGTGTTTTAATTTTGCACTGGACCAGTCCTAGAATGCATATACTATACATTATTCAGTAAGTGAATAATTTCGTGAGTGAACACAACTTTTTCCTGAAAAAATAAGTTGGAGATTTCCAAGTAGGAAAGGAACATGGTAGGTATAAAATAAAATAAAATAAAATAAATAAAATAAAATAAAATAAAATAAAATAAAATAAAAATAAATAAATAAGTAAATAAATAAATAAAATAAATTGTGCAAGAGCACAGAAGAGAAAATGACTTCTATGATTTAGGCAGTGCAAGAGGTTTGGTTCATGGCTGGGGTCCATTAGGAAGAGATAAAGTTAGAAAAAAATAGATGATGAAAATATTGAAAGCTTTGGATTATATTATAAAGAGTTTAGACATTATTCTATGGCTTAAGTAATTTTTGTACTCCATTAAATAGGTAAATAACAAGGATCAGACATGAATTTTAGGAAGTTTCATCTGGATGGTAACAAACAGACTAATGGCTAGGTAGGTTTTATGGATTAAGCAGAGGAGGGATGTGCAGGAAGAAAAGTAATTTTCCCTCTACCCTTCTTAGTTCTTGGCTGATAACCATGTGATAGAAGACAGACTAACAAGAGAAAAATAGAATTTTATTGATATGCAGTTCGTGTACACATGGAAGATACCCAGGGAAAAATGAGTGACTCTCTGGAATGGCTTAAAACTCTGGCTTAAGTACAATCTTTACCTAAGACAAAAGGAGAAACGTATGTGGGTAAGGGAGAGATCATTTGTGGGGAGGTTACAATGAAGAGCACACTGAACAATGGTAAGCTTTGATATACAGGTTTAATTTGGTATATTTTCCATTGATAAGATTCTCTTGTAATTTATTCTTCTTTTCCTGATACATAGAAAGAGACTTCCTTACATGTGGAAATTTCCTTTATAAGTGCGAAAGTGACTTCTACTCTGTTTTCAGAGTTTTTCTTGTGTCTGGTATTTCTCAAAATAATCAGCTGAAAATAATCTTTATGCCAAAGAAGATGATTTTGGGGTGACATATTCTGCTAGCATTCACCTCTCAATCATGTTTTTCAGTTTTCACCCTGGTTTTACATACATTTCTTTCCTGGGTAACTGATTTTGTTAAATGCTATATTAGAAAATATATGCTTATTAAATTTTATTTTTTCAGATTTTTCATGCTAGAATATAAAAATAAAATTAGCTTTTTAAAAGTAACTGGCTTGTCTTTGCAATGAACTATACTTACATTGTTATTCATGATGATTCAACTCTTTTAAAGTTCAAACAAGCACATTCTTATTTTGTATCTGTTCACAAACATTGTTTTTATTCTATATAGTAGTTTATTTGGAGAGTTCCCTGTTATAAGTCAGCCCCCCCAAAAGACTCAGCTACACTCAGTAGCTGTCTCCAGTTAAAGGTTTAATAATCATCTTAAACTTAACATAATCAGAAGGAGCACCATATTTTCACTCTCAAATCTGCTTTACCATAGTCCTCCCCATCTCAATCAATAGCAGCTCCATCACTGCCAATAGCTTCAGCCAAAAGTCTTGGAGACATCCTTGACTCCTCAGTGTCTTTACATTCCACATCCAATCAGTAGATCCAGGTGGTTCAACCTGCTAAAATATATTCAGACTGTAATTAAACTTTTAGAAACTGACCTAAAAACAAAGTTTAAAATATTTAATATTATTATAGAAGTAAATCTGAGAACTTTTACCTTTGATTGAGAACTTTGGATGCTAAAACTTAAGAGAAAAGTAAAGGCAGTCTTATCCTAATCTTTCAAAGAGGGGATTTAGGCCATATTATCTGTGGTAGATTAAAGAATAAATAGATATTTGTGTATTAAAAAATACACAAAGTTGTTTAGGTTGAACCATGAAATTGTCATTTTTTTGGGTCAATATGATTGAATGTGGGTGAATTCATATGGTTTAATGAAATATAATTTTCTACCAACCTAGAGAAAATGAGATAGTAAGTGTAGTGTGCTTATATATGGAAGTAATCATCTGAAGAAATAAAATAAATATTAACAATTGCATGTGGACAGCAAGATAATTTATAGTTAAAACTTTCAATTTTTTGAGAATTAAAAGAATACTCATCTGTGGGATTATTATATTTAAGGACTTGGGGAACTCTTCTGTGTACAGATATTTAAGCAGTCCCTTGATGTGAGTTTCATTCTTCACTCCTGTCCTGTATTCATCTGCCATCTCTGCACCCAGAAATACTCACTGTTTCAAGTGGACACGGTGGCCTCCTCCTAGGCTATCACCCTTCAGCTTGTCTCCACAACTATACTTTGCTCTGTCCTCATTCAGCATTCAACACTCTCCCTCTGCCTGCCTTCAGTCATGAATTTGTTGATACCCTTCATCTATTGATGCCTCCATTATCTTTACAATTACTTCAAGTTAATTTCAAGTGATTAATTTGTATCCTGGCCTGCCATGTCTTCCAGTAAAAAAGGCAGGCAAAGTATGAGCTCCCACATTTGTCCTTTGCAATTCTAGATGTGGGTTGTATGGAGAAATAAGATGGAATCCATAGCAAAGTGAAAATATCATTTTAAAATAAAATATATTTAATCTTAGGCAATATACTTAAATCTCTCCAGACAGACTTCCTTATACATTCCATAAATAGCCTGAATTACATGATCTCTGAAACCTTTTCTAGTCTTAAGATTCCATGATTTTGTAGGTTTTTATGTTATATAAAGTTATGTAAGAATATATGAAAATGATACTCTCTAAGTCCACTAGTCCATGAGCTCCTAAAAGGCAGGTGCATTTTCTTCTTCACTTTTCTGTATCTCATACCTAGAGTACTGTCATGTCTTTAACAATGATATTTAACAAATATTTGTTAAATGAATAAAAAATATAATATTTTATCACTTATAGTTTATATAAATTTTATATAGTTATTATACCCAATAAATACTCATTATGCCTTTAATATTATGAAGTTCTCTCTATTAGTTAGTGGGACTGTAGAGAAAAGGTATGATATGTGCCCTTAAGTACAGCATATTCTTCCAGAAAAATAATAGAGAAACAAATACACATACAGAGTACAGAATATTGTCATGTATGAAGTAATACGATATAGGAGAAAGAGTATGAGCTTTGAAGTCAGAAAAATTTGGAGCCAGAAAAACCTAAACCTTGCTGTTTGGCTACTCTGTCAGCTTGGAAAGCTTACTTGGCTTCTAGAGATCATACTTTTGTTTCAGAAATGTTATGAGGATTATATTATATAATATATCCAAACAACCTCACACATTGTAGGTGCCCCAAAATTCTATCATTATTAATATTATTACCAATGTACATACAGTTGGGAAAAAATCTAGTGTGAATGAATTAGGAACAGCTTTTCAGATGGGTTGATCTTGAGCTGATTCTTGAAAGACAAGAAGAAATAAATGAGGCAGGAAAAAGCAGATAATTAATCCTGGGCAGAGGAAAGAGCATGTGTGCCTTGTGAGGTCATAGGTGTTCATGGCAAGTAGTCCTGTTTGGCTCCAGCAAAGTAAAAGCTACCTGCAGGAGTCGTTCAAAGAGCAGATGGAGGAGGGAGTGAGCTCAGGGACTCCTCGGTCTGTGCCTTCTTTCTTCCTTCTGTACTTCCTGGGCAGAGGGCACTTCAGTGATTTCCTGTCCTAGTAACTAAGAGTTCTTTCATTTGGAGAAGAACATAATGTCATATTCTTTTCCACACACATATTTTCAAACTTTGAAAGTTATCGTTGGTAAGAGGAAAACAAAGCTAGCTATTAGTGACGGTTGTGTTCTGGATGCTTTTGTCTCTAGAGCAACATGAGAGCTAATCAGGGAGACATCTTTTCCTTAAAGTAATGTTATCTACTTTGGGCACTGCAACTCTGTACTTGCAGACAGCACTAATTTCCAGTGGTATCTCCTTGGAAGTATCCCATGCCTTTATTGTCCTTTTGTTCTATCTGTTGGGTGGTGCAGTACTTAATTCCACCTTTCAGGCAACCAATGCATTGGACTGTTTGAGAAGTTAGTTCTAATGTATTACATTCAGGACAAAATAATCCTTGAAACAATCCAAACCTCTTTCCTCCTCCCTTTATAGCAATGCTCACAGACATGAGGAGGGAGCAGGTAGGAAGTCTCCTCTCTAAACACCTTGTTCTTGAAGGTTTACCAGAAGGCAGCTGATGAAGAAGAAAGGGTGAAAGTTAGGGCTTCAATGATGCTTTTACATACACAATCAATTCACTCCTCCTAACTTCCCTTCAAGGTATACATTCTTACCCTCATTCAACAGAGAGAGAACTGAGGCTCAGAGAGACTAAGTGGTATGTCCAAGGCCACTCAGATAGTGGTCGGACAGGTATTTAGACACAGGGTTGTCTAGCTCCAAAATTGATGTTCTTTCATTATCATGTGCTCTCCCCTTTCCCTGGCTAGTTACAACTTACTGTATTTTACCAATTACAAGACACATTTTTTTTTTGACATTATGAGCCTATCTGTAAAGGACATACATAGTGTGCTACCATTGCTGTTAGGAAAAGAGAGTTGTAACTATATGTCACTGCTTGTGTGTGCACAACCTTGGGTGTTGTTCTTAAAGCATGATTGATCATTGCAGTCCCTTGATATTTTCAACACAAGTCAGTTAAGGAACATTTAACAAAAGGGTGAGTCTTAGTTGTTTTCTGAAAACCTTCCCTGATAATATGGTAAAATCAATAAATCACTACCATTATAACACGTAGAATGAGAGTCTGGGGCTTGGGAGAAAATCTCAAAGAATATATCACCTTCCAGAAATGCTGCAGCACTGATGCACTTGATGACACAAGAATATTGTACAGAAAGCAGTAATTAAAGATTCTTGGGCCAAAGTTATTCGGAATAGTCAAACTGGTTTTATTCCTATTGTTATTGTATTTTTGCTTGTATTACTATTTACATTTATTTTCTTATTATGTAAAATTGCTATATGCTAAAAATGTGTGTTCAAAACACCCCACGTGGTCCTTGGGTCCAGTCATGAGTTTGCTGTCCCTCTTTAGCCAGATGTGTTTCCCAGAACAAGGTCTGACTATGACAAAATTAGCTGCCATGTTTTTGAGATCTTATTATCTTTCAAGTAGTGTGCTGCAGCGTAAATTATGCCCTTTAATCTTAACAACAACCTTGTCAAGTAGCTATTGTCTCCATGATTTTACAGAAGAGGAGATAAGAATTAGGGAGGTTATATAATTTACCCACGTTCATTGCCACTAGGAAGACAGGATTTTAACTAAGGATCTTTAGACTTAACAATCTTTCTGTTAAACATCACATTCTTTTACTTTTCAAATTTTTTTGGACATGACACTGGAGGTACAGCGCTTTCCAGAGCACACGCAAGTACTAGTCAGTTTCTGGCTAATTAAATAACACATTTCTGTTTTGCCAACTGAAGGAAGAAGGCAAGAGTACCCAGAGCAACAGCAGGTGATTAAGTAAAGACTCCCACCTTTTTTTTTTTTTTTTTTTTTTTTAGCACAGGGGAATCAGGTAGACCTTGGAGTCAAACATACCTAGGTTTGAATCTCTAATAAGCCACTCATGGACTGCAAGAACTTGGCCAGTCATGTAGCCTCTCATAGTCTCATTTTTATGTAAAAAGGGTATGATAATCACAAGTCAGCAGGGTTTTTGATTGCCTTAGAGGAGATGATGAATATGATTTTGTCACACTTAGCACACTGAGTAGCACAAAGTCACCATGGGGAGACAGTTCTCTTTTCCCTTTTCATGGAGTTAGTTTTGGGCTGCGTATCTCAGTCTAAAATTAGTCTTAGTTTTTTTTTTTTTTTTTCAAGAAAGTTAAATTGGCTAAGGAAAATTATTTTCTATTTATTCTGCTCCAAAACTGGGTGGCACATGTAATCTTTTATTTATTCAACACATATTCATTCAGCACAGTGATATGCCACACAATGTGCTGGGCATCAATATAAAAAGAAAAAAAAAAGAAAAAACAAGAGCTTTGGCATCAGGATGTCTTATGATAGCCCTGACTCTGTCACATGGTATAATTGTGGACAATTAGTTCATTTTTCTGAACCTCACCTTGGTTATATAAAGTGAATAATGTTATTTTTTCCAGGGTAGCTATAAGGATTGGAAGAGATAATAAAAATAAAAGTGTTTTTCACTAAGAAAGTGTTAGTGTAATAGCTAGTTCCTCTGACCTTGATAGTCTTGGGTAGAATCAAACTACCAGTTAGAATCAAACTAGTTTGATGAGTTGCAAACCAGCTGATGGTATGTTGGCAAAAGCTTAACAATGGACTCTTTGCATGGGGTGGGGGGAGGGGTGAATCTCTGGTGTAGTGTTTGATGATTTCCAATGTGTAAAACTTTCCAGGCAGTTCCAGCCTACCACTGACTTGTGTTTCTCTTTCTTCACCTTGACAGCACACAGGCTTATCCCCTGGTTTCCCATGTAAGGTAGTATATTCACAGGTTCCAGAGATTTGGGTATGGACATCTTTGGGGCCATTCTTCTGCCTACCACAAATGGCAACCATTTATTATGCTTTCTGTGCATTAACTTATCCTCTCAGCAACTCAGACTCTTATTCCCCATTTTGTGGATGAAGAAACTGTGGCTCAGAGAGGTGAGCTTGCCAAAAGTGACCTAGCCAGCCAGTGTCAAACAGGTTTGAACTGAAGTCATTTAATTCCTGAGTCCGTGTTCTTACCCATCTCCTTCTGCTGTCTCCCCTGTCAAGGATTCAATAAACTAGTTCCCTGGTTTAGCAGAGAATTTCCATGGAAACAGTCGGATTGCTGTGGTGGTGGTGATGGAAGAGAGATTTATTCTGAGGTGCATGATGTGATTTAGAGTGGATGCTAAAAGTAAAAATTGATTTGGGTTGCATATCTGGTCAATGGTGGATGCCCTTCCTAACACTAACTAAAACCACTAAGAGGGTTTCTAGGCTTTAGCTAAGGTGATTTCATGAAGCTTTGTTCACCACAGTTACACATAGAAAAACAAATGCAAACAAACAAAAATCAGTGAAAATTAAATGAATGCTCTCCAAATAGCTGTATTGGAACCCAAAGCTGTCTTACAGAGCAAAAAAAAAAAAAAAAAAAAAAAAAAACAGGGAAAATAGAGTAAATTCTACCTTTAATCTCAGCCAGATTTATTGTCATCTTGGAGAGAAAGGGAAGGCTTAGAAAAACCATGACTTGTAAAGCCATTTTCTGAAAAACAGCCCAGACACTCCTTAAGAAAATAGGTTAACTGAATTTTCATGAGAATGGTCCATGATGCTGAGATTCTATGGTCAACAGGAAAAAGTGACCATGACAGAAAGACCAAAATGAATGTAGCTGTAGAGATATCTTGTTTTATTATCACATCTATTCTCATTGTTCTTTTACATTTCAGACCTCACTCTCCATTATATTTTGAGGACAGGAACTAACTTATTCAGTTTGTATCCATATCAGTTAGCCTACTGTTTAACAGGTTTCGGAACATGCTTCAATATTGGTAGAGTGCAAATGAATATTACATCACCCTTGTGGAGTGGTTCCAATATGTAATCTGTGGATTGGTAGACCTAGCATCATCAGAGGAGATCGGAAAAATACAGGTTACCTACATTTATCACAGAGATTTTCAAGTATAAGATACACGGAGCCCAGATTCTTCCATTTTTATAAAACTGTGCAGGAGATTATGAAATGCACCAAAGTTGTAGCACAAACAGCTACTCCTATTTGCAAATCCATAGGCAACATGCTAGACTCACACTTATTAAATCACACTTGAGTTAATATCCCCAATGAAAAGAGCAAAAGAAGAAATTCTTTCATTATTATGGGCCTCCTATGTGCCTCAAACTGGGCCAGGGGAAGTCAGGAATAGAAGAATGATAATCTTTTTCTCTGAAACATAAAATTACTCTAGAAAACTAAGGATATCTTTATGACTCAAATCTGTCATTGTCTGTTGGGCTGGTAAGTAACTTAGGAAACTTCAGGTAATAACTTGTGTTAAAGAGGGAGGTTAAAAGTGTTGATTTGGTTCAAGGTCAATGCAAACTTATGGCAGGAATGGAAGATTGGTACCAGTTACCATCGAAGGTGGTGCAGCCTGACCAGACCTTGTTTATGTCAGGGAGCAGTGTTCTCGCTGTAGACATTGAGGCATGAGCAGCAGCATGAGCACCACTCACACAATTTGGCTTATATACTTTTAGCAGGAGCAAGACTACAGTTCTGGGTCTTAATATTGATGTGATAAGACTGTGGTCACAAAGCCAGAGCAGAAAATGGAGGAAATCAGATTAAAAAAAAAAAAAAAAACTGGCTGGCAAAGAAAGCTGATGTATGGATCTCATAATATGTAAGTGTGCCCTCTAATAATTCCTAAATACCTACAACCACAGAGATATTGTTGTTATTGTTCTTGCTCATAGTATGGATAGAAAAACCTTGGCTATAATAAACAATGAGAATAACAAATAAATATAAAGAAATAGATAATAAACACAATAGATAATAAACACAATACTGCATGACATGATGTAGTCTCTAAATTCAATATGAGTTCATTCCCAGAAGATATGGACAAAAAAAATAATGTGAAACAGATAAAAAATAAAAGTAGCAGGCAATGAAAGAACTGTTTTATTAACAAGTGGACAAGCATTTGATACCTTAGTGCCTAATCTGGAATTCATCTTTTAAGTCAACACTCCATCCATAAAATGTGGTTCAATGAATGGCCTGAACTGTGAACATAAGGGCAGAAGGGACAGTGTTTCTCACTACATGGCCTGTTATCATTTCCTTCCTCTTGGCATCTTCTAGGTGCTAGTGTTCTTATATATTGGAGATACCATTAAAAGAAGACAACATCCCTGCTTTATTTTTCACCAGAGGACTCAATACTAGTTGATATTTTATTATAAATTCATTATTTTCAATTGTTTGCCGTAGTGCCCCACACAAAAGTAAGCTCTGCGAGGAAAAGGACTTTTCTTGCTCACCACTCTATTCTCAATGGATTTTGTAAACCCTACTCATCAACTATTAGTTGAATAGATGAAGAAATGACTGAGTGAATAATATGAGTGGGCATAAAGTGATTAAACGGGAAATTCTGAGTTTCTTTTGAGCTATTATCTGAAGGGATAGCTTATCGAGCATAAAACCTATAAGGAATAGTGTCACTGGTCATATAAGATATTTACTTGATATTTTCACACCAAACAGAAAATGACTCTTGATGCAAAAATGGAATATAAAATCTCTCAGCTTAAAACCATGCACTAGGGGAGTGGGACAAGATTGCAGAAGAGTAGGGTCCCCAAGTCACCTGTCCCCACCAACTTACCTGGATAACTTTCAAATCATCCTGAAAACCTATGAATTCAGCCTGAGATTTAAAGAGAGAACAGCTGGAATGCTACAGTGAGAAGAGTTGGCGCTTCTATCAAGATAGGAAGACGGAAAAATAAAGAAATAAAAAAGCATCCAAGGGGGAGGGGCCCCGGGAGGAGCCGGGCTAAGACCGGGGCGAGTGTCCCCAGGACAGGAAAGTCCCGCCCGGGAGAAGCAGGAGCTTTACCAACCTTCCCGGACAGAAAGGGGCTCGCAGGGAGCTCGGGCAGGATCCCAGGAGGGGCAGTGGAGCCCCCAGGTTCCCGGGGTCACTAACAGAGGAAGCGCGCCCTGTGGGGGAGAGAGCCACACCCCGCAGGCCCAGTCCGGTAAAGGGCTGCAGCGTGCCCAGCGGGGCCCGCGGGGGGAGCTCAGGCCGCGGCTCTGCGGGAGGGGGCTGCGCGGCCCGGGAACACGATTCCAGTGGCGCAGGCCCTGGAGCCCAGGGCGCTGGGGGACACAGCCCAGGATCCTATGCTCCCCCTGGGACAGGAGGAGCGGGGAGGACACAGGACAACGAGGACACTCCTGCCGCCGGGTGGCCCGGAGCTGTGCAGATCGGCGTCCCCACCCCCAGAGCATCCAGGCCCCTGCGGTCTGGGAGCTGCCGTAGTTACTGCGGGAGCTGACTCCAGGGCTGGGGAGCTGGCCGCCGCCACTGTAGTTGTTCCTCTTGGTGTCACCCTGTGCCCGGGACGGAGCAGGGCCACCAGGAAACAGGGGCCTCACGGAGTCAACAGCTCCCACTAAGCCGTGTACCTGGCAGGGGGCGGGGCAGCTCCCCCAGGTACACACACCTGAGAACCAGCACAGCAGGCCCCTCCCCCAGAAGACCAGCTGGAGGGACAGAGGAAGAGCGAGTTCTGGACTGAGCAGCGCTGGAAACCTCCAGGGGAAGTCAAGGGACTTACAGTATATAGAATCAGAGGATACCCCTCCTTTTTTTGTTGTTGTTTTCTGTTTTGCTTTTGTTTTGTTTTGTTTTGTTTTGTTTGCTTTTGGTTTTTGTTCTTTGTTTTCCCCTTTTCTCTTTTTTTTTCACTCCTTTTTCTACTACAACTTATTTTTAGCCACTCTGCACTAAGCAAAATGACTAGAAGGAAGAACTCGTCACAAAAGAAAGAATCAGAAACCATACTCTCTCCCACAGAGTTACAGAATTTGGGTTACAATTCGATGTCAGAAAGCCAAATCAGAAGCACAATTATAAAGCTACTGGTGGCTCTGGAAAAAAGCATAAAGGAGTCAAGAGACTTCATGAATGCAGAATTTAGATCTAATCAAGCCGAAATTAAAAATCAATTAAATGAGATGCAATCCAAACAGATGCGGTCCTAATGACAAAGGTTAATGAGGTAGAAGAACGAATGAGTGACATAGAAGACAAGTTGATGGCAAGGACGGAAGCTGAGGGAGGAAAAAAGAGAAAAACAAAAGATCACGAGGAAAGGTTAAGGGAAATAAATGACAGCCTCAGAAGGAAAGTCTACATTTAATGGGGTTCCAGAGGGCGCCGAAAGGGACAGAGGACCAGAAAGTATATTTGAACAAATCATAGCTGAGAACTTCCCTAACTTGGGAAGGGAAACAGGCATTCAGATCCAGGAGATAGAGAGACTCCCCCACCCCCAAAATCAATAAAAACCATTCAACACCCTGACATTTAATAGTGAAACTTGCAAATTCCAAAGACAAAGAGAAGACCCTTAAAGCAGCAAGAGACAAGCAATCCCTAACCTTTATGGGGAGAAATATTAGGTTAACAGCAGACCTCTCCACAGAGACCTGGCAGGCCAGAAAAGGCTGGCAGGATATATTCAGGGTCCTAAAAGAGAAAAACATGCAGCCAAGAATATTCTATCTAGCAAGGCTCTCATTCAGAATAGAAGGAGAGATAAAGAGCTTCCAAGATAGGCAGAAACGGAAAGAATATGTGACCACCAAACCAGCTCTGCAAGAAATATTAAGGGGGACTCTGTCAAATGAAGAGGAAGTTCAAGGAAATAATCCACAAAACAGGGATAGAATAGGTATCATGGTGACACCATAATGCTTTGAAACTAGAACTCAATCACAAGAAGAAATTTGGAAGGAATTCAAACACGTGGAGGTTAAAGACCATCCTGCTAAAAGATGGAAGGGTCAACCAGGAAATTAGAGAAGAATTAAAAAGATTCATGGAAACTAATGAGAATGAAGATAGAACAGTTCAAAATCTTTGATATACAGCAAAAGCAGTCCTGAGAGGGAAATACATTGCAATACAAGCATCCGTCAAAAAACTGGAAAGAACTCAAATACAAAAGCTAACTTTGCACTTAAAGGAACTGGAGAAAGAACAGTAAATAAAACTTACACCCAGCAGAAGAAGACAGTTAATAAAGATTTGAGCAGAACTCAATGAAATAGAGACCAGAAGAACTGTGGAACAGTTCAACAAAACCGGGAGTTGGTTCTTTGAAAGAATTAATAAGATAGATAAACCATTAGCCAGCCTTATTAAAAACAAAAGAGAAAAGACTCAAATTAATAAAATCACAAATGAAAAAGGAGAGATCACCACCAATACCAAGGAGGTACAAACTATTTTAAAAACTTATTATGAGCAGCTATATGCCAATAAATTAGGTGATATAGAAGAAATGGATGCATTTCTGGAAAGCCACAAACTACCAAAACTGGAACAGGAAGAAGTAGAAAACCTGAACAGGCCAATAACCAGGGAGGAAATTGAAGCAGTCTTCAAAAACCTCCCAAGACACAAAACTCCAGGGCCAGATGGCGTCCCAAGGGAATTCTATCAAACGTTTAAAGAAGAAACCATACCTATTCTACTAAAGCTGTTCAGAAAGATAGAAAGAGATGGAATACCTCCAAACTCGTTCTATGAGGCCAGCATCACCTTAATTCCAAAACCAGACAAAGACCCCCCCAAAAAGGAGAATTGTAGACCAATATCCCTGATGAACACAGATGCAAAAATTCTCAACAAGATACTAGCTAATAGGATCCAACAGTATATTAAGAAGATTATTCACCATAACCAAGTGGGATTTATCCCTGGGATGCAGGACTGGTTCAACACTCATAAAGTAATCAATGTGATAGATCATATAAGCAAGAGAAAAAACAAGAACCATAGGATCCTCTCAATAGATGGAGAGAAAGCATTTGACAAAATACAGCATCCATTCCTGATCAAAACTCATCAGAGTGTAGGGATAGAGGGGACATTCCTCAGCATCTTAAAATCCATCTACGAAAAGCCCACAGAAACATCATTCTCAATGGGGAAACACTAGGAGACTTTCCCTTAAGATCAGGAGCACAACAGGGATGTCCACTCTCACCACTGCTATTCCACTTAGTACTAGAAGTCCTAGCCCCAGCAATCAGGCAACAAAAGGAAATCAAAGGCCTTCAAATTGGCAAAGAAGAAGCCAAACTCTCCCTCTTTGAAGATGACATGATACTGTACATAGAAAACCCAAAAGACTCCACCCCAAGATTGATAGAACTCATACAGCAATTCGGCAGTGAGGCAGGATACAAAATCAATGCCCAAAAGTCAGTGGCATTTCTATACACTAACAATGAAACTGAAGAAAGAGAAATTAAGGAGTCAATCCCACTTACAATTGCACTCAAAAGCATAAGATACCTAGGAATAAACCTAACCAAAGAGGTAAAGGATCTATACCCTAAAAACTACAGAACCCTTCTGAAAGAAATTGAGGAAGACACAAAGAGATGGAAAAATATTCCATGCTCATGGATTGGAAGAATTAATATTGTGAAAATGTCAATGTTACCCAGGGCAATGAATACCTTCAATGCAATCCCTATCAAAATACCATGGACTTTCTTCAGAGAGTTGGAACAAATCATCCTAAGATTTGTGTGGAATCAGAAAAGGCCCCAAATAGCCAGGGGAATATTAAAAAAGAAAACCATAGCTGGGGCATCACAATGCCAGATTTCAGGTTGTACTACAAAGCTGTGATCATCAAGACAATGTGGTACTGTCACAAAAATAGACACATAGATCAATGGAACAGAATAGAGAATCCAGAAATGGCCCCTAATTAGTCCAACTAATATTTGACAAAGCAGGAAAGACTATCCACTGGAAAAAAGGCAGTCTCTTCAATCAATGGTACTGGGAAAATTGGACATCCACATGCAGAAGAATGAAACTAGACCATCCTCTTATACCAGACACAAAGATAAACTCAAAATGGATGAAAGATCTAAATGTGAGACAGAAATTCATCAAAATCCTAGAGGAGAACACAGGCAACACCCTTTTTGAACTTGGCCACAGCAACTTCTTGCAAGCACATCTATGAAGGCAAGGGAAACAAAAGCAAAAATGAATTATTGGGACTTCATCAAGATACGAAGCTTCTGCACAGCAAAAGAAGCAGTCAACAAAACTAAAAGACAACCTACAGAATGGGAGAAGATATTTGCAAATGACCTATCAGATAAAGGGCTAGTATCCAAGATCTATAAAGAACTTATGAAACTCAACAGCAAAGAAACAAACAATCCATCCATGAAATGGGCAAAAGACATGAATAGAAATCTCACAGAGGAAGACATAGACATGGCCAACAAGCACATGAGAAAATGCTCTGCATCACTTGCCATCAGGGAAATACAAATCAAAACCACAATGAGATACCACCTCACACCAGTGAGAATGGGGAAAATTAACGAGGCAGGAAACAACAAATGTTGGAGAGAATGTGGAGAAAGGGGAACCCTCTTACACTGTTGGTGAGAATGTGAACTGGTGCAGCCACTCTGGAAAACTGTATGGAGGTTCCTCAAAGGGTTATAAATAGAGCTACCCTACAATCCAGCAATTGCAGTACTGGGGATTTACCCCAAAGATACAGATGCAGTGAAACGCCGGGACACCTGCACCCCGATGTTTCTAGCAGCAATGTCCACAATAGCCAAACTGTGGAAGGAGCCTCGGTGTCCATCGAAAGATGAATGGATAAAGAAGATGTGGTCTATGTATACAATGGAATATTACTCAGCCATTAGAAACGACAAATACCCACCATTTGCTTCGATGTGGATGGAACTGGAGGGTAATATGCTGAGTGAAATAAGTCAATCGGAGAAGGACAAACATTATATGGTCTCATTCATTTGGGGAATATAAAAAATAGTGAAAGGGAATAAAGGGGAAAGGAGAGAAAATGAGTGAAAATATCAGTGAATTTGACAGAACATGAGAGACTCCTAACTCTGGGAAATGAACAAGGGGTAGTGGAAGGGGAGGTGGGCGGGGGGTTGGGGTGACTGGGTGACAGGCACTGAGGGGGGCACTTGACAGGATGAGCACTGGGTGATATGCTATATGTTGGCAAATTGAACTCAAATTAAAAAAAAAAACATGTACTAGTCAATATAGTCTACGTTAAATGTGGTAAAAATAAACTTCACAGTTTAGCCACTTAAAATAAAATATAACTTGTTTTTCATATCACAGCCCCTTGAGCAGTTCTCCTAAAAGCTGTGATTTGGAAATCTAAGCTCTTTCCATACGTGGCTCTACCATCTTTAACCTTTTCTTCTCAAGGCTTTAAGATGCAGATAGAGCGGGGAAGCTACATGGGACATGTTGGCCAGGACTTGAAACAATGTACATGGTTTCCATCCCTATTACATTTGCCTGGTCTCATTGAGTGGTAAGAGTTCTATACACTATAGTCATCTTGTGTGCCAAGGAGGAAAATTAAGTGATTTGGTGAGCACATGCCATTTTCTCATTTTACATTTCCAACACTGAGTTTAAAAATAAGTAGAGTGGTGGTTTGTCTAGCCATAGCCAACACCTATAGAAAATAGAGATAGGAAATAAAATAGTCAAAAGAAATCCTTGCATAAAGATCCAATAACAGATATTAATTAACTCAGCCACTAGGATATATGAAGTTATTACTATGTACCACTGTTCCCATTCTCTAGAAGGGAAAATAAATGAGCCATTATGAAGTAAGATGAGTACCTTGATAGAGAAATATAACATGTTGTGTAAAAACTTTAGTAATATTTTAAAATAATAATTACTAACATTTTGAGCACTTCAAACTCCTAAAGGTATTACTGTATTTATTTTTTACAATGCTAAAACAGACTCTGTTACAATTGTTTTACAGCTGGGTAAACTAAGGCTTCGAGAAAGACCGCAACTTGCTCAAGGTTACACAGTAATTAATGGACTTTGCATAATGGAATAAGCAATGATTAGCCCTGTAATGAAAGTTTTCTTTTTTTAAGATTTTATTTATTCATTCATGAGAGATACAGAGGGAGGCAGAGGCATAGGCAGGAGAAGTAGGCTTCCTCTGGGGAGCCCATTGTGGGACTCAATCCCAGGACCCCAGGATCACACCCTGAGCCAAAGGCAGAAGCTCAACCGCTGAGCCACCAGGCATCCCTGAAAGTTTTCAATATAAGAACTGCATGGTTTCGTCCCAGAATAAATGGGGATGTGTTTTGGATTTTCTCTCAGGAGAAAATCCCCATGAGGTGAGCCTGAGACTATTCCATGACGACACAGAGATTATCACCAGCTCCTAAATGAAGAACTAGAGGTGACAGCAGAACCCACTATATACATCCCCTTAGTCTGCTGCAGAGAGGTCTAAAAATAAAGCTCCCAGAGTTCCCATTCCAGAGGGTGGGTCCTACCTATTTAAACAATTATTTTTGTTTTCTGTAGTTCCAACTTAAAAAATCTCAGTCACTGCAAAAGTCTCTCATTTTCTCTTCCTCCCTCTACCTAATTTATCTTATCCCTCTCCCTAGAGAGAGAAGTAAAGCAAAGCAGGTGTTCCATCTGAAATCTGTCCTTTATGCTGGAATGTGCTGTGCCTGGCAATGTGGTTGCATATCCACATAGACAAATAAGAAAACATTTGTGAATGCATGCAGTCCCATTGCAAGTAAATAAATTTTATGCTCAGCTCAAGTAATTTATTGTTTTGGTGATTGGTGTAGGAATTAGTAAACAATTTAACTTATATTTATGATATTCTTAATATAAAAACCATTATTTTTCCACATTAAAAAGCAAAACAAAATAGCTAGAGTTCTGCCTATCTTTAGTATGACCTGCCTCCCCAGCCCTCCAGCTCCTTTGCTAAAATTTAAATTCCTAGGCAATGTTAGTTTCCCACCAAGGCAAAAAAAAAAAAAAAAAAAAAATGTTTCAATAATTGCTCTGCAAATTAGAGAAGCTAGCTAGGATAGGATACTCAACTTGGATATTTTCCATTGCCATAATCTGGAAATAACCTATTTAATGAGAATAATATAATGAGGCTGGGTAACAATTTCATCCTTGAGCCAAAGTTTCATTTTTCTCTCCATGGGATGGATTAAAGAGGTGGATTGAGCAAGGAGCTCACCTGGCGAACCCACTGTTTTTGCAGATGTAAGTGGCACGCAGCTGGCTTTAACTGCTGTGATTTGCTAACCCGTATGTGGTAGAACATGAATTAAAGAGGAGCTAAAACTGGGGAGTGGGAAATGCAATTTTTAGCACAGCCTCACTGTCAGCAATGGGAATTGCTTTTCTAACACTGAGATTATCCTTGATGAAAACATTCTTCGACATGCTCAACATTGCCTTGGGATAAATTCTTCCGGAAACCATGGAACGCTTCCTCATCATTTTGCAGTTTTATGGCATTTTATTGTCTACTTTCTGGAATGTTATGAAGCTTATGTACCATCCTCTGCTGTTTCCTGAGTGGCATAACCAGGGGGTTCACAAGTAAAGAGACTGAGATCATTTAATTCAAATTAAATACTTCTTCGAGCATGTGTTAGGCACTAGGGAGACAAGAACAATTAAATTTTTTAAAAAAGTATAATAGGCAAAGCCTACATTTTAGTCAGGCAAAAAAGAGTCCTTAACCTATGCCCACCTCATGCCATCTATGAGAATGTGGGGAATTTACTTAAATTCTCTCAGGCCAAGGGCTCAGTTTCCCTCTATGCAAAATGGGAATAATAACACTTACTCGCACCATGTTATAAGGATAAGTAATGTGTGCAGAATGTCTGATACAGAGTAGACACCACGGTATGGAGCTGTTATAATAGACACTGGTCAGGAATTCAAGAAGAGGATAAAATTAGTGGAGAATCTGGGAGCACAGAATTATGGGGAGGAGAAGAGTGTGATTTCATGGCTACTACAGAGCCCCAGGTGGTAAACTGGGTCTCACTGAGGATATCAGCTCTGAGGATTAAACTACTTTAGGAAGGCCACAATGATATCCAAGAGGAGCTCATTCAGTAAGGTTAACAGGGAGACAGGAAGAAGATGGATTGGGCTAACTACTAATGATTTGTCCATTTTTCTCTATGTTTATTTCTATGAATTTGTACTTTAAAATGCCCAATAATTTTATAGACCAATTTATGCTCTTTATTGGAAGACACCAAAAAGGACTTAAAATGCATGTGTGTGAGTGTGTGTGAACACCACAAACTTCTGGGCCAACCTCAAAATCCAGGTGCATAGCACATATATGGGGATGTGTTTTGGAAAGGTAGCCTTTTTTTTTTTTTTTTTTCACACGAAGCCTGACATCTTACCTAAACTGAGCTAGCTAAATTCTGCTTTACAGGAGCTGATGGCAGAAGGTGGGGAGGGTTCTTGAGAATGGATCACAGTCTGCTTCTCTGGAATCTAGAGATTCACAGCTTGTCCCGAAGGCAGTCAGAATACACAATGACATGCTTTGACAAACAAACTAACAACAAACTTGAAGCATATTTGGACCCTCAGGTGAAATCAATTAAACACAAAAATGATTTTCTCAAAATTTCAAAATTGTTTAGTTTAATTTTTACATATTATATATTAAACCATGTGTTTGGATCCAGATTAAAGTTTGGAACAAATGGAATAGTTTGTACATAAAATATGGTTATAAAGCCATTTTAACATTTTGCATAATAAAGTAAAACACAACATAATGCTATGAATGGTATAAAAGATTCAATTACATTAAATACAGGATTGAATGGTTGCATTACAAATGAAAAACCATAGTTTTTATTTGGTCTGAGCAAAAAGAGCAAACATACAGACTATGATAGTTATTCTATACACAAACACCAGACTGAGAAAAATCCCACATGATTTTGAGGCTGTCATTTTCAAGTATGTGAATAATAATCAGTGCAAATAAGTATTGACTTTAAAAGGCTAAACAATATCACAGCTAATCTGAACTAAAGCTATTAATTTTAGAAATGTCTAAAGCGGCTTGGGCAGAGGATTGGAGCCATTGTGTTACATCTTCGCTTAAGTTACTTTCCTTCTGCAATTTATGTGGTCATCTTTTTTAATGTGGAATGTTATTAGCAAGTAACATGCTATCTTATCACAGAAACGCTAAAAGAAAAACAAGAACAAATAAATTGTCAAAAAAGCCAGAGGAGCCAAAGACCATAGTAAAGAATAGTGATGGGGCCCTGGTGACAACAGGTGCAATGACTTATTTTTTATTATTTTTTTTCTATTTGGCATAGGTATTTTAAAAAACACAAATTAAGAATAAATGTGCACACACTCGCTGCAGAAGCATAAAGCCTATTTTGGGTTTGTGTTACAATTGTTTTATGGCAATGTTTCTGACCCATTGTCATGATGACTCATGGAGGATGATGTTCAGATGTCTGCCATTCTAGGCCTATACAGATTTGTGGATGGAACTGTAAAAGCTTTTGTGAGGAAGTACAATAAACAACCCCACAGAAATCTTTTCTTTTCAATGAAGCACTCATAAAAAATATTTATTGTCAGCAAGTGAATAATAAAATCAGTGCCAAATAAGTATTTACTTTAAAAGGCTAAATAATATCATGTCTAAAATTATTAATTTTAGAAAGGCTTGTATCCCCCAGACTTCTGTTCCAAGGTATTATTAAGATGAATAATTTTATATGATTTCGGGATAAGCACATAATTTATTTTGTTAAAACTATGATGGATAGAATTTGACTTTTTAAAAAGATTTTATTTATTTGAGAGAAAGAGAGAGCACAAGTTAGGAGTGGAGCAGGGGGGGAGGGAGAGGGACAAGCAGACTCTGTGCTGAGCATGGAGCCCAACATGGGGCTGGATCCCAGGACCCAGAGATCATGACCGGAGCTAAAACCAAGAGTCCGATACTTAACCGCTTAAATGACTGAGCCACCCAGGTGGCCCAGAATTTCTGACTTTCAACCCGTATTATGTAGTACTCATTTTTTTTCATGGTATTAGCTCAGCCTAGTTGCCTTTGATTTGGTAATAGGCACATGTTTTTGTGAATTTAGTTACAGAAATATCCTATACACTTCCTTCACTGATACACATCAAAGAGATAGATGCATAGGAATGCAATTGGTTGGGCTGTGTCACATAGATAGGAAGGTTGTAGGTTATGGGCTGTCTCCCACTCAAGAAAGCATAACAAAATACAAATAATTGTGAAGTTATTAAAAATAATCTTTAAAAAAGATAATCTTGAATGTACCACAATGGGGTTTTTCAGTAAATACTTCACATATATTTGACCTTAAAAATCATTGAAAATGCCAGAAATATATACCTGATATAAACTCTTCAATAATAGTACTCTAACATTGCTGCTGCAGTATGTCCAAAACTATGAAACTACTGCATTTTCCAAAAAGAACTGATACTTTGTTAGTGCAGTCCTGCTTATAGAAGTTTTATAGTAGAGTGAGCAGTGTGCTAATTTGAAGTAAATGTTCATGATTCATATTGAAGCTCTCAAGCTAAGTAACTGTAAGTGGTCATTTTATTTACTTATTTTTTTAAGATTTATTTATTTATTTGAGAGAGAAAGTGTGTGCACAAGCTGGCGGGGGCGCAGAGGGAGAGGAAACTTCAAGCGGACTCCTCACTGAACATGGAGCCCAAGGCTGGGTTCAATCCCAGGACCCTGAGAGTATGACCTGAGCCAAAACCAAGAGTCAGTCACTTAACCAACTGAGCCACCCAAGTGCCCCATGATTTTTTAAGAAGATGAAATGAGATACTGTGTTAGGTGCTTATCCCAGTGCCTGCAGCATAACAAATAATCTAAAAAAAATATTAGCTGAACTTATTATTTGGTTGATGAAAGCAAATAATATGTAGCAGAGAATAGTAAGGCACAATTTGCCACAAGAATGTAAGTTTAAGTAATAGTGACATTTAACACGGTCCCTTTTATGGTTTTACTTTCCTGGATTCTGATAGAAGAATAAGAACAGGATAAAACAGTGGAAAAAGTGAACCAACAATGATGTCTCAGGTTTGGACTCACTGCAGTCTGTCCCCAGTGGGGAGCTCTGAAGTATGAATGGTCTGACAGTCATAGTCTCAACCTGGGACAGAAGAGGTAGCCTTTGCTACCTGGCCCAGGCACTCAATCACTGGCCACAATATAATGGTCTGAGGGAGATGGGACTGGAGAGGGGACTATTTCTACCCAGTAGCGGGCAGTTCTCCTGAGGAGGAGGCAATACTTGAAGCAGCTGGGGTGGCCAGTAGGAGGGATATGAGCAGAGCACTACCAATAGTGTCTCTATGACTCCCATTCTTCCTCAACGGGGGCTACTCAGTAGCAGAGAAGCCTTCTGCAGAGTATTTAGCCCAGGTGTATGCCTGCCCTCCAAATAACCCTTTCTCTCATTCTCTTTCTCTCTCCCCATCCCTGATCTAGATCCCTCTTTAGTTTCTTTTGTGATTAGCCTCTGTCCATAATGTCCTCCATTTCCAAATATTCCAGGGCAGACTGGTGATTTCCCTGTGTCTGCCCTCACATGTCTACTAAGGAAGCTTTCAGCATCTGTGTCCATAACTTGAGTGCTCCCGCCTTTTACAGTGTGTGGCACTACAGACTGTACTGGGTAAGGCAACATATCCTGGGTTTGAAACTTACCGCTATTACTTACTGGCTTAGTGAACTGCACATTGGTTCTTAGTTTCCTCATCTGTAAAAATAGAAATAATAATGCCACCTACCTTTGAGAATTCCTTGATAATTCAATGAGCTTATATGTTCAAATTACTTAGAACAGCACCTATACAAGATGGGCACTAAACATTAAGTATTCATAGTGACAAAATACAGAGGCTGCCTTTTTCAACTTCAGACTCTATCAGTCATGTTTTTTCTTCTCTTTGGTTATTACCATATCTCTAAATTACCATTGCCCACATTTGTCAAGTTTGGGATATAAGGCCTAATTCTTCATCAATGTCAGGAAGCTTTACTAATGTCTTCTGCCTATAAACAATTTCCAGAAAAACCTTAGGAGTGCTCTCTGTTCCTATACTAAAGAGGTTTGGTTTTCAGCGAGGCAATGGATGACTTTTAGATCAACTGTTGTCTAGAGGACTCTTCACCATTGAAGCTCTTTTCTTTTTATGGAAGTTTCTTTTTCATCTCCTATCTACTGTCTCCCAAGTTCCAAAGACTGAGACTAAAATTACCACATGGAGATAAAATTTTAGTCTTTAAAAATAATGTGTCCCCTGTTTGGCTGCTACAATGCTCACTTAATCCTGAAAATTATCCTGAGACATATCTCCATTGACTTAGATACTGAAGCTTGGAGAGAATCAATTGAGACAAAAAGTCACAAAGCAGGTTTTGGTGTTTAAACCCATTCATCTTTACTAGTTGTGGGCTATCTGAGCTGCCCCAGCAGTGCTACCCCCATAGATTTCTCTTCCAAGGTTCTAAATGGGAGAGATGCCCAGGCCAGGTTCTAAAGCATCGGTTGTGGCTCATTCCTTACCAAGGTTTATACTCAGAGGAAAGTAGATAATAGTTGGTCTGCTCTTGTTATCTAAGCAGTTACTTTTGAATTATCTTTTGAATAAAGAGAGGATAAATGTCACTTCGTAACTAAGGTATATTGTCATTTCAATGATCACTGGAGCTCTGATTTCTTTTCCATTTACATTGTGAATTTTTGGAGATTTTCACAGAACACACTGGAGGAAGAGTTCTGCTGTAATGGTTGCTCAGACCATTGCACCGCTTCACAATGGTGACTCTGGGCAGTTGTCGGACCTCACCATGCCTCTCTTTCTTCCTCTGTCAAATTAAGGCTAATAATGCTGGCTCCTTATGAGATTATGGAGAACACATAAGATATGTATAAAAGTGCATATTTAAATGTCAGCCACTATTATTATAGATGGTTCTGAGAAGACATTGGGATACATCTTTTGTGAATAAGTATTAACTAAAGACTTACAGTATCGTTGGATAAATGTAAGATTAATGATTTTAATAAGAAAACTATTAGACAAATATGTATGTGGAACATTCTATATGATGATTGGCATAGATTCTTTAAAATTGTCAATGTCTTTAGAATAAAAAAGTCAGGAGCATTGCATTAAAGGGTACTAAAGAGGTAAGATACCTAAATTCAATGTGCGATTCAATTGGATCCTGGAATTGAAAAAAAAAAAGTTACAAAAATGTTTCTCAAACTTGAATGTGTTTAGAATCACTAGGATACTGTTAAGTGAGTAGAGTCTGAGGTTCTACAATTATAACAAGCTCCCAGGTAATACAGTTGCTCAGTCTGCTGATCGCCTATAGGTAGTAAGGGCTAAATAGACAATATTGGAACACTGGGGATATTTAAATGTGGGCCACATATTAAATAGTATATCTATGATAAAGTGTAATAAAGGTTTTATGCATATATAGGAGAATGTAATTATTTTTAGGAGATACCTGTTGAAATACTCAGTGTTCAGATACTATCATACGTAAAACTTACTTTCAAATAGTTTGTGCAAAAAAAGTGTATAGGTGCATGTGGCAGGGGAGAGGAACAAATTGGGCAAAATACTAACTAAATTTGACATTTTAGTTGAAGATCTATAAGTTTGAAATTTCTCAAAACAAATATATTTGAGAAAATAAAATGGCTTCTCTCTATGGTAATTTTTACAGAAGTTTTTAAGATAGTTCTTTTCTCATCCCATCTTAGGGTAAAACTTAGGTAAAACATCTTTACCTCCAACATTCTCTCCCTGTTCAATTAGGTATGTACCCCCAGAAGTTTTTCTTCAGAGTAGGGGTCTATCTTCTGGGTGAATTGGTTCATAGTTATTTCTGGTTGAAAGAAAGTCAAGGAAGCTATAGAGAGCGATGGTGTTGAAGGTGACTCAGTTTGAAAGGTATTGCCCATTGCATAGCATCAGTGCTTGAAATATTGCCACAAATTAAAGGCAATGCATACCTGGTGACCCAGAAATCTTGATACGTATTTTTTGAACTCTTTTCTCAATATTCTGGTATTATTCAGTGTCAGTCTCTCTTCTCTGGCCCCACTCCTTTCAGGCTTTGGATAGCCTTGTTCTTCTTCCTACTTCATTTTAAATTCTGGCTTCCTAGTTTCAATGAAACTCTCTAAATGTACTCTCCTGATAATCTTCAAATACGCACTATTGTTCCATTGACTACAGTCACCATGCTGAACCCCAAACCATTTCACAGCTGGAAATCTACCTCCAGATCTGCTTCACCCATCTCTCATACCCTTACCCCTCTTTCTCATGGCAACCACCACTCTGTTTTCTGTATATATGAGTTTTGTTTTGTTTTTGTTTTTGTCTTTTACATTCCACCTAAAAGTGAGATCATAAGATATTTGTCTTTCTCTGCTTGACGTTTCTTTTTTTTTTTCTTTTTTGCTAAGCTTAATACCCTCAAGGTCCATCCATGTTGTGGTAAATGGCAGGATTTCCTTTTTTTTTATGGTGAGTATTTTTCTTTGCTACAGGGCAGTGAGAGCACTTCTAGGTATTGACCCATTTAGAATCCACTTTGCATTTTTTTTTGGCACTTTGTATTTTTTTTAATGAAATTCAAATGACTTTTTTTGGAATCTCCTCCACAACTCTTCAATGTTATTAAAAATGACCCATTTCATCCCATGAGCATCGTGGCTTTCATTTAAGTTAGAAGAGAAACAGTATTTTCCACTGACTATTACTTAGATACAATACAATGTTGAAAATGCTACCACTTTTCTGCCACCACTATGAATGAACCTACCTGGGAATGGAGCCAACATAAGGAAGCAGAGCCAAGAAGTAGATCGAGAAGAAAGTCCTGTCAACCTAATGTCAGTCCCTGAAACAAGATATTTGTTATACAAGCAAGAAGTAGCCCTGGACTTTAAAGTTATATGAACCAATAAATTTCCTTTTTCTGCCTAAACCATTTTATGGTAGCTTTTCTGTTGATCACAACCAGAAGATATCTTACTGATACTAATAGATACCTAGAAGTGTAAGTGTCTTTGAGGGTATGTACATTTAAAATTATTATAGATGAAATTATTATTTCATATCATATATATTGTCTATATATAAATTATTATTATATATAGATGAATTACCCTTCCATAGACTCTGCCAACTTAAAACACAACAAACTCCTCTCCATCAAAAATATTATAAACAATTTTATCTTTTGATAAAATATAGTAAAAACATAATATATTTTTAGAGGCACCTGAGTGGCTCAGTCAATTAAGCATCTGCCTTTGCCTTTGATCTTGGGGCCTGGGATCTAGCATCAGGTTCTCTGCTCACCAAGGAGTCTGCTTCTCCTTCTCACTCTCCCTCTGTGCTGTCTCTCTCTCTCAAACAAATGAAAAAAACCTTAAAAAAATCATTTTAAACTGAATTAGTTGATAACAAGGTAGGTTGATAGTTTTTGCATACATGTTTGACCATTTAATTTTTCTTTTATGGCTTTACTGTATGCACATTTTTCCTGTTTCTTATTAGATCATTTATATGATTTTCAGATGGTTTAAATATATCCTTTATTATATAAGGTGAGTATATTTTCTTTTAAACCACTCCTTTCTTGGAATTTTACAGTATTCTCATATAGATGTTTTAAAATTTTACTAGTGACATCTGTCAATAACTTTCTCTGTACTTGATACATTTTTGTCTAGTTTAGAGGTTATTCCTAAATCATACTAACTTCCTTAATTTTTAAAAAATTTTATTTTATCCTCAATTATTAAATTTTAATTTACTGTTTGCTTTTTAAAACACTAAAAATATATTTTTAAGTTTTCTTATTTTATTTGTTTTTTGGTATAGTTGACACACATTGTTACATTAGTTTCAGGTACATGAGATGGTGATTCAACAATTCTATAGGTTATGTTATCCCATCACAAATGTAACTACTATAAGTCACTGTATAGTATTATAATATCATTGACTATATCCATTTGGTTATATATTATGAGATAATATATAATAACCAATTGTGCTACATATTATTTGTTAAATAGTTCATTTTTTCTAAGTGATTTGAAATGTTATTTTCATCATTTGTTGTATTCTTTTTTAAAAGATTTTTATTTATTTATTCACGAGAGATACAGAGAGAAAGAGAGAGGCAGAGACATAGGCAGAGGGAGAAGCAGGGAGCCTGAAGTGGGACACGATCCCTGGACCCAGGATCATGCCCTGAGTCAAAGGTAAGTGCTCAACTACTGAGCCACCCAGATGTCCCCATTTGTTGTATTATTATACCTAAGTTTATTGCTTTATTTTATTCTGCCTCACTAATCCATTTTAATTTTCTCCTTTTAAACTCAGTTACATACAATTTTATTGATCATATTCCTTTGTTTTATGACATATTGCCAACATAGTTTTATGAATTCATGATTTCATTTATTTGGTTGGCTTGACAATTTTAAAAACACCTACAAATCCATCACTGAGAGCAAAATCCAGGACTTTGACAATGACCTACATCTAACTATTTGGTTATCTTCCTCCAATCTTTTTTTTTTTAAGCTTTTATTTAAATTCCAGTCAGATAACATATAGTGAAATAGTAGTTTTAGGTGTACAATATGGTGATTGAACACTTCCATACAACACTCAGTGTTCATCATAGCAAGTGCACTCCTTAACTCTCATCACCTTTTGAACCTATTCCTCTACCCATTTCCTTTTGGTAACCATCAGTTTGTTCTCTATAGTTAAGGGTTTATTTCTTGGTTTACCTCCCTCTCTTTTTCTTCTCCTTCACTCATTTGTTTTGTTTCTTAAATTCCATATATGAATGAAGTCATATAGTATTTGTCTTTCTCTGACTGATATACTTTGCTTAGCAGTGTACCCTCTAGCCCCATTCATGCTGTTGCAAATGGAAAGATTTCATGGCTTGTAGTATTCCATAATATATAATGTAATATGCCATATGTGGCATATTCCATATTATATATATATATATATATATATATATATATATATATATAAATGTAACATGCTATATATATATTACAGGTCTTATAATTGTTTGGTTAAGTTCATTCCTAGGTATCTCACTGTTCTTGGTGCAATTGCAAATGGGATCAATTCCTTGATTTCTTTTTCTGCTGCTTCATTATTGCTGTATAGAAATGCAACAGATGTCTATATGTTGATTTTGCTGAATTCATGTGTTAGCTCTAGCATTTTTTGCTGCAGCTTTTGAGTTTTCTAAATAGAGTATCATATCATCTGCAAATAATGAAATTTGACTCCTTTGTTGCAGATTTGGATGCATTTTATTTCTTTTTGTTGTCTGATTGCTGAGGCTAAGAGTTCTAGCACTATGTTAAATAGTAACCGTGAGAGTGGACATTCCTGTATTGTTCCTGACTGCAGGAGAAAAGTTCTCAGTTTTTCTCCATGGAGGATGATATTAGCTGTAGGTCTTCCATATATGGCCTTTATGATACTGAGCTATGTTCCATCTAGGCCTACTTTGTTGAGGGTTTTTATCAAGAATGGAACCTGTAGGGGAACCTGGGTGGCTCAGTGGTTGAGCATCTGTCTTTGGCTCAGGTCGTCGTCCCAGGATCCTAGGATCGAGTCCCACACTGTCAGGTTCCCTGAGGGGACCTGCCTCTCCCTCTGCCTATGTCTCTGCCTCTCTCTCTCTTTCTCTAGGTCTCTCATGATTAAATAAATAAAATCTTAAAAAAAAAGAGAACAGATCCTGTATTGGACTGCCTGGATGACTCAGCTGATTAAAAATCTGACTCTTGATTTCAGCTCAGGTCATGGTCTCAGGGTTGTGAGATTAAGCCTGGCACTGGGGTCCACACTGGCATGAAGCCTACTTGGGATTCTCTCTCCCACTCCCTCTTGTCTTTCTCTCTCATATTCAAGAAATTAAATAAATTAAAAAGAATTGATGCTGTATTTTGTCAAATGCTTTTTCTGCATCTGTTGAGAGGATCATATGGTTCTTATCCTTTCTTTTTTAATATGATGTACCACACAGATTGATTTGCAAATATTAAACCACCCCTGCAGCCCAGAAATAAATCCCACTTGATTGTGGTAAATAATTATTTTATTTATTTATTTTTTAAAAGATTTTATTTATTTATTCACGAGAAACACACGAAGAGAGAGAGAGAGAGAGAGAGAGAGAGAGAGAGAGAGAGAGAGGCAGAGACACAGTCAGAGGGAGAAGCAGGCTCCATGCAGGGAGCTCGATGCAGGACTCGATCCTGGGACTCCAGGATCACGCCCTGCGACAAAGGCAAGTGCTAAACCACTGAGCCGCCCAGGGATCCCCTAATTCTTTTAATATACTGAATAATCTTGCTGTTTTGCTTAAAATTACTTCTCCAAAAGGGATATAAAAGATATATAGTTGAATATTATACTAAGCATTCTAAAACTTATTATATTTATTAACCCATCCAGGGCAGGGGTCGGAAAACTGTTCTGTAAAGGATGAGATAGTAAATCCTTTTGGCATTTCAAGCCATATGATTTCTATTTGTAATTATTTGACTCTGATATTGTACATGAAAGAAGTTGTAGGCAATACATAAATTAATGTGTGTGGCTATGTTCCAATAAAACTTTATAAGAACAGGCAGTAGCTTGGATTTGGCCCAAATCCATTGTTTGCCAACCTTTTGTCTAGGGTTTTTATTTTTATAAATGACGTATAGTAGGGAACTAATATTTTTTTCATAAAGATTTAGCAATTCATTTAATTTCCAGTCATTCATCATTTCTACTCTTCCTCACTAATCTGATATGCAACCTCAATCATATGTCAGAGTTAAATGTATATCTGTCTGGACTCTATTTTACATCAGTAATAATTTTTTTCCAGTACCATTATCACATTTTCTCAATTAATATAGCATACAAATTGTTTTATCAGGGAAGGTGTTATTTCCTTCTCTTATTCTATGCAAATGTTTGACTATCCATTGCCCTATTATTCACCTAAAAATAGATTATATCTTTTCCTTATCAAATGAAATAGCTACCTCCTGGACTGAAACATAGCTTGTCACCTGCTTCAGTCAAGTATGGTAAGCCTTGATGATGATTTCATGACATAATTCAGTCCCATTTTATTTAGGAGCAGTTGTTATCAAGTTATACTCTAGTGGGAACAAAAGATTCTAATGCTAAATTAGAACTATTTCCATTATTCCTAGGTGTGATGAAATTTTTTTTCAGTAAATTTATCTAAAAATTTTGGAATTTGTTATTTTCACATACTAAAATCTATATAAGATGTATTAGAATAAGTATGCCTAGTTGCTGAAACAAATAACCTCAAAATCTTATTGGTTTAAAATAGTAAAGATTTAGTTTTTGCTCATATCATAGTCCCATGTAAATTGGTGAGAGTTGTGCTCAATGCAGTCATTCAGGAATCCAGAATCTTTCCATATCATGTCACATCCACCTTTAACATAATATTTCAGTAGGACAGGAGAAAAGTATGTGAAGAATCATCTAGATGATCTTATGTGTCAGTCATGGAACACATCACTTCCACTCAATTCTATTGCCAGAATGCTGTTTATGATACCAAATTTATTTCTAATGGTTAGGATAATGTAGTCTATTTGACTAGAAAGAAAATGAGTACATTTTGTAAGTTTATAGCACTTTCTTTGCCACAGATGATGGCTTATGTATCAAAATGCATGTTTGGGGGGATCCCTGGGTAGCTCTGCGGTTTAGCACCTGCCTTCGGCCCAGGGCCTGATCTGGAGTCCCAGGATCGAGTCCCACGTCAGGCTCCCTGCATGGAGCCTGCTTCTCCCACTGCCTGTGTCTCTGCCTCTCTCTCTCTCTCTGTGTATCTCTCACGAATAAATAAATAAAGTCTTAAAAAATGCATGTTTTTAATTGTTTTAAGTTTGTGTTTAAGTGCATCATAGTGTTTTATAAACTTACAGTGACTTTTCGAAAGCCATTAGTTTAAAAAACTTGAGGAAGACTTAACTAAATAGTGGAAAGGTCTGTGTTTTACAATCAATTGTGTATTTCCCTATAGAAAAGATATAGAAAGTATAGACAGAAAAATATAAAGATAAAGATGCTTAACAAATATACTGAGGCTATACTAATTCACTATTAGAACTATTAGAATTATTCATTTCTGTTTAAAAGATAAATTAAAGAAAAGAAATCTAAATATCTATTACAACTGGAATGTAGAGGGTATTTTATATGTAGGAAAAAAACCTAAATTCTAACATCTTCATTCCTATTTTTATTTCATAGGTTATGTGTTTATTTTATAAAATGCTTTTATGTAATTTTTCTTCTCTAATATCTTTGAAAATAGGTATAAACATTATTTATAAAGTCATATTTTAAAACTTCCATTTAACTCTACATTCTCTGTTCTCCACATTAACTTTAATGACTTTGAATAGATCAAATTGAAACCATGGTTTACAATAAACCGATGTAATGACACAAAAAAATTTATTTGTTACTCTTTAGTAACTGTGAGTGATGCTGACATTACCAATGTTCTGAATTGATTTATAACCTCAGTAAGCCAGTAGAGGCCTATAGGGGTGTTGTTGAAATGGAAGAGCAAGAGATTATTGAAGAAAAGGAGATCACCAAGGAAACTATGCTTCTCTCTGGGTATTTCATCCAAAGACTTTATGGAACCATTCATGTGCACTGAATAAACCATGAAAAATTTTAGAAATGATTACTCTAATTTTGATGAAATCTGAGAGTCTTTAGAGCATAAAGCAATACAAATTTCTTCTGCTTACTAACAGGAACATTTTCTAAGGAAAAATAGAAGGAATCTTCAGTCCAAATTTCAATAAGCTTATATTTTAAGGGATCTCAGCAAGTCCACTGAATGTATAAAATGATCACAGAAAAAATTTACACTATAAAGTTTTATATTAACTGTTTTTTTTACATAATTTAGAAATGTTTGGGGGCACCTGGGTGGCTCTGTCTGTTAAACATCTGTCTTTAGTTCAGATGACAACCTTGGGGTCCCACTCAGGGAGGATCCTGCTTCTCCCTCTTCCTTCTGCCCCCTGCCCCCTGCCCCCTGCTCGTGTTCTCTTTCTCTCACTCAAATAAATAAAATATTTTAAAAAGAAGTGTTTGCAAACGAGGTGTTTTATTTTTGATCAGTTATTTTTAAAATAAATTCTGGTAATTTTATGGCATACATTACAAAAAATGTATTTTTGTACACAGTCCAATTATAAAATTTTGCTACTAGGAAGAAAATATTTCACTTATAGCTTTACTTGTGGTTGCTATCCATGGAAAAAGTTAGAGACTAAGGGACACTAACTTTAATAATTTAATTTTAAGAAGAGGCAGATTTTAAAATTTGCCTAACAATTGTTATAAGTATTTCTGTTAGTTATAATGAATTCCATTTTGCTGTGAAATAGGTCTTAAGAAGTCAATTTCAGGTAAATGTGTAGCACCAAGATCTGGATTTTGGTTTGTCAAATTCTGGCAAGCAGGTGCAGAGATCAAAGAAACAGGCAGGCCATTCTAGATTGGTAGGAGGAAGTTTTAATAAGCAAGAGAACTTACATGCCAGGCTTGTCTTGGGCAGCAGCAAGACAAGTAGATCTCTGTGCCTGCTTGCCAGAATTTGACAAGTCCTTATAGAGGCCTTAACAGGGTTCAGTTGCATGTACCATCTACAGAGTCTCAAGCTCTCTCAAGGTTGGGTCCTTAAAATTATTCCTGCTGTGGAAAATTGAAAGCTTCTTCTCTAAAATCAGGAACAAGACAAAGCTGTCCACTCTCACCACTTTTATTCAATGTAGTACTGGAAGTCCTAGCCAGAGCAATCAGACAAAAAAAAAAAAAAAAGAATAAAAGGCATCCAAATTGATAAGAAAGAAGCAAAACTTTCACTCTTTGCAGATGATATGATCCTATATAGAGAACTCTAAAGATTCCACCAAAAAAAACTGCTAGAACTGATAAACAAATTCAATAAAATCACAGGATACAAAATCAATACAGAAATATGTTGCATTTCTATACAGTAATAATGAAGCATCAGAAAGAGAAATTAAGAAAACAATCCCATTTACAATTGCACCAAAAAGAATAAAATGCCTAGGAATATATTTAACCAAGGATGTAAAAGACCTATATTCTGAAAACTATAAAACATTGATGAAAGAAATTGAAGATGACACAAACAAATGAAAAGGTATTCCATGTTCATGGAATTTGGAAGAACAAATACTGTTAAATCTGCCCATTAATCTGCAGATTTAATCCAATTCCTATCATAGTGCCAAGAACATTTTCACAGAACTAGAACAAATAACCCTAAAATTTGTATGGAACCACAAAAGACCTTAAATAGTGAAAGTAGTCTTAAATAAGAAGAACAAAACTAGAGGTATCACAATTCCAGATTTCAAGATATACTACAAAGCTATAGTAATCAAAACAGTATGACACTGACACAAAAATAGACACAATCTTTTTCAAGTTTTTATTTTAATTCCAGTTAGTTAATATACAGTGTAATATTAGTTTCAGGTGTAAATTTAGTAATTCTTCACATACATACAATACCCAGTGCTCATCACAAATTCCCTCCTTAATATCCATCCCCTATTTAACCAATTCCCCCCGCTGATCTCCTCTTCAGTAACCCTCAGTTTGTTCTCTGTAATTAAGAGTTTGTTTTTTGGTTTACCCCTCCTTGTTTTTCCCCTATGTTCCTCTATTTTGCTTTTCAAATCTGCATAGGAGTGAAATCATATGATATTTGTCTTTCTCTGACTGACTTATTTCATTTAGCATAATACTTTTTAGCTTCATCCATGTCACTGCAAATGGCAATATTTCATTCTTTGTATGGCTGAGTAATATTCCATTGTACATATAACACATCTTCTTCATCCATTCATCAATCAATGGACATCTGGCCTCTTTCCATAATGCTGCTATAAACATCGGGGTGCATATATACCTTCAAATAAGTAATTTTGATACATAGATCAATAAAAGAGAACAGAGCCTAGAAATAAACCCATGATTATATAATCAATTAATCTTCAAAAGAAACAAGAATATTCATTGGGAGAAAGTCTCTTCAATAATGGTGTTGGGAAAACTGGACAGCAACATGCAAAAGAATGAAAAGGGACCACTTTCTTATACTAAACACAAAATAAACTCAAAATGGATTAAAGACATAAATGTGAGACCTAAAACCATAAAAATCCTAGAGGAGAGCACAGGCAGTAATTCCTCTGACATCAGCCATAGCAGCATTTTTCTAGATATGTCTCCTGAGGCAAGGGAAACAAAATAAAAAATAATCTATTGGGACTACATCAAAATAAGAAGCTTCTGGGGCACCTGGGTGCCTCAATCAGTTACGTGTTTGCCTTCAGTTCAGGTCATGATCCCAGGGTCCTGGGATCAAGTTCTACATCAGGATCCCTGCTCAGCAGGGGGTCTGCTTCTCCCTTTCCCTCTACCCCTACCCCTGCTCATGCTTTCTCTCTCACACTTTCTCTCTCAAATGAATAAATAAAATCTCTTAAAAATAAACAAAAAACTTTTTCACAGCAAAGGAAAAAAAATCAATAAAACTGAAAGACAGCCTATTGAATGGGAGAAGAAATTTACAAATGACATATCCAATAAAGGGTTAATATCCAAACTACATAAAGAGCTTAAATAACTCAACACCCAAAAAACAAATAATCCAATTAAAATTGAGCTAAAGACATGGGAAGACATTTCTCCAAAGAAGATACACAAGTGGTGAACAGACACATGAAAAGATGCTCAACATCACTAACCAGGGAAATGCAAATCAAAACTATGAGATATCACTTCACACCTCTCAACATGGCTAAAATCTACAACACAAGAGACAACAGGTGTTGTTGAGAATGTGGAGAAAAGGAACATTTGCACATTGTTTTGGGGAATACAAACTGGTGCAGCCACGTGGAAAATAGTATGGAGGTTCCTCAAAAAATTTAAAGTAGAATTATCATACAATCCAGAAATTGCACTACTGGGTATTTACCCAAGAAATACCAAAATACTTATATGAAAGATTTATACACCTTTATGTTTATTGCAGCATTATTTAAAATAGCCAAGTTATGGAAGTAGCCCAAGGGTCCATTGATAGATAAATGAATAAGGAACAGGTGGTATATATAAACAATGGAATATTACTCAGCTATGAAAAATGAATGAAATCTTGCCATTTGCAACAATCTGGGTAGATCCAGAGGGTATATAATGCTGAGCAAATTAAGCCAGAGAAAGACAAATACCATATGATTTCTCCATATGTGGAATGTAAGAAACAAAACAATAAACAAAGAAAAAAAGAGACAAACCAAAAACCAACTCTTCACTATAGAGAACAAACTGATTGTTACCAGAGGGGAGGGTGGTGGGGGGATGGGTGAGATAGGTGAAGGGAATTAAGAGTACACTTAACTTGATAAGCACTGAGTAATATATAGAATTGTCAAATCACTATATTGTTCACCTGAACTAATACAACACTCTGTTAAGTAAACTGAAATTAATTATTTAAAAAAAATAAAAAGAAAAATATATTAGGACTAGTAATAAACATTATTTTCTAAAAATTATTTTGCTCAAAATCTTTTAAAACAAAATTTCTTTTCAGCTGTAAATTTGCCTTGATATTGTTGTTTCCAACAGCTGTAAAATGGGAAGAAAAATCTGAAATGATTAGGAAGCCATGTTGGAATTTCAGAGATCAGGCACCATTCATTCCAGGTGGCAGGGTTCCCAAGAGGGACTCAGGCTCTGTGCTAAGGGTTAGTTCTCAGAAGAATTCAGCCTCTGTGTAGAGCTACAAATGGCAAGTTAATCGTGGGGTTAACACATGGCAACTCAGCCACACATGGATTTTTTAAATGTGGAAAATGGAAACTACCACCCCCTTTCCAGCTATGTAGCATTAGTTCTTTATTTTAACCTGGTGGTTTTTTGTTTGTTTGTTTGTTTTTTTTTAAGATTTTATTTATTTATTCATGATAGTCACACACAGAGAGAGAGAGGCAGAGACACAGGCAGAAGGAGAAGCAGGCTCCATGCACCGGGAGCCCGATGTGGGATTCGATCCCGGGTCTCCAGGATCACGCCCTGGGCCAAAGGCAGGCACCAAACCGCTGCGCCACCCAGGGATCCCTAACCTGGTGTTTTAATGCCGTCAGGTTTAACTTGTGTTCATATGTAGGTAATAACTGGGAAAGAGGAAGGTAAGCCAGTAACACAGATAATTCAGACCAGCAAACAAACAATAAAAACCAGTTTACCTCTAAACATCAACTCATTTATCCATGAAATGCCATCCTAAACATTATCTGTAGGTAGTCGAAAGGCTCTATGAATTGTGGGAAAAGGTAACTTGTGATTCACTTCCATTTAAAATAGTATGGCTTCTATGATGTGGAAATCACTTCAGTTCATTTTAATTAACTCCTACTGTGCCATGCTAGATGCTAAAGATCCTGAAGTCAGCAAAATGCAGCCTCTACATTCAATGGGTTTACAATTTAGTTGTGGGATGTTTGGGAAGGAAGACAGGCAAATAAATAGGTACCCTTATGGTAACAGATACTAAATTCAGTCTCAGAAGTTGTCATATTAATATTTTCAATTGAAGGAGGTGTAGGAAATTTCTGTAAGACACCATCTGTACTTTTTCTAGAGGAAAGGTAGGAGATGCATACTGCATTAAGGTCCAAGTGCACCTGCTCCTTCACCTCCACATCTGAAGCTATTGCCCCAATCGTGAAATGCAGACCCATGAAGCTAGCTAGATTGGTTATAATGGGTGTTTGAATTTTCCCGATAATGATGAATGTCCACACAGCTCAATGAAAAGGACAAGAGCACTGATGCTCCACGATGCAGGTGAGACGTGTTTTGGAAATCAGTTGAAGTACTAAGCCAAAATTCTTAAGATTAAATTACAAAGCAGTACTTTTAACACTTTAATGGCAGGATGCAGGCATTATTTGTGTGTCTGATGGTGTGTGTGTGTGTGTGTGTGTGTGTGTGTGTGTGTGTTGGTACTGGGTTGGATCATCAGAAGTTAATTCTTCAATCAGTTTTTGGTGCCAAATTTTGGGAGGTGGGAGAAGAGATTAAGAAAATAGGGATCCCTGGGTGGCGCAGCGGTTTGGCGCCTGCCTTTGGCCCAGGGCGCGATCCTGGAGACCCGGGATCGAATCCCACGTCAGGCTCCCGGTGCATGGAGCCTGCTTCTCCCTCTGCCTGGGTCTCTGCCCCTCTCTCTCTCTCTCTCTCTCTGACTATCATAAATAAATAAAAATTTAAAAAAAAAGAAAATAAATATGCTGTGCCTAAAATATTTTACCTAGCAAAGACTGCAAAATTGAGTGAGACTTGGAGCCACCACAAAGAAGCAGTTCCTCAGGGGCTTTGTGCATTCCTCATTACCTCTCCCCACCAAACCCCTGACACCCCTCACCCCCATACACAGATGCTCCTTTAGGAGGATTGTTTGCGGAGGAAGGAAAGTATGGTTAAAAGCAACAGAGTTGTGGAGATGCTGTGAAGGAATTGGAACCTCTAAATTTATGAAGTATGCATATGTGTGTGTTAAGGGGAGAAAAAAGGAAAGAGACTCTTTTTTTCATTTCTAGAAAAAAGTCAACTGTTATAGGATAATGTCCCTGGCAAAAGAGGCTGCAGCAGAACTGATAATATTTTGCTGAATCGGTGCTTTGGTACTTTACTTATGGTTTATGAAAAATTGGTATCTTTGCAGACAAAAAATTAAATTGGTTGAGCAAGTTATTGTGCTTTGAAAGATTTTTATGCACTCTGTGTTGTTTGTGTGTGTGTTTGTGAAAGAGAGAGAGAAAGGATATGTGTATTTAAAAAGAAGTGCATAGTGAAGCAGAACTTTTTTTTTTAAGAGAACCATTTAAAAGATACCTGCTGGGGTGTGTGGGTGGCTCAGTCCATAAGTGACTGGCTCGTGATTTTGGCTCAGGTGATGATCTCAGGGTTGTGAGATTGAGTCCCTCTGTTGAGCTTCCTGCTGAGCATGGAATCTGCTTAAGATTCTCTCTCTCCTTCTCCCTCTGCCCCTCTCTGCTCACATTCTATCTCTCTCTCTCTTAAAAAAATAAATAAAAAATTTAACATTTATGTGAAAGATGCTTGCTATTTCTGTTGCTGATGGTGGCATGATCAAGCCCCCTGTGATGGAATGTCACTGGTTTACAAATGTCATCGTCATTTAGGAAGGCTCTTTGTTCATAGAAAGAAAAGCAAATACCCATGTATTGGCCAGGTGGTAATGGGAGTAGGAACAGGATCCTTTTTTGGTTCTGAGAGAGTCTAGGATTTAAATCCTGTTTGAAGGTGAAGTTCCAGGATACTTACTTATCCTCACTTATTTGACCCATCATATCTTTTCAGGGAAATTTCTAAAGGGAAAGATGGCAGGGTGGAGATTATTTCTTTTTGAAGACTCAAGTTACTAACTACTCTGGCTGGCTGGCTGGCAGAAAAGGACAACATATCCTTCCAAATTGTACTCAAAAAAAAGGAAGGGGCAAGCTGTCTAGGTTCAACATCAAAATCTGTATTGTTGTAGGGAAATGAAAACTGTGTGGCTGGTGCTATGACCCTTTCTGACACATCTTGCTGACACCATAAAGTGACCATATGACACACAGCCCAAACCAAGAGCTATTTGAAAATGGTAGTATGTGGGACGATGACTATTAATATTTAAATTAAGAAAAGAGACATAATTTGATGTGTCCTGGACAAACTAGGGTACAACCCCCAGAAATTTGAGCCAGATTAGTGGGGGCAATCTATCTCTGTTGCTATAGCACTTTCTGAGATGCACAGAACTTTGTACCAATCTATGGACTTCCTGATTTCAAGTTAATGCTCTGTTGGTAAAAGTCAGGATACCAGGTCCTCTTGATTTGCTGTGAGAAATACAAAGCGCTGCTGGGACTTGAGAAACTGGAACTTATTCCTAAACTCACAGTGAAAAACACCTGTCTAGTAGTCTAGTGATACAGGAACATTTTTATTAGCAGAAGAGAGGACTTAACTTATAAATTCAGCAACATTAGCATTGGAATAAGTGCGCAACTATGTGAATCAAAGGTTATATTAATTATAAAATTGCATGTTATCATGCAATAAATTAGTAACTCCTTTTCTTTCTAAGATAGACAGTGATTTACTGATAATCTGTTTTTAAACAATCTAAAGCTTTTTCAGTCTCAGGTGTGGACCTGATGGATTGGTGCCTTGGTTAAGCTCTACTGTTTTCCCTGGGAGCCGAGAGAGATAAGAAACTTCAAAGCTGTGTGAGCATGAAACGTTATTGCTATTGCATAGGGAGCATTCATTAGCAAGAAAGGCATTCCTAAATTTGGCGTTTATTATTTTAAGTCTTTGTTGTCTGAATCTTGCTGTGGAAGATATAAGCAGGGGAACATATTTTGTGATTTTGAATGGGGGAAAAATAGAATTATGAATGATAAATAAAAGTAAAACCATAAATTATAAAAGGGATGATGTTGAGATAGTCAATTAATTAGGCTTACTTAATAAAGTAATTTTAATTCCCATTCCTTTCTTGGTCATTCTCAGAAAGAATGCTAATTTCCTACATTTTTAGGAAGAATAGCTTGTTTTTTCTGTGATTATAAATCATCAGACATGGGAGTTGGTGGGGAGGAGGCAGACTGTGGACTGACATTAAGGATACACCTAACGGAGTAGCAAGAAGGCCCTGGGAGAGGAAATTGGATGCTGGCTGTCGTTTGGTAACTTCTCTACCCTTGTTTCTCTGAACTTGCTAAATAGATGGTGATTTATTTCCTTCCATGATAAAGCTGCAGATTAGGGATGGGATAGGAAGGTGATGGATCAAAATTAGGTTAAAATTATAGGTAGGTGTAAGAACATGAGGATTCATTGGTTACTCTTTTCTGTTTTAAAAAAGAGAAAAAAATAAAGCAAAGGTAGGAAATGACTTTAATAGAATAAAGATCTATTTGATTTAGTTGTGTATCTTGATGTCCAGAAACCTGTTAATTAGAGAATTGTTATGGATCTCAAGCCTTCTTTTTTTCTCTTAGCTCATTTATTCTGGCCTACATTCCATCCTTTAGGGGAGGTAATGTAGATGTGTTTGCCTCAGGATAGTGACGTTATTTATTGTTTCTCAATAAAAGGACTGGTTTATCCCTCCTCTGAGTCTCCATTTCTTCCCCCTTGATTTGTGGCTGGCTGTTCAGGTTAAACTGGTAGTGTAAAAAGATAGAATAATTGTTTTTTTAATCCAAGAATACAAGCATCCTATAAAGCTTTATCCTGCTGCAGTCCCCTGGTACCTACTCCACACTCCCCCCATCCGTCCCCTACTCACTTCCTATAGGAAACATGCAGTGATGTCCCCAGGGGAAGTGGATTCAAAGAAGAACACTGCCAGTCCCACAGTGAAACCCTAGGTCTGGAGTTCCAATTTCGGGTAACAAATTCAATTTCTTTACTAGACATACAATTATTCAGTTTTTCTGTTTTCTTTTGTGTTAATTCTTATAAGTTTTAGCTTTCATGGCATTTATCCATTTCATGTAAGTTGTCAAATCTTTAGCCCAAAGTTCTCATATTCTTTTAATGTGTAGAGTCTGTGGTGACAAATACTAGACCTCAAACATTCATTACTAATGTTGTCCACTCGTATTGTCACTCCTTTTGTCACAAAAATTCCAGCCATAGGATCACTAATTCTGCCGATTTTTCTCAGAGCACCAGATTTTTACTTACTTTTATCTATTACCCCTTTTTAATATATTTTATTTCCAATCTTTATTAATGTTCTTTGTTTTTTCTTTTCTAGTTTTTTTCAGGTAGAATTTTACACTGATTATAAACCGTTCTACTTTCCTAACATGTGCATGTTAAATTTTCCACTTACTAGCTTTAGCTATACCTTACACATTTTGTTTTTGTTGTATTTTTTAAAAAGATTTATTTATTATTTATTTATTTATTTATTTATTTATTTATTTATTTATTTCAGAGAGAGATAGGATGCATGTGTGCAAGTAGGGTGGGGGGAGGTGTAGAAAGAGAGGGAGAGAGAAGCCCAAGCAGACTCCATGCCAAGCATGGGGGCAGTCACAGGGTTCCATCTCATAATGGTGAGATCAGGACCTAAGCTGAAATCAAGAGTCAGATGCTTAACCAACTGTACCACCCAGGCACCCTGATATGTTTTATGTTAATCATATCAGTTCAAAATACTTTGTAAATTTTCTTGAAATTTCATCTTTGACCCATGAGTTATTTAAGAAGTGTAATTTCTAGCAAAATAGGGTTAACTCATCATTTATTGTTATTTAGTTCTAATTACATTGATGTGAGAGGATACACTGCCTAATTCAGATTTTTTTTAAAGATTTTATTTATTTATTCATGACAGACACACACACACAGAGAGAGAGAGAGAGAGAGAGGCAGAGACACAGGCAGAGGGGGAAGCAGGCTCTATCCAGGGAGCCCAACATGGGACTCCATCCCGGGTCCCCAGGATCACACCCGAGGCTGAAGGAGGCGCTAAACCACTGAGTCACTAGGGCTGCCCTCAGATTTTTTTAAATTTAATTTCTCTCAATTTCTGATTTATGTATATTGTGGCTAAGTATGTAGATACCTTTAATTGTTATTTCTTCCTAATTATGTCTCTTTTTAAAATAAAGTATTGTCTGTGGTATTTCTCTTTTTATTAGACTCTATTTTACCTGATATTAGCATAGCCAGTCCAGCCTTTTTTTTTTTTTTAAGATTTTATTTATTCATTCATGAGAGACACACACACACACACACACAGAGGCAGAGACACAGGCAGAGGGAGAAGCAGGCTCCCTGTAGGGAGCCTGATGTGGGACTCGGTCCCAAGACCCCAAGATCACACTGTGGGCCAAGGGCAGGTGCTCAACCACTGAGCCACCCAGGCATCCCCCCGTCCAACTTTCTTATGCTTACTATTAATATACCATGTCTTTTTCATCTACTTACTTGAAACTTTTCTGTCTTTATATTTTATGTATGATGTTACAGCAGCATATAGTTCAGTCTTGTTTTTCCCAATTTGTTAGTTTCTACTTGTTAATTGGAGTATTAAAACTAATAATGGCTTATGTAATTATTAATATAGTTGGATTTAGTCCTAAGATTTCCTTATTTGTTTCTATATTCTCCCTTCTTATTTTTTGCGGGGAATATTTTTAGTATTTCATTTTAATTATTATTTGGCTTTTTTATATGTCTGTGTGTGTGTGTGTATGTGTGTGTGTGTGTTGTTTTATTTGTAGGGTTCCTTTGTGGATTACAGAATACATACATTACCTTTTACATTCTATTTAGAATTTCCCCTAGCATTCCCTACAGAACAGATCTGTTAGTGACAAATGCTCTTAGTTTTATTTCTTTATCTCACCTTTGTTTCTCAAGTATATTTTCACTGGATATAGAATAGCAACATACTTTTCTTTCTTTCTTTTTCTTTTTTTAGCACTTTATAAAGAAATTTGTCTTCTGGCTTTGATGCTTTCTGATAAGAAATCAACAATCATTCAAATCATTGTCCTCCTGTAAGTAGGATGTCATTTTTCTCTAAATGTTTTCAGGACTTCATATTTGAGTTTTAGAAAATTGTTTGTAATGTGTCTAGTGTTGTTTTCTTTGAATTTATCCTTTTTAGAGTTCACTAAGCATTTTGAATCCATAAGTGTATGTCTCATTAAGAGAGCTGTGACTATATCACAAAATATTTTTTTTTACTCCAATATCTTTCACTTTTCTAGATTGCCAAACATACATATATTAGACCTTTGATATCTCATAGGTTCCTGAGGCTTTGACCGATTTTTTCAATCTTTTCTTTCTTTGTTAATTTCACTATCATATCCATGTTGCTGTGAGTTTATCCAGTAATTGCTTTTATTTCAGATATTAAATTCTTAACTTTAAAATCTCCATTTTTCATGTGTTATTTTTATTATTTCCTGTTAAGATTTGTTATCTTCTAATCCATTGCACATTTGTGATTTTTTTTTTTGTTTTTGACCTCAAGAAGCCTAGTGTTGCCTTAAAATTTTGAAAATTCCTATATCTATCTTTGTCATGTTGGTGTTGCATTCTTTTCTCTTCTTTCTTTCTTTTTCTTTATTTCTTTTTTTTTTAGAGTTGGGTTACATTTTCCTGACCCTTTGGTATGTAACAATTTTACATTGTATCAGGCTCTAAGACCTGTTATAATCTTCTGTCAGAACGTTTAAATTTTTATATTAACAGGCAATCAACAAATGAGATTTGTACTGTAAATTCTGTCCTGCCTCCTGTGGGTGGTGGTTCAAACTTCAGTTCATTGCTATGCTTTTTATAATATTATACAAATGCATGATTTGAAACTTATGCTGAGACTTTTATGGTATTTTGTGCAAGTATAGTACATATTCAAAACTTTTGCTGTGCTGGTTTGAATGGGCCCACACATCTGTATTTCAGAAGTCAGTCTCATGTTAGTGGTTCAAATCTCAGCTCAGTGACCTAGGTCTGCACCACATTGGTTTGTGTTTGTTCCATGCTTGTTTGTTCAGAGTTTAGACTAAAGTTTGCCAATTAACTTTAAATTTCCCCATATACGCAAGGCAAATTGATTAGGTTTAAAGTGAATATTTGCTTTAGAATTAGTTCTAAGTTAGCCACTTATGGATGCGGAATTGTAGAAACTCCGTGATGAAAGTGGCAAGAATAACCACTGAAAATTAAGCAAGTCTATTTTGAGAAAAGTAAGGGACATGATGTAAATCTGAGAGGGAGTTCAGCATAGTAGTTTAAAGCATAGGACCTGGGATGAGATTAAACTAGAATAAGGTTCCAGGTCTCTTACAATCCAGCTCTGTAACCTTAGGGAAATTACTTAGCTCTCTGAACCTCAATTTTCTCAACTGCAGTGGGAAAGATGATTCATCTCTTCTAAAGTTCTCATGATAATTCCATATCATTGTGCAAACTGCTTGGCATAGGGCCAGACACACACACATTGAGATTTCAATATATGGCAAGAAAATATTAAAGGCGCACATGAACCACGTTGAAACAATGGCAGTGTTATGGGTTAGAGAAACTTTAAATTCAAAATGAGTCTCTAGCTCTGTATGTTTTAGTTTCTCTATCCATCACTTTGAAAGCGTAATCCCTGTTCTTTGGAAAGTATTCCTGGGGGAGTTTAATGCAATAATCTATGGGAAAATGTGTTGACAGCTATAGTGCTCCATATAAAATGCAAAGGAGTCTTGGTAACTGAATTTGATGGGACATTGTGTGAAGAGTAATAAGCAGAAAATACATAACACAATTAAAGTATCCTGAATAGACTAAAATGAAACTAGAGAAGAGGAAAAATGTTATTAAAAGTTCAGATCAATCAATAAAATATTAATATCTGTAGTATTATGTCCCTTTGAAATTAAAAGGTGTAATGAAGGAGTTTTTGTAGCAAATTGAACACTTCAATAGAGCCAAGACACAAGAGTTACATTACCCAGAGTATATTAATAACAGACTTTTTCTTCCAAGTTTTTATTTAAATTCCAGTTAGTGAACATATAGTGTAATATTAATTTTAGGAGTAGAATTTAGTGATTCATCACTTACATACAACACTCTATGCCCATCTCGACAAGTACCCTCCTCAATCCCCATGACCCGTTTCACCCATCATTCCTCCCACCTCCCCTCTGGTACCTTCAGTTTGTTCTCTATAGTTAAGAGTCTGTTTCCTAGTTTGCCTCTTTTTTAACCCCCATATATTCATCTGTTTTGTTTCTTGTATTCCACATATGAGGAAATCATATGGTATTTGTCTTTCTCTGACTTATTTCACTTAGCATTATGCTCTCTAGCTTCATCCATATTGTTGCAAATGGCAAGATTTCATTCTTTTATGATGACTTAGTAATATTCCAATATATATACATATAATATACACATGTATATATACACATTCACATTCATCAGTCAATGGACATTTGGACTATGGACATTTGGAATGCTTTCATAATTTGGCTATTGAGACAATGCTACTATGCATCAGGGTACATGTATCCCTTCAAATCAGGATTTTGGTATCCTTTGGGCAAATACCTAGTAGTGCAATTGCTGGATTGTAGGGTAGCTCTATTTTTTTTAAGATTTTATTTATTTATTTTATGACAAACACACACACACACACAGAGCCAGAGACACAGGCAGAGGGAGAAGCAGGCTCCATGCAGGGAGCCTGACGTGGGACTCCATCCTGGGTCTCCAGGATCAGGCCCTGGGCTGAAGGCGGCACTAAACCGCTGAGCCACCCAGGATGCCCGGGTAGCTCTATTTTTAACTTTTTGAGGAACCTCCATACTGTTTTCCACAGTGGCTGCACCATTTTCCATTCTGACCAACAGTTTAAGAGGATTCCCCTTTTTCCATATCCTCACCAACACTTATTGTTTCCTGTGTTAATTTTAGCCATTCTGACAGGTGTGATCTAGAAGAACTATATTTTTATATCATGTTTTGTGGTTTCTAAAATATTTCTTCCTTTATTTTATAATTTGAACTTTAAAACAGCCTTATGGAATGCCTGGGTGACTCATCAGTTGAACATTTGCCTTTGGCCCAGGGTGTGATCCTGGAGTTCCAGGATCGAGTCCCACGTTGGGCTCCCTGAATGGAGCCTGGAGCCCGCTTCTCTTTTTGCCTATGTCTCTGCCTCTCTCTCTCTGTGTCTCTCATGAATAAATAAATAAATAAATAAATAAATAAATAAATAAATAAAATCTTTAAAAAAAAAACAGCCTTTTGAGGGAGCACAAATACTTAGTTTCACTTTTGTGAGCAAATTTAGGTATGAGGGTTTAAATAACATGCTGAAAATTATCTCAGAAATAAGCCATGAAGCTGAGATTATAGGTAGGGTCTTTTGACACCAAGGGTAGTGTTCCTTTTTCTTCACCATGAACTCTCAGTACACATGATAGTCAGTTAAGCTTTCAGAAACATTTATAGGTACAGCCCCCTGGCCTTGGTGAGGTAGTAGAAACTAAATGAGTGTTCAGCTTCTGGGGAATCGACAGCTAGTAACAACACTGGCAAATAGTTCCTGCTTATCTGGATAGGTATGTGGAATCTCTTAGTAACCCATCACAACTCCTAGAGAAGGAAAACTGAACGAAAAAGGAATCGAGGTGATTCTACCTGGAGACTAGCCAATAAAACTTTGTATGAGGAGAGAAGTTGCAGAGTGTGGCTATTGGAACCTATGTGAATGAGACATCTATTGGAAGATGCTCCGTTCACATCTGGCCAGTATGGGATTTGGAGAGGTGGACATAATTTAGTGCTGCTGTCTACAAAACATGGGGGCATCAACATAAGCTCTGTGGTGCCCACTTCTCAGTGCATCTCAGTAGGGCCAAATGAGCAGTATAAACAAGGAATCCGGGAGCTGAGAAAATAAAATGTTTGTGGACCTTATGGGAGGGAACAGAGCTCTAATAGCCCCTACCTAGAGCCCCCACTCTGCCTATTTCAGCCAACACACTCTCCTACAGCTTGTTTCCATGGCTGCAAAGCCCAGTTTGGCCAAATATAAACTTCCCATTGAGACAAATCTCATATCTTTTATGAAAAATGCCTTTCAAATGATAGTGGATTGTGTGATGGCAGGGGTAGGGGCTGCTGTAAGGGCAGATTATTTTGGCCAATGTGAAAGACGTGTGTGTTATGAAGTAGGGTCATTCCAGGAGAGACAGGTTGAAGTAGAGATACTATGCAAAAGTAAAGTAGAAAATGAAGAACAAAGGCACCAGGGTGGCTCAGTGGCTGAACATCTGCTTTCTGCTCAGGTAATGATCCCAGAGTCCTGGGATCGAGTCTTGCATCAGACTCCCCACGGGGAGCCTGCTTCTCCCTCTGCCTATGTTTCTGCCTCTCTCTCTCTCTCTCTCTCTCTCTCTCTCTGTGTGTGTGTGTCTTTCATCCATGAATAAAGAAAATCTTAAAAAAAAAAAAAGAAAGAACAAGATAGTTCTAGTCAAAGGACTGTTAGCACATTCATTTGTGTAGCTCACAGTTTGTTGTGGCTTTTGGATAAATATACTTTTAGAGATATTTATGGCACATTAATTTTCTCTTTTTAAAAAGATTTTCTTTATTTATTCATGAGAAACACAGAGAGAGAGAGAGGCAGAGGCAAGCTTAGGGAGAAGCAGGCTCCCTGTGGGGAGACCCTGGGGTCCCAGGACCCTGGGATCATGACAGCCAAAGGCAGACGTTCCACCACTGAGGCACCGAGGTACCCCGCACATTAATTTTCCAAATGCCAATCAGGAATTGCACTCTGAATTGTTCAGTGAGAATGGAGGCCCCTCCCCAAATGCACATGAGGCTCCTTTGGGCTTAAGATATCATCATATAAAAAGATGATATATTTACACAGCTCTACTTGGACTCTAGGATTTCAACTTTTCTCATATGAGCTTCATCCAAATTGAACACAAACAATTTAAAATTTTATTTTTTCTTCTCCCCTTTGCTTTCATCAACACAGCTTAACAATACCTTATTGTTTCTTCTCTGGGGAAATCTTGACCTTCACTAGGGCTGTAGGTTCCCATGTCATCTTCTCCTTCCACATCATTTACTCTGGTCCTGTAAACTGAATTTTTTATTCTGTCTTGGAATAGCTCCTTTAACATGTTCTTCTGTGTTCATCAATGACACTTCTCAACATCTCACTTTAATAAGACAACAAAAAAGTGAGGTTATTTAAAAATGATTGCATCCTTCAGCCTCTGAGCCCTATCAGGCTCCCTTCCTGTGACAAAATGTATCAAAGAGCAGCAAAAAGAAAGGGAAAAACACATAGCCAGGCAAATCTCAGAGAACAGAGAACTACTTATATAATTCATTCTTCAAATGTCCTCTAACAGAAATCAGAAGTAAGTTACAGTAAGGTGACCACATCCAATATTGCCCAGGACATACTGGTTTATGTTTGTCCTCACATCCAACCCAGTTAGCACCATCTTTTATTCTCCAAGGTGTCTAGATTTGTTTACCTCTTGATAAGAAGAATGAGTTTTTCACATCAAAGTCGAATTGTACATTCTGAGAAATAGGCACAGGATATCTGAAATTTAAAACCATTTCTGGTCTTTGGGAAGCCTGGTCTTCAGACAAACACCTAAGCCCAGAAACATTCATCAAAAGGATATGTTCTAGACAGAAATCACTCGCTCAGCTTCTGGAAGGGATCCCATCCTGGTGCCCAGAGTACTTATCAGGTAGCTAGAATTTAGAAACACAATCAAGCCCAAAGAAGAGATCTCCATTTAGGACATGTATGTGTTTGAGGATGAGTGGGGGAGAAGTGTGGAGATTTAGATGTAAATAGAATTAATGTAGTTCAGAGAAAAGGGGAAGAGCTTTGGAATTAGGCACATATGAGCTGAAGATCCGCTTCTACTACTTATTGATTGTTTTTTTTTTTTTTTTTACTTTTTTTTTTTTTACTTATTGATTGTGATGTAAACTTCCCAAGCTTCAGTTTCCTCATCTATAAAATCAAGCCAAAAAATGGAGACAAAAATATAGATCTTAGGGTTGCCTAGATAACTCAGTTGGTTAGTGACTGACTTGGTTTCAGCTCAAATCATAATCTCATGAGTTGTGGGATGGAGTCCCACGTTAGGGTGTGCACTTAGCAATCTCCTTGGGGATTCTCTCCTCCACCCCTCTCCCCACTTGCATGCATGCACACTCTCTTTCTCAAATAAATAAGTAAATATTTTTTAAAAATATAGATCTTAGAGGAGTTATAATGATTAAATATAAAGTATAATGACTTGAACAGAATAGTAATGATAGCTGATACTTTTTAAATGCTTAGAATAGGGATCCCTGGGTGGCGCAGCGGTTTGGCACCTGCCTTTGGCCCAGGGCACGATCCTGGAGACCCGGAATCGAATCCCACGTCGGGCTCCCAGTGCATGGAGCCTGCTTCTCCCTCTGCCTGTGTCTCTGCCTCTGTCTCTCTCTCTCTCTCTCTCTCTCTCTCTCTCTCTGTGACTATCATAAATAAATAAAAATAAAAAAAATAAATGCTTAGAATACACAAGGTACTATTCTAAGAACTTTATATTAATTCATTTAATCCTTATAAAAACCATAAAAAGATAACCCATTGTTATCATTAGCATTTTACAGACAATGAACCTGAGGTTCAAAGTAACCAGATGGTCAAGAATGATGGAATCTAGATTTGACCCAGACAGGCTGGTTTCAGAGCTGTTCTTAGTCTAGGGGTTAAGCATGACCTTAGTCACTATTCTCTACAGCTGTTCTCTGCCAAGCAAGCAATAGATGTTATTGAGGAAAAGAAAATAATGAGTTGTAATAAAATGAAAAAGTACCTAAATGGTAGCAGTTTAATGTGAACCACCCTATATAGATAAGTGTATAAAAAGCTCTAAGTTGGATTTCCATATGCCTTACATAAGAAACATTTATATACATTAGTGCCTTTTACATTACTTTTGATGGTAATGACATTTTAGCACATTTCTCTCTTTTGAAACTCCTAAAAAGTGCATTAATATGAGAGGAACTCTTAAAATAGACACATTAGTGGATTAAACTGAACTAACTACAATCTTAATTTAGGATCAGTATAAAATATTGCAAATATGCTTTCTTCCCAGGATAGAGAACCAGTGATTCTCTGTGTATAGGATGTATGTTATCCTAAATAAACAGTGGGCAGTCCTTCCATTGGGCTTTGTAGAAAGGATATCATCCTGATGACCACTTAGCAGTGCCCTACTCTCTGACCTTCAGGACACCAGTGGCCAATTAGTTAAACCTTAGGCACCTTAGTTCTATGAATTTTGTTTACTCTAAAGCCAGAGACTCATGCCAACTTCCCACATTTCTCAATGTCACCAAAGGAGGAAGGGAATTTATTTCTTTTCTTTAGTTCCAACCCCTACAAAATTTAGAAATCCATCCAGCAATCACCATCTATTTTCATTTGTAATATCCAAAATCTCCCTAACTCTTCCTTATTTTTATTTGTTATCACTTCACTGACCTTCTCTTTTCCTGTCTCCTTTATCTCTTCCTCTTTTCATAAAGATAAGAATCATTTCTAGTCTCCAATAGAGGCTTTTTTGAGCGAAGGAATTTGCAAGTTATTTTCCTATTTCTGAGGCCCATTCTCACCAATGATATTACGCAGGCTCACTGGACTAGAGAATGAAGCATATCCTTGTTCTTTTTGTTTTCATTCTCTGTACTTTTCTAAGCACTATGACATACATCACCGTGATCAACCTGACAGAAGCCATTTGAGGTACCAGGATATTTCCCTGTACTGGCCAGATAAAGATTCATTCTTGGTATACTAAGAGTTTGGTCCAATTTCTGTCATTAGCTCAGCTTTTAATAAATTATTATGAATGGATTATGCTGGAGATGCTTGTACCAAATTTATTAGTGTCTAAATCAGATACATCTCCCATCTCCTATTTCATTGTTTTTCTAATACATTATATTAAGATTTTGTTCAAATATATCTGAAGTACATAAAGGATTCTGCTTCTGCTACTTGTCACTTAGAAACTTTGATAGTTTTATCATTGTGTATATAAAGTAAATCATGTAATTTTACTCATTCTACTCAAGATGACCTGGGTAAGATATAATTAAGGAAACAGCTTGGCTAGTTTGGTAATTCTTTTTCACTGAAGAACAGTAACCAAAAGCCAGGCAGTCTATAATTAGAAAGAAACCAAGTATAACAGGTCTGGGATTCTTATGGTTGATAACCACAGGTCAAAACCCAAACATGTGGACTACCATCTGCCTGAATCATGAGTTTTCTGCAGCATCTCTGGCCATTTAGTTAACAAGGTATCTATTGTGTATTTTCAACTGCAAAGCATTGCATGACATAGTTAGAGATACCCATAAGAGATAAGACCATCATTTTTAATCAAAAGACACAGAACAGAACCTATTAGACATGCTTAAGAGAAAGAGGCAGAAACAAAAGCACCAGGCATTCATTTTTTAATAGCAAAATTTATGAAAGCTATTAAGTAAAGGGGCTTTCACCAGACTGTTGACTAGAAAAAAATTATTCCATTCTAACATCTCTCTAGTGTCCCATGGATACTAGTCCTCTGTACCAAAGCATTAAAGCACAGTGATTAGGAACATGGGCTTTTGGCTATGCTTTTTGTTAGCTGATTAAGTTTGAACAAGTTATCTGTTAGATGGACAAAATATTAAAATTTACCAGCATTGTTATGAGGATTAGCAAGATGATGACAGTAATGAGTTTTACACAGTGTCAGCACATAGTAAGCACTCAGTAAATGTTAGCTATTTTTAAAGTTAGCATAAGATGAGTTGGCAGAACTATTTCAGGATGTCATATGTTGTTTCCATAGTGTAGGATTTGAATTAAAACAGAGAAATATGAAATGACAAATGCCCACCATGAGGTTCAGACACACCCACATCATTGGCATTTTCCTCATCCCAGAAATGGTTTGTGCCAGCCAGGATGCGTCTCCATGATAAAGGAAGAAAGAACACCAAGTTTTCTGGGGATAAGCTGATCCCTCTCAGGTATTTTCCCCTCTACAGAAAAAGTCAGATAGCCCAGAGTCAGATCTTTACTGACTGAAGAAAGCTATACCATGGATTACTCATGATTACAAATTCATGAGTGAAAGATAATTATTGTTAATAAGTAGCTACTGATTCCTGAGTCTGGCTGTTGCATAAATTGAGCTCAAGCATTTCTTCCTATATTTGGTTCACTGGAAAGTGCTGGACACATATCACAAGGTATTAAGCAGCATTCACACAAGGAATATTCACCAAGTATTTATGGAGAACTTGTTAAATGCCAAATACTGACTGAGTAGGTAATTTGCAGAAAGATCAATTCAAAAGAAGGTAAAAAAAAAAAAAAACTATTACTTTGTAATCTTAGATGCCATGAAGATCTTCAAATATCTTTGTATATACACTTAATATTTCATATTTTCATCGCTACTTTCTCCTATGGAGAATGACTACTATCCAACCTGTTAATATGGGAAGTGCAGAGATGCCTGGGTGGCTCAGTGGTTGAGCATCTGCCTTTGGCCCGGGGCATGATCCTGAGATCCCAGGGATTGAGTCCCACATCGGGCTCCCTGCATGGAGCCTGCTTCTCCCTCTGCCTGTGTCTCTGCCTCTCTCTCTGCGTCTCTCATGAATAGATAAATAAAATCTTTAAAAAAATTTGGGAAGTACAAAGCTCTAGTCAAAAATTAGTTTGATATTGAGTACTAACACTGTATGATATGGAGCAAAAGTCTTCATTCACTTGGTCCTCAGTTATACCATCTATAAAATTGGGGGAATAATGCCTAACTCATTTGGTTGTTATAAAGGGTAAGTCATAGCCATTGGCTAGCACCAGTTTGACCCTCATTAGTAACATTAGAAACATTACTTTAACATTTGTAAAGACCCTCATTAGTAAATATTAACTTAATTTGGACCTCTCTTCTGTCTCTTTCATGGCACATCTATCTTTAATCCATATTTATGACTGATGTAGGTGTAGAAGCTCAGGGGAACATTCCAGAGCTTTAGCTCATGCCTGCCAAAGCAAATTCCAGATCAAGCTTGATGCCTCTACTGGAAGAACTGATGACAGAAAAATCTCATTCTTTGAAGAAAAATGTATTAGGTACCCACATTATGCTGGGCATTAGAGATATAAATGTGTTTTTATGGAGCTCACAGACAAGTCACACGATGCTTTAAACAAGGTATTGTGCTCATATAGGGATATGTACAGTCCTATGGAAGTACACATCAGAAATTCCAAAGTCAGTTTTGAGTTCAGGAGTGAAGTGATCAAGGAAATCTTGCTAAAAGAGAATAATGAGCAGAATAGTAAACATTTACTGAGTGTTTGTAGTGGTCACTTGGCTATTATAAGCATTTTATAGGGATCCCTGGGTGGCGCAGTGGTTTGGCGCCTGCCTTTGGCCCAGGGCGCGATCCTGGAGACCCGGGATCGAATCCCACATCGAATCCCACATCGGGCTCCTGGTGCATGGAGCCTGCTGCTCCCTCTGCCTGTGTCTCTGCCTCTCTCTCTCTCTCTCTGTGACTATCATGAATAAATAAATAAAATCTTTAAAAAAAAATTAAAAAAAATAAGCATTTTATAAAACTTAACTCTGTTATTCTATACAATATCTCCATGAAGAGGATTCAATTTTATACCCATTTTACTGATGAAGAAGCTAAAGTACAGTATTTTTATAATGACCCATCTAGTAAATGAAGCACTGAGATCTAATATCTAAACAGAAACTTTAAGTAGCTAAAAGGGGAGTTCTGAGAAGAGGGGCAAAGCCTTCTAGGCAGAGGGAATCCAGAGTACAAAGGCCTAGGGGATAGCACAAAAATAGAAACTAAATGGTGGTGGTGTGGTTGGAACTAAAAGCAAGACTGAGGAAAAGTGATAAAGCCACAGAAGGAAGAAAAGCCAGACACCCAAGAACTAAGTATGCCAGGCAAAGAAGCTCCCATGTTCTACAAGACCATGAAAATCGAATGAAGGATCTAAATGCTTGCCAGAACTGAGTTGCAGAATACTAGAGACATGATTGCAGAAATGCAGAGACAAGGTTGGCGGAATGCAGTCTGCAGTGAAGGAGAAACAAGTAGGATTTTGTGTGGCAATTTTGGGGACAGATAATGATGTGCTGGCCTAGGGTAGCAACAGAAAGGATGAAGTGGATGGGGTAGATGACTATTTTAGGTAGTTGAGTCAACAGCAGATGGTGATTAATTAGATGAGGAATTTGAATGAGGCAGTAGTCAAAAATATATCACAGGTTTCTGGGCTAAGAAACCAGGTGGATAGAATTTTCATTTGTTTGAAAAGGGAATGCCAGAGAAAGGACAGATTAAAGAGCAATGGATTGAGTTTAATTATGTAATTGTACAATTATCTGTGCAACTCCCAAAATTGGTTTTAAGTGGGATTTTCACAGGTGAATTTGTCTGAAAGGCTTGAGTCTGTCATAAAAAGTCAGCGTGAAGGATTTTCTCATTTATCACTTCTTTTGTAAGGGAAATTGCGTTATTGTATAAGCATTCCCCACATCATCATGGCTGCATATTATGTGGAACATTTGAGAATTGTTGAAAGAAAAGTGCAGGTTAAAATCTATATTTGAGGGACGCCTTGGTGGCTCAGCAAGTTGAGCATCTGGACTTTGGCTCAGGGTGTGATTCTGGAGTCCTGGGATGGAGTCCCACATCGGGCTCCCTGCATGGAGCCTGCTTCTCTCTCTCTCTCTCTCTCTCTTTCTCTGTCTGTCTGTCTCTCTCTCTGTGTGTCTCTCATGAATAAATAAGATCTTTCATTTTTTATATATTTTTTAAGATTTTATTTATTTATTCATGAGAGATACAGAGAGAGAGAGGCAGAGACACAGGCAGAGGGAGAAGCAGGCTCCATACAGGGAGCCTGATGTGGGACTCCATCCCAGGTCTCCAGGGTCACACCCTGGGCTGAACGCAGCGCTAAACAGCTGAGCCACCCGGGCTGCCCAATAAAATCTTTTTTTAAAAAGCTATATTTAGTATCCTGGACCCATTTCTAATGTGGAGAAGAATATATGTCCAGATGTCGATGGGGAAAATTCAAGCATGAGACTAAACACTGGATTACTTATCTGAACTCCTTTGGTATCTGTATTAGTTTGCTAGGGCTGCCCTACCAAAGGATCACAGCCTGGGTGGCTTAAACCTCAAACAATAGTAATTTGTTTTCTCATGGTTCTGAAGGCTGGAAGTTCAAAATCAAGGTATAGCAGAATTGGTCCCTTCTGAAGGCCCTGAGGAAAGGATCTGTTCCAGGCCTCTCCATTGTCTTCCCTCTGTACATACTTGTGACCAAATTTCCTTTATTTTTTTTTTAAGATTTTATTTATTTATTCATGAGAGACAGAGAGAGAGAGAGGCAGAGACACAGGCAGAGGGAGAAGCAGGCTCCATGCAGGAAGCCCAATGTGGGATTTGATCCAAGGTCTCCAGGATCAGGCCCTGGACGGCACTAAATTACTGAGCCACCTGGGCTGCCCCCAAATTTCCTTTCTTATAAGGACACCAGTCATGTTGGATTAGGGCCAACCCTAATGACCTCATTTTAATTTAGTGATTTCAAAAAAATAATAATAATAATAATAATAATAATTTAATGATTTCTGTGAAGCCCCTATCTCAAAATATGGTCACATTCCAATGGGTTAAGACTTCAACATATGACAACAGGGGCAAGTAAGACACAATTCAGTCCACAATGGTATCTTTGATAATATTCCCTAAGCCAGAACTTAATATGGAAGGAGCGATTCAAGGAGAGCAGAGACAGTAGGGGGTTCATTCCAGAGGTTTCAGAGATAGTAGTCACAACGTCCTGGAGGCAGACCAGTGGTGACAGCCAGCCTGCACAACGTTCAGTGCCTTTAGTGGTGACAGTGCCAACCACGTGGCCTAATTCCAGCTGGTGACAGAGGTAGGCTTGTTTAGTAATTCTTCTGGCTGCTTCCAGCTATTTGACATCCCTGGTTTCTGCCCATTTTCTTAGCCTAGTTCTCCAGATTTTCTAGGATTCTGTGAGGCACCTATTGCTTTACTCTCATGGATTCAATTAATCAGATATGGTTTCTCATGTTTCTAACCTAAAACCCTGACAACTTAAAAAAGCATTTGAAAATTCTTCTATGTGTTGAATTAAGTCTTACTTGTTTTTATTGTACAGGAGAGAGAACAGGCTGCAAAGTCAGCAGATCTGGCTCCATTATTTGCCAAACACATGGGCAAGTTTCTGAAACTGAGCATCAGTTTCTTTGTAAGGAAATTGGAAATCATAACATATAGTGCCAAACATTTACTGGGCACTTATCAAATTCCAGGCTCTGTTCTGGTATTTTATATGCATTATGCCATTTGCTTCTCATAACAACCCTTTACCATAACTAGTATTATTAATATCAGATTTTTAGATGAAGAAAATGATGCTGTATGCCAATGACTCCCCAAATGCTTGCCCTAAACCCAAGACCTATCTTTTGAGCTCCAAGCCAATATACCCAACTGCCAATATGACATATTGCAAACTTAATATATAAAAAACCTAACTCTTGAGCTCTGATTCCTTCCCTGACTCCATAAATTATGATAGTCAAGTTTCTCAATCCTAAAACATTTATTATTGAGAACTCACCTTCCCTACTTCCAATCATAACTGAACCCTGTTTAACCTCTATATTAGTGTTCTATTGCTACTAAATAAATTACCACAAATTTAGCAGTCTAAAACAGTATCCATTCCCTGAGTTCTGAAGGTCAGAAATCTGGGTACAGCATGGCTCAGTTAGTTTTCAGCCTAGAGTTCTCACAAGGCTAAAATCAAGATGTTGGCAGGGATGAGTTTCCTTCTGGCAGTTCTGGGAGTGAATCCTTTTCCAGGCTCATTAAGACTGCTGGCTGAGTTCAGTTCCTTGTGGTTATAGGACTGAGGTCCCAGTTTCTTTGCTGGTTGTCAGTTGGGGCTGGTCTTTGATCCTAGAGATTGACGGCATTTCTTCCCATGCCTTCCATGGGGCCCCTTTAGCAACAATGGCTCCAGTGCTCCCTCATGCTTTGACTCCCTCTGCCTTCTCCTTCTGCTGCCTCCGTCTGCTTCCAGCTGGAGAGAGTTCTTTGCTTTGAAAGGCCTTATATAATTAGACTGAGTCCATCTGGATAATCCAGAATATTGTTCCCGTATTAAAGCCAGCCAAGAAATAACCATGATTGCATCTGCAAAATCAATTTTGCCATGTAGTATAACATATTTACAGATTTTGGGATTAGGGTATGGACTGCTTTGAGAGGGCATTATTTTGCCTAAGCAAAACAGGTAAATATTTTATTACACATATATAATAACATTGTTACATATGAAGAGTTGTAGACTATGGACCTGGGCCCCTTGGTTCTTTTACCTATTGACTATCACCTTGGACATTACTTAACCTGTATGAGCTTCAGTTTCTTCACCTATGAAATGGAAGTAATAATGCTTACCTCGTAGGATTCTTGGGAAAATTAAATGCATCATTGTATTAAAGGTTTTTAGAAAAATGCCTTGTACCTGGTAAGTGCTATGCTTAATCTACCTATTATTACAAATTGATACTTCGCATGAAGGGAAAATGTGTGTTACAAGAAACAGGTGAAGGGGACCAGTTTTCTAATGAGAGGTCAACAAAAATTTCCTTAAACTCAAAACTGAACAATAGAAGCTACAGTGTGACATGACTTGAGTGGCAAATTTTAGACCATTCTGACAGCTCTGTGGGAAGGGACTAGAAAGGGCCAAGCAAAAAAGCAAAGAAACTGGTTAGAAGTCCATGGGAACAGTGCATATGAAAGACTGTTTTGGGACAGTGAAAATAAAGACAATTGAATAAATTTGAGATATATTTTGAAGGCTGTGGTAGGCTGAGTAATGTCCTCACACAAAGATGCCCATACCCAAATCTCTGGAACTTGTGAATATGTTACATGGCAAAGAGGACTTTGCAGATATAATCAAGGTTACTGACCTTAAAATAGGGAGAATAGCTGAATTACCCAGGTGGGTCCAATCTAATCACATGAGTTCCTAAAAGGAGAGCACTGTCTCCAGCTGGGAGCAGAAGAGGACTTCAGAGAGAAGGAGTATAAAGAAAGATCAGAAATTCCAAGCTTAAGAAGGGTGTTGCTGGCTATTTCTGCTCTGCATAAGAGGAGGTTGTGTGGAAAAGTTCATGGAGGCCTCCAGTCGACAGCCAGCAAAGCAGTGGGCCTTGGTCCTACAGCCACAAGCCACTAGAGTCTGCCAATAATCTGAATGAGCTGGGAAGTGGATTCTTCCCAAAGCCTTCCAGTAAGAGCCCAGCTGGCCAATATCTTAATTTTGGACTTGCGAAACCAGGAGCAGAGACACCAGCTCAGCCAGCCTGGACTTCTAAACAACAGACTGGTGAGTAATGAAACTTTTTTCATGTCTTTTATTATTTTGTTTTCTTTTAAGCCACTAAAATTGCTCCTTGTGGTAATTTGTTATGGCAGCAATAGGAAACTACTTGCATTTATATATTTATATTGGTTTCCCTCCAGACTGTGAGTTTTATCAGAGATTGTTGAGTTCAGTACTTTATCCCAGAGACCTAGACCAATGCCTGTCATATAGTAGATGCTCAATATGTATTTTGTTGCAAAAGCAAGACAACAAAAATTTATATAACTTTCCTAGTGTTTGAACCAGGCCTTGAGTTCATGCCAGAGTACCATATATAACATGCAATTGTTTTGAACACTGGAGAGCATATATAAAGTCTTTGACACAGAGTTGACATTCAGTAGCTATTAATTCCTCCATTTCCCCTAATTATCCTGACCCCACTTCAGACTGGCCTCATCATACTTCAGGCTAGTAGTAATGTGCTAATGAGCTTCCCTGACTCTAAGCCCTCGCTCTTCCAATCAATTTCCTGCCAGATTAATATTCCACAAACACATTAGGTGAGACAATGTCTTTGCAAGAACAGGGCCAACTGTAAAGCCTCTGCGTTATTACTGTTATTACCATCACCCCTGCTTCCAAACTACATTAAATCTGCTGAGCCAAGCTTGCAAAGCACTAGGCTCACAGCCACGTCTCCTATCCTCCCAGATTTCTCTTTTCCCCATTCCTCAGTATGCAGCTATCGTGCAGGCCAAGCCCTTTATTTTCCTTTGGAGAAAAAGCTATGACTATAACCCTAGAACTTTGCTTATCCCCTTTCTGGCTTCCCTTTCTAAATAATGTCCTGGTCCCAGCTTTAAAGCCCACCTCCTCCTAAGTTTTCCTTAACTACACTATGTATTGCTGCTCTCTGCCTCTAAATTCCCACAGTACTGAACTCTGATCCATGTTATTTTGCATGTATTTATTTAGTCTGCTCCACAGTCCTAAGCTGAGTGCCTTGGATATAACAAACATTGCACTTGCTAACTCTGACCTTTGCTCAATACTATTTGGATATGGCTTCTGGTTGGTTGCTGTTTGTATGAGTCTCGTTTTGCCAGCTCAACAGTAAACCCCTCACAGAGCCACCTAAAAAGCTAAGCACTCAGGCTCTGTGACAAGTCAAACAGGTTGCATTCAAATCTCTCATATCTCTTATTAGCGGATTATTCTTGGGCAATTTTCTTAATTTCTCTAAAACTTAATTTCCTCATCAATACATTGGAGAGAATAACTGTATACTTCATTGGGTGGTGGTTCTGAGAAATAGAAGGAGATGATTGTAAAGCTCTAAAATAGCCTATAAGTGTTTGATCAGTATTATCCACTGTTATTTTGTATTACTACCTTAATCCCTATTTTGTATCTTCCATAATGTCTATTACAAAGCCGAGCACATAATAGATGTTGGGTAAATATCCTTCACTAAAAGTTACTGAAAAATAAGCTAGATTATATGATTAACAGAGGAAAATCAGAAGGAAAACAAAAAGGTCCGAAGGATTATTGCCTGAACTAAACATTCAAATGGCAGAAACCAAGAATTAATTTGAGTGATGAAAATAGTCACAAATCATTCTAGTGTACATAAATCGAACTAAGAAATGAGGAAGTCATTATTACAGGGTAATTTTATTTTTTGAACATTTTAAATTATTAAATTAACATGTGCTTTCAGTAAAAATGAAATTCTGGGCACGGGGGTGGCTCAGTGGCTGAGCATCTGCCTTTGGCTTGTGATCCCAGGGTCCTAGGATGGAGTCCCACATTGGTCTCCCCACAGAGAGCCTGCTTCTCCCTCTGTCTATGTCTTAGCCTCTCTTTCTGTGTCTCTCATGAATAAATAAAATCTTTAAAAAAATGAAATTCCAGCGACAGAGCAAGGAGGTAATAGGACGTTTATCCTCATCCCTCATGATCCCCACTGCTCAGGGGTACTTACTATGAAAAATTTATCTGGTTTTCCCAAAATTTTTTATATGTGCCAGTACTTCCCTTTCCAATACTCTTTATTTTGAGAATGAGTCCAATACAACTTTCTCTGTGATTTTTTTTTTTGTTCCAAAAATTTAAAGAGTGAATGATATTATATCCAAAGTTAATTGGAGAACAACATAACCTTATAGGTAAAGAGGCAAAAGAGCAGAGGTTTGTCAGTACTTTCAAGGTGAATTGGAGACTAATTCTCATGAAGATATTGTTTCTTTTTTTTTTTTTTAAGATATTAAGTTTCAAATGTATCTTTAAAGATTATTATTATAGCATGCTCTTTCCTAAATCCATTTAAATGATTGCACTGTTCAAACAGAAGGTTGTAGATGAATTAGCTTTTAAAAATGTTTGTTGAGAAAGAAAATAAATATGTGCATTTATAATACTTCATCACGAAGTCAGCTTGCCAAATTTAAACATGTTGTTTGGTAATCAGAAAAGCTGATGAACAAATTGGGAAAAAAATTTACAGAAAGCGGAAATGAATAAGCAATTACTGGAGAATGGATAACAAAAGAGGAGATGAGGAAGTAGAGCAGGGAAGCCACACCTTTATGCACAGGATGAGCCTCTGCTGTGTTCTTGTCCAGTTCTTGCCCTCTGAGCAAGAAAGAACAACCTAGTGAACTTCCCCTGGCAGAGCACCAGACAGAGTTTAAGGGACTACCATAGCTTTCATTTTCTACCACATATCTTTACCTCCTCTTGCTCTGTTTTACCCTCTGAATTTCCACTTTGCCTTTCAGTGTCAGATGATGATGATGATGATGATGATGATGATGATGATGATGATAACAACGATAAAGGCTGGTGGTGATGATGGTAAGAGTTTAACTCCAGGAATATGAATGGCAGGCTAGGAATTTACATATGCAAGAAGTGTACCTATATTTTATTCCTCTGCACCTAAACCAAATTTCTATTTCAAGTGGCAATTCCTGCAAGTCCATTTGAAATCTCCCCTGACTCCTTACCCAGAGCTGTGTCTGTGTCATCACACAGTGACAAGGCAATGGGGTGCAGGTGGGGTGGCCTTTAGGATTCATCATTCTTTCATTGCAGCTTCTATTCCTGTCTGTAGATCCTTTTGATACTCCTAAGCCATATGGGAATAAAAAAAATAAATAACCTCACTGGTGTGCTCTCTCACCCTTTACCATTTCTAAGACTCCTTTGGGTACACAGGAGACCTTCTGCTGCACCTGCCCACATTCAGCACCTGGGAACGCTATGAGCTGTGTTAGACCTGTCAGTTTAGGAACAGCCTGTGCTATGCTCAGGAGGCAGCAACAGCCTGTCAAGTCATTCTCATACTTTGGATACCTGACTTCTTAGGCCAGATGTCTCTAGAGTCCTTTTCCATTTCCAGCTGGACAGAGTTTTTAAGAATTCTCCTTTTAAGTATTCATGTGATTAGATTGGACCTCCCCAGATAATTCAAGGTAATCTCCCCACTTGAAGATCCATGACCTTAATTATATCCACAAAGTCCCTTTTGCTATGTATATATTCTTAAACTCTAGAGATCAGGATATGGGTATCTACAGAGTGTGGGCATGATTACTCAGGTTCCTACAACCTCCAAAATATACATTAAATATATTCATTTATCTTTATCTCCATTGCCCTGAAATCAGTCTTTCATTTGGATGGTTTTCATAGACTTCTCTGTTAGCCTGCTGTTGTTTTTGCCCTCTCCCAATGCCTTCCCACACAGCAGTCAGAGTAGCCCTCTAAAAATGTTACTCAAGTCCTGCCACTTTATAGTTCCCATTGTTCTAAAGTCTAAGTTTCTCATTCTGACCACAGGGACTTGTGGGCTCTGCAGTCTTTTTCCCCTCTTGTAGCCACTTTTGTTTTTTGACTCCCTCTACCTCTTTCTTACAAGGCTGTAATCCCAGTGATCTGCTTGAAGTTACTCAGATCTATAGCATTTTCTTACCCCAGTCAGCCCCTCCAGAATTCTCTGCTTGGGCTACTTCATTACCATACGCCTCCCTACAGCCTGCCATAGCAGTCTCCTTTTCTTTCAGTTCTGCACTTAAAGAGCTTTATGTGGCCCACCATTGAGATAATTGGTCCACGTCTGTCTATGATTTCTAGAGTTCTTTCTCCCTTATGGGGAGACCATGTCCAGAAGGCAGCATAAAAATTTTCCTTTACCAAGGTTCCTACTTTTTACTCTAGATTTTCCTTAGTTTTCCCTCCCTTTGGGTGTCAGGATGCTGTCTAGTTTCCATGGTGGGATGCAGAGCTCTGAGACTTCTTGTTTTCCATGTTTGTACAGGACTTATGTGTTAGAAACTCCAAAGTACTTTTCTCTAAGTTTATCAGAACTTCCCTCCACCAATACAATGGATGATATGGTCCACATGTCAATGAATAAGGTACAGGGCAACAAGTTTGCCTAAAAATAAATCGGTTAACATTTAAAAAGATCATCCTGACATAATGATAAAAATCATGAGAAATAACTATCATTCACGGAGTACTTGTACCTGTAATTGTACCACTAAATTTTATGGGCTTTTAAAAAAAGATCTTCAAAATAGTCCCGTGACATAGGTAATATCTCATTTTATTGATAATTAAACTGAGACTGAGATAAAATAATATAGTGCTGTTTTCAATGACTTCTGATTAGAAAGATCATTGGTTCCTTTCTACCAAAGATAATGATTTTTTCTCCCCACCTGCTTTTGGCAATTGTCTTTTTTTATTCATTATAGGTTCTAGAAACCTCTTACCCATTAATGACTTTTTCTTTTGGAATGTGAGGAAACCTCTTGAATGCTTCCAGCTTTTCCCATGTATATCAATTCCCCATCAAGCATATTAGAACAGGTGGTTTGAGAGTACAGTCACCATGCAACATTTAGGAAGCTTAGTTAGAAGACCTGAGTTCAAGGATCATAGAAATGCAGGATAGAGCAGTGATGATTAAGCAGTCAATTCTCCAAGAGGGAAGGTCATGTCCAAAACTAGGAATCAGAGGATATCGAGGAGCAAGAATTATTTGAAAGAGCCAGAGAGCTAAGGGAGACAAGCTGAGGCAATGCCACTTTTAGGTGTAGGAGTCTTTAGAGGGATTGCTCAGGGGTTCCCACTTAACATCACCCAGTCCTCAAAGAACTTTGTTTCTAGATTCCCAAGGAGTGTCCAGTATTGATATTAACCAAGCTGAATTCTCTGAGAATATTCTATGGTGCAGACCTTGAGTGATTTATAAGTAGAAGCTTTTGGATCTAAACAGAGTCACAAGGCAGAGAATACTTCTCCCACCTTTACTTTCTTAACATACTTAATGTTTTATGCTAGTGGGGAGGGATGCAAACCCACTATCCATAGCACAGATGGGAGATAGTCATATATCTTAAATATTTTTAACTGCCAAGCATAGCTAAGTGGGGATTTAAAAATGGATATCTGCCTTGAAATATCCACATAGAACTAGAATGAATATCTAATAAATATGATAAAGTTGTTAATAATAACAAGGCACTGAATAAGCAACAAGGTAAAAATTTTAGAAATTCTAGGCATGCTTTATAATAGTTTTGAGAATTCTTCAGGGACTTAGCATCAGATCAACAAAAATGTGTGTTTTCACAATGTTGAAATCAATGATTTCTAAAAATTTTTAGAGTTTTATTTCGGAAGAATTTTAATGTACAGAAATCTTGTAAAGATAATACAGGAAGTTCTCCTATGCACCTCACCCACCTCCCCTAATGATAATTGTAAATTATGATACATTTGTTAAAACCAACACTGGTAAGTTACTATTACCTAAGCTCCAGCCTGTCTCATCAGTTTTTCCACTGAAGTCTTTTTTCCGTTCCAAGTTCCAATCCAGGACACCACACTGCATTTAGAAACTGCTGGGTTTCAATCTCCTCTTTTCCCTCTAGAAAGCTAACTATAGCAGACAACCTATTTTTTTCATTTCATAAGGTGCAGTTTACAGCGGTTTCTGCATGTTGCTAGGACTTGTTTGGAAAGATCTGCGTTAAATCTGCTGATGGGTTTTGTCTGAAGTTTTTCAAATAATTCTGGTCTCCAGGTGAACTGAGTATTTATTTTAGTAGTGGGAAACCAAACTGAATGTCAAGAAATTTTCTGACATAGGTCAGTATATAGCAGTAATATGAACTTAGGAATTTTTATTTCCTAATTTAGACTAGAGCTTCTCACTCACTGACATTGTTCCTAAATGAACATTACCACTGCTTCAGATTAATTTATTTTCAGTCTGGGGTCAGTAAAAAAACAAACAAACAAACAAAAAAAACTACCTTTTTTGTTATTATGGTTATGTGTTATGATATTTCCTTAGGGGTAAGTAACATTTTTTTAAAAAAATTTTTATTAGAGAGAGAGAGAGAGAGAGAGGCAGAGACACAGGCAGAGGGAGAAGCAGGCTCCATGCAGGGAGCCCGATGCGGGACTCCATCCCCCTTCTCCAGGATCACACCCGGGGCTGAAGGCAGCGCTAAACTGCTGAGCCACCCCGGCTGCCCTGGGGTAAATAACATTTAAAGCAATCTGAACCAATCACACCATTCTCAATATTCATATTTTCCATAGAGTATTTCTTAAAAACTTTCCAACTAAAGACTACTAATAAGAGAGGATATCCAACTTAGACCCTTGAGATTTTGCAGCTTGTTATGAACCTTCTGAAAGAAAAAAGGATCTTTGAAGTCTTTAGCTTTGACTTAAAAATTCATATAATTTTTGCATTTTACTCCATGATCTATTTGCATTTGTTTTCATATAAAATTAGTATTTTAAATTATTCACTAACAAGTCAAAACTGAGTTCTGTTTATCCTGTGCATTCATCAACCATCTTGTACACTGTTGGTTGAGGGGTGCGAATGTCCCTTCTTGATGAGCAGAGCCTTCAGAGTGGATGGAAGTCCATGCTGGTCAAGGTGTTCATTTTATCACAGACCCAATTAACGTCTTCAACCAAATCTCTTTCTACAAATACTATCATGATTTCTACTTAGGAGAAAAATATCTTAATTCCAGGACTTAAGTCTTCATACTTCTGAACTAATAAATAGATGATTCCTTCTGTCTTCAAAGTCCTCCCCACTGTATTCACCTACCAATTCCTGCATTTGGTGAAGAAGTTACTGACACAGGCCTTGGAGTGAGGGAAATTGGGCATCTGGATACATTCTAGACCAACATTTAGGGCAGTCTTTACCATGTGGTCATGGTATTTAAACTTATAGCACTTCCCCATATTAGCCAAATGGCTTTGAACAAAAACTTCACCAAGCCTTAATTTCCAACAATGTTAAATTGAGATTGAGAATAGTAGCTATCCTTCAGATTTATCATGAGGATTAAATGGTATGGTGCATGTGAAGCATTTAGCTAACTGACATCTAGTCACAGCTCAGTTATTTTATTACTATATTTTAAGATTCAATTCAAATGTCACTTCTTTTGTGGAGTCTTCCTCTTTTTTCCATGGAGAATTAATGATCTTTTTTTCTTTTGGTTTCCTGTATTTTTTATTTAAAAAAATATGTAAAGAGGATTGTCATAGGTAAACCATCATCATGCTTTTATTTTTTTTATTTTATAAATTTATTTTTTATTGGTGTTCAATTTACCAACATACAGAATAACACCCAGTGCTCATCCCGTCAAGTGCCCCCCTCAGTGCCTGTCACCCAGTCACCCCCACCTCCCACCCTCCTCCCCTTCCACCACCCCTAGTTCGTTTCCCAGAGTTAGGAGTCTTCATGCTTTTAAATAATAAGATTATAAAACAGCAGGTGCAGGATGTTTGTGAGATAACTATATTGACAGTAGAATTTTTTTCCACACCTCTGTATTTTTCAAGCTTTCTATGATATGCATTAAGTTTAGGATCTGAAATGAAGAAAACAAGGTAATGCTGTTCTAACCATCCACATTAAATTTATTTTATCAAAGGAACACATGCACATAGTCCCCTTTTCTGCCGCCCTCTATCTGCTGAATCCTGATCCACAGAGCATACATTGTCAAATCCTCTCATTGTTTCTCCTATTATATGCTTTGATATTTCTAAATAACCTGTGTATGTTGTTGCCCCAGTTTCCCATCTTAAAGCTCTATTGGTTTCCTAGTATGGACAGTCTTGGACCATCTCTCTTGAATCAACTGAATTTCCTAATATCTTTTTCCATCTTCTCAGTATAGTTGTATCTCAAGATTTTTCATTAAATCTTTATGCCACATTGTTATTCTAACTATGTAAGTATAATTCATAACTGTATTATGTAGTTTATTATATTTATTTCGTATATTTTGATTCTCTGGAATTAATAATTGTTACATGATTGTTTGTTGAAAAAGATATTAGGAAATTCAGTTCTTTCAAGAGAGATGGTCCAAGACTGTCCATACTAGGAAACCAATAGAGCTTTAAGATGGGAAACTGGGGCAACAATATACACAGGTTATTTAGAAATATCAAAGCATATAATAGAAACAATGAGAGGATTTGACAATGTATGCTCTGTGGGTCAGGATTCAGCAGATAGGGGGTGGCAGAAAAGGAAACTATGTGCATGTGTTCCTTTGATAAAATAAATTTAATGTGGATGGTTAGAACAGCATTACCTTGTTTTCTTCATTTCAGATCCTAAACTTAATGCATATCATAGAAAGATTATGTACCTATCATTGCTTCTTCTCAAACTCTCCCATGAAAGAGCCAATTAGCTTTCAGTAACAAAGGCATCCAATTCAATGGTCCTTTCCACCACCACCACCACCACCCCTTGGAGACACGTTTCCTTGACCACTTGTCCTTTAGCTCATTCAATATTGCTTCCTTTCTAGGCCTTTCTTACAGACTGAGTTGTGTCCTCCTAAATTTCATGTTAAAGCCCTAACCCCTGGTACCTCAGAATATGACTGTACTTAGAGATAAGGCCTTAAAATATATGATTAAGTTAAAATGAGGTCATTAGCATGGGCCCTACTATTATCATTATGTTGTATTTCTACCTTTATATTTTGAATCCCCAATATTTTATCATATTCAGTAGTCAGTGTTCCTTGATATATAGCCACATACCTACTACTTCCTTTGCTTTTTTTTTTTAAGATTTTATTTATTTATTCACAAGAGACAGAGAGAGAGAGAGAGAGAGAGAGAGAAAGAGAGAGAGAGAGAGAGAGAGAGAGAGAGAGAGAGAGGCAAAGACCGGCAGAGGGAGAAGCAGGCTCCATGCAGGGAGCCTGATGTGGGACTCGATCCTGGGTCTCCAGGATCATGCCCTGGGCTGAAGGTGACGCTAAACCGCTGAGCCACCAGGGCTGCCCACTTTCTTTGCTTTTAATTGCTTTTTGCAATTCTATCTCAGAGAAATTTCCTTCTGCCTTAAATACAACCTTAAGAATTTCTTTTGTGTGTGGGGCTATCACTGGTGAAGACTCAGTTTTTATTTTTCTGAAAATGTCTTCATTCCACTCTTGTTTTCAGAGATACTTCTAATGGGCTTAGAATTCTAGGCTGCAGTTATTTTTTCTCAATACATTGCATATATAATCCTGATTTCTATTGTTACTCCTTGAGAAATTGGCTCCCCTTTTATTACTACTTTGAAAGTATTCTGTTATTTCTACTTGCCTGCTTTTAAGATGTTCTCTTTTTTCTTTATTGTCCTGTGGTTTCACTAAAATGTATCTAGAATATTTTTGTTTAACCTGCTTGTGATTTACTGGGCTTCTTAAAGATGTGGATTTGTTTCTTAGAAAATTATCAGCGAAAATTCAGTCTAGTATTGCTTCTGTCCCCACCCCCCCCCCTTTTCTTGGAACTCTGAGATATATGTTAGATATTCTTATTCCAGTATCTGTGTCTTTTTGCTCCTCTTTTATATATTCCATGTCATTTCTTCATGCTAGTTGAAGATAACTTCTTCAGATCCATCTTCTGGTTCACTGATTCCCTATTCTTTTCTCTCTAATATTTTGTTCAACCTACCTGCTCAACTTTTGAGCTATGTTCAGTCTGGTCATTTATTCTAGTTCCTTTTCTCTGGATATATTTTTAAGCTTGTGTTTTATTTCTTTAGGCATATTATTTATAGTAAGAATAGTCACTTAAAACCTGATCATTTATTCTGATGTTTTGGTAAGACTGGGTCTGCCATCTGTTGTTTAAGCTGGTTCTTATTAATGGTACCTTGTTTCCTTGTGAATTTAGTTTTTATTTTTTTCGTGAACTTATTTTCCTTGGAGTTTTATCATGGAAATTATTTGTAGGCAAGTACTACAAAAGTGATCAGCCTTTGCTTTTGCCAAATGCTGGACCACTCTAAATATGTGACTGGGTTCATTTTGAATCAAATGGCGAGATTATAGATAAACTGGGTTAAGGCTATGTTAGTTTTCTGTTCTCACTGGTCATTTTTCATTTGAGATTCATGATCTTCAAGACAAATAACCTTTCAGTTCACTGAGATAGATTTTATTGGTTTTGGTTCTAGATCATTCTTATGCTGAAGAGGTCCCATTTATACTCTTGAGGCCCTAAGTTTAGCAGAGAAATCTATTTTGCTCCCTGCTTTTATAGGTTTTGGGCACCCCCCCCCCGCAACTCTGTCATTCCTTGAGACCATGAAAACCAGAACTCAAGTTCATGTAGTTTGGCAGTTGTCTTCAGATTTAATTCCAGCTGCAGAGTCGTACTTAGTTCTTCAGCTGTTTGTTATTGGTGCCTGATCTGAGAATTGCTTATTTCCTGGGAGGTTATTAGTTTTTCAAATTTATTTTAATATCCAGGATTTTTAGAATACTTGAGCAGGAAGGGTTGATCAAGGAAACTGACCTCTTATATTATCAATAAGGACAATCCAGCTATCACTGATACCACATCTATCAATTATATTGTATTGGATGTATTTGTTGGTGTTTCTTTTTTCCTACTAGACCTGGAGCTTCATAAAGATAATTGTTCATTTCGGTCACCCGCTTATAATAGGGACTATATATATACTGAATAAATAAATAATAGTAAATTCTACATCAAATTGCATTTTTCTTGCCTTTTATTGTTTACTTATGAAGCACATTTCAACTTATTAGGATAAGATAAAGAGATTGGAATTTGAAATTTCACTAACTGGTTCAGGTACTGTTAAATGTTTTCTTTTTATTGAGATATAATTGATATATAACATTAATTTCAGGTGTGCAGCATATTTTGTTTTTTGTGGCATAGCATATAGGAGGGATTTAATAATGTAATTATTAAATTTAGCATATTACCTCATTAAAAACCATAACAAATACAAACCAGTTGCCCTCACAGCATAAAAACAAAAACAAAATTTAAAAAATCCTGTTATATAACAGTGACTTTTTATTGTCTCATTTTTTGGTGGCCTGTTGCTATGGAAATATCCCCATATATCTGCAGACATGAATCACTGGGTAGCACTACATCTGCAGTGCTGCAGTGTACCATATGGCAAATTTACTGCAGCCAAAGGAGGCAAGTAAAAACTCCTTCCACACATGAATTTACCATTTCAAGGGTTGAGGCAACTGTTAAGTAGGCTACATTGCCTGTTTCTTGGCAATACCAACATTTGCAAAGGCATTTGTCCTGAACAACACAGAGGTGCTGAGGTGGTACTTGGAATGAGTAGTTAAAGGGCTGCTGGGAGGGCCTCTACAGGAGAAAACATCCAACCTGAATTGGTAAACACAGCCTCTACCCATCACAGTTGTCTGTCTCTACCTGCATCCCATTCATCTGTACCAATCACAGAATGCTATTAATGTTTAGGTCCAGAACTACAGATCAATAGCTCTTGGAAAACAACTCAATGTTGATTTCATAATAACTTCAACATATGATTGGATGGATAGTTAATTCTTGATATAGCTGGAGTTACAGCTGGTGAGAGCAGATGATGGCTACCCTTTGTGAACTGCCACACATGCTAGACCTTCATCTGTTTTATAGACATTTGGATTTTTTCCCCCCAACATTCCTACCAAGATAGATAGAAAAGGCATATTATAGACGTTCCTGCCAGGTCTATAATATAAGTGTTAATAAACCTATTTGACCTATAAGGGCCCTAAAGTTAAGATACTAATTTGTCATTTATAGTTTGTAAATGTGATGTGAAGTTCAGATTTTGCTGCAATTCTGTGTGACTTCAAAGCTTGTTCTCTTGTCACTGTACAACAACTCATCCAGACATGTGTACAAAGAGCAGAGGTCAACATTGTACTCTAGAGTCAGACTGCTTGGTCCACAAGTCAGCTCTATCTTTTACTATCTATGTGCCTTCAAGCTACTTACTTAATTAACCTCTTTTATCTTCAGTTTTTCCATCTGTAAATGAGGGTAATGAAAGTACTTACCTAGGAGGATTCTTGAGAGAATTAAATGACCTCTTGCACAGGGCCTAGTAAGTGCTTAATAAGTGTTATTACTATCACTGTATTCATTCTCTAATTTTAGAATATGGCATACTAGTTTTGGATATACAATAATGAGTTTTGTTTTTTTTTCTTTTAGGGCAGTAGTTCTCAAACTGTGGTTCCCAGACTAGCAGCATTATCATCAGCTAGGAACTTGTTAGAAAAACAAATTAGCAAGTCTTATCCCAGATACACTGAATAAGAAACTCTAGAGATGGAGCCCAGCCATCTGTGTTTTAACAAGCCCTCCAGTGATTCTGATTCATGCCAAAGTTGGAGAAGCATTAGTGTGGGAGAAAAAATGTTGTCTTTCCCAGTTTTACCCAAGGCCAACTCCGCTCAAAGGATGTTTTTGGAACCAATCCGGAGACACTGATTTTTCTAGAATCAGTTCCCACATCTTCAAATGGATGCTGCAATCACTTTGTTCTATGAGCCCATCTAATCACTAAGATTCTTGATTAAGAGTTAATCATTTTGTCTTGACTGCATTTGAAATGATCAATTATTTTATAATGATTTCCTCTTATGTGGAATGAGATTTAATGCTGTGATTATCACAGCCATTAGAAGACACTGCTGGAATTTCTCCACGGTTAAAGCAGGCAGAACATTTAAGTTGCCCCTAAACACAGGCTCATCTCTAGTTCTCCATGAAAAATTAACATTTGGTTAATATTTTTTTTTTGACTAGGAATTATTTGAATTAACTTTGTAAGGCTCTTTGGAAGTTTCACATTGTTTGTGAAGGTTCCTAAGTAGAAAACGACACATTAGGGACGCCTGGGTTGCTCAGTGGTTAAACGCCTGCCTTCAGCCCAAGGTGTGATTCTGGAGTCCCGGGATCGAGTTCCACACCGGGCTCCCTGCATGGAGCCTGCTTCTCCCTCTGCCTACGTCTCTGCCTCTCTTTCTCTCTGCGACTCTCATGAATAAATAAATAAAATCTTTTTTTAAAAAAAAATGACACATTGGCAAAGTTTCAGATTTAGCTTATTTGATGCAAGAACAAAATTCCATGCATTTGAGCCTTAGTAAGATTAACACCATCTTCAAAAATGAAAATTAAGCTGCTTATTTTAGAAAAGTCAGAAGAAATAGTTTAAAAATACTGATAAAAATGATTTCAACAAATAAGAATGCTTACCCCCCCCCCAAATTTTTAAAAGCCATTTACCTGTCCTATATCTCTTTCCTTAGTCTATAGAACAAAGGGGTTATTTCAGTTGATTTCTTAGTTGTTTTTTTCCCCTAGCTGTCAGAAAAGAATAGTGTAATGAATACGTTGAAAACTATCATTTGCATTGAAGAATAGAATATTTAATTCCTTTGAGAGTCCTTCTGGAGCAGACACAACTCTAACTAGATAAAAATGTTAAGCAAGGTCTTTTGAGAGTTCTACAAAAACTATCAATTTGGTACACATTATAGCAGTTTCTGGAACTGCTGACATCTAATGGTTATGAAGAAGCTTTGACTTGAGCACATGGAACATCCCAGTTAAGTTGAGGGTGTCAATCTGTCCAGCAGACCTTCAATATTTTTATTTGGTGTATAGGTATATTAATATTATCTATCATAAAGTTCTTATAAGGATTGCACAAGGTTATAAGTGTTAATAAACCTAATGTTCGATTCACCTATAGAAAGAGCTCCAAATACATGTTGCTCTTGCTTTAGCACAATGGTTTCTAAACTTTGTCGTGTATCAGAATCACCTGGACTGGTAATTGTTTAAAAAGTGAATTCTCAGATCTCCTTCCAGAGATAAGGTAAATCCACCAAATCTGCATTTTTTAATAAGCTTTCTAGGTGTTTCGAATATAGCTCATCTAGGTTTTAGGATTTTCCAAAGAAGCAGAGCTAATAGAAGATGGATATTGAGGAAGAGGGAAAATTTGATTTATTTTAAAGAATGGTCTCATGTGATTATAGGAACTGACAAATCTGAAATCTGTAGGGAGGGCATGGCAATAAGCTAGAAATTCAGACAAGAATCGATGTTGCAGTCTTGAGTCTGAATTCTACTAGGGTAGCAACCTAGAAATTCAGGCAGGGCTTCTATGTTGTAGTCTTTAGGTGAATTCCTTCTTCAAGAAACCTCAAAAAACAAAACAAGAAAGATAAAACCCCGCAGTCTTCAGCTCTAAAGGTCTTAAACTGATTAGATGAGGCCCACACATATCATGGAGAATCCTCTCCTTTACTCAGTCTACTGATTTAAATGTTGATCACAACCTACAAAATACCTTAACAGCAATACATAATTTGTTTTTTTAAAGATTTTATTTATTCATGAGAGACAGAGAGAGAGAGAGAGAGAGAGAGAGGCAGAGACATAGGCAGAGGGAGAAGCCGGCTCCATGGAGGAAGCCTGATGTGGAACTCCATCCCGGGTCTCCAGGATCACAGCCTGGGCTGAAGGCAATGCTAAACTGCTGAGCCACCCGGGCTGCCCAATGCTTAGTTTTTGACCAAAAAGTGGATAAAGGGAGAAGGAATGATGAGGATGGATCAGACCTGGAATAAATAGAGCTGTTTTGTTTTTGTTTCAGGGTTTTGTGGGTTTTTTTGTTTGTTTGTTTTAGCATAAAACTCAAGAGCAATGTTGTAACCTTTTGAACGTTAAGCACATTGAGCCTTCTTCTCAATACCTGTGTATAGCTCAAGAGACCTGGAAGACTATGGGGGTGTGGGAAGAGTCTGAGTGGTTTGAGAAGTATATAGGAGCTAAAATAAGAAAAGGCATTAGTATTATGGTATTAATATGTGCTTTTAATGTTCTAAATGTTTCTGCTGCTTATAAGTAAAAAGCATAAGATAGCAAAATACAACACAGAAGCTGATTCTTGTGCCCAGTCACTCCCCATGGGCTGGAGCCATGATTACATGGGTCAGATATTGGCAAGAAGCAGCCAAACCAACATTCTTGAGCCCCTGTCATTCAGAAAGCATGTAGCTGCATCATAAAGAGTATCTTATTTAATCCAAACAACTTTTTGAGGTTTTTACAGATATGAGACACTTGAACCTCAAATTCTTCAGGTAAATTACCTGGAATTACACAACTTTTTTAGTAACAGATCCATAGTTCAGAGCCAAGTCTCTCTGACTGGAAAAGCCATTCTCTTTCTGCTTCCTTATTCTGCCTTTGGAAAAGAGGGGAAAAAATGGGAGTCATGAGGTAAGATGCTATGTCAAATTTATATGTACTGCTTCTGTCCAAGGTGGGCCTCTCAAAAAGACCTAGATTCTGCATTTCTTCAGTCCCTAATGCCCCCCTACACTAGCTCAGCCTCATTGTCCCTACTTCTTGTGGACGAGTGAGAATATCTATGACAGCCTCGGGCCTGAGATCTTGGGCTCCTAGATTTGGTTTGTGGAAAGATGAAGACTGTACTGTGTACAGAGTTGGAAGACAAACATGTATATGAAAAGATGTACCCCAGATTGAAATTTAAAATCCCGGCAAATAGAACAGAAGTGCCAATCCAAAGGAGTGAGAAAATAACCAAGACAGAGGCTGTGAGAAAATGAGACTTACCAAATGAGAGCAAGTGGCATAAGCACAGAGGGGAGGTGTATGTAGGTATTTGAAGCTTCCTGAGGTAGTCAAAATTTAATAGAATCAGACATACTGTGTTTACATTCTTGCTCCTCTGTCACTTAAAAGCTGTGTGACCTTGAATGAGTAACTTAGACTCTCCAGGACTCCAGTTTCTTCATGCGTAAAATAGATTTGAGGTTGAATGACCTAATGCATGTAATATATCTCATCTTGTATCTAGGAGTGCTCAATAAATTGCAACTGCTTTTGCTAATTATTATCAACCATAGTGGAGAAGAGCTATGAGATGGAGTATGTTTGCTACTTCAGGAACTGCAATTGATACCATGTTCTCCCAGAAGACCTTGAAAAATATCATCTTGCCTTCTTCCCTAATGTTTAGAGATAGCAAGACAAAAGAGAAGCAATGACCGGAATCTCACAGGGCCCTAGGTGGGGCAAGAGGCTAGGTGACTATCACATGTATCTGCTGTGTTCTACAGCAATTCATGTTCTGGAAGGGATCTAAGCTGGAAGAAATCTAAACTTATTTCTCCACCAAAAGAGTTAAGGAAAAAAGTCAAGGCTCATAGCCAAAACCAAGAAACTGGAGAAACCAGGAAAGCTGGTCAACTAAAATGGATCCCCAAGATGGGGTGACCACAGTGAATTTAGTAAAGTTTTAAGAGGTTCTGGTAAGTGTGTTTTGTTTTGGTTTGGGGTTTTTTTGGTACTAAACCAACCATTTCACTTTAAAGAACAAGAATAGGAGAGACGAAGGGGGGCGGGTAACTTTTAATATCTAGATTGTGACTTCCTGAGAGCAGTGTTGCTTTTTTTTTTTTTTTTTTTTTGTAGGCTCCATGCCCATCATGGAGCTCAATGCTAGGCTTGACTCACAGCCCTGAGATCAAGACCTAAGCTGAGATCAAGCATTGGACACTTAACTGACTGAGCACCCCCACCAGGCGCCCCAGAGAGGGCCTTGCTCTTTAAAAATCATATGTCTCAATGCAAACATTAGATCTTAAACTACCACTTCTCAATCCTGGATGTGGAGAGAGGCATTTGGCAACTATTGGCTTCTATCTCAAATCTCAAGACTTTTTCTTGGGGGTATAAGCACATGCTGGTGCTCACCCACCCAAAGTACTTTCATTCCCTGCATCAGGGCAGATGAACTAAGGGCTCTTGATTGGATTTTTCTCTACTACTTTCCCCCTCTTGATTACCTGCCTTCTGGAAAGGGAGGAAGATCAGTCTTAACCTTGAACATAACAAATTGATTTCACCTTGGGACTGGCACAGTTCTCCATCAACATACTGTGCTACCTTAATGCCTGGGTGGATTTTGAAGGGTTTGGAAATCTTCCTTCTCACATCCTACCAAAATTCATCGCTTGAATAAATTCCTCTGCAGTTTCTCAAATGGTCTTTTCTGCTGTTCTTATTGGACTGAAGGTATATGAAAATACCATCTGCATTCTCTTGGAATTAAGGTATCTCACAGAGCTACAGAATTTTTACCCCCACCCCTCTCCTCACTGCTTTGTTATTAATGTGAAATGGAAAAGGAACTATGGCTTTGGCCATGGCTGGTGAGAAGCAGTGGGTCTTTATTTAATAAAAGTTTGCATTTTTTTGCTATAAAGTGAAATTTCTTATTTTCAGAGAATTTCTTTGGAAATATAGCCCTTAAATTTTTTACCCATGGCAGGGGGGAAGAAGAGCCCATGTTACAGTTCCTATATTCAATAAGACAATTTAGAATCCATGATTGGCTATATTTCTCTAATTTGTAGGGGATTGACTTACTGCTGACCTAAATTCTTTAACAGTGGCAAAAAAAGAATTGTTTCCAAGCAACCAGAAATTACTGACATGAGGATTCAATTTTTTAGCATTTTGCACAAAAGCCAAGAAGTCTATTCTGCTGATCAAATGAATGGAAGATACATGATGAGAAGCCTGGGATCTCTGCAAGACCATAACCTGAGTTAAAGAGTCACACACAGCTTGAATTACTGAGAAATTCCAAAACCCCTCTATCATGTTAGATAGAATATAAAAGACATAGACTGATGTCTGATGTCATATATGACTGATGGAATATAAAAGACATAGACTATTTCCCCAACAAAAACCTACAACTGAATGTCATCTTCAGTCTTAGGAATTGTCTTTTTTTTCCCCCATCTCCTGAATTTCCATGTATCTGGAGAGCAGATTAAATGAGACAAAAATGGGCTCAGGCCAGTGCTCAACCCATAGGAAATATTCAACACCGTTTCAGGGGTGATCTAATCATTGGTGATGGAGGAGTGAGGTTGGCCTCAGGGCAAATCAGAATTCACCAGGGTTAACAGTTAATGCATTTAGCAAAATACTTTTTCTTTTTTTTTTTTTTTTTAATTTGAGTGTTGCTGATAAGATTAACCCTCTTCATTTCACAAATGAGAAAATGAAGTTTGCCCAAGTTTAGTGATGATAAAGTTGAGATCTAATTCCTAACTGCTGAATTCTGCTCTACTTCATAGCACTACATAACCAATCTGAAACTCTCTAACAATCTTCAGGCTCATAGGTTGATCTATGTGGCAAAGCATTGGAGCCAGATTGATCTGAAATTCTAGGAGGATATAAAATGTCTATATTTTGCAACAGAAACAAAGAAAATCCAGATGGCTCCTTGGTAATTATTACCTGATGAAGCTACTATTTGAAATTGTATACCTTTCAACTTCTCCCAAATTTCTATCACCTCTCACACATGAAAGACCACCAGTACTACCTTTCTTACATTTGATATATCTTGGGTATTTATGGTATGGCAATAATAATCCTTTAGAGAAGATATTGTTAGAATTTTTAAAACAATAAATACAGCACCTGGTGCCTTTTCATTTTCCTTGAATTTGAAAAAGGAATAAAATAGTAAAGTAGGGGTGCCTAGGTTGCTGAGGGGTTTAAGCATCTGCCTTCTGCTGAAGTTATGATCTCAGGTCCTGGATTGAGCCCCGCGTCAGGTTCCCTGCTGAGCAAGGACCCTGGTTTTCCCTCTCCTTTTGCCTGCTGCTCCCCCTGCTTGTGCTCTCTGTCCCATAAATAAAATCTTTTTTAAAAAATGGTAAAATAAAGACTTGATTAAGGCCGTGAAAATGAAGGAACAATTATATGAAGAAATAGCTAATAAAAGAACTTTCACAGGGGAAGTAGACCAGAGGCTTGTAAAATATTCCAAAGAAAGTGGGAAATACAGTAAGCATTCCAAATAGAGGGTCTGGTACTCGAAAGAGGTACAGACCAGGAGATTCTTGAATATGTGTGAAGAGAGAAATAGAGACCAATCCTTGAGTTTGGTCTTGTCTTCTCTATTCAGCATGATAGCATTAAAAATTGTAAGCAGATAGGTATATGATCCTATTTGCATTTCAGAATGAAAGCTTTATGAGTGGATCCTACCTAATATCTTGATCTGTACTAGTAGAACTTTACCCTTATCACAGTGGAAAAAATATAACCATTGAGCTCCAGAATGATTAAAAAAAAAAAAGCACAGCTAGGACTAGATAGTCTCCAGCTTTACAATTCCTGGCTCATTTAAAGTAAAATCTGAGCTCTATTTGTGACTTAAACCTCCTCTGAGTCCATATGTTAATAGGCAATCTAAAGTGTTCAGAAATTTTGAAGTATTGATGGGAAAATATTCTCTCTTTTTTTTTTTTTTTTAACATGTCTGAAAGGTGACAGAAATGGGCAGGATTTGAAAGACATATAATTTAAAATAGTAGCTTATTCAGGCAGCAATTCCAATGAATATCTAAATTCTTATTACTTTTACATGAAAAATATGTAATATGTAAGAAATGGATAAATCTATGCTTTCTGGCTAATAAGAGTAGGAAAAAGGTTAGGAAATGATCAATATTATAATCAGTTATTTTAGAGGCTCCTGAGTGGCTTCAGTCAGTTAAGCGACCAGCTCTTGATTTCACTTAGGTCGTCACCTCATGGCATGAGATCGAGCCCTCCCTTTGGGTTCCATGCTGGGTATGGAGTCTGCTTACAATTTTCTCTTTCCTTCTTCCCCCCACCGCCCCCCCTCCTAAAAACAAAGTTCTTTTATTTTCTTGTCTTAGCTGTCCTCCAAATTTTTAAGCAGAAATTATGGAAATAAAGGAAAAAAGGGACAGAAAAATAAAACTAGTTTTAGAAGTAGTTTAGCTTCTTGAAACTTTTTTTTTCCAGAGCTTTCACTAACAGAATGGTAATTTCCATTCTTCTGATTAATTCTTTTAGAAAGTGCTATCATTGATCCACTTAAAATGAAAAGTCTGCCCAAGTTGATGTGAACATATATCTTGATTTGATATTAAGTCCCAGCTCACATACTTTCAAGAGACTGCACAAATATGATAAGCAAGAGTCTGAGGCCCTGACTTGCTATTGTGTTGCTGGAGGCACAGCTTGGCATTATCCTACGCTGCAACTTTGGTTCAAGACCAAGAAAAGATTTAGTGTCTATCACATTTGAAAGTCTATTTTTTTTTTCACCTCTAGGATTGAATGTGAAGCTGCTTTTGTGGTCTAGGCAAAACAGTAGTTGTTCCATCCTTTTTTAGGATTTCCTAGTAAATCTTTTACAACCTCTTACATTCAAAACTTCAGTATCCTTATATTTTAGATATGGCTCTGGTGAATAGCATATGATGGAGTTACGTTCTTTTCTTTTTTCCCCAATCTGGAAATATTTGTCTTCAAGTTAGATCAGATGCCCCATCTATAGTAAAATTATTCCCATATATGTTTAAACCTACTGTCATAACATGTGTGCTATTTGTTATGCTAATTCTGTCTATATTTTTTTCTCATTCATCTTGCCTTCTATTGGACTGAGGACATTTAGTAACTCCAATTCCTTCCCCTTGACTAGTTTAGCGCTTATATGCTATATATCTGATCTTTTTGATTAATTTTAAGCATATATCTTTAATTTATTAAAGTTTAGTTTTAATATCTTTATTTTCCTCCAAGAAAATGCAAAGAACTAGAAAGTTTTAACGTTATTATTTCTACTGGTGGTTAGGATATTTTAGTCATGTATTTTAATGATACAGGTGTAAGAATATATTAATATTCATGTTTCATGTATATAGATATATTCTCTAAAACTATGAATATTTTATACTTAATTTTCTTTTAGAGTCATCCACCATTTTTATGGCTCCATTTGCTCTTTTTCCTACATATATTTATGAGCTTTTCTTGGCATAGTGTTCATATTGCCTCAACTACATGTTGAGAAATCTTACTAGACTGAATCTACTGGAGGTGAACTCTTATTTCTGTTATAATAAAAAGTGTTTATCTTGCCTTCATTTGTAGGAGATACTTGCATTGTGTATAGGTTTCTACACTGTCAAATGCTTCCTTTCAGTGTACTGAAGACTAAATTATATTAATTTGTGCTTCTAATATAACATTTGTGAAGTTAGCTGTCAGTTTAGTTATTGTTTTCAAAGGTACTTAGTCTGGCTGATTTTAAGACTTTTATCTTTTTTTTTAATTGAAATATTGTTGACATACAACATTGCATTAGTTTCAGGTGTACAACCTAATTTAATAGTTGATAATTCTATATATCACTCAATGCTCATCATGGTAAATATAGTCACCATCTGTCACCATAGAACTTACTACAATATCATTGACCATATTTCCTGTGCTTTATTTTTCATCCTTAAGATTTATTTTATAACTGGAAATTTATCTCTCTTAATTCCTTTAGAATTAATTAAATAATCCCTTTTAATAAATCACTAGTTTATTCCCCCCCCTTACTTTAGACTCCACATATAGGTGAAATCAACATGATATTTGTCTTTCTCTGTCAAACTTTTTGCATTAGCATAATACTCTATAGGTCTATTCATGTTGTTGCAAATGGTAAGATCTCATTCTTTCTTTTTGCTGACTAATATTCCATAGTGTATGCATGTGTAAATTTTATACATGTATAAAAATACTCATAATCTATATTTTCTTTATCCATTCAGCTATTGGTGGACACTCAGATTGCTTTCATATCTTGGCTATTGTAAATCGTGTGGCATTCAACATAGGGCTGGTTGTATCTTTTCAAATTAGCGTTGCAGGGTTTTTTTGGAGATGGTAGGGTGGGGGCAGTAAATAACCAGTAGTAGAATTACTGTCTCATATGGTATTTCCATTTTTAATTTTTAAAGGATATCCATATTTTTTTCCAGAGTAGTTGCACCAATTTACATTCCCACCAACAGTGCACGAAGATTCCTTTTTCACCACATCCTCACTAACACTTTTTTTTTTTTTTTTTTGTCATTTTGATGCTAGCCATTCTGACTGGTGTGAGGTGATACCACATTGTAGTTTTTGATGTGCATTTCCTTGGTGATTAGTGATGAACATCTTTTCATGTATTTGTTGACTATCTGTATGTTTTCTCTGGAGAAAAGTCTATTCAGGTCTTAGCCCATTTTTCAGTCAATATTGTTTTTTGTGTTAAATTGCCTAAGTTCTTTACATATTTTGGATATTAACTCCTGTTTGATATAAGTTGAAGATTCTTCTTCCATGTAGTAGGTTGACTTTTTTGGTTGATGGTTTCTTTTACTCTGCAGAGAGCTTTTGATTTTGGTATAGTTCCAACTGTTTATTATTGCTTTTGTTTCTCTTGCCCAAGGAGTCCTATCTAGAAAAATATTGATAAGGCCAATGTCCAAGAGATTACTGTCTATGTATTCTTTGAAGATTTTTATAGTTTCAGGACTCACATTTAATCCATTTTGGTTTATTTTTGTGTGTAGTAGAAGAAAGTTGTCCAGTTTCATTCTTTTACATGTAGCTGTTCCATTATCCCAGCACCATTTGTTGAAGATTCTGTTCCCATTGTGCATTTTTGCCTCCTTTGTTCTAGATTAATTGACCATATAATCACAGGTTTATTCTGGACTCCTTATTCTGTTCCATCAAATTGTGTCTGTATTTGTGCCAGTAAGTATCCTTCTGTTTTCATTACTATAGTTTTGTAGTGTATTTTGATCTGGGATTGTGATACCTTCAGCTTTATTGCTCCTCAGATATTTAGGGTCTTTGTGGTTCCATACAAATTTTAGGATTATTAGGTCTAGTTCTGTGAAAAATGCTGCTGGTATTTTGATAGAGACTGCATTGAATCTGTATATTGCTTTGGGTAGTATGGACATTTTAACAAAATTTCTTCTAATCCATGAGTATGGAGTGTCTTTTAATTTTTTTTAAATTTTTTTAACTAATTTATTTATTTATTTATTTATTTATTTGATAGTCACAGAAAGAGAGAGAGCAGCAGAGACACAGGCAGAGGGAGAAGCAGACTCCATGCACCGGGAGCCCGATGTGGGACTCGATCCCGTGTCTCCAGGATCGCGCCCTGGGCCAAAGGCAGGCACCAAACCACTGCACCACCCAGGGATCCCCTCGAGTGTCTTTTAATATTTGTGTGTTGTCTTCAATATTTTTCATCAATGTCTTATAGTTTTCAGAGTATAGGCCTTTCATCTCCAGGGTTAAATTTTTTCCTAGATATTTTGATGTATTGTAAATGGGATTGTTTTTTAAATCTTTTTAGCTTTCTCTATTAGTGTAGAGAAATGCAACAGATTTCTGTATATTAATTTTGTATCATGCAACTTTACTGAATTCATTTATTCTGATCATTTTCTGGTGGACTCTTTAGGGTTTTCTGTATGTAGTATTATGTCAACTGCAAACAGTGACAGCTTTTCTTTTTCCTTACCAGTTTGGATAACTCTTGTTTTCTTGTCTGATTGCTGCAGGTAGGACTTCCAATACTCTGTTTAAAAAAAAAAAAAAAAGTGGCAAGAATTGACCTTTTGTCTTACTGCAGATCTTAGAAGAAAAGCTTTCAGTTTTTGACCATTAAGTGTGATGTTAACTATAGGGGTTATTAATATATGCCCTTTATCATATTGAGGTATGTTCCTTCTAAACCCATGGAGAGTTTTTATCATAAACAGATATATTTTGTCAAATGTCTTTCTGCATGTGCCAGATGATCATATTCTTATCCATCTTCTTGTTAATGTGGTGTATCACATTGATTTCTAGGTATTAAACCATCCTTGCACCCCTAGAATAAATCACACTTTAACGTGGCAGGTGATCTTTTTAATATGTTTTTTTTAATATATGTTAAATTTGGTTTTCCAGTATTTTGTTGAAGATTATTAGAAGTTTTAATTCCAGTATAGTTAACATAAGAGTGTTCTATTAGTTTCAAGTATACAATATAGTGTGACTCAGCAATTCTATAAACTACTCAGTGCTCATCATAGTAGGTGTACTTTTAATCCCTGTCACTTATTTCACCCATCCCCCCCATTCACTTCCCCTCTAGTAGCCATCAGTTTGTTCTTTATAGCTAAGAGTATGTTTGTTGGTTTTGTCTCTTTTTTAAAATTTATTTCTTCTACATATGAGTGAAATATATGGTATTTGTCTTTCTGACTTATTTCACTTAGCGTCATATTCTCCAGATCCAACCATGTTGCAAATAGCAATATTTTATTTTTTATGGCTAAGTAATATTCCACAATGTGTGTGTACATGTGCACATGCACACTTGGGCTACTTCCTTAATTTGGAATACTTACTGTATTTGTAATCAATCGTGCCATAAACATAAGGCTGCATGTATCTTTTCATCTTAGTGTTTTCATATTCTTTGGGTATATACCCCATAGTGGAATTATTGCATCATATGGTAGTTATATTTTTAACTTTTAAAGGAACCTCCAATACTGTTTTCCCCAGTGGCTCCACCAGCTTCCATTTCCACCAGCAGGAATTTTTCTCCACATCTTTACCAACACTTGTTTCTTCTTCTTTTTTTTTTTTTTTAATTTTTGCCATTCTGACAGGTGTGGGGTGCTATCTTATTGTGGTTTGATTTACCTTTCCCTAATAATATGATGATAATTGTCTTTTCATATGTCTATTGACCATCTGAATTTCTTTTCTGGAAAAATGTCTAATATAGGTCTTCTCATTTTTCAATCTGGTGTGTGTGTGTGTGTGTGTGTGTGTGTGTGTGTGTGTTTGGTGTTGAGTTGTCTGTATTTTTGTATATTTTGGATATTAACTCTGTATTGGATGCTAAGGATGAATCATTTGCAAGGTAAATCATTTGCAAGGTAAGTTGCTTTTTGGTTGAATGGCTTCCTTTGCTTGTCAAATGCTTTTTAGTTTGTTGTAGTCTCAATTCTTTGTTTTTGCTTTTGTTTCCATTGCTTGGGGAGGCATATCCAGAAAAATATTAAGGTTGAAATCTAAGAGATTACTGCCTATATTTTCTTTTAGGAGATTTCTGGCTTAAGATTTTACACTTAGGTCTTTAATCTATTTTGAATTTGTGTAGTATAAAAAAGTAGTCTGGTTTTATTCTTTTGCATGTAGCTGTCCAGTTTTCCCAGCACCATTTATGGAAGAGGTGGTCTTTTTCCCATTGGGTTGTTTCCTTCCTTTGTCATAGATTGCTGTGTAAGTGTGGGCCTGTTTCTGGATTCTCTAAATATTCCATTGATCTAAGTGTCTATTTTTGCTCAATACTATCCTGTTTTCATTACTATAGTTTTGTAGTATAATTTGAAATCTGGGACTATGGCACCTTTTGTAGTGTTCTTCTTAAGATTGCTTTAGCTATTTTGGGTCTTTTGTGGTTCCATAGAAATTTTAAGATGACTTGTTCTAGTTCTGTGAAAATTACTATGCATATTTTGATATGGATTGCATTAAATCTGTAGATTGTTTTGGGTAGTATTTTTACAATACTCTTCCAATTCATGAGCATGGTGTAGCTTTCCATTTATTTGTGTCTTTGTGCCTTTGATTTCTTTCATCAGTGATTCATGGTTTTCAGAGTTAGGTTTTTCACCTCTTAGGTTAAATTGTTTTCTTATTTTCCCTTTTATTTTACTACTAGTGTATAGAAACACAACAGATTTCTGTATATTGATTTTTGTATCCTGTAATTTTACTGAATACATATATTGTGAGAGTTTTGTGGGGTCTTTAGGCTTTTCTGTATATAGCTTATTAACTGTATATGGTGAAGATTTTACTTCTTTCTTACCAATTTGGATGCCTTTTATTTCTCTTCTGTTCGCTGTGGCATTGACTTGTAGTGCTATGTTGAATAATAGTGATCTACCTCGTTCCTGATCTTAAGGGAAAAGACTTTAGCTTTTCACCATGGAGTATGATGTAAGCTGTGGATTTTTCATATCTGGTCTTTTTTTATGTTGAGGTATGTTTCCTTTATTGAAAGTTTTTATCATGAACAGATGTAAAATTCTGTCAGATTTTTTAGCATCTATTGTGATGATCCTATCGTTCATTTTGTTAATGTGATGTATTATGATTGTTGATTTGTGGATATTGAACCATCTTTGCGTACCCTGGATAAATCTTACTTGATTGTGGTGAATGATGCTTTTAACATATTGTTGAATGCACTATGTTAATGTTTTGGTCAGAATTTTGCTTCTGTGTTTATCAGGGATTTTGGCCTACAATGTCTGTTTATTTGTTTATAGTGTCTTTGTCTTTTTCTATCGGTATTATTAGCTTCATAAAAATGAATTTGGAAGTATTCCATCTTCTATCTTTGGAATAGGTTGATAATATTACATCTTCTCTAAATGTTTTGTAGAACTCACCTGTTAAAGCCATTTGATCCTGAACTTTTGTTTTGTTTGATTGATGACCAATTCAATTTCCTTGGTAGTAAATGATATGTTCAGATCTTCTTTTTCTTCCTGATTTAGTCTTGGAAGATTGTATGTTTCCGGTATTGTATCCATTCTTTTCTAGATTGCCCAATTTGTTGACATATAATTTTTCATAATACTCTCTTAAAATTATTTGTATTTCTTTGGTGCCAAGTTTATTTCTGTTCCTTCATTTGTGATTTTTATTGGAGTTTTTGTTCTTCATGAAAAGTCTAATGATCTATCAATTTTGCTTATCTTTCCAAAGAACCAGTTTAGTCTCATTGCTTTTGGCACATTGTAATTACATTAATTTCTGCTCTAAAGTCTATTATTTTCTCTCTTCTATTACCTTTGGGCTTTGTTTATTATCTTTTCTGTTTCCTTTGGATATAAAGTTAGATTATTTGAGATTTTTCTTCTTAGGCTCTTGCTATCAATTTCTCTCTTAGAACAGCTTTTGATGCGTTACAGAGATTTTGGACTGTTGAAATTTCCATTTGTGTCCATACTTTTTCTACTTCCCCTTTGATTTCTTTTTGACCCATTGGTTAGTTAGTAGCATGTTGTTTAGCCTACCTATGTTTGTTTCCTGTAAGTTTTTCTAACTTTATATAATTATAGTCAGATAAGATAGTTGATATAATTTTAATCTTCTTAAATTCATCTTTTCACTCCTCTCGGTTTGTGATGACTTTCCCATTTGTGAGTAGTCATATCAGAGTTTAGTTCTAAGCCATATCTCTTCCCTTCTTTTTGTTTTTGTGGTGGTTTTCTCTCTGACTAGCTGTGTAAGGTCTGATTGGCCAGTTTGTTTAAGATTGTTTTCAGAGTGAGTTACAATACATGTAGTAGTTGTTACCATGTGCTCATGAGATGAGGTAGCTCGGGGTCCTCCTATTCTGATGTTTTTCTTTTTCTCCACTACTTTTTAAATAAAGCTCTTAAGTAAATTTCATTCATTTGTTTTTCCAGCTGAATTTTAGAATTGCTTTGATACTCTTCTCTCAAATTCTTCAAATATTTATTGGTTTGCATCAAAAATAGAAATTAATTTCAAAATAAATAGTACATATTAATAGTCTTGTAAAATATTTTCATCCATCTTAAGTCATGTTTTGGCTTATGTAAATTTTATAGAAGTAAACATCTGGTGTTTTATGTTTTATTTTGCTATGATATATATTTTTTACCTTTTATATTTTAACTCCTTATAAATGGACTATAAGAAAGCCATTGGTTTTCATATTTTTGTCATCCTCTTGTTGAACTGTTAGTTTTTAAATGATCTTTCAATTGATTCTCCTGATTTCTTTAATTATTAGTTTATCCCGATTTAGAGCTTTAATTTCTCTCAGCAATGTTATAATTTGTAGTGTATAAACCTTGCACTTTTTTGTTAAAATTATTTCCAAACACTTATTTTTTCTGAAGTTATTTTGAATGTAACTATTGCCTTAATTCAATTTTTGGATTGTTTGTATCTACGATATAGAAATATAGTTGATTTCTATATATTGATGTTACCCTATAACCTCGTTAAACTTGTTTATTAATTATAGCAGGTTTGTTGTTGATGACAGCCTATATATCATTTCTACATATAGAATAATGTCTGAGGATAAGGGCAGTTTTACTTCCTCATATCAAATCTGATATTATAAATTCTTCTCCTTTTCCATTTTTCCTTCTTTTTCTCTTTATTTGAAGGGTCGGTATGTTATACAGGCTAGAACCCACAGTATAATGTTGAATAGAAGTGTTGAAAGTCTAAACACTTCCTCAACTTTTTTTCACAGAACTTCATGTTAATCTTTGCTGGAAAGATTAAATGTGATAATAAGTATGGAAGTCTTGTTAATTATAATTTACCATGTAAGTGCCTGTTATTATTGTGATTTTAAAAGGAAAAGGTGAAGAAACACTTAGAATGGGATTATTTATCAAATGTAAAAAAACTACTTATTGCCTAACAACTGTACACAGCTTGAGCTTGCTTGAGGTGATTGTGATTTTTCAGCTACAAGGAACCTTTGTGTGTACTCCATCTTACCATGAACTATAACATTTGTCTAATGAACCCTAGAGCACTGAATTTCTCCCACCCATGTCTCTTTTAGGATAGGTATCAAAAATAAAAGTATTAAAAATTTATTGTATTTAATTAAATGAGGCTCAGATATACTCATATACTCATTGTGTGAAAATTCTAAATAAGTTGCTCTTGGAGGATCGCCAAATAACAGAATGTGTTCATTACCAATAGTTCTCACAGATACTTTTAAGATGAATGCAGGAGATAGAGGGGACAATTAGGTGAAATCATTGAGACACGATTTCAGACTATTTGATCCAGAAATTAGGCTCCCAGTTCTATGAATGGTGAGATGCAAGTATTTAGAAATAGGAACATGCCAGAGGTCAGAAATTCTGGAAACCCAGGAAGTTTTGTGTGAGCAGGGATTTGTATCAGCTGAAATTATGGCACAATTTTAATTCACAATGAATCCTATGAGCCTAAGAATGTATCTTACAGTTATTTACCTGGTTTCTCAATTGTAGTTATAGACCTCTGACAGAATCTTCTCTTTGATCCACATGCCTATGGAATAAAAGCCACTATTGGGCAGCTCTGGTGGCTCAGCAGTTTGGTGCCTGCCTTCGGCCCAGGTGTGATGCTGGAGAACCAGGATCAAGTCCCACATCAGGCTCCCTGCATGGAGCCTGCTTCTCCCTCTGCCTGTGTTTCTGCCTTTCTCTCTCTCTCTCTCTCTAATAAAAATAAAATCTTAAAAAAAAAAACACTATTATAGGAACATGTCTCTGAAAATGTTCATCCTCCACTAACCAAGAAGTTAGAAACAATATCCTTTTCAAGGAAAAATTGCATATTAATGACCTGACAACTACCAGCTCTTTAAATCTTTGGCAATTTAATTAACCTGTAGCCTCTGAAAACTGAGGTGAATTATGTTTGATAATGAAGGAGTGCTGTAAAATTAAACAGGTGGTAGCAATGGCAGCTGCTGAGCTGGGTGTGGTCCATGTATAGGTACAAATCAACACAGCTTCTGGCACTTGATTGGAAGCTATTTGCCTGGCAGGTGTGTTCCTCTTGAATCTCCCTCATTGGGGGAAAAAAACTGATATAGCTGCTGCCACTATGAAATCACAAACCTGCCTGAGCAGAGGCCATAATCAAGTCCTCATTATGGAACAGTTTCTTGAGAAGCCCAGCCCGCCAAGTGGGAGGTTGGGTACATTGGACCTTTTCCATTTTATTTTGACCTTATCTGAATTGTAATCTGATAAGTGATTTAACTTTACCTACATGGCGACCTTCTCTGGATGTGTATCTGTTTCCTTGTCTTTCCCACAGTAATTCTGCCAGGAGCATTATCTGAGAGCTTATAAAATATTTCATCTGTCATGTTGGCGAACAAAGAAGGTGAGATAATTGGCACATGACCATAGCCTCCACTAGTCTTACGTTACAGACTAAACCTATATAATCCAGCACCATAACCTACCAGGGGAAGAACCTATAATACTTAGTAATATGCCAGCAGAGGGTTGGAGACTGTGCTCCAGGAGGCAGCACATGCAGTAAACCTATGCTCATGGTGCTATGTCTCTACTGACCAGAATACGTGATTCCAAGAACCAAAGGGTGAAAGTGGTATTGTCTCTAACCATTATCATTCCAAGTGATTCACTTGGAAAACTTTGTTTTCTATCTCTCTAATCTTAGGTCTGCTAAAGTAAAGGCCAGGTTTTCACTGGGTAAAACTTTCTACTAAGGACACTTTAAGAACTCCCCTGAACTTGAAGTTGTGAGGACAGCCTGGCCATTTTGTACTCTCAAAATCCATAAACCAGCAGCAAAGAAAATTACTCATACTGGAGGTTACTGATGATGGAGCTGTTGCCACAAGATGGAACAGAAGCAGGAATGAATAGATCTGAAGTCCAGGAAGCTTACTGAGGTGTCTATTTTCTGTGCTCAAGGATGAATAGGCAGTTGTTGCAAAGTTGTCCTGGCAAAGGCAAAGCAATAAAGGAATCGGGTTACTTGGAATGTAAGTGTGGGTCATCCCACCAGACAAATGACCCAGCCCAACTAAAGTACTGACTGAGGGTTAGTGATATGTACAATAATTGGTAGAGGAGAGAATGGTGATACTATTTACATCCATGTGAGCTGCTGCAGACATGGGAACTATAGCTTATTTTGTTTCCTTACTCCTCTCAAAGTGTCTTCACAGAGATTAAGGCTGTTCACTCTCTAGAAGGGACATCCATAGTAGACTGGACTTGAATGAGGGCACAAGTGGATTGGAGTAGGCAAGGGGTGGAATATGCTAAATACTTCTTATGCACTGTTAGAAATCTTCTCAGCTACACCTCTTATTTTGGCCATGGTTGCTTTGACTAGTTTGGTACAGGTTCCATCCAGCTTCATGCAGTTACAAACAGACTCATCTAGCCCTACTACTTACCCTTTTCTTGCTCCACAGGCAGAGGTAAATCACCTGTAGAGACATTTGATGCCCACACATGTGCACATCAGAAGTATGGAACAGTTAACCTACAAAGTGAATATTTTACCAATGGGAAATAGAAGCCAGTGGACAATGCTTTATCCTTAGTCCTCTTGACAGACAGCTTGAAGAGGCATATTTTGTACTGCTCTGGAGATGTTCTTGGATCAAGCAGTGAGCCAATAATATATTCCTATACAGATTAACTCCTTTCCTGCTCTGTTCCTTTATCCCTCATGTCTGCTGCTAGAATCAAACCCCTCCGTAAGATACTTCCACAAAAGTCTTTGTTTCAGGCCTTGCTTCTCAGGAGCCAGGCTAAAGATGCTCCATCAGAGAGCTATTATTTGACATGCAGTCCAGATGATAAATAATGCTGTGGCTTACCTGGAGTCTCACAGATGGTGATCATCTGAGCTATATCCTAATCCTATCTCATGACTCAAATTCTTGTCGTCTCTACACTGGATTGCTCCTCAATGGGGTTAGTAAATTCAGTGACCATGGAAGCTAGGAGGTATCTAGGATATTACCATTTCTAGTGGCTGTGACTTTAATGTCAAATCTTGTGTGTGTGTGTGTCGGGTGGGGGGGTTCATAGTAAAATCAGAGGCAGAACATGTGAGAAAATAGCAGATTCTGTATTTTAAATAGTAATACAAAAGGGGAATGCTACTATCTATCTTAGGTAGCCCTCTGTTTCCCAGTAACTGTGAAGAGGCTTCACATCACAGTGTCTACTTGGAAAAAACCAAACCAAAACAAAACATAACAATGCTTCCTGACCCCACTTTTAAAATGAGACACTGAGGCCCGGAGAGATTAAGTTATCTTTCTAATTTCACAAGCTCATTACTGGCAATATTTAAGTTGTGACTAGATAATCTAAAGAAAGGAGTAATTATGCTTTTGATAAGTTTAAATACAGGTCTATGGAGGAATCTGGGAATTTTCAATAAGGTCTCCTGGGAGCCCTTCTAACACTGTATTTCTGTGATTCTAAGTAATCATCACATCCAATGAATTAATTATGCCACATGATATTTTCCCAGTGCAATACAGATGGCTTCATCTTATAATTTTAGGCTGTAGTTAGAGATGATTCACTGGCATTTTAGAGGTACTGTTGCAACAGTTCCCCCAGAAGAAACTCAAAGAGGAGGCTTCAAATTACTGTGTATTGAAAATATATCCCTTATCTATGGCAAGTCCCTGTGCATCTGAAAGGGAGATCCAGCAAGTGGGGTCGGTAATGCACACCATATAGATAGCCAAACTGCCCATCAGAGACTGAGCTGCAGTGGGTATGCCTGAGCATCAGGGTCTGGAAGCCTATCTCGTACTATGGGTCAGATTGGCTCAGAACCAAATGATGAAAACCACTGTTAAAAGGTCCTAGAAGCTCTGTGTCAGAAGGACAGCTAGAGAGCATTGACAGAATGCAACCCTCTGTTAAAAAGTTGGTGCTTAAATCCCTTCCATATCCTCCCTGTCAGCTAGGCCCTCTCTGAACCCACCCACTAGCTGAATTAAATACTGAATCTGCCACTGTCCAGATTAAAGTAAACCTCCTTTTACCTACTGGACAGTACTACTGGTTATAGAATTATCTTTGACATTCAATCAATTTGACAAGTGTTTACTGAAAAATACACATTGGCTTCCTACTGGCAGTAGAAACATAAAGATGACAGCATGGTTGTGTGTATGACTTACCTCATCTCAGAAGGTACTGAATAATATCAATCTCCCCTTCATAGAACTCTGTGTGGAGCAGTTGCCAGAATGTACACCAATGATTACTAAAACTAGGATTGTGGTGCCCAGAGGAGAGCCTGTCTGCTGGGTTGATTAAGGAAGGCTTTCTGGAGATGGGATACCTGAGCTGAGTATTGGAGAATGGGTGGGATAACTTAGATAATGGAGGAGGAAACAGCCTTCCAGGCAAAGCAACATGTGCGGAGGGGGAGGGTGCATGATGCAGTCAAGAAATGGCAACCACCAAATCAAGAAACTGGTATAAGGTACATGTGTGAGAGAGAGATGGTGGATGAGGCTGGTCAGGCGAAGCGAAGTCACAGAATAGCCTGTAGAAGCTTCAACTTTATCCTACAATCTATGGAGGCTGATGACGATGTTTAAGTAGGGGAGTGATACGCTTCAATCAGTCACTGAATAGGCAGTTAGATTAATCATTACAGAATTTTGTAAATTGGACTATAACTTCAGATCTCCCCAGACAAGTCCTGCTAGCAAGGAGAATAAGTGGAAACTTTCCCTGCTACAGAGTTCAGGGGGAAGTCCATGAGAGCTATAGCTCCCCATTTTCCTCTCTCTACATCAGAGTAAATTTCCTGTTTCAGACAGAAAGGAGATGTAAATTAATAAGTGATTATAGTGGCAGTGGTTTTAACAGATATCCAGCTGATCCTTCATTTATTTCCTACCCAGGGTCTCTGGCTGTCTCCTGTACCCCACTGGAACATTTCTCAGTCTGGTCATCTCTTGCCTGTACTTTGTGAGTTTAGTGGAGTTTTTCTTTGTCTTTAACCCAAACTCCCTAATAGAGGTCTTGGTATCATCCCAATTCTACAGCTCTCTTTACAATCTTAGTATTTTGGAAAATTAAGCTGGTTGGTCTAGATCACTGTTCCATAAGTGGTTTCACACTCTACCTAATGTTATTCTGTAACATAAAACCGGTCCTTAGGAAAAAGGAAAAAAAAAAAAAAGATAATATATTGAGGGATTTGTGGTCTTATTATGTTGCATTAGCCTTTGGGCAACAATGGATTGATATTATTTTATATAACTATAAAACTATAACTTTCTTATTTGTGACCTATTCTTATCATCCATGCATAATCCTTATTTGTTTGCTTGCTTGTTTAAAATAACTGAATTGAGGGCAGCCCCGGTGGCTCAGCGGTTTAGCACTGCCTGCAGCCCAGGGTGTGATCCTGGAGACCATCGAGCCCCACATCAGGCTCCCTGAATGGAGCCTGCTTCTCCCCCTGCCTGTGTCTCTGCTTCTCTCTCTCCTTTCTGTGTATTCTCATGAATAAATAAATAAAATCTTTAAAAAAATAACTGAATTGAATAGAGATATATCTCCTATCCAACATGGAAACTAGAAAATGGACTATAACCTAAATCTGCAAATGTAATTCCTGTTCAATTCATTCTTATGCCTCCCTTCACTTGTGATATTTTACTCTTCAAATAATTATATACACAGATACATGCATAAACATTTGTATGGAATCCTAAAAAGTATATCATAAAATTTTACTTTACATATAGCAAGATGCACTGTTTATAAACTTCCCAGAATTTTTACTATCCAATATTTTATTAAAATTCATATTTTTTTCATGGAGCTGTTCACTTATCCTGACTACTGAATAAATATACCACATATTTATTCATCCTCCTATAGATGGCCATCTGGATTATTTCCCAGACACTTCTAGTATGATCAGAGCTGCTTGAACACTTCAGTACACATCTCCTGGGGTATATTGACAAGAGTCATTCTCAGATAAAAACCTGAAGGTAGAATTGCTGGATAGTAGAGTATACATATTTTCCACACAGAAAAATGCACTCAGTGGAAGGAGTTTCTTTATTCTGCCTTAGACAAATTCTTTTATAGTAGAAATGCCCTCTTTAATGAAATGATACCAATTATAGATAGCAGTAGCTGCTTTCTAAAAGGTATCCAGTTGGAATAAAATTAACAATGTCAAATTTTGTTGGGAAGTTCTACTGCCCTGTGAAATTCTAAAGTCCAGGGAACCCAAGGCTAGATCCCGTAGAAGAGAAAGGCTACATTTTATCCCCCTCTGTGAAGGAGCTATCAGCATAGTGCTTCTCTCATGGTACCATCATGAGGATTAATGAGGTAAGTAAAGGATAAGCACTGGTATATAGTAACTGTTCAGGAGGCCACCGTGGCTACCTTGGTTTCACATGGTGATTCTAAGTGTCTGGGATTGCACAGCATGTACTGTGCTAGCTGCAGCATTTAGAAGCCTTTCTGAAGGTAGGGACAGCCTTTCACGGAGTGTTCACTCCTTGCCTTTATCTGTGCAACAAATACGGTAGCACTCAGAACATGGAGTTAACCCCTGACTGTTGTGATGCCCTTCCTTTTGAGGTAATTCGCTTCTATTTATTTGGACAATATGGGGGAGGCTGGGCCACAACACAGGCATCTTGGAATTGAGTTTCCTCTGATGTTGCGTCTTTGGTCTGTTTCCATTTCCCTTCCTGAGGACACAAACATTGAACTTGTCAAATGGGGAGCAGCCGGATCCGAAGGAGGCACTAGAAAAGAGGAGAGAGAGAAAGCTGCCAGTTTGTTAAAAGAATTTTAATGAACTTTGCTCCAGTCCCAAGGCTGAGATGCAGCTCCCCAGGGAGCTCTCTGATGGTGTTTCCAGACTGGGCACTGGGATCTAGTGGGCACCCAGATGAATTTAGCTTCATAGAAGAAATAAATGTGGAAATGAAAATCCCAGGACATCCAGACTTCATTCCCATTCACTTATCAAATCCATCAGCTGCGTGTCCAGTTATTTAAATAATTCAACAAAATGTTATTGCATAAACTTCAGCTCTTCTATTTGTTTACATACAAGAGGAATATTTCTATCCCTTGCTAATAGTTGCTTCTTTGTAAGTGGAACCTAAGACAGAGATCTGTGTCGATGCTGGGGTGTTGGTGTTGGTGTCAGGAAGGAGAGGGGCACCAACATAGGTAGAAGTATCTCCAGAGCACACTTAAGTACTTTATAAATTAGTATATGCTTTTCACTTAGTATGTACCAAACACTGTGCAGAATACTGAGGATAAAAATGAATAAGATATTTTTTTCCTCTAATGAAGTTATGGCTGACACGGAATGTGGGCAAAAGAAACAATTACAACACAGCTAGGAACTGAAAAATGATCAAGGGCAGGTGCTATGGGAACATGAGGAGTAGATAGGGAGCTATTACACAGATAAGTTGCCATGTAGGTAGAGCCTTGAAGCACAGGTAGGATGTTTCCAGGTGGAGAAAGAATTCCTGAGAGAGAGAACCATTTCAGCAAAAACATGAAGCTAAGAAAATTTGGGGTCTCTTTCAAGACCAAGGCCTTCTTCATAGGCCCAAGAACTCAGTGCCATTTTTCCGCACATTTCCCTCCTCCCATGCCCCACAACAGCATAGATGAAAAGCATCAGATGACACACATGAAGCACAAATTGCCTGGTACATGGACACTGGTCCATAAATGGTGACTGTCATTATGGCAAGGCTGCTGGTCTGTGTCTCCTCGGTCTGCCCAACCTCCTCTGCCAACGGGACCATCATACTGACAACCACCCCTCTTTAAGCTTATAGTATATAGCAGAGAGGCAAAAGCATAGTGAATTACAGTTTGTATTCATTGTGTGGATAAAATAACTGAGCCTCAGGGAAGTGAAGTAACTTGTCCAATGGCACGCAGTGGCAGAATTAGAAATCAGCCCAGCTCTTCCAGACTCAAAAGCCTATGCTTTTTCCATTGCACCGTCTAACTTCGTAGACTGAGTCCATGATAGATCTGGCACTGACCGAAGTAAAACAAACAAACAACAACAACAACAAAAAAAAAACCCCAACCAATCCTCAGCATCCTCCAGATCTGCCCGAAGCCTATTCAGGCACCCACAGTTTCTGCCTGTCTTCCAAGCTAACATTTGGAAATAGCATCTCGTACTGTGGTACCTCCAGACATAGGTAGTGCTTTCTCCCGCTACCCAGGCCAGAACACTTGGAAACTGGCTCCACTGAGGATAAACGTCTCAGACCAAGGCTTTGAGACTCTAAATGATGTTCTCATCAAGACCTTTATTTTCCCCTCTCTTCCATTATGCATTTAACTTTTATAGGGCAATCATCCACTTTCTTAATAACCCATCTCCTACTGCTGACTAAATTCCAAATGTTGAGCTTCAGATTCAGGAAGAGAAAACCTTGCCCCTCAAGCAATCTTCTAAAGGCTGGGTTATCAAGTGTTTCAATTTAATTGGGAAGAGAAGATTATAAGAAGGATTGAGGACTTTCATTTTTCATTTCTCAGAGAATTTAGGGATCTTTCTAGGCCTGCAACAGAGTATGACTGAAATCTAGGAAGTCAGTGTAAGCTGACTATCTATATCTATCTATATCAAGAAGCCCCCAAGCCCAGATCTCTAATCCTAATTAACATTGGAATTTCTCCTTTTCTCAGTTCTGCTGTCTGAGCATAGGGTTGAACCCATGAACGCATTTTAGCATAGACTAGTGAACTCTAATTGTTCAGCAGTTCACTGTGAGGGTGAGGACCCAATTTTATTCATCTTTGATCACAACATCTCCAGAGGATTTAGACTCAGAAAAGTTCAAGAAATATTTGCTAAATTAACAGAACCGAGATAAGAAGCAATTATCTTTCTGGCAGAAGAAAAGACACATGTCAAAATAGATGTTTTTTAAAAAATGTTCATTAGGTTTGTGACATAGAGAATTATCACAAACACACTTCTTGATGTTACTACTTCAATATTTACTAAAACTTCCCTAAACATTGATTAAGCACTGCTATGAGTCACACATGTTGCTAATGTGAGTCCTTCTTCCCCTTAGGGCCTTGCAGTCTTAGTGGAGAAAGCCTCCTGACTCTGAAGTCTTGTAAAGCAAGGTAGGCACTACAGTTGCAGGTATGTGAGGACGCTGAGGGTGTGACTTGCAGTAGGAGAGCCGGATAGCACTCACTGATAAGAGATAAGAGGGTGGAGGGAGAGGAAGGACATTTAGGGCAAAATAAACATAGGTAAAGAAGTGCAATATATTCCAAGAATGTCAAATATCAAGTGTGTCCTGGGCATAGAGATCATGGAAGAAGAAGAGGAGATTGGGACCAAGGTCTAAAAGTTTTGTTTTGTTAATTATTGAAATAAAGTTGCAATACAATGTCACATTAGTTTCAGGTGTACAACATGATGATTCAACAACTATATACATTGCTCATCACTCACCGCTCACCATAACAAGTGTCAATACCATCTGTCACCATCCAACAGTTATCACAGGACTGACTATAATCCCTTTACTGTACTTTTCATCTTTGTGACTTACTTATTTTATAACTGGAAGTTTGTATCTCTTAAGTCCCTTTGCCTATTTCAACAATTTCCCTAGCTTTCCTGCCTCTGTCAACTACCAGATTATTCTCTGTATTTGAGTCTGTTTTGATTTGTTCATTTGTTTTGTTAAATCCCACATATAAGTGAAATCATATTGTATTTGTCTTCACTTAGCATAATATTCTCTAGATCCATCCATATTGTCACAAATGGCAAATCACATTCTCTTTAATGGCTGAGTAATATTCCATTGTATATTCATATACTGTAACTTCTTTCTCCATCTATCTATGGACACTCAGGCTGTGTCCATATTTTAGCTATTTTAAGTAATACTGCAGTAAACATGGAGGTGCATATATCTTTTCAAATTAGTGCTTTTTTTGTTTTCTTTGGTTAAATATTCAATAGAGAAATTAACTGGATCATATGGCATTTTCATTTTTAATTTTTGAGGAACTTCATATTATTTCCCACAGTGGTTGTACCAATTTACATTCCCACCAACAGTGCGCAGGAGTTTCCTTTTCTCCATATCCTTTCCAACATTTGTTATTTCTTGTCTTTTTGGTACTAGCCATTCTGACTGGTGTAAGATGATATCTCATTGTAATTTGGATTTGCATTTCCCTGATGATGAGTGATATTAAGCATATTTCTTGCATCTGGGGGCCACTTGTATGTCATCTTTGGAAAAATGTCTATTCAGGTTCTCTGTCCATCTTTTAATTGGATTATTTGGGGTTTTTTGTGTATTGAGTTGTAGAAGTTCTTTAGATATTTTGGATACTAACCCCTTATCAGATTTTGCAAATATCTTTGCTCATTCAGTAGATTGATTTCTTTGTTTTGTTTTGTTGATGGTTTCCTCTGCTATGCAAAAACTTTTTAGTTTGATGTAGTCCCAAGAGGTTTTGTGGGTTTTGTTTGTTTGTTTGTTGGTTGGTTTCCCTGGCCTCAGGAAACCTATAAATAAGTTGTTAAGCCTGATACACAAGAGATTGCTGCCCATGCTTATTCTGGGGCTTTATGGTTTTGGATCTCTAACTTAGGTATTAAGCCCATTTTGAGTTTATTTTTGTGCATGGTGTAAGAAAGTGGTCTGGTTTCATTCTTCTGCATGTAGCATCCCAGTTTTCCTAGCACTATTTATTGAAATCCTGTCTTTTCTCCGTTGTATTTGCTTGCCTCCTTTGTCATACATTAGTTAACCATGTAAGTGTAGATTTATTTCTGGACTCTTTATCCTCTTCTATTGATCTATAGGTTTCTTTTGGTGACATTGCCCTGTTGTTTTGATTACTATAGCTTTGTAGTAGATCTTTATCTGGAATTGTGAATTTTTCAGCTTTGTTCTTTCCCAAGAAGAACATTGCTTTGACTATTTGGTGTCTTTTGTGGTTCCATACAAATTTCAGGATTATTTGTTCTAGTTATGTTTTTAAAAATGCTGTTGGTATTTTGATAGATATTGCTTTGAATCTATAGGTTTCTTTGGTTAGTATGGTCATTTTAACAATATTGATTCCTTCAGTCCATGAGCATGGAATCTCTTTCCATTTGTGTCATCTTAAATTTCTTTCATCTATTTCTTGAAATTTTCAGAGTATAGGTCTTTTACCTCCTTGGTTAAGTTTATTTCTAGGTATTTTATTATTTTTAGCACAACTATAAAAGGGACTGTTTTTTTCATTTCTCTTTTGCTACTTAGTTATTTTTAAATAGAAGCAACAGATTTCTGTATATTAATTTTTGTATGCTACAATTTTACTGAATTCATTTATTCTAACAGTTTTATAGTGGAGTTTTTAGTGTTTTTTTTTTGTATAAAGTATTTCACCTGCAATTAGTGATAATTTGACTTGTTTCATACTACTTTGGCTGCTTTTTATTTATTTTTCTTGGCTTATAATTGCCATGAGGATCCCCAGTACTGTGTTGAATGAAAGTGAGAGGACATCCTTACCTTGTCCTTCATCTTGGAAGGAAAGTTTGCAGTTTTTTCACCATTAAGTATGATGTTAGCTGTGGATTTCCCCCATAGCAAACATAATATATGGACTTTATTATGTTAAGGTATGTTTTCTCTATACCCACTTTGTGGAGAGGTTTTATCATGAATGGATGTTAGATTTCTGTCAAATGTCTTTTTTTTCTATGTCTATTAAGATGATCATATGTAAAAATATCCTTCCCCTTGTTAATATGATATATCACATTGATTTGTGGATATTGAATCTTGCCTTCCTAAAATGAATCTCACTCAATCATGGTTAAAGATTGAATTGAAAGATAAATTGTTGAATTTGGTTTGGTAATATCTTGAGGATTTTTGCATCTATGTTCATTAGGGTTATTGGCCTGTATTTTTTTTTTTTTTTGGAAGTGTCTGGTTTTGGTATCAGTGGTAGTGTGTATAATAGTTCAGAAAATTTCCTTTTTCTTCTAGTTTGGAATAGTTTGAGAAGAATAAGTATTCTCCTTTAAATGTCTGAGAGAATTCACCTGTGAAGGCCATTTGATCCTGGATTTTTGGTTCTTGATAATTTTTTGATTACTGATTCAATTTCCTTACTTGTAAAGGGTCTGTTTAAGTTTTTCAGTTTTGCCTGATTCTGTTTTGGAAGATTGCACGTTTGTAAGAATTTATATATTTCATCTAGGTTGTCCAATTTGTTGGCATATAATTTTTCAGAGAAGTCTTTTCTAATCTTTTGTATTTCTGTGGTTTCACTTGTTATTTTTCTTTTATTTCTGATTTTGAGTCTTCTCTATTTTTTTTTTCTTAATGAGTCCAGCTAAGAGTTTCAGTTTTATCTTTTCAAAGAACCAGCTCTTAGTCTCATTGATCTTTTCTATTGTTTCTTTAGTCTTGTTCTTATTTCCACTCTAATTTTAACTGCTTTCTCCCTTCTACTAAATTGGGTTTTTTTTCTTTCTTTTTCTTATTCATTTATGTGGAAGGATCAGTTGTTTATTTGAGAATTTTCTTATTTCTTGACATAGGCCTGTATTGCTATAAACTTCCCTCTTAAAACTGTGTTTGCTGTATCCCAAAGATTTGGGACCATTTTGTTTCCATTTTAATTCATCTCCATGTATTTTTTTCATTTTCTCTGATTTTTATTTTCATTGACACATTTTTTTTTTTTAGTTGCATATTGTTCAGCTATGTGCTTCAGGTTTTTTTTCCAGTTTTTTCTTTTGATTTCTAATTTCCCACCATTGTGATCAGAAAAATGCTTAATTTGATTTTATTCTTTTTAAATTTTTGAGGTTTGTTTACGGCATAGTATGATCTATTCTGAAGAATGTTCCATGTGCACTTGAAAATAACATGTATTCTGATATTTATGGGTGGCATGTTTTGTATATTTGTGAAGTCCATCTGATCTAATGTTTTAGGTCAAAGCCAGTTTCCTTGTTTGTTTTTTATTTGTATGATCAATTCATTGATGTAAGTGAGGTGTTAAAGCCCCCTACTATTACTGTATTACTGTCAATTTCTCCTTTTATGTCTGTTAATATTTGCTTTATGCATTTAAGTACTCCTATGTTGGGTAAACAGACATTTACAATTATTACATGCAAGTTGGATTGAACTTTTCATCATTATATAATTCTATAATTCCCTTCTTTGTTTCTTGTCACAGTCTTTGTTTTAAAGTCTATTTTGTCTGACAGAAGTATTGCTACCCTGTTTTTTTTCTTCTTGTTAATGTCCATCTGCATAGAATATCTTTATTCTTTTACTTTCAGTCTGAATGTGGTGAGCCTTTTATAGGAAGCACATACGTGGGTCTTGTTTTCTTTATCCATTTGGTCGCTCCAAGACTTTTGATTCTAGTATTTAGTCCACTTATATTAAAATAATTTTTAAAATAATTTTTATTTATTCATGAGAGACACGGGAGGTGGAGGGGGGGAGAAACATAGGCAGAGAGATAAGCAGGCTCCCTGCAAGATACCCAATGTGGGACTTGATCCGGAATCCTGGGATCATGCCCTGAGCTGAAGGCAGACGCTCAACCACTGAGCCACCCAGGTGTCCCTATATTAAAGTAATTATTGATAGGTTAGTACTTATGGCAATTTTGTTAGTTGGTTTCCGGTTGTTTTTGAAATTCTCCTGTTTATTTTCCTTCTCTTGTTCTCTTCCCTTTTGATTTAATAGCTTTCTTTAGCATTATACTTGGATTCCTTTCTCTTTATTTTTATCATATGTTTTTGACTTCTGGTTATCATGGGATTAATATATAACATCCTACATGAATAGTAGTCTATATTGAGTTGGTGGTCACTTAAATTCAATAAATTCCCCAAAGCACTAAATTTTCACTCCCCCCTCTATGTTTTATGTACACAATATCATATTTTCTACCTATTTATATCCCTTAACTAATTTTGTAGATACTATTGATTTTTACAATTTTTTGTTTTAATCTCCATACTGGCCTTATAAGTAACTAATCTACATTTACTCTATGTTTACTTTTACTAGTGAAACATTTTCCTTTCATAATTTTCTTCTAGTTTCAGACTTTTTTTCCACTTACAGAATTCCCTTTAATTATTTTTTATAAGGCTTGTTTAGAGATGATGAACTCCTTTAACTTTAGTTTGTCTGGGAAAGTCTTCAACTCTCTTCAATTCTGAATAATAACCTTGCTGGGTATTCCTGGTTGTAAGATTTTTTTTTTTTTCCTTTCAGCACTTTGAATATATCAATCATACCATTCCCTTCTCGCTGCAAAGTTTCTGCTGATAGCAGAAACCACTGGATAGCCCTACTGAGTTCTCCTTGTATGTTGTTTTCTTTTCTCTTGTTTTTAAAATTCTCTTTAATTTTTAAATCTTTAATTTTTGCCATTTTATTATGTGTCTTGGTGTAGACCTTGGGTTCATCTAGTTTGGGGCTTTCTACTTTCTGGACATGGATGTCCAGTTTCTTCCCCAAGTGAGAGAAATTTTAAAATAAGTAACCTTCCCCCTTGTCTCTCTTCTCCACCTGGAACTCCTATTATGGGAATGTTACCACACTTGGTATTGTCTTAATTTATCCTAATTTTTTATTTTTTTTAAGATTTTATTTATTTATTCATGAGAGATACAGGCAGAGGGAGAAGCAGGCTCCATGCAGGGAGCCCGATGTGGGACTGACCCTGGGACTCCAGGATCACGCCCTGGGCCGAAGCCAGACGGTTAACCACTGAGCCACCCAGGCATCCCAATTTTTTATTATTCTTTTTGCTGTTCAGGTTTGTTGCTTTTCATTACCCTGTGTTTAAGATCACTGATCTATTCTTCCACAACTCCTAATTGGCTCTTGATTCCCTCTGATGTATGTTTTATTTCATTTATTCTTCAGCTCTGATTCATTCTTTTTATATTTTCTCTTGTCGACGTTCTCACTGAGCTTATCCATTCTTCTCTCAGTCCAGTGAACAGCTTATGATTTTGGATTCTTTATCAGGCATATTGCCTATCTCTGTTTCATTTAGCTCTTTTTCTGTGATTTTTGTCTTGTTCTTTTATTTGTAACACATTCCTCTGCCTCCTCATTTTGCTTGTTTTGTTGTGTTAGGTTGTCACCTAAACCTCCTGGACTAGAAAGTCTCGTATAGAAAGGTTCTTGTGGTAGCCTCCTTCTAAACACTCCTGGTCACCAGAAACCAGCATTCCAGGGGTGTTCCCTATGTGGGCTTCATGCTCCCTTATGTGGCTGAGCTGGGATTACTGTGGGCAAGCTATTGGGTGGGGCTACAATGACCCACTTCACCTGCTGCAGGCACACTAGGCAGCATTTGCTCACTGTGCTGTAGACTTGCTGGTAGGCAAGTCCAACATTCAGCCTAGGCATATGCAATTGCTGTGATTGCTGGGGGTGCCCCAAAGGGCAGGGCTTGCTCCCTGCATGGCCAGCTGAGAGGTCTGGCTTCAGGAACTGTGGGCACTGGTGTGTGTGTTTATCTAAACCCTCTACCTAGGGCAGGAGCCATTTTGGAGGCATGCCTGCTGCGGTGGTCAAATCAGGCAGGGCAGGTTGTAGGGGAACATTGGGGTAGGGCATGTAGCCCTAGTAAGGTAGATGGAGAGTGTTAGAACTGGTCCCTGCAAGCATTGGCTATCTGGACTGCTCAGTGTGATGAAAATCTGTAGTGACCTGGCATTCTGTGGCCTCTTCCTTTACATTCAAGAAAGTATGGCATGCCACAAAATGAGTGTGCTCTTATTTTAGGTATAATTTTGAATTGGCTATAGTCAAAGAAAATAAATAAAAGATGTATAATCTTGCACATTTTAACTTTTTTAAAAAAATAAATGATTTGTAACAGCCTTCATTTCCCCCCTGTTGCTCTCCAAACTGTGTCCCAACATCATGACTGTACTGTGTTCTGAAGAAGTATGTGATTAGAGAAGGGGTCTATAACAGTTATACATTGTAGGAGGATAGTAAAAGCCAGCAATTGTGACCTTGTCACCAAATCATAGAGTGTTGAAAAAATTACAAATGTCATTTACACTGAATTTTTGTTCCATTCTCAAGAACTTGAAAAAAAATTTAAACTTTCTATTTGTAGCAGGTTTGGATCTTGCAGACATCCCCTTGGCCAGATTGCCTCTAGAGAGATGTTTTGCTGTGGAATGCATCCTGCCTGTTTTGTTGTTATTTCAAGTTGATCACCCCACCTTGGTAAAAGGTCACCAGTCTAGCAATTAGGAACTGCTGTGCTCACTGTTTTTAGCTGATGTCCCATATTGAGAAAATTGCATTTTACTTGGTTTGAGTTCTATTCTTGAGTGATGCTCATGTTAAGAAGCAGGTGTGCCTGGAAGCATTTAATTCCTTCAGTGGATAAAGTACTATAAATGAGATGGCCCATGTAGTCACACCTCCAGTGCATAAAGAATCATTAATTTTAATTTTCTTTTCCCTCACTTTCAATGGAGCCATGACCTTTGTCTGGACTTTTGCAGTAACTGATTTCCCTGATCCAAATCAAGTGCTCAATGTCTATAGTGCTATAGTAGTGATTCCTCAACAGAGCATCTTCTCACTTTCCTTTCATAGAAACTTTAATGGATGATCATGTTTTTGAGAAGTTAAAATTGAAGGTTCATGAATCAGTCCCAAGAATTCTTTCAAATCTGTCAACTTGAGCTATTAGTATTCCTGCAACATACCAATCTCTAAATACCTCCTCACTATATGCCTTTAACTATGTTGCTTCCTTAAATGTTTTCCTACCCCTATTGACTTTATCCTTAAGGTTAAATTGAGGTTTTGTGATGCCATTCAATCATCTCTTTGTCTTTGAAATCTTCTCCAGGATGTCTGGGTAAGGTCCATTGCTCATTAATTCATGTAGTTAGTACTTACTGTTTCCTTTGTGCCAGTCACTATGTTCATTGCTGGCAATACAGAGATGTACCAGGGTTCTTGCCCTGATTCATCTTCTATTTTAGTGTAGGTCCTATAGTAAAGATAATAATTAAATGCTTGAATGTGTAATTCTAAATAGTAGTAAGTGCATTATAAATAATCAGGATACATAGAGCTATTTTGGGTGGCAGTAGGGAGGCTTTTATATATTCTTTAGCTATAGACAGCATATACTACATTGGGGAAATTGTTTCACGTTTTTTCTGTTATACCTCCTGAAGGTGAAAAATGCTTTTTTACCTTCATCACCTTTAATCCCTTCTGCAAAATACTCAATAAGTATGTGATGACCCCCCCCAAAAAAATTCTTATGTATAGATGGATAAACAAATGAATTATTCTCAGCCATGTTTTATCTTGAATTTATTGGAAAAGATCTCCTTTGTGAAGTTATAAGTAATATTCCCCAAGATGACAAACTAACTTCTTGATAAATACTGGGGCTCTAAACAAAGACCAAATTACCTTCAGCACGTGGATTAGAGTAATAAGATACTTCTTAGAACTAGGTGTCTGGATCATTTAATGTTCACGGTATCTTCAAAGAGAGATGGAGCCTCTATTAGCTAATCTATGTCCTATAATTTTACAAATCCTTTTTCTTCCTCAGAAACAACAAATCTATTATATCAGTTTTAAGAATTAGTTTAATATTTTGTTGAAAAACAATATTCTGGAGGCAAGAAAGAAAATTTTGGCCAAAGTTTGGAAGAATCTATATTATAGAGTCATTTAAAGTGATATAAGGGTGTGTGGGTGGTGCAGTTGCTTAAGCATCTGACTCTTGGCTTAGGCTCAGTCATGATCTCAGTTAGGTTATTGAGATTGAACCCCACAGCAGGCTCCATGCTCAGAATGGAGTCTGCTTGAGATTCTCTCCCTTTCCCTCTGCATTTCCCACTTGTGCATGCTGTCTCTCTAAAATAAATGTCTTTTTAAAAATGATGTAATTGTATTGCTTAAGCACTATATAAAAGTCTACCCTTTTAAAGAAATTATTTATTTTTATCATAATAAGTGCATCCTTTAATACTTCTCACCTATTTCACCAATTCCCCCCTACCCACCTCCTTTCTGGTAACTATCAGTCTCTTATAGTTAAGAGTCTATTTCCTGGTTTGCCTTCCCCCCTCTTTTTCCTTAAAAGTCCATCTTTATAGTGGTTCCAGGTTGTCCATTAACTCACTCTAACCTTGATTAAATCTTTTACTAATGTATTTCTCAGTTTCCATGTCTGTATAATGGACTTCTGTCAACCTGCAACCAATCTCAGAACCCTCAGGGTCCTCTTATCTCTTTATACTTCTATGTGACTCTGTTGAAGTCCCCAACCTTCACAAGTGGCATGTTCTAAAACAAGAAATCAGAGGAAGAGTGTGGCACAGAAGGAAGCAAGTGTCCCCAAGGGATTAGTTGATTTTTTTTTTTTTTAACAGACAAAGCAGAGTATATGGCAATTTTTGTTGAAGTTTTTTGGTTGTGGGCAATAAATATTCTGTTATCAACTCTTGTTAATTTGTACCAAAAATTAATTTATTGGAAATCTTTGGAATAGCTCACAGAATTAAATAAAAATCTGAACAGGCCTCTGAAAGGACCAAGACTCTGCCTACTCTGAAATTTAGCATAAACTAGTGAAGACTCTAGGGCTTCATCACAGGGATGAATAAATCCCATCAACAACTATGCCATTCTATGCTGCTCAAAATTTAATATCTAGGAATGGAGAATTTGATTGGCTTTTCTTGGGTCATCCCTATTTCAAGACAGCTGGGTAGTGAGGCATTTTGATTGGTAGACACTATGAATGTATCTAATGGAAAAGATGCAGTTCCCCAATGGAGGAATCAGATGCTCTTAGTAGAAGAAATGAAAACAGATGTTCAACAAATAGAATGCTCACCTCACACAAGGTTTCAGATCAAGTAAAGGGTTGTCATAATGGAAAGAGAAAGGATTTTGGCATTAAATGACCTGGAGTTCAGATTTGAGGTTCCCCACCTAGTAGCTATTATATGGAGATTATTTTGCATTCTCCAGAGGTTTGTTCTCAGGATAAATGAATCTATACAAATTAGTGTCTAACTCAAAGTGATTACTTAACAAACTGCATCTATTATTCCTGCTATTACCAAAGAATGCATGTGTTTAGGGTATTTAGGGACAAGAATGCAAACATTACACATTACCAAAGAATCTGGATGTCCCTAAAGGACACAACTGAGAGACATTCAGGAAGCAGCCTTAGGATGTGTATGTTTCCAGATATCTGACTGCAAAAGTCACTATCCAAAATTAATCTTAAAATTGCCTACTGCTGTGTCCTCATTGCAACTCTGGCCTCCTCTTTTCATTATCTTTGGCCCAAAGTTACAGTGTTCAAATAATGGAATAGAGGGAGTAAATTGAAATGTTTTATTAAAATATGAGGTGTTACTGTTTTCTCTTTATTCATTTGATACTTTCCAAACCTAATCCTATTAAAAACAGGATTTTTATATGTGCAGAGCATACTAAGATGTGTGGTAAGCAAGAGGAATATGTGCAGGTGTAGGCCATAAATGAATATATTGCCTATAGAAAATTTATAAATAATAATAAAAACCCACCAGTGCTTTTTATTACCACTATGTTCTGGCAATTCTAAATAATGTCCATAATAGAATAATCTCCTGTCAGTAGAAAGCTCCCTCTCTTCTTCTCCTTGATTCATCTTTATAGGTGTGTCTTACCTTTCCTGTCTTAGTGCTAAGTTTTAGAGGACAATCTCCATAACTTGTTCAATTTTGTAGCTCCTGTAGTAACTGTCATTGGCTTTATGCTCATGTGAGGGAAATGGGCTTGGGGCCTTACCATAGTGAATTACTTGATTCTGGTTACTGTCCGTAATAAAGATTTTTGACTCAATAAAATTAAATCTCAGGTTCCTTGACTAAAAAAAAATAGGATAATGATGCTCACCTATGACCCTGAACATTGTGATACAGATTAGCAACAAAATACATAAAATCCCTGGCACAATGGTTACCATGTAGTCTTTCAAAAATTAGGGGTACTTGTTGTGATGTTGTGGGAATCATTATTAAGTCAGCAGATAGGTAATAAAAGTCTATCATATGTCAGGCTAATCTATGGGGAAACAAATGTTAAGAAGACATTTCTCTTGCCCTGGAGCACATCATTCAGCAAACACACTTCAAGGTGGTCTAAAGTCTCTAGGGCCTAAGGAAACAGCTGGTGAAGAACATAAGGCAAGGCACAAGATCACAACTTTAAATCCTATGGAGAAAGAAGGCATGCAGGAGAGGTTTCAAAGAAAAAGCAGATGAAACAGAGTATGTGCTACCTGAAGACATTGCTTGATGGAAAAAAAAACAATCATTCAGAAGTCAGAAGAAAATAGGAGTAGAAAATGTTTCTTAAAAGACAGTAGATTTAAAAAAGACACAAAGTATAAATTTCAATATGGAAAAATATAGAAACAATAATTAGTGAAAGAAATCTGCCAAATTGTTAAACCTGGTTATCTCTGGGTACTGGGGCTACAGATAGTTTTCTTTCCTATATGTATGTAGTTCTTCATTTCAAAAATCAAAAGGTATAACTATAAAATCAGAAGGAGAATTCTGGTCCTTGGGCTTTTCAAAACTAAAGACTACATTTGTTAGAAATAAAACTTTATTTATTAGGCCCTATAACAAGTAGTGGCTCCAGCTGATGGAAGAATCTTTTGCTCTTTGGACCTCTTTTGACTGAGAAGTGAATTGTGCAATTATCTTTTAGAGACCACAGCACTGAAGATTACCTTTCAGAAAAGAGTTAAGGGAAGCTGCAGAGAGTTGTGGCAAGTATGCTGGAACTTTAGACTGTGTTTTAAATAATCAATTCTTTCACAAGAAATTTTGGGCCATCAGATAATGAGTCATTGAAATAATCTCTTTCGTACCTCTCATCCTTACCCTGAATACTTTTCTGTTTTTCTTCTGGTGAGAGCCTATTTACCTCCCAATGTCCTTCCACCTATGAGTAGCTTCATGATGACTAGATTGGTTCCCCTAACTACATTGTCCCCGGCACTGTGTGTGTGTGTGTGTGTGTATGTGTGTGTGTATTCAAAGCTCTTACCACAGGTATGAGCAGTATCAAGAAGATAGATTTGTCTGAACTAAAGGAGAAAGAGGAGCTGATGTGCCAATATCTGTGCTTAGCTTTCACTTCTGCCTCCATCTGTTCTAAGAGTTACCAAAGGCCATGACATAGACAACACTGGATTTATTCTAGATTTTCTTAGTTGAATTTATTTATCCAGAGTCCATTTATCTGTCTTTCCCTAAGAAGAGAAAGGAAGGAAGGGAGGGAGGGAGGAAGGAAAGAAAGTCTCTTTAGAAACAACAACTGAAAGCTAGCACCTCCTTTTTTGAAGTTTCATTTTGAACATGGCTTCATGATAGCATTAGTAGCCCAGTGATTCCACAAGCCCTTCAGGGATCAGGCATGAAGCCAATAACTCATGAAGCTGCTCCTATGAATTACTTCAATGAATCAGATCAGACTGACGCAACATTTCTGAGATTTAACCTTAGAAAATAAATTGCGAAGAGGTGTTTGGTATATATTTAATCAGATGAAAATTTGCCTCCAAAAGAGTATTAATCTCCTAAGCAGTCATTTTGATTTGTCACTCTTAAATTTATATCAGCAGCTCTTCTAACACTGAAGTGCTCTTGCCAGAAAAAGGAGCAGGGTGTGGAAAGTATTAGAAGAAAGGGCTTAAAAGTTAAGAAAAATTAGGAAATCTAACATATGCTAAATTGCCATCTCTGGTATTTGAATATAAATTGAGAATTTAAATGGTATATGCTCACTATTGTGTATTTACCCAAAGGATACAAATGTAGTGATCCAAAAGGGCACTTGTACCCCAATATTTATAGCAGCTGTGTCCACAATAACCAAACTATGGAAAGACCCCAGATATCCATCAACAGATGAATGGAAAAAGATGTGAGATATATACCTACCTGAAATGGAATATTATTCATCCATCAGAAAATGAAATCCTACCATTTGCAACAACATGGATGGAACTAGAGGGTAATATGCTAAGCAAAATAAGTCAACCAGAGAAAGACAATTATATTATTTCACTCATATGTGCAATTTAAGTGAGTCAAAACAGAAAAGCATAGGGGAAAGGAGGGAAAAATAATACAAGAAATCAGAGAGGGAGACAAACCAAAAGAGACTCTTAACCATAGGAAACAAACTGAGGGTTGCTGGAGGAGAGGGGGATGGGATAACTAGGTGATGGACATTAAGGGAGAGTATGTGATATAATGACAACTGACAAAATGCAACAGACAAAACCCTAAACTCTACCTCTGAAACTAGTAATGCACTGTTAATAATTCAAATAAAAAGTTTTGAAATGGCAGGTGCTCAAGTTAAACTGTACTCAATTAATTCACATAAAAGTATGCATTCCAGAATGCCAGGCCGTTTCTCATATTTCTTTCTTAAAATTTTATTCTCATTTGAAACAGAAAAACAAGATAATGAAGAAATTACTGGGAAAGCAATTACTATTTGTCCTTGGATTAGTTAGCAGTTAGTTAAATCCCATTGGTAGGACCAGATGCTGAAACTTACTGTTATATCACAAATATTGCCTATGTCTTTCCCTATTTCCATTCCTTGAACATTAGAACATTCTTCCTTCATTTGAACATTATCTCTTCTTACAACATATGGACTAACTTGAAAAAAATTATAAGCATTCCTAGGACAAGGTGTGAGTTTTTATAATATACTGCCATGGACCTCACTTATGACCAGTCATTAGCATGCCTCCTTGTGATTAGTTGATTAGAGTATAAACAACGGTCAGTGAATCACTATAGAATCTTCAATCAACAAGGAAGTTGATTGCATACATTGCAATCATTGCATTGATGCATTGCAGAGGCAGTATGTTTATAGAGAATATTAATAGAAAATACTTTGTTTAATCTCCTGTAAAATCCAAAAATCAACTAACCAGTTTTTCAACTTCTTCTGTCTCTTAGTATTAAAAATAAAGCAAAACAAACTACTTCTTTAGTTCAAACAGCTTCCAAAGAAAATTCGAGGTAAAAAAAATTATCAGGAGCATAATTGGAAATTATGGACATTTCACCAAGGATTCTACAACTTCTGAAATTTTCTAGTATCCTATAATGATTCTAGAAAAGACCCTTGCTTTTGCAAGTCTAACCTAAACTTCTTTGTGCAGATACAAATTTAGTCCTTCCTAATTCTAGATATCCTGGGGAAAAACTTCCTTCTTCATATGTAACACTCTCTCTTGGTTTCAGATTTAGAGAGTTTACTCTCCAGCTTTTCTTTATACATCTATGGCTTTACTAATGAAAAGAATTTGCTTCTATATACACATTGTTGGAAATATTTTGATGGAGACAGAACTAACAGGCTTATGTGTAAGTAAAACATTACCTGCCTCTCTCCAGACCCTTTCAACATTCTTAGGATGGCCCTCTAATCTCTCAGGACAGATTCCTATGTTGGATCACAAATAAGCCCTCTCCAACCCCAAGTGCCAATAATAACTCAAGACATTCCATCTTCCTGAATCTTAAACCCCTTCCAGTCTTTGTTGAGTTCTGGCGAGGATTCTAGCTAGAATATTGCAGACATTTCAGGATTCTGGCTCATAGGACCCTGCTGATGCTATGCCTTTCCTCTCAAACTCCTGGATGAGGCAGTAATAGGGTACGAACCTGCTTTCTCCATCATAGATACAGACCTGTTCAGTGGGTTCCATATGGCCAATATTCAACTTCCTAAGATCTTAATTCCACAGAGTCCAGGAGATCTATTTATGGAACAGTAAAGCTTGAAACACATTCTGAATGATAGACAACCTGGGATGAGTTCCCATGGTTGGACAGGGATCCTGAAAGATGGAGGAGCCAGAGAAAGAGGAGAGAATAATATACAAATTGATATCTTTGTTGGACAATATGTCTTCCAAGATGTTATTCCTGGGTACTTTGGTTGTATTTGAGACGAAGATCTTAAGCTTCTTGTGATATGTGGGCTGATTATATAATTTCCAAGGGCAAACCCTCAGTCAGCCAGTGCCAAGCCTAGGCATCTCCAGAAGGGGTCTCTGTGAGTATACCGGTAGTCTCACCCATCTCTTGGGAGACCAATGGCTGGGAGGATCTGCATAACTTCATCCTTTGTGTTATCTGAGATAGTTTTCATAAAGATATTGTTCTCAGAAGAGATGTTAGTGGCAGCATACTAGGAGCCCCATTGCTTTTCATCTTTCTGAAATCACTACTCCATTTTGCTGTAATTTTTCAGTTATATGCTAAGCATTTGAAAGCAAGAATAGTTTCTGCTTCTGATAGATGAAGCCAGATGGACTCAATAATAATTATTTTAAATATACTTTAATTTGGGATCCTGCTTTTAAGCCACATATCAGTGTCTCTTTCAAAATGTTAAGGCTGTGAAACAAATACTTTGTTAAACTGCCTCCAAAAAATTAAAACAAACAAACTAAGCTGGAAATGATGTCCGGGTACTAAGAAAATTAGTTCTTTAGATAAGAAGGAATGAAAGGGTGGTGAGGGTAAAGCTTGGCTTTCAGAATAGAAAGCCACAAAAGCAGCCAGGAAGAAATGGAATATTTTTAAAATGAGACAAATGGCTTTATTCTTCTTATATTAGCTATTAACTGCTGGGACTCATTAGGCATAGTATGCAAAAGGCAACAATTGAATGTGTGAACACTCTGCAGTGTCACAATGGCATTCCTATTTCTAGTATTCACTGTAATTATGAATCCTCCTCAATATATGGGACTGAGAAAAGAAATGCTGCCCTTGAATCAAGCTTACCTGGTTCAAGGCACTTTTATTTTAACTTTAACTCATAAAGGTAGACATTCCAATTTACTAGATATAGAAGCCTCTGTTCAGTACTTCTGAGCACAGAACGGAAGATCTTCCCAAAGGGGGTTTGAGGAGATAGGGAAGATGAGAGATTCCACATTCTACCAGAGCTCAAGTTCTCCCAGCCTTTAGCAGGCCTTATAGCTATTCCTCATTGAAGCCCATGTGGTCTCTAAGCACCTCACCCTGTCCTGCAGGGTGTGTTCTCAAGCAGAGTCCCTTCCTCTATAAGGCCAATGCCCTGGACTTACAGCTACTCTTCAGCCATCCCTGGATATAACTTCAGCCTGAGGCCTTCTCTACCTGCATTTAAATTTAATCTACCAACTTCCATCATCTAAACCGTTCCTAAAACTCTCCCTCTTCAAAAGAAACTCCATATTTCCATGAATTGCACAACAGAACTAATTGTCAAGTTCTGAGTTTCCATTCAAAACAATCCTGTGTATGCAGGATGTTGAGGTTTAAGTTGAAAAGTTCTCAGATTTTAGTTAACAATAAGCTTGGAATAAATCTGAGTAAGTGGGAGGCAAGTACTAAACACCTCTCTCAGTCTTAGGTAGCATTGAGGAAAGTATAATGGCCTAAAAGAAACAATAATCCTCATATATGTGGTATCAGTCATGTGTCAGCATATAACACCTGGTAGTGAGTTCACATCTGAAATACTGACAAACCGAGTATACACTGAGGGAAACAAGCAAAATAATTAGTGACTTGGAAAATACATCCAAAGAACAATAGAAGACCAATGGGCCACTCTCCCATGCAGACAGCTCCCCTTCTTGACTTCATTTTCTCTTCTGTCCCCATCCTTACACGAGCATACACTCAGTCTCCATTATAGGCCATGCCCTGTCATGGGCATTGAGGAAATCAAGGTGATGGATTAGGCTGGTCTCTGATCCTAGTCCCTGAGGCTCCCAGCCACTTATCCTCAGAATCCAAACACTGGATATAACATTGTAACTCTGTTGCAAACACCTCCTGCCAGCTTGCTTGTTGATGGGTGGGACTTAAACACTTTAGTTAATACTATTATTTGAATAGATGTTATTGCATAGTGGAAAGAACATGGGCTTTCTAGGCAGATAAATTGGGTTAAAATTCCATTCTGACCAATACAATCTGTGAAACTTCTATTTGCAGAGGGTTTGGATTACATGGTTATGATAATGACAAAACACTGGTAAATGCACCCAGCAAAAGGCTGGCAGCATTGTAGTCAAAGATGTTAGTTTCTACATCTTTCTATTCTTACTAGTGTGAAAGCGCCTTTGAAATTTTTGAATTTTTCTTGACCTATTAATCCAAGCCCTAATGCACTTGACAAATGTTAGGTTGCTTGTCTTACTAGGTGAGTTATAGTTCTCTATCTTAGAGGACTATTAGAAAGATGAACTGAAATAAGGAATAGGCTTGCTTTTTAAAAAACTATAAAGCATCATACCTATATGTGACCGTGATGATGACCATGACCATAATAAAAAGGGCATCATATACAATCATTAACCCTAGTGTAACAGACAGGAAGTCTAAGGAATGAATAACTGTTAATGTGGTGAGATACCACCATTATTAAGTTTAACAACTGGTTTAGTTCTCACAGCAACTCTTTGAGAGAAGTACTATAATTTCCCCTAATAAAACAAAGAAATTATGGTACCAAGGGATTAAGAAATCTTCCTAAGAGAACACATCTAATCAGTCATGAAACTGTGATTCATGGTCTGACTTCAGGATGTAGGCTCAGTATAAAGCCCCACTGTCCAATCAAAACCAGGGTAGTGTACAGCTTTGGTCAGTGGTTTCTGCATGCTCAACTCATATACATCAAAACAAGCTGCATTATTTTTCAGAAATCCTGAGACTATTTCCAGCTTATCTCTATATCCTTTGCCATACAAAATAGGTCTCTTTGCACCCTGAGAATAATGGACTAAACTTGGCAGAGACTATCATGATAAAAGCCACTCTGCCTCACTGTGGTTCTATTCAGATACTTTCTTCTGTCAAATTCGCTTGTTCTGTGCACTTAAAAATGGCTGTGCTTTTTCCCCAGGCAACTCCTCAAGCAAACAACGTTGCTCTTTCCTGTCACCAGGCTTCATGGATAATTAGAAGGTATCCATGAATGTTGGCATTTCCACAGCAGCTGTTGACTCATTCTCATGCACAACAGGGAAAAATGCCTTTATTTCTAAAGAAACAAATCTTCACTACAATCCAATCAAATGGATATGGATTGTGACAGTCTACCATGAAATGACAAACATGCTTATGAAAACTTCCTTCAGTCATATGGATCCAAATGATCCCTGAAAACAGAGCCAGGTTCCAGACATGCAGGCTTAATGCACCTAAAATGATTGCAATATAGCAAGACAGAATAAAGATAAAATAGAATTTCTGAGGGTTTTCATGAGAAACTATCATTGTTACTATTGGGGGCTTGTTCTGAGTTGAGCGAGGCACTAACCTCATTTGTTCTTCCATCCATTGATTCATTCTTTTGGGAAAATGATAAAGCACCTACAGTGTGCCAGGTGCTATGGTAGGGCCTTGGACTAAAACAATAATAAACATGGTCCCTAACATCACAGAGCTCATAATCAAGTGGAGGAAACAGATGTTAGACAAATTGTTAAAAAGTAGTTTTTTTCTAAATTGAAGTATAATTAACATATAATGTTATATTAGTTTAAGGTGCATAACATTGTGATCCAACAATTCTACACATTACTCAATGCTCACCACAGTAAGTGTAGTCACTATACAACATTATTAAAATATTATTGATATTCCCTATGCTGTACTTCTCATCTGTGACTGATTTTATAAATGCTAGTCTGTACCTTTTAATTCCTCTTATCTATTTTTTCCCACCTCCCTTAACCCCCCTCTGGAAAAATGTCTGTTCTCTATATTTATGAATCTATTCTTTATTGTTTTTATATTTCTTTGTTGGCTTGTTTTGAGTTTTAGATTCAACATATAGGGTCAATTGTATGGTGTTTATTCTCAGTCTGACTTTTTTCATTTAACATATACCCTCTAAGTCCATTACAAAGCATGACCTCTTTCTTTTTTTATAGCTAATATTACACTGCAGGTATATACCACTTCATCTATTTATCTGTAGATGGACACTTGGGTTGTTTCCACATCTTCACTATTGTAAATATTGCTGCAATAAAGAGAGGTGTATTTATCTTCTCAAATTAGTGTTTTCATTTTCTTTGGGTAAATACCCAGTCCAGTGGAAATACTAGAGCATAAGGTATTTCTATTTTTAATTTTTTAAGGATAAATATAATTATTTAAATTAAAATCATAAGGTCTAAAAAAGAAGAATTACTTGGGCCTCTAGATGAGATGATCGAGTTAATATGTGAACTATAAGTGAATGTCAGGAGGAAAAGCAAAAAGGAAAGGAACAGAATAAATTGCATGGGAGATATTTAAACAACTTTGAAAGACAAGTGTTGTCATCGTAGAGCTGAGGACACTGAGGTACAGAGTGAATTGGTAACTTGCTTAAGATCACAAACTAGTAAGAACAAAATCTCCAGATTTTAACCCAAATAGACATTTTTTGCCTAATAAGTTCTTTTCCTCAGAAATTATATAACGGATGTCTCTACCCATAATTAATGCTTGACCTTTAAAAAAAGATCTTTTTTTTCTGTTAGGGATTTCTTTCTCCATATCTATGGATGATAATAGATGAATATTACTTTTAACCTTATAAATGACACCTGTATTGCTTAAGATACATAACCAGAAAGTACTATCACTATGAAAAGGATAAGTCCTCTCTGTCATTTTCAGAATTCTCTCATCAATAAGGATTTAATTCTGATATATTAAAAATAAAATGAAAAAAAAAACCCCAGATAATATAGTTGATAGTTGTGTGAGGTTCCTGATATCACAAAGAATATGATACCAATGGATAGAGTTGTGAGCACCTGACCATAGCAAGGAAATCATTTACCTTCTGTTTTAAGGCATCTTATTACTTTACCTCTTCTCTGTGCCAATTCTTTTGGCTTACAAAGAGATGATGATAGTAGTATTAAGACCAATCCCAATGGTAGTTATCAATCAGTGGGAGCCTATATACCAGGCACTTAGCATTTTATTGATATTTAATACACACATTTTTTAGTCTTTATAATCAATGACAACTTAAAATTAATAGGCATTTTTCTTAGTTGTAAATGAAATAATGCATGCTTCTTATAATCAGTGATTTTTTTCAAATCAACAACGTGTTTTATTTCTCACACCAACCTATGAGGAAGTCCCAATATATTTATTTTGAAATAAAGAAACTGAGTCTTAAAAAGGTCAGGTGACATGTCTCAGATTGCACAGCCATTAAGTGGGGAAACCAATTCTGACCCAGATCTGTTTGACTAAAGTTTGTGTTTTCTTTAATCTTTGAAACATAATCATGTCCTGGAGGTTTGCTTTAAAATGTCCTAGTTACCCAAATGATCATCAGTGGATCAATGTTGTTTTCTGTGGTCATGTCACTGCATGTGCAAATTTATTACGTGTGCTTGATTTCAGATTCAGCCTCCTCAGGCACATAACATGAGAACACTTTGGGTTGTATACTATAAAGAAACCTAAATTTTCCATTGCATTTAAAAACAAATGAATAAATCTTTAATTAAGGAGTCTGTATCTCATAGCAATTTGGAATAGAAGTTTTGATTCACAAAGCTTGGGTTTGAATTTTGTTTCTTCAACTCGGAAGCTTGAGCAAATCATGTACCTTTTTTGAGTCCAGTCCCATAGCCTATTGTATAGTAGAAACATTACTTATAAAAATCCTCATGATGTCACCTGGTACGGACTGGACCTGGAGTCGGAAAAATGAGCAGGTGGACAAGTCCGCAGTTCCCTTAGAACACTGCAAAGAGCATGCATGGAATGACCCACAGCTGGACACATCATGGAGCTACATTCTAGGAAAGGATCCTCTCTCCACAGAGTGACAAGGAAGTGGAGTATCTGTGCCATTGCTGACATTTTTGCTTTGAGTTCTAGTATGCATTAAGTGATTTGTATTTGCACAGCTGCTGGTATAATGATATCTCCTCTATCAAACAAAAGGCACAGAGCCACAAGCATTGCTTAGTACAAGCTGGAAAACCAAGATAAAAGGATTAGCAGTTGCATGACAAAAATATCAATACTGAAGTTTGGGATTGTTTTGAGAATTTAATAATATACAAGTGCTTAGCAGCACTTAGGATATGGTAAGGTTTCAGTTAAAATTAATGATAATGATGATAGCAATGGTGGTGATAATCTTATTTGAATAAGACCACTTCATCTTAGATTTTATTGAAACATACTGATCTTTTGCTCTGTATTAGGCACTATGCTAGTGATATGCAAATTATCTTAGACTTCATAAAAACTTCAAAAAGGCTATTTCTATCTCCATTTTATAGATGAAAAAATTAGAGCTCAGAGAGAAGACTCAGGTTTTCTGACTCCAAGCATGCCATGACACTATAAAGACTTCTTAAAAAGAGTCCCTTCTATAAAAGTATTTGCCATAGGATCACTTTTTTATACAAGATTTTGTGTATTTCAAAGTGTTTTATACACATTTCTTTGGTATTTATTTGCTGCCCTATGGAAAGAAGTTGTTGAAAATTTGTGAATCAGAAACCAGATTTTATTTTTCCCCTTTCAAAACCCAACAGACCCGTTAGAAGAACTTCTATTGAAAATTCTGCCAATGGCATATATTATTGAGAATTTAGAGCAACTTGAGCTCTTACAAATTGCGGGTTGGAAAACTAGCAATTTCTTATGAACATAACATACACCAACCCTGAGACCCATTAATTCCACCCGTAGGTACTTATCCAAGAGAAATGAAATAAATGTCCAGAAAATATTTATACATGAATATTCATAGCCACTTTATTCATAGTTGTCCAAATTTGTAAATGCCCTAAATGTTCATCAATAGCAGAATAGGCGAACAAAATGTGGTAAACCCATATAATAGCATACTACATAACAACACAAAGGAATCTTAAAATTCATTTTTTCTGGTGAATCATTTCTATGATGATGGTATTCAAAACAGTAGCTGCCTGGGTATGGAAGATGACTTAGGAGGGGGATAAAAAAAAATGTTCTTGGGCAATGGAAATGCTCACTATCTTAATAGGGTGGGAGTTAAGTCAGTATAGAATCCTAAAACTCATTGAACTGCAACAGTTAAGATTTGTTCCTTGGACAAATTATATGCCATAATAAAACACAGCAGACATCATAACTGGATTCTCATCAAACTAGTATTTTACTTCGTCTCTTCAGATTGAAGATTATTTTTAAGGATATCCAGAGGACAAATTCTGAGATAACTTTTATTGCTTAAGTTCCAAGCCTTGGTGCTTTTACCACTATGGCAGAGAGTGATAATTAGTCCTCTAGCATCCAATCACCTCTTCTGCTTCTATAATTCCCAAGTTTAGCTAGGCTAATGGATCATCAGCTAAAGGCTACACTCCTCAGCCTTTCTCAAAAATAGATAGGGATATAGGATTAGGCTCTGCCTAATTGAACATAATGTGTGTAACTTCTACATTATGACCTTAAAAGGGAGAGAGCGTATTTTCTCCTCTCCTTCACCCTTTTCTGCTGTGCAAAATATACTCCCAGCAGATGTGATGCTGAACCAACATCAAACATGTGGATAAGACAATTATGGAGCATTAATTTAAGAGGAACTTGGATTTTCTCTCTGTTAAACCACTTTACAGCCCTGGAACACCTACTGAGACTCCTAAAGCAGAAAGAAACTTCTCTCTTGTTTATGCTACTGTATTTGAGAAGACTTTGTTATAGCTACCTAATCCATACCCTAATTAATATAACTATCCTATGTTTAGGCAACCTCCTTAGGACCCTCCTTCAGGGATCCACTAACATCTCCTTGAGGAGAGGATTGCAGAAAGTTCTGAGGGATCACTGTTTCTTACAATGGATCCTTGGCACTCACAAAATGAACCTCCAGCCCTAACTGAAACAGCATCTCAGAGAGATACAGGCTACACCTGTACCTCCAGCTACTCCATGGCTCACAAGCCACCTCATATAAACATTCTATCCCACGTACAGAGGACTGAAACAGCCAGTAGTAGATGAACCTTCATAATGACCAACATTATGGTCTCAGGCTGTGTTTCTCTAGAGGAAAAACTATGGAGCAAATCCAGCATTCCTCCTCAAAGTTTTTTCCTCTGGTTGTCCAGAGTGATTATTTCCTGTCAGTCAGACTTGGCTTTCAAGGTTTCATTCCATCCTACCAGTTTAGAGGTTGCTTATTTTAGCTTCATTTGCTCCTGGTTTTGACACAACAAAGTTGTTATATATCACTGCTTTTTAATCTGCCTACATGATAACCTCTGGGTCAGTGCTTACTTTCCTGACATGAATGAGCCCAAAAGAATTAACCTTTTAGATATTTCATTTGGCAATTCCCAAAGTAAATTAATTTTTTCAACATGTTTTATCTTCAAACAAGGCTTGAGTTAGTAGAAAGTTCTAGTATCTCCAGTTGACAGATGAGATACCTGAGGCATAGTGAAGAAAATATGTCCAAGATTACGTAAAGACATGGTGTGAAACTGGGTGTCCTGGTTTCAAGTCTATACTGCCTTCATGAAACTATAATCTCTCTCCTTGGTACCTTGTTTGAAGGGCACGATCATACACATAAGTTAGAGTATTCATTCTCTAGGTGAGGGCTTGATGAGTAAGGACCGAAAAAGAAAAGTTTTACATTTCTACAATCTTTCCCTGTTTTGGCAAATGGCACCACCATGAATCCAGTTGTCTGAGACAGAAAAAATACTTTATCCAAAACATTTCCCTTTTAAGAATTTCCCACAACAATCATCTGCCAAATTTTATTCTTTCAACCCCTTTATTAACTCCAAAGATATGTCCTACTCATATAGTCTGACCATTACTGAGTAAGGCCTTTATGATGTCCGGCCTGTTAATAACAGAACTTTTATCCTGGTCTCAATTTTTTTTTTATCTCCAATTCATCCTGTATGCTGCTGCCTCATGATCTTTCTATAATCTTACCCTGACACATCCTGCTTGAGCTACTTTAATTGCTTCTTCGAATTTTCTAGATGAAATTCCGATTCTTTCTCATTGCATACAGAGCTCTTCCTATTCAGATACCCATGTGATTTTGCAGATTCCTTTCTTTTCCCTTCCCTGCATTCACCCTTGTTCTGCCTTTACCAAGCTACTTGAGACTTCTCTAATGTGTTCTATTTGATCTCTCTCTGCTGAGATTTGAAAACTTGAATATATTTGGAGACGAAGTGAGTAACATGAGTGTGTAAAATAGCCTAGGGATAAGGTGATAGGGAACAATAGAACGTATGGCAAGTGTGCAGAATAGCATGGAAAGTCAGACTGCAACCCTGTGCTGAGATCAAATAGAACTTCCGAGGAAGTACTATTCCAACTGCAGGCTGCCAGAATGTTTCTCTTGCTGCTTCCTGTGCTTGTTGATACAAGTACCAGCAGTGTCTCTCCCCTTTTACTTTGTCTCATTTGGTCCAACTGAATCTTAAGGACTCAACTCATCATCCCTTCCTCGGATCCCAGGCTTCCTCATATGGCACAAGTCTTCTCCTACACGTGGCCCTTTTGCATGTCTTTGCCACCTCTATTACAAGCCAAGAGCCTTGAGAGTCGAGGCTGCTTATGTCTTGTTTAACATCCACTTCCAGTGTTTAGCACACTAGTAGTGCTCAATAAACATTTGAGTGGGTAACTGTATGAGTAAATCAGTCTGTCTGGGAGGAATTCATTTATTCAATGAATAAATGGTCTGGATATAGGATTCCAGGCTACTTATCTAGAATATCTTTGTTGACAGGGAATGAGTTTTCGTCTACCAGTTTTCATGGTTAGAAGGAATGTTTTCAAGAGCCCTGTTGTGTACCGTGTCTCTTTAAGGTCCCCCATGTTCCACTTTTCGTTTTAAATAGCTAAATGTCAGCAATCTGGGCTTAAACAGAAATATCCTTTTTTTTTTTTTCTGAAAATCACAACTAGGATTTTGTTTTGTTTTCTTTTGCAGCTAATTGACTGTCATTGAATTGTATATAATAAAGAAATGCCACCTCATCAGTTTCATTTCCAAACAAATACCACATTATGAAAAGCAATTAAATATTAAGATCATAATCTATTCGTCTTCAATAATCTATGTGTGTATAATGTAGCAAGTTGGAGAGATAATGGGATCATAATTGGCTGAGAAAATGAGGTTGCAGGGATCCTGACAGGAAATGCACTTCAGGAGGAATGAAGGAGGCAAACGTTTAGTGTCTTTGGCATAAGAAGGAAAAAGGGGCCAGTGAGAGAATCCTTGTAGGAAGTGGTGTACCTTAGTGAATATTGGGGAGGAAGCAATAGGAATATACTTATCAATTGCCCCTAGAAGAAAGGGAAGGACTCACTTTTCCCCTTGACAATTCACGTGTTTCATAAATACTGGGTGCCTAATAACTAAAAAATCATAGCTCTCCTGGATAGCAAGAAAGCAGAAATAGAAGAGACATCCAGGATTTAAGCTGGAACAGAGCTCCCAAGACAGATTTGTGAAGGGAATAGGGGGCATCAAGCTGCTGCCTCATTAGAATGAGATCATTAAGGGAATGTGATTGTAATCAAGCTACTTCTGTGCATGACACCAGGATCCCACATCTGCCTGAGACTGCAAGCTCTGGAGACATCACTGATTGAAGCTGAAAAAATGGTAATAGGAAATTGGAGCCAGATAAACTGTTTTTCTCTGAATTAAGTGATGAGTGTACCTCAGAATAGAGAAAGGCTTGTTGTAGGAATAGTCAAGAGAGACTGTCAAAAATCTTTTGTTCAATGGCATCTAAGCCAACCTGAGGAGAAGTGAGGATCTACTTACCTTGCAGCAAAAGAGCTCCTTCCACTAAGCCCTCTCAGAAAGGAATTATATGAGTCTTTACCTAATGGAGTATATTTTCCATTTATTGGGCCAAATTCTGAAGACAGAGCAAATAGCAAATATGTGGATTCTCTGTTGCCTATCGCTTTCTGGGACAGTATATAGGGATCTAGCTGGCAGGCTGCTGGACTCTAGCAGATAGACCATTGCTCTTGGGCACTGGGACTTTTAAGCTGCACAACTGGGGTCTGAGGCCCACCTACCAGTTCAAATGGATCTATTCCATTCCCTCACATACTCTACTTGGCACAAAAGCCAAGTTTTTCCATGCCCTTTGCCTTTGCACATATATTCATTTTGCCTTCAATATTCCCATTCAAACATACCTATGCAAATTATTACCTGCCCTTCAGCATCTGCTTTAACATACTTCTCCTACAATGATGAAATGGATCCCCTCAAAAGATCTATTTCCTCCCTTTATTTGGGCACCATGCCACTCATACATCCCTCTCTTATTGTACATATGAGTCAACAAAAGAAATTACTTAGAACAGTACTTTGCAAGTGGAATCATTAGTAAATGTTAGGTGACCGTATTTTTTTAAATCACAGAATTTGGCAATTACCAGTTTATATCTGCATCTGTCTCCACTACTAGACTACAGCACCTTGTTTACATTTTCATTCTCAGTGCTGTCCCTCTAGCTCTGTCTCCAGTTAGAATACTTGTAACTCTTATTTTTATTCCCAGGTGAGGGCAGGATATTGTGGTATGAAAAGTTGGAGGGGAAGAAATACTTGGGTTCAAATCTTAACTCTTCCATTCACTACCTGGGATTTGCAGTATCAATCTTAAATCTTTACCTTCCTCATTTTTAAAATAGGGGAAAAAAAGTAGCTACATCATAAATGTTTTCATAGGCCTACATGGGGTCATATTTATTATCTGGCCCACAATAGGATAACATGTATATCTGACTCTGACCAGGAGATAAAAATCATCAACATACCAAAGATGGGAATATGCTAACACAAGAAATTTATTAGAAGAGGAAGTTTTTCTAAATTTCACAGATTATGTATTTTAAAAATGAGTCATATAGACTTTTTAAAATAACTTTGTTCTTTTACCATGAAATACAAAAGGATGTAATTGTGTGCAGTTGGCAAAGATTCTTACCCTTAATGTGAAACTTGAGAAAATCCAAATTGCAATCTAGAGTTTTAAAACTCTGATCTGGAAGAAAAGTATTCATTGCCCTTAGAAAGTGACTTGGTGTAGAAGTACTTGAGCTCAGGGGAAGAATCTAGGACATTTAAAAGAATAATACTTCACTTTGAACCTGATGCTAGAGCAATCAGGAAAATTGAAGTTTTTGATAAGGCTGGTACACTCTATCTCTTTCCTCTCCCTCCCTGCCTCGCATTCCCTTCTCTTTGCAGAGCAATAATTATCAAAAAGAATCAGCGTTTTAAGCACAAAATACCAAAGCCTTTAATTTACTGTAGAATCACTCCAGGTAAAATCATATTATTCTTTTGTTACCCATGTCTATCTTTCTGATTGAAGAATAACAGGAGGAAAGAGCTTTATGAAAGTAAGAAAAAGGAATGCCTTCCAGTTATTTAAGAGTCATTATTGGGGGGTAATGGTCTCTGCAGTGCTGTGTGGTACAAACCATGGGGGTGCGCTTAAAATCTTTTCATCTTCCTGCCAGATTTCCTAAGTTTCTAGGCACAGTATTCAGCCTCATGTATTATTCCCTTGTCATACGTTTATTTGTTTTGTTTCTTAAGGATAATAATCTGGACTTTACATCATTCTACCAATTAAGAAGTTTTATTTACTTTGTATTATTTTTATAGATATTCACAAAAAACTTGGTGAGGAAAGGGAGACCAATACGATGCCTTGCACTTTACCTTTTTTTTTTGTGTATATTTTTTATTTGAGTTTGATATGCCAACATATAGTATAACACCCAGTGCTCATCCCGTCAAGTGCCCCCCTCAGTGCCCGTCACCCAGTCACCCCAACCCCCCACCCACCTCCCCTTCCACTACCCCTTGTTCGTTTCCCAGAGTTAGGAGTCTCTCATGTTCTGTCGTCCTCACTGATATTTTCACTCATTTTCTCTCCTTTCCCCTTTAATGCCTTTCACTATTTTTTATATTCCTCGAATGAATGAAACCATATAATGTTTGTCCTTCTCCGATTGACTTACTTCACTCAAATTATACCCTCCAGTTCTATCCACATTGAAGCAAATGGTGGGTATTCGACATTTCTAATGGCTGAGTAGTATTCCATCATATATATAGACCACATCTTCTTTAAAGGAAATGTAACTGAGAATTCAAGAAGTCAAGGGACTTTTGCCCAAGATTACACAATAAGTGACTCAGGGTAGCATCTCTAAACTCTGGAGTTGGTTAATGGTGCTAGCAGATGCTAGCTGTGGGCAGGGCAAGAGCCCCAATCCCTGAGTGGTATAGACTCTGAACTCCACGTCCATCTTAGCAAGTGTTACAGCTGCCTCATCGAAGCAAAAGCATCCTCTCTTGTTTCCATTGCTTTTCTGCTCAGGTGGAAGGAAAGAAGTTTACTTCTAGAAAGATTCAGAACTCATAAACTGCCCCCCTGCCACCCCTCCCTTCCAAACACCGCAATTGCTACTGGTTTTTCTAATCATAATTTGTATCCCATCCTTAGTAAGTCTCAGTTTCTGTAATGCATGCAATGATGGACAGGGGGGAAAGGGAAATAGGGATATGAAGCCCCATTATCTAGATTGAAAAGTGGTGTAGCTCACATCCAGACTACTATCTTCTGCCTTCGGATCAATGAATTTATTTGAGCTTGGGTCAGTCCCCACAATTAGTCCAATTGTCTTTGGCCAAAAGCTGAGTCAGCTGATACAAATACAGCCATTTAGGTGGACTTTTTCAGCAGGTACTGGCAGAGACAGTGCCAGAGAGGGAGGTTAGGGCTGAGAGCGCCCAAACACTGCTACTACTCAGATAAAGGAGTGGGAGATGATGCTTCTGGTACAGGATGGTGGAGTCTGTCTAGGTGTGCAGGGCACAGCAAATCTACTTGATATGGTTTAGGAAGGACATTTGCCCTCAGCATCTTATTCTAAGTCCTAGAAATATAAATATGTTTGAGATCCAGGACAGGAATTTCAAAGACTGGTGGGGATAATAGTTACATACATACTTAAATGCAGCACACCTGAGTGCATTCAATATGCCATCAGGATGCAAGAGAAAAAATGGGTTCCATCGAGGTGATTAGCAGAGACTTTAGAGAGAAACTGAAAAAAACTTAGGAAGAAATTTAACTTGATTTATTAAACAATTATTTGACACTCTAGTAAGCTCTAATGAGTAAAATAATTTGATTCCTTTATAAAGGATTATTACATTAAATAGAGTGGCCATGGAAGGACTCTGAAAAGAAGATATTTATGCTGGTATCTAAATGATGAAAGAGATCAGCTATGGGAAGGGAGGGCAAAGAGACCTTTCCAGGTAGATAGGACAGCATATATAAAAGTCTTGCAGAAAGAGGGAACTTGGAATACAATTAAATAGGAGGCAGGCAGAAAGCAGTAAGAGAGGAGGCTGGAAAGTGTAGCCAGATCATGCAGGGTCTGCTACGCAGAATAAGTTCAGATTTCACCTTAAGTGCTATGGACAGCCATTAAGATGGTTTTAAGCAGACCTAAGACATGCTCTGACTCAATCATGGTTTAGTGCCAGGGAGCCACAGGTTGAAGTGTTCAAACATAGCACAAGAGCAAAAAGGCCTCCAAAGCTATATTGGAATGGGATACAAAAGCCAGACCTCCTCAGGTGAGCCTCTTCCAATTTCACCATAATAATGGAAGGGGCTCAACAGTTTTTTCAAAAAAGACAACTACCTGATGGGATTTATATTTTAGATTGTTCTTTGCTCAGATGGACCAGAGAGGCAAGAGTAAACAGACCCCTGAAGACACCAGGTGTGTAAGTACCAACGGCAACAGCACGGGCTTTAGCATCATTTTGTCCTCAGCGACATGGGAGAGGTATACTTGGCAGTGTGGGTAACCCTTCTGAGATATTTCTCTCAATCTTAGATACCCAGATCATGAACTCAATAGATAGGAAGGGACTGGAATGCTGGTAAATCCAAACATGGAAGATTATGTTCTTTTTCCTTCAATCCCTATCTATTGCTTTCTTGAAGTAACACAAAATCTTAATGGCCTAAATTAGTCATAGTGATATGAGTCCAGATAGTTAACTAGGATTCCAGGAGTGATGTAATTTCTTAAATTTAGTATATGTAGGCTTCCCTTAGGACATGTTTGTGTCCTACTAACCCTATGGAAGTTCTGGAGTTTTAGGAGTACTTTAGGATGGGAACATGAGAACTTTGGAGGTGTCTGTTCTAGTGCAAGAAATGTATTTAGCATCTTAAAATTTTTTTAAAAAGGTAGCAGGCAAACCAAGGATAAAAAGGAACAGAATAGGGGACACAGAGGCATAGGAGGTGTTGCATATAAATTTGGGAAAATAGTTTGTCTTGAAAGTTCAGAAAGTATTTGAGAGATTTTAATTTATTATTATAAATTAGATGATCCTACAGTTAAGCACAATAAGCAAGGCTGGAGTAAAGAGAGGATTTTCTCTACCAGTGTAGCCTAAAACACACTCACCAGTCAACTCATGTTATAATTTAAGAGCCTGTTTGTTCAAACTCATTTGACTACTACTACTAATAATACTACTGTTAATAATAGAGGATATAGTGGCATTACTTGTCATACCTTTTTAATATCTCATGTTTGTCCCGTGGCAGAGAACTCCCATGGTTCATGTGTTTCCCTTTTAAAGGAATATGACTGGCAATTCCACTTAGAACATGGCTTGGCTTTTTATAAAATAAATAGAAAAATACATAAAATGGAGCAGAATAATAATAGGAAAAAGGTAAGAATAATCATGTATATTTATATTAAATGATTACATGAGTGATTAAGTTTAAGGCACTTTGTAAAATGCTGTATAAGAATATTATGTATTTTTAAACATAATGAAGGAATAATTAAGATAGTGGTCATCATACCGGAACTGAAAAATTTCCAAATCAGCATTTGGCAGTCTACATTTTTCTAATTTGGTTGCCTCATCATCACCTTATCAATGCAGGGACTTCAGCTATCATTTATCTATATGGAACTTGGCTTTGAAATTTCTTAAGCATAACACAATGTTGTAATCAGACATATTCAAATTTGGTATTTCAAGAGTCATTGTCTTCTCATAGAATAAATGGAATCTGATACTGTCTTGAATATCTTGACAGATGGGCTCATCATTTCAGAGCAGATGGCAAGATGATTAGGCTAAACTCTGAAATCTTAAATACTAGACATACGAGCAGCTATACAAGAGCTAAAGACACTGAAAATACTTCTTTAGACAGCCTGCATTTTAGGGGGATATTTGTTTCAAACTCAAATATTATTTTGCTCTGAGGGAATTGAGATTTCCTCATAGCAAATACATTCTGCTGTTGAAAGAGCAGAGACTTGCTGCTGTCCGGTTGCCTTGGGTTTGAATCTAGGTTTGTTGTTTGCTAATAGTGATGATCAGCTCAGTATCCACATCTGTGAAGGCTAGGTCAATACTTCTGACCTCATGTTACTGGGAGCAGCCTCATGGAACCAGGAGCAGAATTTACTGCGATAGCCCATGTAAAACATCTCACATATATCCCCTCTCTACAAACACTTTCCATTAGTGACAAACAAAAAAGTTGTTCTACATTTATAACTGAACAAAAAATGGTACTCGTTTTCTCACAGACACAATTTGCTGGCATTTTAAAAGATATTTTAATGAAAAGGACTCTAAAAAACAGAAAAGGACAAAGGGATAAATAAACCAACATGTAGACACATGTGGAAGATACATAGTCACCTCATCTTTATTTAATACTAGTTAAGATTTTAAAGCACTTCTATAATAATTATTTCATTCGGTCCACATAGTCATTGAGTAAAGCAGCAATATCTCTACCTAAATAAGTTTTTAAAGCTAAAACTCAGAAATTAATTGAATTGCCCGACACAACTAATTGCAAAGTCAGACCTAAAACTGGTATTTATGGATTCTTGGCCCAGATCCAAAGCAAAGGGATTCCAAAGTCCTGTCCAGCCACAATTTCCACTTTCCCCTGGTATGGATGCAGTGAACGCTGTTGGTTATGTTTTAAGCATCCACATCATCTTCCACCCTCCAGTATACCCACAGTTTGCATTGGAAGAATCATTTCCCACACAATCTCAGCCACTTAATTTGAATACTATATTGATTCTCACCCTCAAATCTGGGAGTGGTTCATGCTTTGCTAATGCTAATTTGTGTATTTAATCCTCCTGGTGATAATGATAGATTTGGGGAATAGGTGCAGTAGTCAGGGTCAAAGAAAGGCAAAGTGGCTTTTGCTGGATAACCTGAGAAAAAACAGATTCTCCTCTCTTCTTTGAAAACTATTTCTCTGGAGACTGTGGTATACTAGTGTCAGGAATGGAACCAGAGCAGGAATTTTAGAATAGGGGAGCACAGGAGTGACCAGGGCACAATAAAACCTATGGCAGAACTCAACCTTGTAGAGATTAGAAAATCAGATCCTTGTTGGCATCACTTGATCCCTAGATTAATCTTTGACTGAATTACTCTTAAACTTTCAGTTACATTAGCCAGTGAATTCCTTTTATCATTCAAGTCAATTTGAATTGGATTTTCCTTCCTTGCAACAGAAAGATATGTGTGAAGTGCTATGGGTAGAATTTTGGCAATAAGAAAGAGCTACTACTTGGGGTAAACATTTGAATTCCTTGGAAAATTTATCTCTGGAATGTCATTTAAGCCAGTTTTGAGAAAAGTTTACTTTTGCAAATTCTACAAACAACTTTCTAATGAATACACTTGACCATCATTTCAAAAGCCTATAAGGGATTTAGCAAATATTTCCAAGCCAAGTGCACAGAGGAAAAAATACAACCCTTGTGACTGATCTTAAGAAGTTTATAAACTGGTTATGTAAATAGGGTAGCAAATATGACCCAGTGAAAAGCACTAGGCTGCTTATGATCATGTTAAATGGTGTGGGAGGAATTTGAGTCTATGGAAATTCTGAATGCCAGTGTGGGACTGGTAGTTAGGAATGCCCTCATGGAATTGTTCAGCGCAGGTGAGGTGTGACCTTACAACTATTATAAGGAAAGAAATGTTGACAGAGATGTCAGGTAACTTTGAAAAAGAGAAGCAGCATTTAAGATACATAGGATGTTCCATATCCCTAATGTTTTATAATTGGCTGTTTCCTTCTCTATATTACATGGGTATTGAAAGTTGAGCTGGGACACAAGAGACATGATGTCTTGTTGTGGTTCTAATATTTACTGCATTATTAGAAGAAACTTTATTTTGAGATAGAGATTCACAGGAAATAAATTGTTCCAGGAGGTATGTACCCTTCACCCAGGTTCCCCCAATGGTGCTTACTTCTGTGCTATATTTTCATATGTAGACTATGTAACTATTCAAACAAGAGGCAGACCCATTCGATCACCAGTAAGCCTTTCCTCATGCTTCTCTTACCAACCCCAAACTCCAGCAACCACAATTTGTTCTCCAGTTCTAAAATGTGGTCATTTAAAGAATATCATATAAATGAAATCCATTTTTTCCAGTTCACTTCTGTTTTCTCTTTTCTGTCTTCCTTTGGGTTATTTGAACATCTTTTAGAACTCCATTTTGTTTTATCTATTATTTTTTGGAACTATAGCTCCTCACATAGACTTTTAGTGGTTCCTCTAGATTTTACACATACATTTCATCAGTTCGGAGGAGAGAAACCTTACCTTCCTTTATGCCCTTACAACCCTCCCCCATTTATAATTTAAACATCTTAAATTTTTCTCCACAAAAACCAACCTTTGTCATGATGAACACTGGGTGATGTATGGAATTGTTGAGTCACTATATTGTATACCTGAAACTAATATAATACTGTGTGGTAACTGCTGGAACTAAAATAAAATTAAATTCAAATTAAAAAAAAATTTAAAAATCAATCACATCAGTGTTATAATTTTTGCATTGACTATCAAACATAATTTAGAAAACACAAGAAAAGTCTATTGTCGTTACCCATAAAATTTTACTCCTTTGCATTGACTATCAAACATAATTTAGAAAACACAAGAAAAGTCTATTGTCGTTACCCATAAAATTTTACTCCTTACAATGCTTTTTTTAATTTCCTTCCTGGTATTTCTGGGGTCTTTTATCATCTCTTCTCTAGGTAGAGAACTTCCTTTTTAGCCATTCTTTTATGATAGGACTTATGGTTTTCCTTCATCTGAAACTAGTTTTCCTTCATCTGAAACTGTCTTATTTTTGTTGTTGTTGTTCATTTCTGAAGGATATTTTTGCTGGATATAAGATTCTAAATTGACAGGGATTTTTTCAGCCCTGGGGAAATGTGCCATTTCACTGATACTTTGTTCTGCACCCTCCATCCTGCTGTTGAATCTGTCTACTGAGTTTTTTATTTTAGTTGCTGTATTATTCAGTTCTGAAATTCCATTTGGAAAATAAAGTTCCATTTGGTCATTCTTTAGATCTTCCATTTCTTTCCTGAAACCTTTTATTTTGTTCATTGGTTTCAAATAAATACACAATTTCATTGAAGAATTTTTATAATAGCTGCTTTAAAATCCCAGTCAGATGATTCCAACATCTGTGTTATCTCAGCCTTAGTATCTATTAATATCTTTCTCACTCAAGTTGAGATTTTCCTGGTTCTTTGTATGATAAGTGAGTTTCTATCTAGAACCTAGACATTTTAGCTACTATTAGACTCTGGGTCTTATTTATTTATTTATTTATTTATTTATTTATTTATTTATTTAAATTTTTTATTTAAATTCAATTTGCCAACATATAGTATAACACTCAGTGTTCATCCCATCAAGCCCTTAGTGCCTATCACCCAGTTACCCCATCCCCCCACACACCTCCCCTTCTACAACCCTTTGTTTCCCAGAGAAACCCACGTTTCTCTCATGGCTTGTCTTTCTAATTTTTCTCTGGGTCTTATTTAAATCATGTTTTAGGGTGCCCCCTTTGACACTGTGCTACCAAGGGAAGAGTCAACCATGTCATTACTGTCAGATTGAGTAGAAGTCCAGGTGCCCCACTTGGTTTCTGTTGACACTATCAAAAAGAACAGATAGCTTATTATTGCTGGGTTTGGATGGTAGCTTATGCTCTCCACTAGAATTCTGCTGATACCATTCTGGCTGGGAAGAGGAGTGGTGCCTTATTATTTTTCTCCACCTAGATTCCACTAAACCTGCAGAGTTATGGCCTCATTACTACTGGATGGTGATAAATTCTTGACTCTCCAACAGGCCTCCTATGATACAACCCCAACAGTAAGGGGAAGAGTGCTTCATTGCTGTCAAGTGGGTGTCAAAGTCCAGCTCCCCATGTAGTTTCCATTGACAGCAAGGTGGCCTGGGGAGGCTTACCATCACCTAGCAGGCTGGAAGTGCAAGGTTCCCAGTAGACCTCTGCACACCTTGTCATTGGGGCTGGGACCTATCATTACAGCATGTCTGTAATGGAAGTTTAGGTTTTTCACCTAGTCTGTGCTACCTGGAGTTTCATGTGGAGCTTCAGTTCTTTTCTGTGGTGCTCGGCCAGAGCAGGATGTTATCATCTAAAAGATTCTTGTCTTGCTAGGCTGACCCTATCCTAGTTCTATGGTGTGAAAGAGACAGTGAGTTTTTCTTGGGGTATTTTTTTAAATCTATACCCATTGGTGTTTCTGAGTTGCTGATTTCTCTAGCAGTCTGGGATATATGAGGCAAAAGAGAACTCAATAAATTTACTACCATGTTGTTCTTTGGATCCCCCAAAGTGTAGCCTGTTTGTCTTTTTCTGTCTTTCAAAGTTTTATTAATGTTTACATTATACATTATGTCCAAGGTTTTGGGATCCCTGGGTGGCTCAGCTGTTTAGACCTGTCTTTGGCCCAGGGCGTGATCCTGGAGTCCCGGGATCGAGTCCCACATCAGGCTCCTTGCATGGAGCTTGCTTCTCCCTCTGCCTGTGTCTCTGCCTCTCTCTCTCTCTCTGTGTCTTGAATGAAAGAAAGAAAGAAAGAAAGAAAGAAAGAAAGAAAGAAAGAAAGAAAGAAAGAAAGAATAAAATCTTTAAAAAAAATGTCCACGGTTTTTAGCTGTACTTGGCAGTAGAAACAGGAAAAAGTAAGTCTACTCAATCTTTCTAGAGGTAGAATGTATTTTTTCCTACTTTTGTATTACTGGACACTCAATAACCTCTTTGAAATGATTTTATCATTTAAGTAAGCTTAGAAGTTAGCACCACTCTACTACTGATAATAAAACTAGACAGTAATCCAGAGTTATTGTAAAGATAAATAATAGGTAAGTACTCTCCAAATTGCAAAAAGATACATAGAAAAGTGGTTATATATGTGTCTTTCCATATATCTATGTGGATGTTTGTATATATGTGTACATATATATGTGTGTGTATACAAATATATGTGTATAATCACACAATTACATCTAAAAAAAAAAGCCACTAGTGTTTCTCTAGGATATTTAAAAAACTGTAAGAAATAACTAAAATAACTAGTATCTATGGTTAGTTCTATAGTATAATATTTTTAGTGCCTGATTATGTGAAGTGAAAATCATTTCAAAACTAGAAAAATAATCCAGTTATTTAATGGCCATTTGAAAGGGACAGGCTCTTCTGAATTATCTGCTTGGATGTCAGTGATCCCACAAACAATATAATGGCTACATTTCCAAGTTTGTTTTCCTGAGAAATCATAACCTAAAGAGCAGCATTGAGCATAATTTATCTAATCAACTTTACCAAAATAAGTAGGACTCTTTGAAGTACAAGTGATAGGAAATTCTACTCCAAAATGGTTTAAACCAAAAGAGAAAATTTGTAGACCCCTATAACTGAACAATTCTTCAAAAGTCTCAAAATAAGGCTTTAGATATTTTGGCAGTGGCCAAAATATCTTAAAAAATCCAGATTTTTCCCATCTCCCTTTCATGTTCTCAGATTCATTCCAATACTACCCATCATTACTCATGACATCTCTAACCCATTCCAGCAGCCTTAGCCTTTCTTCTTTATTAGGATGAAATGCCTTACCACCTTTTTAAAGAAAAGTAATGAAGAAGTTTCCAGTAATTTTTTCACATGGCCTATAATTTATTGCCCCTCATTGGCCTGAATTGGTTCTCATGGAACTTCTTCTCTCTGACAGGCTCAAGATCTAATTAAATTCTATGTCAAAACCAATACCTCTTTTCATGGAGCTGGAACACAGTGATTGGCTTTTTTCATCTGTTTGTGTTTCACACAGAAATATTTTGAGATAGAAAAAGAAGCCAAATTTCCATTTTAGTATGATTTCATTTTATGGATGAGCTGGTAAAGCTGGGACTCAAACATGGATGTTCTGACTTTAGTTAAGATTCATTGAACTGTATCACCCTCTGCGCCTAATGATAAGCTCTCATGGTAGCAACTACCAGCTACGGTTTAATGTACACAATTTTGTAAAACTACATACTGTGCAGATGAGCCAACTCTTTGCTATTTTCATTATGTAATGCTGTCAAGAAGTTGATATGACCTAATAATTATGCAGTGGTTTGACAACATGAGACACAAGCAAACAAAATCATAGGAAAATGAACCTGATAATTGTGCAGAGTTAGAACCAGGTCCAGAAATAAGAGGAAGAGAGGGTAGTATTGCCCAGCCCTGGCTACTGAGAGTACAATGAAAAAATCTGTTGTGTTTGGGTTATTATTTTTCCAAAAATGACTCAGGTAGTCATGGGAACAGAGCAATTTTCTAAAAATCCAGAGTTTAAAGCAGTCTTAAAGAAAACCACCAGCTAATATTCTGGGAATTTTAATAAAGACCCAGAAATTTTTCATTTGGCAGACATTATTGAAATAAATCGAGCTCCAAATTCCACCTTCAATGCTTATACCCATATCCAATTCTTTTTTAATTCCCTGTAAACTAAGAATATAAATTTAGAGGATAACCTTTCCAATATCCCTACCATGACTGCTCCTTGCAACTTAAATTCCCTCGTGTCTTCCCCGCATCTTCACCCCTCCTAAATATCCAAAGAACAGAACCATGCATGTAAAAATGGTGAACTAAAAACTGAGTGATCTTTGAAAATAACGTATCCTCTGCCAGCTTCCTATCTAGCAAACCTTCTAGGACCCCTTATTGCCCACAGACCACATGGTTCAAACTCTGATCCTTCCGTACAACTCCTTTCATAAGTCCATCAGTATACCTACCTGTTGTCCTCTCTCACCCATCTATGTTAATTACCCCTAACTCCTGCCTCTTAGATCATTCATTGTTCCCTTAGCATGCCCATGCCTTCATGGCTCTCTTTGATTATGCTATGTACTCTGACTTCATGTCCATGATTTTTTCCTCCTCCTTCATCCTTCATCATTATTTTCTACTTTCCATTATTGCACTTGTTGACTATCCTTTCTTCTCTTTCAAGGTAACTTCCTCTGAGAATTTCCCAACTCTTTCATGCTCCCTTTGAAGCTGGCACATTACTCTCTTTTTAGCACATTTTCTTTACTATGTGACCTAATTACTCAAATATTTATAATCACAAACACAGAGCAGGCATGTGATAAAGAGAAGAGAACATCCCTGCCACTGGGTAGCATACTTTCCATTTGGGAAATAAAGATATAACCAGAAAAATTTATGTATTATATGGCTAAATGCTAACAAGCATTATGTATGTGTGCCATCATAAAACAAAAGGTAAGTAATATAACTCAGGAGGACTTCTAGAGATGACGACACCTTGGCAAAGCTTTGTAGAATGAGTCCTAATATATTATATATATTATATATTTGTAGAATGAATCCTAAATATTTGTCTACATATTGTATTCCCTACTTTCTTGATATCCCATTTTATTTTCATAATACTGAATGATTCCCAGCCAAGTCAAAAATAAAATATCAATAAATGTTTGTGTTGAACAAATGATTAAAGTAATGAATGAATAGATTTCTTATTAGGCACATTGCCTCATGGATGCTGGTAAGTCAAATGGATTATTGCTTATTTTCTCTGATCAGCTTACAACACTGTAAGTGAAGATATAATCAATCAAAAAAAGAAAAGAATTCATCCAAATTAAAGCTGTGTTGTATAATGTAGTATCAGCCTATCTCCTACACATTCACCCTGGAGGAATAATCTATGTGCCAACTTAAACTAGGATGAAGGCAATTTGACAATATCATACAGTTAGGAAATTTTAAGGCAGCATAATGCTATTTAAGAAAAAGACTTCAAGTCAAATTTGGTTCTGATACTTGTTTCCTGTGCGATTATATTTCACCTCTGAACCACAATCTCTTCAGCTGTAAAATAGGGATGATAATACCTTCCTCCAGGCTTACTTTGGGATCAAATGAAATAATGCTTCTGAAAGCACTTATCTCAATGCACATTGCAGATACTAAGTAAATTTCTATTAATGTTTTAATCAATATTCTTCATAATTTTAACCAATACTTGACTAATACTTGATATTGGAATAAGGCATACAGAGGTTCGCATAATCACTCTCTGTTGATATTACAGACAAAGGCTTTAAAAGAGGACAGGGTGCTATAATTCCATTAACCAGGGCCACCAGAAACAATGGTCCAGGTTCCACACAAGAGCACCAACCTGGGAAGGGCTGGAATGTAGCTGGCACTCTGCTCATCAAGTTGCTGGCCTACTTCCATCCAGAGAGAAGAGTACTTTGTACCAAGGCTTCCAATGGGCTAGCTCAGTCCTGCCTTTTATTATCACCAATAGCACAAATGTGGACTGTGACAAAATAAGATTGCAAATCTCCTGCCTGAACTGAGGCAAATTCTATGAGGAAGTCACTTCTGTTTTTCAAACAGAAAGCAAATATAGTTTTTGGACAAAGACAATTCTCACACTATTTTGAAATCATTACATATTCTAATATCTTACTACATTCTATATTATTCATTTGGGGTGAGATTTCAGTTCTTAGAGTAAATTAAGTATAATAGATAACATTTATAAAGCTACAGGAGAATGAGGAAAACTGTTAATTATTTGGTCAATTCTAGGTGGTCTTCAGACCTATAAAGGGTAATTTGACCAACCACATCCCAGAAGAGGATAAAATGCCAGAATTTTCCTTAGTGGCTGAGGAAAGAGGCTGGAGATATTTATTCACACACGGTTTGGGGGCCCAATTGTACAATCATTTGCTTTTCACATCTTAGCCCTACTCATTTGTTCCTGTCAATCATCCAAGACCAGTTTCTATCAAAATCCACTGGGATGAAGGTGGGAGGAATCTTCAACTGGGCATTTAAAGATAAGAAGAAATAAGAAACGTCTCTCATGTTGTTTTAGACTTTCCCCTAAGTAAAATTGTATGTAATCATCAAAACAATCCTTCTGCATGTGTTTTATCTCCATTTATAAATAATAAGCTGAAGATAAAAAATGGCCCCATAACTGCCAAGAACCAAGCCACAGTCAGCACTGCATTTTCTGAAGTCAGGTTCTGTGTTCTTTCCACTTTAGCATAACTCCTGCTGATAGCTCTGACCTGGAGTATATCCTCAAGGTTTGCTTCAGCTATGCCAACATCATCAGAGGATTTAAAAAGTTCTAAGGCTATAAAAACCTTTCCTGAGCCCAGAACATGTTCAGATGAGAGGTGGTGTATGAGCCAACTGACCAGCATTGTTCATTAGCACAATCCCCCTTTCCTTACCTTATTACAGAGGCCGATGTGGAACAGCTGCCAAATCCTGCCAAACCCAGTGCAGCTCATTTTTCCTGTGCACAGACAAGCTTCCTCCCTGTAATTCCGTCCCTTTAATGCCTTGCAGCTGGAGAAGAATGAGAAGTCCTCTCTCAGCAGAGAGGACAAAGTAAAGCAGCTGGATTGGCTAGGGGAGGAGAGGAACTTGGGGAAGCTGTCCAGAAAGCAACCATCTCCCTCCCCTGAAATTGTCACCCCTGGTCCTATTATTTTATTGGTCATATGGAACAGAACCATAATGTGATCCCATCTAGATAACTGTGAGGGCTCCATTTCCAGCCTTTTCAAGTCAATATTCAGTATTCATTACCCTTATCTGTCCCAACACCTTGCATGTGTCTGGCACTTGTGACTCCTCTGGAATGACTAATTTCACTTTTATCAATTCAATTTCAACATCTCTCATTTTAAAGTAAAAGAAAAATGTTTAAATGTGTCTGACCTCTTCCAAAAGCTTTATGAAATGCTAGTGGAAGAGGAACCACCTTACAGAGAAAGAGGGACATTCGTTTATTCATTCATTCATCACTAAATCATTGGTAGGTTAAGATTTGGAAGTGATTTAGAGCATAGGACTTGGCATCATACTGATGGGCTTCTAATACTGGCCCCTCCACCTAATAGTTGTTGGGCAAGTTGTTCGATATCACTCTGTGAAATAGAGATATTATGAATGCATCAATCATGCCTATTGCATTGTGGAAATCAATTGGGGAAATGTGTATGAAGCTAGCTTCCAGTAGGATACCTCTCAGAGAATAGGTAACAGGTAACTGTTCGTTGTTGTAGATGTTACTATGTGGTAGTCTGGCACAGAACTGGATTTTCAGGAGCCAGAGGTAAGATTTCATCTCTGACTTGAGGGCTAATGAATAATTATAAAATAAAATAGAAGTGAAGTTACAATATAGGAAGTATTGAGCAGCAGATACAGAACTGATCCAAAATAGGAAGCAGAAGGGTTTTCCTTCCCCTGAGTTCCTTCTGTATCTTGCTTCTAACCTATAGCAACCTATTCACTCCCTAACAGAATAGCTTTTTCATATACTCCAGGATACTGAGCCCCTTGAAGGCAGGAGATTTGTCTTTTCAAATTCTTTTTCTGAATACTCATTTTAATACATGGCTTAGGTAGAAGGCTCTCAGTAAATATTTGACAAAAGAATAAATGAGATGACACAAAACATGTTCTGGGTACAATAAAGACACTGCTCAGGTTTGAGTAGGTGTATGTAAAGAGAAAATAGTAAGGGTCCCATTGTGGGAAGCCTAGTGTACTAGAATAAGGAATTTGAGCTTCATCATGTACCACCATTAAAAGTTTGAGAAGGCAGAAGAAACGACAAAAAAAAAAAGCTTTTAAATTTTAGTTTGAACATGGTGCTCAAGATGGAATGAAAAAACATGAGGACAAGACAGTTAATACATTAAGGTGACAGCCCAGAAATTGGGTGCTGGGGGTCTTGTTACTTTACTAACAGGGATAGAAATGGAAGTGAGGGGATATTTTTTAAATGCTCCTGAGAGGGAGGTGTGACAGGACTCAGGAACCACCTGGATGTGGTGGAAAGGAAGTGCGGGGGTGGGGGGGGGTCATCTTTGAGCCTGATCATTACAGTATTTGGGGCAAACACAATGAGTTTTGAACACCTCTTCCTTAGAAAGGAGATTTCCAAACTAAAGGCTGCCCTCAATTTCAGTATTTTTCACCTGTTCTTGCCTTCTTTTCAAATAAGAACTGGGTTTAGAAACTGGTGGAAGCCAGTGAAAAGGAGTTCATTCCTAACAAGTGGACAGCAAGGCTATGTTGTTGAGGAAAGGTTACCATCTCACCGTGACAGCAGCCATTCACCTCCTCATCTAACCATTCACATTTCCATCCATCTATCCTTCTAACACATTTCTTGAGTACCTACCTCAGTCAAGTACTGTTCTGCTTTCTAAATATTCCATGACAGGCAGTCTGCTGCTCCCTATGAGTCACACGACTGCAATAGCAACTCTACAAAGTACAGAATGATCTTAAATTTTTTTTATTACATTGATTGGTTCTGTTTCGTCATGGGGACAGCAGTAAATTGCTCTTTTAAATTTAGCTTTGAGACACTATAATTTCAGCTCTAAGTGCAGAAATTGAACTGCTTTTAAGGATACCAAAATGATGGCAGTATCCTGGTGCTAAAATACAATGACAAGCTAAAATACAATGAACCATTACATTGCACTATGGGAGCTACGAATCCATGCTGAGGAGGGCAGCATGCTTTGTGAGCACTATATGTCAACACAGTCCCTGAGTGTCTCCCTTCTCTCTCTAAAGAGGGATGATAATGCATGCCTATGTCTAACTGACAGGGTTGGTGGAAGGATCACAGGATATAGGGTCTGTGAACGTGCCTTTTGAAATACACTATGTAAGGGAATATTATTTTTGTCATTATAGTTTCTTTTGGGGGTGGGTGGGTTTGAGAGGAGTACTTGTCAAAAATGATCCCTGAGTCTCTCTTATAAAAGGAAATAATGTTTATCCAGAAGATAGTTCCATTGACAGGTTAATTTTGTTGCTATCTAAGTGACCCCAAGCTAAATGTTTAATCTTGCAATTTTCTTATCCTTAAAAGAGAGATGGTTGTAATACATGTCCTAAAATACTCTTATAGGTCTCATGGCTCCTCAAATCCATCAGCAGCCTGAAAACTACCATGTTTCAGCTGCAGCACAGAGCTTCACTCCTACTTTAAGCTCCTGGGGGCTCCACCCTTCACCTGGGTTTCTATACATTCTGTTCACGTCTCAGAGACATCTGCCACATATCTAAATGGTGCCGGTGGACTCAATGATGCTCTGTCTTCCCCCATACTCTAGGCCCCCTTACAAAGTTGTCTCATTTGAACTTGTAGCTCTAGCAACTGGCATGGTGCCTACACAAAGCAGGTGTTTAATTCATGTTTGCTACAATGAATGAATAAAGGATATATATGACAATGCTTTGCAGATTAGAGGCAAGTTAGCCGTTAGTAATAGTTCTGAATCTCATTTGTTAAATGTTTACAGTATGTTAGTAAATTCATGGCAAAACAAAAATGAATATAATAGTTCCAACTGGGAAGTACAGGATTATCATGGTCTCTATCACTCAGCGTTTCTCAACCTGAGAGATTTTTGCTTGTCAATTTTAGTTGTCAGAACTGGAGAGAAATGCTACTGGAATCTAGTGAGTAGGGGCAGGGATGCAGCTGCTAAATACACTATAAGCCCCACAACAACAAAAAAAATTATTTGGCTCAAAATGTCAATATTGCCAACATTGAGGAACATTCCCCTAATAAGTAGGCTTGCCTCGATTAGAGGATAGGCCGTCTGTTAGGTTGCGCTGGTGACTGGACACTTGATAAAACAGTTTGGCACTCACCATTCTTAGATTTCACAAAAGAGACGATATAACATTGTTCTACAGACAGCTACTTTCACAAAACAGGCTGAGGTTTGCTCAAGACAATACTGAGAACTACATACTTTTAGTGCTTTTGCATCCCATGGCAGACTGTGCTGATCGGTCTTTGACTAGAGCTATAAACTGTCAAGAAATCTAGAGGAGAAGCTAGACTTAAGTCTCTCCAGGAGGAAATGTTCTTTCTAAAAAACATTAACTGTTATAATGCTATTTTCTCAAGGACTATGACACTATAACCATGGGAACAATCTTGGTTTCTAAGTGGGGGGTAAGGGAATACAGATAGTAGTATTAGATAATTGGAATAGTTGGTCCATTTTTAGTTTTTTTCAAAGTGACTTTTGTTTTCCTTTTAAGGCTAAAATCCTTTCTCTGACTTATCTAATGTCACTTCCCACCTCACTCCTCATTTCTGCATCACAGCCACAAAGATCCTATCTTGATTCCTTAAACATCTTGCATTCTGGCCCACCCCTTTTTCAGGTACATCCATGGGTCACCTAATTAATTTCTACTCATCTCTCAGAGCTCAGCTCAAATATGACCTCCTAAAGATTGCCTGTTGTGGCCTCAGGCTGGACCCTCATCTTGTGCCTCAGCCATTTTCCCTCATTCTTATCACAGCTCGGATTAAATCAGTTCTCTATGTCTACTCTGTAGCAGGAATCGTTTCTTTCTCTTCGAGTAAGCCTTATGTGTCACTGAGATGCAATTAAAACTAGTTTAATTAGAAATAACAACTTTGGAGGTACAGAGTATCCCCATTTCAAGTTTAAATGATGTTTGACAGGTAGTCCCTGGTTCAGACTTCAAACATCTTACAAAAAGTACACACAGAGATAATACAAGTAAAAAAACTGAGGTTGAGTTGAGAACTAAAACTATAACTTGGGGAGTTGTACTAGGGGAGAAAGTCCTTTTTACAAATAGGGGAAAAAATTAACTGCTAAAAATGTTAAGGAATGTGTGGAAAGCTTTATGAAAACACTAAAAAAAAGAAACTATTGAAAAATCGAAAACATTTTGTAAATGAAGAAACTAAATAGTCCAAGTGTCAGTTTTCCCAAAATCAATTTATAGATCAGTGTAATCCTATTCATAATCCCAGGAGTATTTTTATATATTAAAATGATTTATTTTTTTAAAGATTTTATTTATTTATTGAGACAGAGACGGGGGGGGGGGGCGGGGAGGAGAGAGGGGCAGAGAGAGGAGCAGGCTCCATGCAGGGAGCCGGACGTGGGACTCGATCCCGGGTCTCCAGGATCACACCCTGGGGTGCAGGCGGCGCCAAACCGCTGTGCCACCGGGGCTGCCCTATTTTTTTTTTTAAGATTTTATTTATTTATTCATGATAGAGAGACAGAGAGAGGCAGAGACACAGGCAGAGGGAGAAGCAACTCCATGCAGGGAGCCCAACTCGCGACTCGATCCCCGGGTCTCCAGGATCACGCCCTGGGCCAAAGGCAGGCGCTAAACCGCTGCGCCCCCCAGGGATCCCCCGGGGCTGCCCTATTAAAATGATTTAGATAATCACCTGGACTACTTACAGTCTAAAATAGCTAAAAGAGTTTTGAAAATGATGAAACCAGAACTGGCTTAGTAAATAATAAAACTGATTTTTTTATACTGATTTTTTTCAACATGGCACAAAGGAATAAAAGGACAGAACAATAGAATATAATAGTCTAAAAATAAACCCAAGTATATATTACAATGTAGTAAGTGATAAGAGAATCATACAAACCAATGAGAATAGGTGAATTAATTGAAAAAAGGGAACTCTAAACATTTTGGGGGAAAATCAAGTTGCCTTATCTCTTACCATATGCCAAAATAAATTCTAGTGAGTTAAACAAAAAATGAGCAAGTAAATAATGAAAATAAAACAAGATATAAATGAATTCTTTGTTTTTCTATGGATATAGACTTTCTGAACTATGGGAGAAATCACAAAGGAATAGATTAGGATATTTGATACATGATATTGATTACTTTAACTTATTAAGTGCTTGGCATGTTCCAGCCATCATTCTCTGTGCTTTATTAACATATTTGATGAAAATTCATCACCCACCATGAACTAGGTGCAATTAATATGCACATTTTATAGAGAAAGGTAAAGCAGAAGGCTGCTAAAGTAATTTGACCAAGATCACACAGCATGGAGATGGCAGAGCCAGGATTCGAATCCAGGAAGCAAATACCAGAGCCTTCATTCATCACTGTGTTCTTTGGGATGCTACAAAAATAAAATATAGATCTAAACTAAAAATCACAAAAAAACCATTAAGTAAAAAAATAAACTCCCATTAAGTAAAAGGCAAATAACTAGGAGAAATATTTTCAACAAATATGACCATAAATATATGTTCTTTACTTTAGTGCCTCCTCTGTCCCATCCTCATTTCAGTTGTCATTGTATAAAGGGTACATACTCATGTGTGAGTTAAGTACACATGTAGCGGGGAGTATAAAGAGCTTTCATAAATAAATAAAGACAACACTCAACAGGAAAAAATGGACAATAACATGATCAGAAACTTTAGAAAGTCTTAAAAATGGATTTTAAACAAAATGTATTTAACCTAACTAGTAACCAACTAATAGCTAAATAAAACATTAACATGTTCTTTCCCATCAAATCAGAAAATATTTGCTGATAAATTCAAGTTTTCTAGAAGCAGTTGATAAATATCAAGTATATATTGAAAATGCCCAACTAAAAAAATTTAAGATATTTCCAAATTCTTTTAGCCACCCATTTACAGAAATTTCTGAGCTATAGAACATTAAAGTTATAGAAACAACATCAATGGAAGCAAATAGTTCCAAATACACTAAATGTACAATGAGGAATGGATAGACCGGTCACGTGATACCTATAGCATCTGTTTCTGGACAACCTTATAGTCATGAAATATTTAATAATGTGGAAAAATGTCCCTGATAGAAAATCAATTAAAATATAATAATCATCCTAGAGAGGATTGATGTTTTAAGGAGGACTAAGAACAGCCAAAATAAATCTGAAATTGCTGCCACTCCCAGGCTGTCCCTAAAGCCCTTGAGGCAAGAGAGCTTGGATGGCTGATAGAGCAAGAGTCAGCCTCCCTTAATGACTTTCTATATCAGCTCAGCTAATTGACTAGAATCCCATGTTAAGCGTGGGAAACAGTGGGGAACTAGAAGAGGAATGGACAAGTTAATTGCTCCATCCTACCTATGGCCAAGTCTCTCCATTCCCATTGAGAGCACAACTTAGATTGTGATGAAAAGACCTTAATACTTTTCCCCCTCCTCTTCCTCCACCACTACTTCCTCCACCTCCTTTTCTTTCTCCCTCTGTCTTAGAGTTCTTAGACAAAGAGATCCTAGTCTTGGATCTCTCCGCAAACAGTTTCCTGAGCATTGCCCTAAAATGGAAAGTAAAAGAATGCTCAAAATTTCTGACAGGGCCTTGTTGCTAGGCAACCATTTCCTTTGTCTCTAAGTATATGGAATATGACATTGTTTGGAATGTGTTTTCAGGCCAAACCTTAATACAAAGGAGCAAAGTCGGGGGTTTAGGGAGGAGGTAAGGAAGACATGGTGTTACGGGAACCTTTAGATAGAACAATATAAACAAATAATATGAAGGGAAGAAAAACCAAAAGAACCCACCGTGGACATTCAACCCACCACCACCACATGCTGCCTAGAACTTCAAAATGGAACATTTTGTATATGGGCACATTTTTTTTTCCTGTAAGAATTAAACATGTGGTTATAAGCATATTCTTACCTTCATTATGATCTGTATATTCCCTCTCCATAGGAAAATTTAAATGCACTTTTGATAGCTTTTTATAGTCGCAAAGTAAGAAAGCAGATAAATGTGATTGGATTTGTTCACAAATTACCACAAGCTTAACAATTCCTCAGGTTGTCTATATTTACAGGTTAAGTGGGTCTCCATTACCTACCTGCCCCTGTGTTCTCGTTGGCCTGAAGACAGCCTATGAATAAGAACAGACAATGGTGTCTGTCGTCCAGAACAAGTTCACAACTCACTTTTGACCCCATTCTCGAAAGTATCATTTTTATTTGATGGAGGGCAAAGATTCTAATTGGGCAGCTTTTATGAAGAAATGGGTTGTAGCAGGATATGAATATGCAAACACACAGAGAGACTTTTTGTTCTGCTTGCTGGCTAGCCTGTCGGCTGTGGTAAAAACTATTGTGACCACAGGGTCACACGCAATTTAAAAATTGGGTGTAGTTAGGGAGAATGAGGTGAAAAACTCATTCACCTTGCTGTGATTCTAGGGTCTGGCCATCCGTAGCCTAGAAAAGAGAGCTGTTCTCCCAGGTCCAGTTTACTCACCAGCGACTGCAGAGGGTTTAGGGATCAAAAACCTAGTCAGCACTGAAGTTTTATTTCCTCAGTCATAGGACCATGTAGGCAGGAATGGCTGGTTGATGTCAGGATTTAGGCATTCTCTGGCCAAACGTATCAATCTTGTTATGATTCACAACATAGTCACCTGGAGGAGAAATGGACTTGATGGGAATTGAAATATTCAGCTTTTAGCCCTGACTTCACCATAAATAAGTGGTTGTAGTTTGGATGGTTCTTTATCCTCTTGGTGTCTTGTCTTCTATTAAATGAATCCTACCTATAGAAACCGGTAGAAAACATGTATTGAGAGTTTCAAAAATAATAAGATAAACAACCATGTACTTAAGAAACAGGCTAGGAAACAGAATATCCTGCGCATGTGAAAAATGTCCCTGTGCCCCTATATGCCCTATGTGCCCCATGAGCATCCCCTACATTTCAAGATGTAATCATTATCCTGACTTTTGTTTTAGTAATCCTGCCACATTTTTGGTGACTTTTATTCTTGTGTGATTTCAAATGTAAAGAAAAATGGCAAGAACAGTACAAGGAAATCTTGGATATGCTTTACCCAGGTTTGCCATTTGTTTACATTTTGCTCATTTGTTTTATCATTTCATATATGTATGAACCATCTGACAAGAGGATGGAGACACTTTTCTCATTGACTCCTCAATATGCCTATTTCCTAAGAACAAGATCAGTGTGTATTCCCTCAGCACATTCTCTCACATCATCATATACAGTTATCTGAGATTAAGAAATTTAATATTGCCATAATCTGTTTTCTAATCGATTTTTAAATTTTATCAACTACAATCCTCCCAGTCCAGGATCCAACCCAAAATCATCTGTCACATCTCTTGGGTAGTCTCCTTTACTCTGGAATCATTTTTCAGTCCTTTTTTTCACTTTTCTTGACCTTGAGGATCTCAAGAGAGTAGAACAATTATTTAGTAGCATATTCTCAATTTAGTTTATCATGTGTTTTCTCATGGTTATATTTAAGTCAGGCATTTTTGTCAAGATAGCAGAAAAGTGACATTTTTGTCCTCCACAGGAGGCACATAATGACAGTTGGTCTTGATGTTGGTGATGTTAACATTATCACTTGATTTAGGCAATGCCTACCTGGTTTCTCCAACATAAAGGTACCATTTTCCTTGCTAATAGGTATTTTGTGGGGAAATAATTTAAGACTATGTGAATATCTTATTACTCATCAATAATGTGAGATAATGTAAATATCTTATTACCTATTACCCCTAACCTTCTACTTCTATATATCTCTGTATATATTGCAATTCTACTGGCAGAAAATTTTTCCTTTTCTCCAATTTATTTATTCATTTATTATATTGGTATAAACTCACAGGTTTTATTTTATTCAATGGTTAAAAACACATTATTATTATTTATTTATTTATTTATTTAGGTGCCAAAATTGTTCCAGATCTGACCAATGAAGCCACTATAACTTGTCTCTGGTGTCCTCTTATAATGTTCTCATTATTCTTTGAATAATTCCATATTTACTGACAAAATAAGATGTCTCAGGGTCAATTCATAATTTCCCTGCCTCAGTCCTGGATCTGTCCATTTCTCTAAAGAATTTTGGTTCCTTTTAATAGCAAATGATATTTAGAAAACGTGACCTGGGCTGATGATGTACTCATTGCTGCTGGTAGGTCATGGCTTGTAGGCCATCTCTATAGAATGTCTAAGGTATATATGCATATTTAAACACACACACACATACGTAAGAATACTCATAATACATAACAACAAGAATCCTGGTTTCCATTTTCTCAACACAATTACTCATTCTCTCAAGCTTGGAATACTCAAAACGTCTTTCAGAATTGCTATCCTATACCATAGCACAAAGCAAACCTACTAACTACAATTCAATATGATTTACATTATTTACTTAGATAAAATGTATATTCAGGGGATCCCTGGGTGGCTCAGCGGTTTAGCACCTGCCTTCGGTCCAGGGCATGATCCTGGAGTCCCAGGATCGAGTCCCACGTCAGGCTCCCGGCATGGAGCCTGCTTCTCCCTCCTCCTGTGTGTCTCTGCCTCTCTTTCTCTCTATGTCTATCATAAATAAATACATAAATAAGTCTTTAAAGAAAAGATAAAATGTATATTCAGTGAACAAAAATCTTAGATAAAAATTTCATGAGTTTTGACAAATGCATACATATAATTCACACTTCTGTTCATAATAGTACATAGAATATTTCCATAACTTGAAAAAATTTCATGTAATTTCCCAACTACCTCTTCAGACTGTGCTGAATGTTTTCAACTCTAGATTAATTTTATCTATTCCAGAACTTTAAATAATTGGAAGATAATTGTCTCTGCTATCTCCCAATCCTTTAATATGGTTTCTATTTAGGTCTACTTAATTTCTCTTAGCAATATTTAGTGCTTTTCAGTATTTAGACATCAAGCCTTTTGTTAAATTTATATCTAAGTACTTTGTGTTCCTCTTTTAAGCTACCATGAATATTTTTATTTCATTTTCTAAAAGTTTGCTGCTAGTACATAAAACTACAATTTTTGTACACTGACCTTCTATCCTCCAACCTTGCTGAATTTACTCATTATTTTCATCACTTCCTTTGTAGTTTCCTTAGCTTTTTTTGTAGAGACAATCATGTTTCCTGCAATGAGATATTTGCATTTCTGTTTTCCAAACTTCGTGACTTTTATTAGCTTTTCATGCTGCATTGCATTGTTAGAACTCTCAGTAGGATGAAGAATTAAAGTGTGGGAACAAAAACTACCTTGAACTGAAACAAAAAATATGATAGTGGCCGTAGATTTTCCATAAGGTACTTCTCTTCTTGTCTTAGTGTACTGAGAGTTTTTATGATGAATCCGTGTAGGCAGTTGTGATTTTTTTTTTCTGCTGTTGCAATAGGAAAGGATTAAAAAGAAGAAGAAAAGAGAAAAAGGTAAATTCATTCCTGCCACTCAGCTTGCAACCTTCATTATATTTCCATCTCAGGATGTTTCCTCTCTTATCTAGACTCTGATTGCCTTAAGAGTCTCTGCTTAATTGTTCTTTGTTATGTGTGTGTTTATTTTGTCTTCACTGTCAAAGTAGAAAGAAACTTGAGGGCAGAAATAGAAAATTTTATTTCCCTGAATCCCCTCCTGCCCTTGTATTTGGCTAACCTCAAAGGGATTGCTTGATCAGTTTCAATACTGATTTTTATAAGTAATAAAAGGCTAAAATTCTTTACTGTTTCAGAGTTCTGCATCCAAGATGTCATTGCAGTCTCAAAAACAGAGGTGTGTGACTTATTAGTGGACATAGAATTCAGGTCTTCTGACCCTTTGTCCACATCCCATTCTAGTACACTAAGCTGGCTGATCTCCTTGGTTCCTCCCAAGACCATCTCTGATGTCAGTACTTATGCCAGTAAGGATCATACTGTAGACTCAAAATTGGGTCAGGTCAGGGTATATAGCTACTAAGCCACAGCTGGCCTCTTATCCTCCACCACCATAGAATTAGCCCATCAACAAGCTTGTTTTAAAAATGCCCAGTAACCAAGCAGGATCCTTTCAGACATTCTGTAACTTGATACAAATCAGGTGTGAGTTACATATCTGTGATTATATGTTGTACCTGATTCCTGAACTCTGTTTGCATGTGGATCCCCTCTAGTGTGATAACCCTCTTTCTGGAGAAGGGTCCTCCAAAGGTTCACAGTAGGCTGCAGTTAGGGTCACCATATTTGTTTCAACTGTTGTAAATGTTGCATCTCTGTCGGTTACTTGATAGGGAGAAAGGTCTGTAACATATTCACATTAGGCAGATGTCAACTTCAACGAGCAATCCTCAAGACCCTGCCAAAGGGAAACAGAGATCAATGGAGGGCACTTGACTTCATTTACCATGGGACTGAAGCAGGGTCTCTGCTTAGTTTTTCAATTTTATTCCCTGCCACTCTCTCCTTTGCAGTGCATGGTCCAGCAAATCTAAAATACTTGTCATTCCCTACACACAGTACTTAGCTATTTTTGCCTTCTTAGGCTCATGCTGTTCTCTCTACGGAGAATGTCAATAACTCCTTTCCTTCTTTCCCAATCCTTTTCTCACATATACCTTTTTCACCTAACATCCAGTCATTTCATAGGTTTCATAGAGGTAGTATTCATTTCATAGAGGTAGTATTAAGTACTACCTCTGTGGCAGGTACCATGTGAGATGTTGGAGAAACAAAGGTGAATATCATAAAGTTCCTGCCCTTTCAGAGCTCCCAGTGTGGTGTGGGGCTGAAAGACAGGTAAAAGAACACTGACACTGAAGATTAATACTGTGATGGGGGGCCACACAGGGCCCTATGAAGCCACAAAGTAACAGCATAAATGTTTGGTGCTCCTGCAAGGCCAGCATAAATGCTTCCTGGTGGAGGTTACCTAAGGTGAAATGCAGAGGATCTAGATCTTAGGAATTAACCAGTCCAAAGGGAAGAACTGTGAGAGTCCAAGGTTCCAGAGGTTGGACTCTCATCTTCACGACAGGGCCCACCTGTCATATCTTCCAGAGGACTTTGCTGACCTGCCCCAGGATGGCCATTGTCCCTTGAATTCCCATAACTTCTTGTGCTGATTCCAGTTATGATACTTGTCACTCTCTGCCATCATCATTCATGGGTCTTTCTCAGTAAACTGGAAGCTCCTTGAGAATAAGACCTGAGCTTTACTGAGCTCTACTTGCAGCATCTCATGCTGAAATGGTTCTTTAGGATGTTTATTAAATGTTGGAGGATGTAAATGAATGAATAAATGGACCAACCAACATCTATGGGGATCTTCTAGAGGAGATACGCCAAATGTGTAGCCAACTACACTGCTTTGGCTCTAATCCCCCTGTGTAAAATCGGTGACACAAGACCATACCAGTCTAGGCCCTCGTGGGCAGGATCCTGTGGTGGGAAAAGCAGAGCACAGGTTGTCCTCCCTTAGTATCATCATTTGTGACTTTTAGAACTACGTGGGCCACTGTTCTTTCCTCGTTGCAGGAAACATGCTATAAGATTTACACTCTCTGAACTTTATTCTCCTAAAACAGTTTCTGCATCTCCACTGTCACATAGTGGCATTCCATTTTAAGATTTGTAATAAAGACCTACTGTGCATCATCACCTATCAAAACTGAAATGACAAGCCACCTTTGACTCTGCTGCCTTCTCCTACAGCCAAGATGGGAGTCATTTTACCTCCATGTTGTGAGTGGCAGACACTCCAATTCTCATGTTCTCTGATTGGCATTGGGGAAGTAATTTAAAAAAAATCTCCTGCCAATCCAAAAGAATCCTCTATACAAAATATAGAAAAGAATGAAACAGTTTTATTGGTGATTAAGCATTAAACCAGACTGCTGTGCAGATCACAGGCAATGGCTAAAGAGATTGAAAGACCAAAAGAAACGTTGCCCCTTATAATAGCTGGGCAGATAGGTTCCATTATATAGTGTTAATTATCTTTCTCCAAAGGGAAATAAACTTTATGTCAAGCAGATAGTTATAACTTGGAGACAGGTGACCCAGCTAAATTTGCACTGGGACAGGGAGCCCTGGGCAACATCCTCCCTACATTCACAAAGAGACACCGCCAGCCTCCCAAGAAAACCACTCTTAGGAGCCAGAAGTGGCCAGAGGCTTCTTCTTTAGCTTTTAAAAAGATGAACATACATCTGAATAAGTCCAGGAAAGCATTTACAACTTCATGTTTTCCAAAGGAATGCTAAAAAAAAAAACCAGGGTGAGGTGGGGACAGGGTAGTCGTCTTTCCATTTTGGCACCAGCAGACATTTAAAAAATTTTTTTTTTAATTTTTTTAAATGTGTATAGAGCCTTATATTGCACATTCTTGTTTATTTGGTTCCTGTGCTTGATCTGTCTCTCATGTAATCTGTGACTATGATCATCTTTTTCAAGTTCTGATTGTCTCTGTTTGTCCCTGTTCTGTGTCTATCCCTCATTAAACCTGTGATTTGACCACCTGTCCTCACAGCCTGCACACAATGATTGGTTAGCTTCAGATAGCCGTGGGTTCCATCTGTCTGTCCTTTCTATTGACAGTACTGGGCATATTCTAGGGCAGTTCTCGAACCTGAAAGTGTATATGGTCACCTAGGGAGCCAGGTAGGCCTCAGGATTCTGAATTTCTAATGAGCTCCTTGGTGAGGCCATTGCTCTGTGGAGGAACCATGTTTGGAGTGGGAAGGCCTGGGAACAGGACTTGTTTTTTTTCTACAGCCTGGGACATGACTGTTTATCTGCCCCACCCTCCCCATTGCCTGTTTTCCTTACACAGACTATGGTTATTAATTTATTCATTTATTCAGTAATAAATATTTATTGAATGCATTCTTTAGGCAAAGTCACCCTCTCCCTTTTGTCCTGCTGTGGCTGGCACTCCTATCCCTTCAAACATAACAGGGCAGCTTGGAACAGACTCCTTTCCAACCGCTGCAGCCAATTCCCTGTCCTCCCATAGCTTGTCCTAAACACTGCATTCCTTTCCCACGTGGATCTTCCAGGACAGTCTGCACTACAAATATTTTCTTCCTATGTCTTTCCATGAGAAGTAAGCACAAGTTGGAATATATCCCTTTGTCAGAGTACATGGCCTGGCTTTTTCACTTGGAAAATACAGTGACAGAGCATAGAGCCTTTGGCTGTGATTGTCGGTCCCTTACAGCCTGCAGCTGTCATTGTTGGCTTCTGAGCAAAATGATGAAGGCTTCTCTGCTTTGTGGCCTGTGCCTGTGGTCCTCTATTTGTCAGAAATGGGGAGAGCTGAGAGGTTCTGGGTGTTTTTCAGCCCATCCTTCCTTCATTATCTTACTCTCTGGGACGGACAGAGCCAAAGCAGGGTTCTCTGTGCCCTGGATGGCATTTCTGTATGTTCCCCTGCTGACTGAGTGCCCCTGAATGGAGACCTCTGTGATCAGCCGGCCCTGAGAGGGATTGTACCGGATCCAAGAGAACTGGTTTCTCCCCCACTTTCAACTGCCATGTGGTCTGATCTTAAAAGTTACTCTTAAAGAATTTTCTTTGATCTTCCAAAGCACTGTAAATGCTTTCCAATTGGCATCAATTAACATCAAAGTGATTACTTGCCAAGCGTCACAGGAGCCCCCAGCTCTAGAGAAGATGTCAGGGTTGCAGGCAGTCCTCTCTGGAACTTATTTGGAGCTTCTGCAGGCCTGCCTGAATAATTGCCCTCAGCCTGGGATTAGTACTGCTTGCCTCTAGCCACCTTCCCTGTAATAATGCCGCCGTGTAGTCTCCTTGCTGTGCAGGGCAAGTGTTCACTAATTATTAGTCACATATACAAATCTGTAATTGTTCGTGGACTGGAGTGCTGAAAATTCAGGCAGCCAGGTGCCAGAGGAGAGTAAAGTATTTTGAAACAGACAACATTTGTATTGATATTGATTGGGATAAGGCAGGGAAGCACTGCTGAGCATCCCAGACCTTGCTATCCATCAGCTCATGAGTATTAAGAGCATCTGAGTTTCTATGACAACCCAAGGCCTGGAAGGCAGACTGCATGCTGCCACAGCTGTGGCACGAGGGTCCCAGCCTGCCAGAACAGGGCTGTTCATCCATCCATCCATCCATCCATCCATCCACTCATCCATCCATCCATCCATCCATCCATCCATCCATCCATCCATCCAGGAGGGCTTCAACTCATTCAGTGTTTCTGCAATTTCAGCTTTTGAACACCAAAGCCCTGCAGTTCAATTAAATCTTGACTCCTCAGAAAGCCATACTTTATGTTCACAGTGGATCCAGAGCTCTGGGAGCAGAGCTCAGGTGGAGGCTAAATGGAGCGCCCCCTAAAGGGCTCAGTATTTTATGCCAACCCAGGTATGTTTACAACATGCAAGAATTCATGCATCGTAATAATTGGAGAAGGTCTTTTTTGGCTTACATATTTTAGAAAATATAAAGGTTTGTTTTCAGTATGAACTGGTTCATGTTTTCAAAATTTTTTAAATTTGGTTTTAGTCAGATACTTACGATGCATAGATATAGTCCACTGGAGATGTTAAACCCTGACAAATTAATAATTGTGAAGAAGGGAGCAGATCACTTTTATATTAGAAACTTTTTTAAAAATCCTACTGTAGGGCAGCCCAGGTGGCTCAGCGGTTTAGCGCCACCTTCAGCCCAGGGCGTGATCCTGGAGACCTGGGATTGAGTCCCACGGCCGGCTCCCTGCATGGAGCCTGCTTCTCCCTCTGCCTCTGCCTCTGCCTCTGCCTCTGCCTGCCTCTCTCTCTCTCTCTCTCTCTCTCTTTCTGCGTCTCATAAATAAATAAATAGAACCTTAAAAAAAATCCTGTATATCCATTTATATATTTTGGTCTCTTGGCAGATACGATATATTTACATAAAATATGCATGGTAAAATGAATGTAGTGTCTTAAGGTGTGCAAAATGCTTTTACTTATTCTTATTGGCTTCTATATATGTTAATAAAAACTCAACTGAACAAATTTTAAAGATCTATTTGGCTGTATCAATTGATTCATGAATTGGGCAGCATCCCATCAAGCAAGGAAAGGGAAGCTCAAAAGGACTACACAAAAGGAAAGATTTTAAAGGTAGAGGAAAAACGAAGGTAACTATTAGCAAAAAATCAATTATTTTATGCAAGGTCACTCTCTTAAGAGGATTGAAGAAGTCTAGCAGTAGATGTCTTGTGCTAACCAGGAATTTCCACGTTGACTGGTTAAAGGTTACATTCCTGGTGGGTTGAAACTATAGTTAGGTGAGGTATTAAGTCTTGGTTTACTAACTCAGGCCTTAACTTAACCAATGCCATTTGGGGCCTGTGGTTTGTTTTCTGTCTGCCTGCCTGCCTGCCTTTTCCTTCATTTCTTTCTTTTCTTGTTTCTTTTTTTTTTTTTTTTTTTTTTTTTTGAGAGAGAGAGAGTATGCAAGCATGGTGGGGAGGGCAGAGGGAGAGAGAGCATCTTGAGCAGGCTCCACACCTGGCACAGAACTAGACGCAGGGTTTGATCTCATGACCTGAGCCAAAATCAAGAGTCAGACACTTAACTGACTGAGACCAGGCACCCCTTTGGTTTTCTTTTTTAACAGATATATAGTGCTTATATAGATATAGATAGCATATAATATAGATAAATGCTGTATGTACTATATATATATATACTATCTATATATCTATATAAAAACACACACTAAGATGTATACTCCAGTGTGTGTGTATACACACACACAAAGATATATACTCTAGTGAATTTATATATATATATACACTACATACCCTAGTGTGTATATATGTGTATATAATATACAACCACAATATATATACGTACACTCTATACTCCAGTGTGTGTGTATATATATACACACTAAAATATATAATACCTATACATATATAACATATATCCATATATACACACTAAGATATATACTCCATATGATTATATAATGTACATGATGCCTACTTTAGGTATATGTATATTTTTATTTCTGTATCACATATAGTATTTACAAAAATGATTTATATTGACTATAAGGTAACTACCATATATATTTTGAACATATAGTATCTATGCTAATATAATAGTATTTAAATGTATAGGATACATACTTCTATATGCACAGAAAACTGTTTCTCCTCAAATAAGTAATGAGTACTTTCCCTGAATTGACTTATGTTTTAAAGTTTCAAGCGCTGTTCTAGAGAAAAAGATTGTGCCTGAGTTAATACATCTCTTTTTGAAGTTGACTTTCCATGAGCTTTTATTTGACTAAATTTTGCACATCATGATGCATATTTACCAATCAATTATTCACCAGGGCTTTAACTTATACAAGCCAAATTACTACTCTGTGTGAAAGAAGAATTGTTGTTTTGAACCCCTTCATTACTATCTAAGGAATTTTCATCATTTTTCTGTAAACCTGCAATCAACTGGATGTCCATTCACTTTAAAGTTCAGTTTGGCAACAATTCATCCTTCTCTTTGATGAAAAGCCCAGTGCACATTTCTAAGGAGAATCATGGACCTGAAACAAATTGCACTTGATCTTCACAAGAACCGTGTGAAATAGGTACTATTATCTCCGCTCAACAGATGAGCAAACTGAGGCTTGTAATATGTTAGCAGAGCTGGGATTTAAATTCAGCTATTTCAGACACAAATCATATACACTGCTTGCAGAGTCATGCTGCCCAACCTAGAAAGAAGGAAAGCATGCTCACAGGCTTCACTGACATTCCTACAGTGCTGCTCCATGGGGAAGGCGGCAGAGGTGAAGGCATGGACCAAGGTTACTATTCTTAAAGCTGCTTGTAAAACAACTTTATTTCCAAAATAATTTTGCATGCTCCCTTTTCTATCTATGCTAATAGTACCTTCCTTTTTAATTCACTCCAGTGTCATCTGCTAGCCTCCCTTTATGTCATCAAACACTAAGTGGCCCCCTCTAGAAAGATCTCACACATCTGTTTGTCACCTCACACCCACAGTTCACAGTGACCTCCTCAACTTTTTTTATCTTAAAAATATTTTATTATTAAAGTATAGTTGACACAGAATGTTATACTAATTTCAGGTATACAACAACATAATGGTTCAACAATTCTATGCATTACTCTGTCCTCACAATAAGTGTATTCACCATCTGTCACTATAAAAAGTTATTAAAATGTTATTTACTATTTTCCCTATGCTGTACTTTTCATCTCCCTGACTTATTTATTGTATAATTGGAAAGTCATACCTCTTAATCCCCTTCATCTATTTCATTTGACCCCCTCACCTCCTCTCAGGCAACCATCAGTTTGTCTTTGTTTTATCTTTTATTTTTATTTTTTAAAGAATGAAAGCAAGTTTTTTTTAAGTATTTTTTTTAATTTTTATTTATTTATGATAGTCACAGAGAGAGAGAGAGGCAGAGACACAGGCAGACGGAGAAGCAGGCTCCATGCACCGGGAGCCCGACATGGGATTCGATCCCGGGTCTCCAGGATCGCACCCTGGGCCAAAGACAGGCGCTAAACCGCTGCGCCACCCAGGGATCCCTGTTTTATCTTTTAGATTCCACATATAAGTAAAGTTATATGATATTTATCTTGCTCTGACTTAATTCAGTTAGCATTATACCATCTAGGTTCATCCATATTGTCACAAAAGCAAGATACCATTCTTTTTTTATGAATGAGAAACACTCTATTGTATAATATATACCACATCTTTATCTATTCATCTATCCATGGACACTTGAGTTGCTTCCATATCTTGGCTATAGCAGATAATTCTGCAATAAAAATAGAAGTGCATATATCTTTTCAAATTAGCGTTTTTGTATTCTTACATATATTGGGATGATCATATTATTTTTATCCTTTCTCTTGTTAAAGCAATATATCACATTGATAGATTTGTGAATGTTGAAACATCCTTGCATCCCTGGAATAAATCCCATTTGATCATGGTGAGTTGTCCTTTTAATATATTATTGAATTTTGTTTGCTAATATTTTGTTGAGGGTGTTTATGTCTATGTTCACCAGGTATATTGGCCTATAGTCTTTTATTTGTAGTGTTTGTCTGATTTTGGAATCAGAATATTGCTGGCGTCAGAGAATAATTTGGGACATTTTTCCTTTCTCTTCTATTTTTCAGTATAGTTTGAGAAGAATAGGTATTAGCTCTTCTTTAATTGTTTGGTAGAATTCATTAGTGAAACCACTGGGTTGTGGGCTTCTGTTTGTTGGGAGTTTTTATTTTTTTTAAATCTTTTTTTTAAATTTTTATTTATTTATGATAGTTACACACAGAGAGAGAGAGAGGCAGAGACACAGGCAGAGGGAGAAGCAGGCTCCATGCACCGGGAGCCCAACATGGGATTCAATCCCGGGTCTCCAGGATCGCGCCCTGGGCCAAAGGCAGGCACCAAACCGCTGCGCCACCCAGGGATCCCTGTTGGGAGTTTTTAAATTATTGATTCAATTTTGTTACTAGTAATGGGTCTGTTCAAATTTGTTATTTCTTCCTGATTCAGTTTTGAAAATTGTGTTTCTAGAAATTTGACTCTTTTCTTACAGATTGCCCAATTTGTTGGCATATAATTTTTTGTAGCAGTCTCCTATATATTTGTATTTCTGCGATGTAAGTTGCTATTTCCCTTTTGTTTCTGATATTACTTTAGTTCCTGCTCCTTTTTTCTTGATGAATCTGGCTAAAGTTTTATCAATTTTGTCGATCTTTTCAAAGCACCAGCTCTTGATTTCACTGATCTTTTCTATTGCTTTTCTGTCTCCATTTATTTCTACTCTGATCTTTATTATTTCCTTCTCCTAATTTTGGGCTTTGTTTTTTCTTCTTTTTCTACTTCTGTTAGATGTATGGTTAGATTATTTGAGATTTTTCTTGTTTCTTGGGGTAGGCCTGTATTGCTATAAACTTACCTCTTAAAACCATGTGAGCTGCTTCACAAAGATTTGGGATTACTGTGTTTCCATTTTCATTTGTTTCTATGTATTTTTTTATTTCCTCTTTAATTTTTTTCATTAACCCATTGGTTGCTTAGCATCCATGTGTTTGTTTTTTTTGTTTTTGTTTTTGTTTTTGTTTTGCAGCCATGTGTTTGTATGTTTTTGGGTTTCTTTTCTTGTAATTCTAGTTTCATACCGTGTGGTTGGAAAAGGTGCTTTATGTGAATTCAGTCTTCTTAAACTTATTGAGACTTGCTTTGTGGCCTAACATGTGATCTGTTCTAAGAATGTTCCATGTGCTGTTGAAAAGAATAGGTATTCTGTTATTTTTGGATGAACTGTTCTATACAAATCTATTAAGTCCATCTGGTCTAATGTGTCATTCAAAGCCACTGTTTACTTGTTGATTTTCTATCTAGATGATCTGTCCATTGATGTAAGTGAGGTGTTAAAGTCCCCTAACATTATTTTTTTTCTGTCAGTTTCTCACTTTATGTTTGCTAAGAGTTCCTTTGTGTATTTAGCTGTGCCTCTATTGGATGCACAGATATTTAAAATTATTATATTCTTTTGCTGAATTGATCTCCTTATCATTATGTCATGTCTTTCTTTGTGTCTTATTATAGTTTGTTTCAAAGTCTATGTTGTCTAAGTATTGCTCCCCCACCTTTTTTTTTTCCACTTCTATTTGCATGGAGTATCATTTTCCTCTCATTATGTTCAGTGTATATGTGTCTTTTGTGTCTTTAAGTCAGAAGTCAGTCTCTTGAGGGCAGCATTTAGATGGGTCCTTTTTTTCTTAAATACATCTGGTCACCCTATATGTTTTGATTGGAGCATTTATCCCATTACATTTAAAGTAGTTATTGATAGGTATGTACTTTTTGCCATTTTGTTAAGTGTTTTCTGATTGTTTTAATAATAGTTCTCTGTTCTTTTGTTCTCTTCATCTGTGGTTTGATAACTTTCTTTGTATTATGTTTGAATTCCTTTGTCTTTATATTTTGTTTATCTATTGGAGGCTTTTGATTTTTTTGTTATATGGTTCAGATGTAACATTCTATGTATATAGCAGTCTATCAAGTTGATGGTTGCTTAAATTTGAGCATGTTCTGGAAGCACTATGTCCTCCTTCCACATTTTATATATATGATGTCATATTTTACCTCTTTTTATTTTGTGTACTCTTGACTCATTTCTTTTTTTCTTTTTTTTTTCTTCTTGACTCATTTCTATAGATACAATCAATTTTACTATTTTTGTGTTTTAACCACCATACTGGCTTTATAAGTGATTATATATTTACTATATGCTTGCTTTTACCAGTGAAATATTTTTCTTTCATAATTTTCTTCAGGTTATGGTCTTTTCTTATGAGTTAAAGAATCTCCTTTATCATTTCTGGTAAGGCTGGTTTATTGGTGATAAACTCCTTTAACATTTGTTTCTCTGGAAACCACTCTTTCCTTCAATTCTGAATGATGACCTTTCCAGGTAAAGTATTCTTGATTGCAGTGTTTTTGGTTTTGGGTTTTTTCTCCTTTCAGCACTTTGATTATATAATGCCAATCTCCTCGGGCCTGCAAAGTTTCTGCTGAAGAGAATAGCTAATAGCATGCTGGAGTTCCCCTTGCATGTCATTGTTTTCTTTTCTCTTACAGTTTTTAAAATTCCCTCTTTATCTTTTGTTTTTGCCACTTTAATTAATACATATCTTAGTATGGACCTCCTTAAATTCATCTTGTTTGGAGCTTTCTGTGTTTCTGGCCATCAATGTCTGTTTCCTTCCCCCAAATTAGGGAAAATTTCAGCTGTTATTTATTCAAACATATTTTCTGCCCACTTGTCTGTCTTTCCTCCTTCTGACAAGTCCATAATGACTATGTTATATGCTTGATGTTGTCACTGACATCCCTTAACCTATTCTCATTTTTTATCATTTTTGTTTTCTTTTTGCTATGCACCTTGGTTGCTTACTATTACACAGTCTTCCAGATCACTGATCCACTCTTCTGTATCTTCTAATCTCCTGTTGAGTTCATCTAGTGTATTTCTCATTCAGTTTTTGTATTCTTCAGCTCTGGTTCTTTTTTAGATTTTCTAACTCTTTGTTGAGGTTCTCACTATGTTCATTCACTCCTAATGTTTGATGAGTATCTTTATGACCATTGTTTTAAACTTTTTATCTGGCATCTTGCTTATATCTGTTTGGTTTAGCTCTTTTTCTGTGATTTTATCTTGTTCTTTTATTTGGTACATGTTTCTCTGTCTCCTCATTTTGTCTCACTCTCTATATTTGTTTCTGTGTATTAAGTAAGTTACCTACATTGCTTGGTCTTAAAAGTAGTGGCCTTGTGTAGTAGAGGTCCTGTCACACCTTGTAGTACTATAATCCCTGATCACCAGGGGCATCTTCTGTGTGGGCTATGTGTACCCTCCACTATGGCTGATCCATGCTTGCTATGGGCACACAGATGGGTGGGCTTGCCCTCAGATGACTACAATGACCCTCTTTGCCCACTGTGGGCACAATGGGCAGGGTTTGGTCCTTGTGCTGCAAGAGACCCAGTGCAGCTGTCCTGCCCACCTGCTAGTGGGCAGGGTCAACACTCAGTCTAGCTATCTTCATTTAGCCTCTGTGAGAGCTGCAGGCTCACTGAAGGGCAGGGTTTGCCCCTATGTGGGCAGCTAAGAGGCCTAGCTGCAGAAACTGTGACTGTGCTGGTGTGTGGAGTTATCTGCCCCCTACATACAAGGTAGGAGTCACTTTGAAACCAGGTGCTGGTTTCAACTGGGCCTGCCTGCCAGTGTGGCAAGGCAGGAACTGCTTTGGAGGGGTGCCTACCGCAGCAAGCAGATTAGGTGAGGCAGATTTGCAGGGGAACACTGGTTCACACAAGCATATAGCTATATAGGCTCAGGGAGGGGAAGGAAAATGATGTCTGCCAGGACTTTTGTTCCTAGAGAAATCTCCTATAGATCCCTGCCCCTCAGACACCTCTCCTAAAATTAATCAAATCTCTTTTACCCCAGGAGCTTTTCAAACTGCTGTTTCTGTGCTGTGTCTGAGGCCCAGTTATTTAGCAAGCAAGTCCCCTTCAAGCATGGGGACTCAGTTTTCTATTACCCTTCTGCTCTCTTGGAGTTAAGCACCACTGATTTTCAAAGCCAGACATTAGGGGCACTTATCTTCCCAGTGCAGTGTCCCAGGGCCATGGGTGCCTGGTGAGGACACCGACTCTCTTGTTCCTCTGTGCTTGTGATATCCTTCCCTTTAGTAGTTAGTTGTACCGGTAGTTTTGTTCCTGACAATGTCTCTGTGCCTCCTACCATTTTCGATGTATCCTCTTAATGACTCGAGGTGGAAGATCTATTCTGCATCTTCAGGTCTTTTTCACAGTTTCAATACTTGCCTTGGTATATCCACAGAATGAGGTGAGTTTAGGAACCTCCTCCTTCATTTCCCCCAAACTTTAAACTTTTTTTTTTAATTTGTATTTATTTGAAAGAGACAGAACGAAAGAGAGAGAGAGTGCACTTGAGTAGGGGGAGTGGCAGAGCAGAGGGTGAAGTAGATTCCCCACTGAGCAGAGAGCCTGACTCAGAGCTTGATCCCATGACCCTGGGACCATGACCTGAGCCCAAGGCAGATACTTAACTGACTTAGCCACCCAGGCACCCCTAAATTTTTTTCTTGTAAATTATCACTGATGACTTTTCAATATCTTGAGAATAAAATGAAAAGGTGTGTGAGACTCTAGTGCCAAGCTGTCTTTCCCTTGTCCTCCATATTCCCTCTACTTTCCCATGACTATGGCAGTAAAGGCAGCCACTATGGAAGAAGTACTAGGGGTAAGTCTTGTGCTCCAACCTTTCCTATACTCCTGATTAAATTTTCAAACAACTCCATGGAAGGAGGACACCAGAGCTGGGCTTAAAACCAAGTCTTCTCCCTGACTCTGAAGGTCTGTTCTTCACCACTACACCACTCTGTCTCTCTCAGGACATGTGATTTCCTCCCTGACTTCTCCAAGTACTCTACACATCACTATCTCTGTGGCTTTGCCCCTGTCCAGGTTGTCATTTGAAATTTTTTCCCCCTTTCAACCTGTTAAAATTCCACTCACATTTCAAACCTGCATTATTCATTGTTATATTTACTTTAAAATTTAAGGGTTTCTTTTTAAACTTAAAATGTCTTATTGTGCAATATATCAATAACTATTTTTTAAATATTTTATTTATTTGACACAAAAAGAGTGCACAAGTAGGGGGAGCAGCAGGCAGAGGGAGAGGGAGAAGCAGGCTCCCTGCTGAGCAAGGAGCCCAATGCAGGGCTCCATCCCAAGACCTGGGGATAATGACCTGATGAGAGGGCAGACACCTAACCAACTGAGCCACCCAGGCACCCCTCAATAAATATTTTTAAAGGTGACGGGCACTGGGGGTTATTCTGTATGTTAGTAAATTGAACACCAATAAAAAATTTAAAGGTAAAAAAAAATCTACCAAAAATGTATGTGTTACAAATGGTTAATTGCATTGTCAAAACATAACAGGTTGATATATTTGCTCAAAACATTTTTATTAAAAAATAACAAATTTGGTTAAGGTCCCTCTAAATTTATTCTCTTTCCTGCCTATCCCAGAAACTATCCTGAATTTGGTGATTATTGCCAGGCATGCTTATACACACTTATTATGGAAGCATCCTTAATAGAAAACATAAAATGAGTTTTGCCCATAATCATGCCATTCTGCAACTTCTTTCTTCACTGAACATTGGATCTTTGATATAAATTTTTCTATATTAATACATGTAATTCTGGTATGTTCATTTTAATTTTTAATATTACATTTTATGCATACCTTTGTTTTCACGTTTTTTCTGTTAATGGATACTTAAATTGCTTCCAATATTTTGTTTTTACAATGATGCTACAATAATTATTCTTGAACAGGTACCCATATATACCTGTGTAAATGGTTCTAATATACAATATAGTCACAGAGGAATCACTTCATTTAAGGATATGCACTACTGTTAACTTCTAGTTCTTGCTAAATCCAAAGTGGTTGTACATATTTATACTCTCACCCGCAAAGGATGAGAGCTTCCATTACTCATATCCTTGCCAACACTCGGTATTTTCAACCTTTTATTATTTGCCAATCTGTTGGAGTAACATGGTATACCTTCATTGTGTTGTTGTTCCCTGATAATTAGTGAATTTGATCTGTTTTTGTGCACTTATCAGACATTGGTATTTCCTCTTAGGAATTTTCAATCCCTTTTTCCAATTTCCTTTTGGTTGTTTATAAAAATTTCACTCCTAGTTATTACTTACACATGCATTCTAAATACTAATTCTAATAAATATATACTATATATAAATATATATATAAATAAAAATAATACTAATAAATATCTTCTCCAAGTTTGTAGTTTATATTCCACTTTATTTAGAGGTCTTGGCCACATAAAAGATTTAAATTATAATGTAGTCAAATTTATTGATTTTTTAAATGTTCTGTTTATCAAAAAATGATTATTGTGTTTACAGTGTCTTCTAGGTTATACCTTTAGTCTACCTGGAAGTCATTTGTACACAGGGCAAGAAGGAGAGATCTAATTTTATTTATCTCCAGTTGGTTTACTTCTTTTTCAGGACACTTGTCGAATCATCTATTCTCTTTCTACTACTTTTTATGCAATCTTTGTTATAATTTAAGTTTTCATTTATGGTGGATCTGTTTCTGTGCTTTTTTTCTGATAAAGTCAACTATTTATCTTGCATCAAAATCACACTATTTTACATTAGGGTAGCAAAACTTGTCACATTTGTCCTGACCTTTACATCTGCTCATTCTTATACTTACTTAGTTTCAAGAAAATTAATCCTTTCATATACTTTTATTGAAATTTCATTTAATGTTCCAATTTAATTTTCAGGACAACCACTTGACTTGTAATATTCTCTCCACCCATGAATATGATCTATCTTTAAATTTAATGTCATTTATTTTTATCTATTTCAGTCGTTCTATGCTTTCTTTACAAAGACCTTCCATATATTTTTAGATGAAATCCTAGGTCTTTTTATAACTTTGGCTATTTTGTAAATATTTTTGAATTACTTCTTCTTGTGTGCTTAAGAATCCGATTATAGTTGACCCTTGAACAACATGGGCATTAGAGGTGCCAGTTCCCCCAAAGTCAAAAATCTGCATATAACTTTTGACTTCCCCAGAATTTAACTACTGTTAGCCTACCATGGACTAGAGGCCCTACCAATAACATAAAGAGTCAATTAACATATTTTGTGCATTATGGGTATTGTATCTTTTTATAATAAACTAGAGAAAAGAAAATGCCATTAAAGTAATAACAGAGAAAATACATTTACAGTACTGTACTGTATTAACAAAATTTCATATAAGTGGATCCATACAATTCAAGCCTGCATTGTTCAGAGGTCAACTATAATTTCATATAATTGTATGATTATCAACCTTACTACACTTTTTAGTTCTAATATTTTTTCTTCAGTTTTCTTGAATATTTTATAGGTAGAGTTATATCATCGGTAATAGCAACCTCTTTGTTTTTTCTAATTCCTACTATTTTTATTCCTTTTTCTTCTCTCTCAGAGATGGCTATGACTTCCAATATCATTCATTTGAAGCAGTAAGAGCGACTGTCCTAGTTTCTGCTTTAAAGGAATCTATTCTGTCATTTTATAATTATATACGCCTAGATTTTGAAACATGCCCTTTATTAAGTTAAGAAAGTTTCACTTAATTTTGACTTTACTAAAACTTTTCATCAGAAATGAATTTGGGATTTTATCAGGGTTTTTTTTCATCTGTTACATTTTACATAATTTGATATGCTAATGAAGTGAATCGCATTAATTTTTTGATTTTAACTTTGGATTTTCAGAACATACACACCCAAGATTCTTTTATTAATATTGCTAAACTTACTTTGATAATATTTTAGCATTTTTCTTCTCTGTCCTATAATTGGTTGGTATGCTTTACTTTTGTTGTTTATGATGCCTTATTTGATCTTCATATCAGGGTAAGACCAACCACATGTGTCTACCAGAATAGTTTATGCTGGAAAAAAAATCAATAGTTAAATGCATGCACAACAATCTCAGCAGGATATAGTCCTCTAAGCCATACCAGATTCCAAACTGGCAGGGACTCTATCTCCACTAGTTATCTCTGAGCACTCCAGTAGAAGAAAACACAATGAATTACACACCTTCTCTCTTAAAAGCTTTCACCTGAAAGAGGAACATGTTAATTTCACACTCATTCCATTGGCCAAAATAAATCACATATCAAGGCTATTGGGGAAGTGCAGTCCCCCATGTTCCCAGAAGGAAGAGATTCAAAATACGAATGACCATATTACTTCATAAATAAGTTAGGAGTGTTTCTTCTATATTGTCTGGAAAAGAGTATATAGTTTGAGATCACATCTTCAGGAAAACTCACCTGAAACCCATTCAGATCTGGTGCATTATGAAAGGAAGATGGTGGGAAAATTTTAACAGTTTATTCATTTTCTTTAATTCCAGAGCCTATTTTTCTATTTTTCATTAAACCTATTTGGTCTTAGCATTTTCTATGACATTGCCCGTTACATCCAAATTTCCAAATCATTGCCCTAAATTATTCATACCATTTCTAATGATTTTTAGAAATATCTGACAGTCTTTCCTTTTGTTCACAATAAATCTTAACAGAGTTTTAACCATTTTACTGGTCTTTTTAAAAATTGGCTTTTGTATTTGTCGATATGCTTTACTGTTTGCGTCTTTTCTAGCTTATTGATTTGGATATTTAGCTTTTTAATCTTTGGTTTTTCTTTTGTACAAAAGCTTTTATTGATTTTCCTAGAATAAGTTTTGCTGCATAATACAGTTTTTACATATAGTAGATGCAGTCATATACATTTTGGTAGTATTTTCATTTTGACCTAAATATGTTCTAAATTCTATCATGATTCCTTCTTTGATCAACACATTTTTTAGCAACATGCATTTTTGAAAAACTCTTTTATTGGGGGATAGTTTTTAATTATTGACTACTTTTTCTGTTTGTTGTTGTTGTTAAAGCATAGTTAACATATAATATGTTAGTTTCTGGTGTACAATAGTGATTCAGTAATTACCATGACAAGCATCTCATAATGTATATAAATATAGTTACCATCTGTTACCAGTTATTAGACTATTGACCATATCCCTATGCTGTACTTTTCATCCTTATAATTTCTTGTATAAGTGGACATTTGTTACTCTTAATCACCTTCACCTATTTTTGCCTACCACCCCACTTCCCTGCCCTCTGGCAACTACTAGTTTGTTTTCTCTTTTTAGGAGTCTTTTTTGTTATTGTTGCTATTTTATTCATTTGTGAGGTTTTTAAAATAGATTTCACATATATGATATTTCTTTCTCAGACTTATTTCTCTTAGCATAGTACCCTGTGAGTCCATACATGTAGTAAATGGCACAAATAAAGATGTGGTGTATAACAATGGGATATTACTCAGCCATAAAAATTGACTTCTAATGTAACTATAATGTGGCCACAAAACATGGTCTGTAAAATTCTGATTTTTGATTTTCATTTTGTACCCTAAAACATATTCAGTATTCAAAAATGAACCATGCACAATTGAAAGGAATATATTTATTGCTTTAGAATACAAAGTTAGTGTGTATGTGTTAGATCACTCTATTGATTATATTATTAAAATTTTCCATAACCTTACAATTTTTTGTTTGCTTTAATTTACTGAGAAGTCTTATTCTTTAGCAGTTAATAGTGTAGATTGGCTGAGTTCCAAACCTATGTCTACCATTTACATGCCGAGACCTTGGGCAATTTATTTAATCCCTCTGTGCCTTAAGTTCCGTATCTACAAAGTGAATTGAATAATGACATCTAGCATATAAAGTTATTTAAAGCAATTGATATATATATATATAAATTATAAAAATAATTACTAAGCTTGTGGTAATTTGTTATGGCAGCCCTAGAAAGTGATTGCAAATGGAAAATGGATCTAATTAAATGTCTCATAAGTCAGTTCAGAACATACCTGATCCCCCATATTTCAGTGCTTTTCATTTCTCGCTGGTTACTGATGGTTGTTTTTTTTATTATATCCATTAGGTCCTTCTAACGCACTGGGACATGATCTATCTGTCTCAAGGAAGGGCACTACCATCCTACCAATTACTCAGAGAGGATATCAGGATGTTGTCCTTGTCAATGCATCTAATCAATAACCAGGACCTGCATTACTTCCCCAGTTCTTGAATCCATCCATTTTGGTTTCTATTCCAATGTTACTTCCCTAATCCAGAATATAATCATTTTTGCAATGGAGTTCTACTTAGTATCCTTGTTTCACCAACAAATATTTATTGAATATATACTGTGGGACAAGTACTTTTCAGGGCACACTGAATACAAAAGTGAAATACAAAGGGATGGTGTCTCTACACTGATAGAATTTATAACATAGTGTGGGAAATAGATATCAATCAAACACTCTGACAGACTAATGTAAAGCTGTCTCAATAACAAGAGCACTGAAGAAGTTTCACAGTGGTGTGAGTGAGGCCCTTTGAAGAGTTTTTTTTTTTTTTCTTTGTTCCACTAAACTGGAAGTCAAAGAAAATGTCTGTGAGAACTCAAAAGGGTGTTAGCAAGGGATGCTTGAATTTCTGAGTCATGAACATTGATGATGCAGTCCAGCGGTTTTCCAGACTTACATTTTACTCTATGATAAGCTTAGTTTTCTATATTTAAAAATGCACATAATAAATGAGATATTTGAAATAGCCTTGGATACACCACTTTATTTCACTCGAGATGTGTTGAGCTAACAACAGCATTCTAGCCTGTTACCACAGCCATGACACTACATGGTAATGCCTGCTTATATGTCAGTCTCTCCCAATAGGCTTGAACTCTCTGGAAGACAAGATCATGCCTAAACTACTGTGCTTTAAATGCCAAAACCCTGATAAGCAGCTTGTGGACCCTAAACAAAAGTGTTTGAAAGAATGGGCAGGCTGAAAACACCAGACATTTGGATTCCTTTTTCGATAGTTCATTGCATGTGAATGTTCTGAGGATGATGGAGGAGGTAAAAACAGCAAGAACTTAGATCTCCCACCCAAGATAGGTTTTTAAGTAGAGAGGTTGTTTTACCCTTCAGCATTGTTTAATTTCATTCATGAATGAACAAGAGAACTAGGAACTGCAGACTTCACTTACTCCTACTCCAAAGTGTACCTGGTTATCCATTTGTCCAAATGACTCTCTAATGTGAAAGCCTCCATGTGACTTCCAAACAGTGCCAATTATTTTCTGAACAGCAACGAGTCAATGAGCCAAATTAAGTGTCTTTTCTTATCATACTCTAATTAAAATTCTTCCCAGTAGGTAAAGTTTCTTAGTACAACATTAAAACATCACTCTCTAATTCAAAGTCATGTTTGCACTGAACAAATTAGCTGAATTCAAGTGTCACATTGATTAGGGATACCAAGTATACGCACAAATGCTCCTAGTGCTTGGAATGCCCATGGAATGGCTGAGTAATCTTTGGATAATGGCATTTAAAAAAAAAAAAAAAAAAAAAAAAACAAAAAAAAAAACAACCTCTGTAGAGGAAGAAAGATGTTCTTGCTTACCTTTCCTTCACTTACAACTGAAGGAATATATATATTTTTATATACAGACTGAATATATATATATTTTATATATATGTATATATGTATATATATGTATGTATATATATACATACATATATATATATATGTATGTATATGTATATATATGCTATATATATGTATATATATATATGTTATATATATATATATATAAAACCATCAATGATTGTTTGAAACATGGAGAATAAAGTACTTCTTACCAAAAACAGGTAAATGGGAGGAAACCCCAGACATTCTAGAGAGTGAGGAGTAAAAGGATTCTAGAGAGTGTGGAGTTAAAGGTATTTTAAAATACTACAGGTATATAAACTGGTTGCACAGACACTAATCCAAAATGCAATGGATAATCTTCGTTAGACATATACTGTTTGGATACATCTCCCTTTTTGTAGTACTTTGTACTTAATACAGTGTTCAACTCCTTTAGATCATAAGAAAATATATATAAGTCTCATACATGAATCATTGTTGATACAGGAATGTTAATGTAATTTCTAATTTTTAGGACAACCAATCTCAGGAAAAAGAAAAATAATAAATGAGGGTTCATTTGGCTTCATCCTTCAGTGGAGTCATGGGATGTTGCTTCTGTTTCCTTGCCTAGGTCTGTCACTCCCTTCAGATCCCTCTAATACATACATCTGCAAAAAGGAACAATAGTTCTTGTAAAAGCAAGTCAGCCTTCCCTCTGAGCATACAAGCTCTGCCAGTTATAGCCAGAGTTTTCTTCCTGGGTGCTATCCTTACCCACTGAAGGTATCTGATTGAGGTACTGTGTTGATAAGTACTTATTTTTGATGTCCATAGTAAGGAAAGTATAAGTGCCAAATATTTGCATAATTGTCCAGGTCTATAAATAAATAAATATTTATAGTATTGTGAGTGTATCCCACTTAGCCTTGTTGCTCAGATTATAGTTTACCTTCTTAAAGTTGTCCATCAAGTCTCTAGAGAAAGATTCAGTAAGTTACAATTATTCATTCTTTGCCATCTTTCTATGATGCTGATATCATGTCTTAAAGTCAGGATTGGTTCCTGAAACTCAAAGTATTGCTAGCATCCTACTGTTTGATGTGGAAGAGCTATAGGTTCTATGAGAAAGATCAGATTCATCTAATTTAAAATCAGCCTGTGTTGTTTCATTAGATTTGTAAAGGATTTGGCTATGCCAGAGTCTCACAATGAATGTTTTAATTACTTCATTTCATGTTTTATTTCTTCCAGGCCAAAAGGTACCCTCAGAACCGAAGAAAGGGGGATTTGGGGATTCACATGACAGTATGTCTGCTCCAAGAGTTTCTACAACAGTTTGACCGCCCATTTCATTCAATTTGCTTGGGCAAATTGAACCAAGAAATGAAAGATCAACTGTGCAGAACACACACATTTTGGTAAAATTTTCAAATGCTAGTAGGAAAATGCTTGGATATGGACTATATTAACAAACTACAGAACTAAGATTATTGAATTCTCTGCCAGGTATAAGTTTCTCCAGCACCAGTTGTCCTAAAGCTTACTTGACAAGAAAAGCACTCAAGACAAGAGGATTATGACCTCAAGCAATTTAGAACAGTTTACAAATGCAATTCCACAAGAAATCAGGGGGGAAAATGTGCAAATTTGTCCAATTTTAATATGTTTTGCATGTATTGGAAAGAGGAAGCCAAAAGCATTCAGGCAGGAAAATAGAAACTAGTCCATGATCTTCTCGAATCTACTAGAGTGACCTCTGCATATGTTAGCATACAGCCATAGGTTTCTTGCCTTTGTGGACTCGGGACCACAGAGCCATATCTCTGGGCTGTCTGATATTTTATCACAGAGTTTCTGTTGAGTCTGCAAGGTAGGATCCACCTTGGCCCTGAGCTGCAAATAATCAGCCATCCTGAATACTGGATGTATATCTGCATGGCTTGTTTTGTAGAACACTCATAGGAAAATAATGTTCTCCTTGTACTGAGCTTGGATTTACAACAGTACCCATCTCCTAAGAATAAGAGAAGACAAAATCCTGATTTAACGCCCCAAATCAGAAAAGCATAGAGGTAAACACTTCAGCATTGTCACAGACTTGAATTTGTAAGGAGAATTAATGTAAGAGAGAAAAATTCAACATCATGATGAGCAAGCAACACTGAAACAAATTAATCCAAAGAAATGCATGAAACACAAAATACTGCACCATAGAAAATGCAATGTTTTGCTGGATGAATTATTTTATGACACTCATGAAATGGAAAAGAGGTATTAAAAATGTTTTCTCAAAATATTTTGATTTTGAGGCTGCCTCAAATTTTGGTTAAAAATCTGTTTAGCTCAATTTACTGATATCTACAAAATCAGTTTGGCTTGACGTGCTGTATTTTAAACCTTTATACCTTTGGAACTCCTAATATGTATAAGCACTAATTTGGGCCCATTAGTGTGTGAGTGTGTATTATATATCTTTTTGAATAATAATACAAATAAGTAATAATAGCCAACATTTACTGAAAACTTACCATATGCTAACACTGTTTTAAGCACCTGACATATAATTACTCAACCCTCACAATTCTAGGAGATGGGCACTGTTATCATTTATGAAAGAAGATTTCAAAATGAAGTAAGTATTGCCAAGAGAATCATTCAAAATAGGGCCAGGATGATATTGAAGAAACAGGGCCTATACACATCTAACCTGTTTCAATGTTTAGAACAGCAAGAACTCTTACTTCAACTTTTGTCAACTGTAACTTCTCAGTTGCACCTGGAGTTTCTCCTCCAATTCATCTTTCTTCTTTGGGCTGGAATAGAGATTATGTAGCAACTACTAGCTAAATAGCCTGTACTGTATTAGATCATCAGTTTGACAGGCAGCACCAACTTTAATTATTTCAAAACAACACTAAGCAACACTATGGACTTCCTAGTACCCTTGGAGACTCTTTAGGATTTGCTAAGGAATTTATTTATTCAGACCAATGAACCTGGTTATTCTGACCTTTTTAACTTTACCCATATTCTTAGAAATGAGGGTCATGTGAGGGAATGGATGTAAAAAAGTCGGACAAATTCTTTTGATGATTTTTCTAAGCAAAAAGCTCTAGATAAAGCCAAGCTTTTAAACTAGGTAAAAATTCACATAAAACTATCCTTAAGATTTTTTTCAAAGACTCTAGGTTGAACATATTGTTAAATTTTCTCCAATGGCCAAATGACTTTTACTATCATGATGATGACAGACTGGGACAAGGGGGAAACAATATTCTGGTATTGACAAAATTGAAGATGAAAGTTTTGTTATTTAACTCTACCCTTGAGACGACAAAAGTAGCTCCTTCTATCAGAAAAGGGCAGATCTAAGGACAAAATGGGTATCTTCCATTACTTTCACCCAACACCTAGTGGAAAATTTTATTGGGAGTGAGGTGACCTGATAAGCTCTTATGGACATGGGAGTAATACTGTCAGTTTTAGACCCCATTAGCCTCTCTTCTCCCTTCCTCAGATGATGGAAACACTATAAGTAGTGGGTATTAGAATATCCCATGTCAGTTTTTGAATTCTTACCTATTCCTCCCTTATAAGGCACTCATCAATTCCTTTTGGTCCTTACTATCCCTAGTCACCTGTGGGGCCATGATTTTCTTGAGATTTATCAGGTACCAATCATCAGGGAAATGCAAATCAAAACCACAATGAGATATCACCTCACACCTGTCAGAACGGCTAAATCAACACCACAAAAAAACAGTGTTGGCGAGAATGTGGAGGTAAAGGAAACTTTGTGTTGATGGGAATCCAAACTGGTGTGGCCACTCTGGAAAAGAGTAATGGAGGTTCCTCAAAAAATTAAAAATAAAACTACCGTATGATTCAGGTATTACACTATTGAATATTTACTCAAAGAAAACAAAAACACTCATTCAAAAAGTTGTTTTTCCAGTATTATTTACAATAGCCAAGATAGGGAAGCAGCCCAAGGTATCCATCCATAGAGGAATGGACAAAGAAGTGGTATATATACCACTACAAATACCGTGTGGATGGACCTAGAGTATATAATGTTAATTGAAGTCAGAGAAAGACAGATACTGTATGATTTCACTTATATGTGGAATTCAAATTCAAAAACAAAAAAGGAGACGGACATAAAAACAAACAAACAACCTATCACATACAGAGAAGAAACTGATGGTTGCCAGAGGGGAAGTGGGTAGTGGGAGTGGGGGTGAATGAAATAAACAAAGGAGATTAAGAGTACGTTTATCTTATTGAGCCCTAAGAAATATATAAATTATTGAATCATATTGAACACCTGAAATTAATATAACACTTTTTAAATTGAAGTATAATTAACAAATTTTCTTAGGTTATAAGTCTGCTCTTAAGAAATTATAAACAAGGTTTCTTTGCTGTTAATATAATCTGCCTGGGTAATAACAAAAATTCTGTGTTTTGTCTGCATTACATCTTTGATTACTTTAAAAAGAAGTCTCTCTATTCAAAAAGAGTTAAGGCTTTGCAGCTATATCTGTCCTTGAAATCTTTTTGTCATTTTGGTGAAGTAGACAATTAAGTAGCCAATATCAATAAAACTTGATATTTTTGGCAAACTTTTCAAAATCAAATTCTGATGAAGTCTTTTTGACTGGCAAGAAACTTTGAGACTCTTTCTAGAGGGTCCCTGGAACATTCCAAAAGATCTAAGCTGATTTGATATGTTAAATTACATGGGGAGCATTGTCAAATAAGAATACTCAACCCTCTTTATGTTGTATTTGTATAAACACATGTTAAGTGTTCCAAAAGTTCTATGAAATTCCTAAAATTCTGACCTAGGTTTAACGTGAATCTTTTCTCCTTATAGCAATATGTCCAATGCTCCCAATTTGATCCACGGCTGATAAAAAGGGATACACTTCAATTTTGCGAAAGCCTCATCAAATCCATAAAGACTAATCATTCTTTGGTAGAAGTCTTTCTGTAGCATGCTCTAGAAAGATGAAGACATGAACACCACAACCTTTAACCCAGAAACATGGCTGATAGGAAAAGACACCTGCACAAAGATTCTCTCCAGCTTCACTGTAAGGGACCATTTCAGGTACCGCTAACCAACTTTTGCACCACTAATTTAGAAGGCATTGACTCATCATTTCATATTTCTCATTCTTAAAAAAAGGCTCCAACATCTAGCTAGACTATTAAATCAACTAGAGACCTCAAAATTGACTATATCCTGGAGGAAGAAGCAGACATCTGAGTAGACAGTTTTCCTAGGAGTCAGAACCAGATAAGTGCAATAACTCTTTTATATTTGCCAAAAATGTGATGAAAAACTCTAAACTCACTGAGATCTTTGTTCTACTGTTAATCTGGGTAGGAATTCTTACGATTTTTGCTGTTTGACTGTTTTGATTTTTGCTGTAGGACTTCTTCACCTGATAATCAAATCTCAAAGGTTTCTGTTTATTGTTTCTCCCTCCATGCCTTTATTATATATGTATATATGTGTGTGTGTATGTATGCATATCCAACATGATGAACTTTTTTATCTTACTTGTTTTTCTCCCTGTTCTCATCTCCTTCAGTACCTATAAGGATAATGTTATTATTCAAATATGTCAATCCCTAGTGGATCTGCCATCTTTCCCCTATGAGAGTTTGAAACAACAAATAGTAGTAACACCTAACTTTTATTAAAGAGCCTCCTACTATAACCTACTGAGTCCAAGCTTTCAGCCCCCAACCTCCTATATTCTATGCTTTCTCTTGATACTCTATACCCTATCTACCTGCTCCCTGCCCCCAGTAATGACCATTAAACTTCTGAAAGGCAGATGCCAGGTCCTTACTTGTATCTGCAACACAATGCACAGTCTCGTGTTTTCCTGCTAGTAATTCACCACTCTGTAAAACTTGCTTACCCAGCCCTATGCCTTGGCCACCCCTTCCCAAGCTTGCCAACCTATTGAAATTTGTAGATAACTCCCTAAGACTGATCCGCCTGGCTTGTGCTTGCCTCCTCTTCATTGCCTACTAATGATTCTATACATACTGCCAGCATGTCTGGCTTGCTTTGTGTACTTGATGTGTTTTTGTTTGTGGATATAATCATCAATCTTGGGCTTATAAATATCTTGATAATTGGAGAGGCCTTGGTGGTTCATGTTTTGAGGAACCTTCTGGATATGAAGATAATAGCTATGGTCATAGCCAAGGCTGCTAAATTCCTGCCAGACATTCTACCAGAGATTAGTCTAACTAATACCTTAGAATCATAAGTTCAGGACTTAAAGTAGGCACAGGGGACTTTGGAGTTATGAAAAATCTTAACATATTGTTAACATAAGAGCTCACTCCACTCCCAGAGATCAATAAAGATTGGTAGATTCCCTAGCTTGCATGATCCTCAACAACAAGATTGCTTTAGATTATTTACTCACAGCCCAGGAGGAGTATTGACATAGCTAATACCTCTTGCTATCCTTGAATAAATATCTCATAACAAGTAGAACTAGAAACCCCTATGTTACTCAAACTAGTCAGATTCTTAAAGGGACATATGAGCTGTTAACCTTAAAACAATTCATTATCTTACCAGCAAAAGTGGGTTTATTCACGAATAACAGAGAATTGCAATTCAGAACAAGCAAGCTATGACAAAATCATAGGGCAAGTTAGTTCAACAAACACAGGAGAGAAATGTTATTTTATGGAGAAGGAGGAGGTTGGGAGAGGTTATTTTTAATGAAAGTCCTTTGGAGAAAAGCAAGAATTCAGGGTGATGACAGTTTTTCATTGGCTGAGTCACAGGGGTAGCTGACTTCTCATAGGAGATGCAATGTACATTGTTCCCTGTTGGGGCCTGTAATTGATAATTCTTTCCTATTGGGCATTCTTCTGTTAAGGGTCTGAAGGTGACAATTCTTCCACTAATTGACATTGAGTGGTGTGGCTCTCACTTCAAGCATCTCAAGTCCACTTTTGTGAGGGTCTTCCTTTTTCATTAAGATCTTTCCCTCTCACTGATCAAGAGTCAGACTTTCTATATTTTATATTTGCTGGTTTTATCCCTAGATGCCAGGAAAGACTTTCCTGTTGTCATGTTCTATGTCAGAGGGAAAGTACATAACCATTGAAAACCATTTAAGTCCACATTTGGGTAATGAGAAAGCTCAGGAAAGAAAATTCTCAGGCACTTCCCATTTTCCAAGGCCATCAGTGTTGGAGACCATCTCCTTATTGGGTACACCATTTTTATAAAAGTTTGGTAGCAAAATACAAACTTAAAAAACATGCAAAACAGAAGAAGTAGCAATTCCAAATTGTATGATGGTTCTGAACCAGGAACCTAGATCTGAAAGTAGCCAGCTGAAAATATTATTGGCACTTATTCCAACTTAGAGGAGAAAAATTCTCCCGCTCGAAGCAACCCCAGAGTCATGTATGCCCTCTGGAAGGCCTCACTTATAGTGGCCATGAACTCAAAATAGTGAATACTGGAAGAGCACACTGAACAAATTAACTGCATTTGGGAAAATAGAGTGCAGGTATAAACATGAGCAATAGCTAATGAAGCTTTTGCAAAAATAGTAAAACTTCAAAAATTTATTAAAACTGTATTATTTCAAAAGAACTGTTTGAAAACACATGTTATCCAATGGTACAGTCTGTAAGTTGCAAATTCAGAGACCATAAATTTGGAGTAAGAATCCATAGTCAGATAATACTTTTGTGAATTCTGAACTTTCTAACCCTTCAGGAAAAGGAAGTGAAGAAATAATTTGTCCTGGGATCATGATGAGGCATTTCCAAAAGTCCATAATCAAAAGAGGTTTCCTCTTCTTGCAAGGGTTTGGGAAATGCACACAAAGTATGTCTTTTTAATGAAAGAGACAGTAAAAGCAGTGAGGAAAAAGGTATACAGGTCTAGTTTGGCATATTGAAAAAGTGGTTCGTCAGATGTCATCTGCCTCAATTCCAAAAAATCTTTACTTTCAGGTCACCAGCTGGTGTGCAGGCCCAATCAGGGTTTGGTGCTTTCTTTAAAATTGTGTCACATGAATCCAAGTCTATTCCTTGTAGTTTGATGGCACAAGCACTAATTAGCTCTTTCTATAAAGATTGAAGAGACTCTTTCTGGAGGTGTTTTTGGCAACAGATGAAATATCCAGGTTGCATGGTTTGATGTTTAGGGTTGTTATCTCCTAGGAGTGAAAAGATTGCTTAACTGAAGCATGGTTATTTTTAATAGATGCAATTAGGCCTTTACAATATTAAAGTGTACCTCATTTTATCATCTGTGGATCAGAGGAGGTAGGGATTGGATACCCTGTGACAATCTCAAAAGATGAGAGTCTGAGTTTCAAAGGGGGTGGAGCTGAGATTTAGAGAGAGTAAGAGCTGTGTTTTTGGCTAAGATACTCGGAAAGTCACTGCAAATTTTTCTAGTTGAGTCTTAATAGTGCCATTAGTGTGTTCAACTAACCCTGAGGATTGAGGATGATATGCACACACACACACAAAATTGTACTAAAACCAGCCAAACAGAACAGAACTGCCAAAGCATGCAACCAGTATAATGATTTCCCCTATCACTATGAAGTTCAGGAGGAATTCCCCAAGGAAAGATAATTTTTTCAAACACAATTTTTAGCTGTAGCAGCAGCAGTTGCCTATGTATATGGGAAAACTTCAATCCAGTGAGAAACCATACAAACCATGACTAAAAAGTATTCTGAAATCCATCCTTGTGAACAATTCCCTGGGCTGTATTTTGGACAGGTGGGATGAATGAGGTGGGCACTTTTGGTGGCCTTATTAATATCTCCTCACCAATATTAATGTATGTTATCATTGTGGTTGTCTATGGTTTAATGCATGTACCGTGTTAAGTAGTGAGGATTTTAGAATTTCTGGGAGGACTACATTGTTATTTGGTCCAAACTAGACTTCTTTTTATTAAACTAGCAACTATTAGATATCTCTTGTCAATTTTTCCAGATTATTATTTGGAAGAACAACTCTTTGGGTCATGGCAGAGATTTGGCTCTTGGTTTTCTTGAGAGCAACATTTCAGGCAGAAATGTCAGTGAAGTGAGGACTCTGATGAGTTGAGTCTGGAGGGCCCAGTGCCTTAATAATAGCCAGAGCCACCTGTAAGAGTATGTAGTATTATGGAAACAATGAAATTTTTGTTGTAAGTGGCTCCTATGTCCAAAACTTATTAGATGCCAAAGTCATGAACTACCCAAAAGGCATACCGGCTATCAACTAAATGTCTTATCTTTCCCCTAGCCTGAATACAAGGATAATTAAAGGGAATCTCATGATTATTTCTTCAGTGGCCTTAACTAAAAAGCAGTGGCAGAAATTGCTCTGAAGTAAAGGGGGTTATCCCTGTACTAGAGGATCTAGTTGAAGGGGGAGAGGTAGGTAGTGCTCAAAACATTTCGATGTCTGGGATTCCATATGTAAAAGATTGTTCTCTAGAGCAAAAGGAAAATTCCTGAACAGAATAATATTAACAGGAACAGTCTGTTCTGAAAGGAATGAGACCGAAGGCCAGCACAGAAGTTGAATTGAAAGTCAATATAGTTCCAACAGAGATAGCCTGGATCCAAAAAGCAATTGACTGAAACCCAAAGTAGTACTCTCAGACAGAACAGGCCTTCAAGAAAACCTAGAGAGCTGAAACACAAAGCAGAGTTCAAAATCCAGAAGAAAATTTACCTTCAAATTTCAAGATCAACAACAACAAAAAAATCAGTGTACCCAATTAGCTCTGTGGGTACAAGCTTCTGTTTTTGGAGGATGCCTCTGGATCCTCTTGCTGAGCATTATATAATGTCCACCTTAAAAATAAAAATTATTTTACCAGCAAAAAAAAAATGGATTTATTAGGGAATTAAAAAATTGCAATTCAAGATAAGTAGCTCTGGCAAAACCAGAGGTGAGATCAATAATGGAGAGGAACATTATTTTATAGAGAAATAAGAAGGTAAGAGTGGTGTTTTGAATGAAAGTCCATGGGGAAAAGCAAGAGTTGAGGGGGATGATGGCTTCTCATTGGCTGAGGTGCAGGAGTAATAGATTTCTCATAGGAGATACAATTGTCCATCTTTCCCTATTAGGGCTTGTAATTGACATTGAATGACAGGACTCCCCCTTCTTGCATCCCTAGTCTACTTTAGTGAGGTTTACATTTATTAATTTTCACAAGTTTTACCCCAGGATGGTTCAGCCCTAAGTTTTCATCTATTTTTAACTGGCTTCTTGACTTGGAGCTCTCTTTCACTCAGGTTTTTAAATTACTCTGTTGATTATTATTTTAATTTCTGCCTTATTTGTTATTTTCAAATTGGCTGTACCATGTACTTATAGTTATTGCTATACTACTGCTTAAAATATCAAACTCAAAACCATTCATCAGATGTACCCTTTAAGTAAAGGAAATGAGAACCTACTTGATGTCTACACCCTATTTCCTCAAACCTCTTTGTTACTCAAATGTGGCCAAAGACTCACTTAGCATGCTTGCTGAACATACCAAATATCAATGAACCATAAAATTTCCTCCTCTGCAGGACATGATAGATCCAGAGCAAGTTGCCAACCACTCTAGCAGTGAAATGGGCCTAAACAATCATAAAAATTGATCATCAAAGCTTTTCTGTCACAAAGATTCAAAAGAGGAGATGTAAGAGAAAATTCCAAAATAAGTAAGCATTGCTAAAAGAGTCATTCAAAGTAGGGCAGGGAAGACATTCAGGAAGCAGGGCCTATGCAGTCTTCTGTTTTAATTTTTAGGACACCAAGAACTCTTGAGTTTTGTCAGCTGCAACCTGTCAGTTGCACCATGACCACCTCCTGGAACACATCCTACTTTGGTCTGGAATAGAGCTAATGTAACAACTGTTAGCTAAATAGCCAATCATGCATTAGAGAGTCAGTTTACCTCTGTCAGCACCAATCATAATTCTTTCAAAACAAGTTATGTAACCTTGTGGGTTTTGCCTTTGTAAACCTGTACTGCCTGATTGCAATTCAAAGCATACGCATACTTCTGATGTCAGTAGTCTGTGTGCCTCATAGACTATAATCCCTAAAACGCCGATAAATGAAGAATAAAATAATATAGAAAAAGGAGTAGCTGATAAGAAATGTCAATTCTTTTTTGTTTTTGACAAAAGAAAGCTAGTACAGGAGTGGTGACTGATAGAATATGGAACCATAAGTACAATGCAGAAAGATGTTAAAACTCCCAGCAAAACTCAAGGAGGCTTAGAAATTGGAGATAAGAAGTATCAGTGAAAGTTTGTGGGAAAATCTGAGCCTGGAAATCTGATACCCAGGGCCCCTTCCCATCCAGAAGAATAAGTCTCCCAGGCCATGCAGAAGAACAAGTTTCATGATCTGGAGAAACTGGACGATAGTGGCTGACTTGGGCACAACAGCAGAAGGCCAGGCTGGAGTACTCAACAAGAACAGGTCGTTTACTCCCTCTCAGGGAGGGGTCTTGATCCCAGAGTGTGGACAGCCAAACTGTATTCTCTAGGGCAAGAGATTACAGAAACAGAGCACCAAGGACAAGATCTCCAGGGGCTGATATTTAGGGGCCTCCAACTGAAGGCTGGCTGGCTGTCCAGCCACTGCATTGTAACCCTAATTTCCCACATATCGCCCCATGGCTTTTGAGTGCCTCCCTCTTAAATAGGAACATTTGATATCACCAATTATTAACATAAAAATGGGGAAAATTTTTAAATTAAATATGAAAAACTTTTCTCTGTACAACACTACACAGTTAAACAAGTTAAAAAAACATTTTTAAAAAGCCAGAGGCCAAAAGTTAGCACTTGGAAGTAATAATATTAGAAATAGAAATAAAACTATAGGAAGATAATTTATAAAATACTATACAAAAGAGAAAAAAATTAAGAAAACAAGAGAATTGATCTAGGATGCCCAATATCTCATTAACAGGAGTTCCAGAAAGAAAGGAAAAGTAGAGGAAATTACCAAACAAAACGCACAGATTTCCCTTCTCTGCAGCAGAAAGAACCTGACACATAGAGAAGTGGGGTCCATATTGTCATATCACGGTGAAAGGTCAGAGTACCAGGAGGAAGGAGAAGATCCTAAAAACAGCAAGGGAAAACAATTCACACACATACAAGTGAAAAAACAAAATTGGAATGGGTAGTTCAGCAATGCATATGAAAACTAAAATTGTTGAGCAACATCTTCAAAACTCTGAGAAAAATGATTTCCCACTAGAATTCTCTATCCAGCCAACTCATCAACCCAGTAAGTAAGTTCTTAAAAATTTTACCTCTCAAGTAGCTTTCTTTTCTCAGGAAGCTCTTAAATATTTGTTCCACCCAAATTTGGAGAAAATCTAGAAGAAGGAAAACAGAATCCAGGAAATAAGAGCTCTAATGTAAGGTTTTGGTGTGGGAAAGGAATGTAGGTGCCAGGCTTCAGGAGGTGCTAGTTTGACTGAAGCAGGAGAAAATGGTGTATGTTGGGGATGGGGGGTGGGTGCGAGGAATCCTCCAGGGAAAGCATCTGGAAATTTTGTGAACAGGTATTCTATAAACCTGTTGAGAAAATTACCAATGGGTATAGAGAAGATCAGTACCACAAAGGTACTACTAGGCTCAGCCAAAAACAATATTTATACAGTTATAATAAACATTGGCTATTGATGATTGAATCACAAACTATGAGGACTGGGGAGTCTAAATTTCAACCACAATGGGAAGATAATAGATAATGTCTAAATTTTATAAATACAAAACATGCAAAAGCACACTATTTAAAATTATAGTCAGGATTGTGGAAAGAATTTCCAAGCAGTTGCCTCTGGGAAACAGAAACAGGTGTAAAGGAAAAAAAAAAAAAAGACTGATTGTCTTATAATCATTTTATATTAATTTTTTCTAATTTTGTATTATGAATTCAACCATACATGTAAGTATGAAAAATCCATATATCAAATTCATATACTTAGGATGGATTGTTAAGAAATTTACTTTTGGAGATTTCGGGGTCCTACCTGACCCCACTCCTGCTCTCTCCCTCCCGTGAGATGTTGCAGGCCCTTGCATGTTTTTATATCACATTTATATAGATTTATCTCTAATAACTAATGTTTCACTGTTTCTGGGCTTTCATACTTTATAGAAACAGCATCATACTGTACGTGTCATTTTGCAACTTGTTTTTTCATAACATACTGTGTTCCTGAGGTCTAACCATGCCGAAGCTTAGTTTTAGATCATTTTAGCTGTTGCGCATATTCAAGTGAAAGAAGGTCACACTATTTATGTGTTTGTCCTCCTGTTGATAGACATTTGAATTGTTTCCAGCAATTCCAATTGGATTAGTATCAATACAGCAGTGAACGCTCTTGTATGCGTCCTCTAGAAAAATGAGGTGGAACTGCACAGCCCAGGATCTGAATATTTTAAATTTTATAAAATATAACCAAATGATCTCTTTACACACCTTTTGTAATGGTCATTATCATAGTTGATTTCAATCCTTTTTGAGAAGGAGGATTATTTTCAAAGACAAAAAAAAAAAAATCATTGCCCTCTCTTCATGATAAAGGTCTAGTATGTAGTTGCTGAGCCAATGTAGAACAATATAAAAATTATTTTATAACAATATAAAAGAACTTAATATCACTTTTAAGTGGACTTTATTCACCACAAGAATATCTACATACTTTGCAGAGTGATTGGGTTGTTCATTATAGAGCCCTGGGACACCCTGTCTTGTACCTCTTGCAGCCTCAGCTACCATGCCACAGTACTCTCTGTGTATGGAGCCAGAACAGTCTCTGTACTTCAGCCATCCTGCCAAGACCCCTTCTGCATGGAAAATCCAAGATCATGCCAGCCCACACCCACCTCAGCTCCAGCCACGCCACTAGACCTCCAGTGCATGCCAGCCAACATCACCAGGCACATATAGTCTACACAGGGGATGATCATACATAAGACCATTCCTTTAAGTTTAGGAGAAGTAGCTGTTCAGTCTAATTTATACAAACAAACACAGAAAGTCAAGCAAAATGAAGAGACAGAAAATGCTCTAAATGAAAGAACAACAACAACAACTTTTTTTAAGAAAAAAAAAGTACTAAATGAAGAAGAGATAAGCAATATGCCTGATAAAGAGTTTAAAGTACTGATCAGGGGCAGCCTGGGTGGCTCAGCAGTTTAAGCACCTGCCTTCAGCCCAGGGCATGATCCTGGAGTCCCGGGATCGAGTCCTGCATCAGGCTCCCTGCATGGAGCCTGCTTCTCCCTCTGCGTGTGTCTCTGCCTCTCTCTCTCTCTATCATGAATAAATAAAAATAAAATTTTAAAAAAAGTACTGATCACAAAAATGCTCATCAGACTGGAGAGACAAATAGAAAAACTCAGAACATCAACAAAGTAGCGGAAAATATTAAAAAGGAGCAATCAAGGTTGAAGAATACACTAACTGAAGTGAAAAATACACTGAACAGAATCAGCAGATTAGCAGATGCATGGATTAGTGATCTGGAAGACAGAGTAATGATAAGCACCCAAGCTTCACTGCAAAAAGAAAAAAAACTAATTTTTTAAAATGAGGATAAGTTAAGGGATTGCTTGGGCAACATCAAGTAAACATTTGCATTAAAAGAATCCCAGAAGCCCAGGCAGGGACAGAAAACTTCCCTAATCTAGGAAAGAAAATAGATATCTGGGTTCAAAAAGCAGAGTTCCAAACAAGATGAACCCAAGAAGGTCCACATCTCAGCACATAATAATGAACATATTATTTTTTTAAAAGATTTGATTTATTCATTCATGAGAGACACAGAGAGAAGGCAGAGACATAGAGAGAGGAAGAGGCAAGTTCCATGCAAGGATCCTGGTGTGGGACTCAATCCCAGAGCTCCAGGATCATGCCCTGAGGCAAAGGCAGACGTTCAACTGCTAAGCCACCCAGGAGTCCCAATAATGAACATATTAAAGAGAATTGTAAAAGTAATGAGAGAAGCAAAAAGTTATGTAGAAGAGAAACCCCATAAAGCTATCAGCTGAATTTCTGTTGGTCTGTTTGCTTGTTTTACAGAAACCATGCAGGCCAGAAGGCAGTCAGCATGTGTCTCTCATGAATAAATAAATAAAGTCTTAAAAAAAAAAAGAGAACAAATACTGGACCAAGAGAAAAGGATATTTATTCATTAATTCATAATTAAGTAGACTATCTATCAAGAAGATCAAACAATTGTAAATGCTTATGCCTCCAAAATGGGAGTACCTAAACATATAAACTACTGAACAACAAACATACAGAAACTCACTGATAATAATGCAATGACAGGGGATTTTAACACCCACTGATGTCAATGGAAAGATCACCTAAGCAGAAAATCAACAGGGGATCAATGGTTTTGACACACTGGACCAGGTGGACTCAACAGATATATTCATAATATTTACAATGATGTGGAAAAAGCGAATAAAATTATGCTAAGTGAAATAAGTCAGAGAAAGACAAATACCATATGATTGCATCCATATGTGGATGTTAAGAAACAAAACAAGCTGGCAAAGGGAGGGATGAGAGAAGCAATCCAAGAAACACATTCTTAACCATAGAGAATAAACTAATAAATACCAGAGGAAGGTGGGGGGGGGATGGGAAAACGGGGGATGGGGTTGACAGAGGGCATCTGGGATGAGTACCAGGCATTGTATCCAAGGGTTGAATCACTATCTTGTACACCTGAAACTAATATTATACTGTGTTAACAAACAGGAATTCAAGTAAAACTTTAAAAAACAACAACAACAACAACAACAAAAAGGCACTGAGAGGAAAAAAGCTGCAACCAAGAATACTTCAGCATTGAAGGAGATACAGTTTCCCAGGCAAATAAAAGTTGAAGGAGCTCATCACCACTAAATGGGACTTCTTTAAGTGGAAAAGAAAAGGCTATAATTAGAAGAAAATTATAAATAAAAAGATGTAAAATGTGATAACATGCATATAAAATGAATAAAAAGGAAGTTCTTTCAGAGTGTGTTCAAATTGAAGTGACCATCAACCTAATACAGACTGCTGTATATTTAGGATACTATATATGAACCTCATGATTACTACAAACCTATAATAGATACCCAAAAAAATAAAGAGAAACAAAACCAAGTCTAATACTACAGAAAGTTATCAATCACAAGGAAAAAGGAAGAAAAGAAAAAAGGAAGAAAAGCAACCAGAAAACAATAAAATGGCTGTAAGTACATATATTACTTTAAATGCTCCAAATGACATAGGGTAGAGGGATGGACAAAAAAAGTTATATGTTGCCTACAAAAGACTCAGTTGAGACCTACAGACACACAGAAGCTGAAAGTGAAAGAATGGAAAAAGATATTCCAAGCAAAAACAAAAACAAAAACAAAAAAACAACCAACTAAAATGCCATGGTAGCAAGACTTTAACAAAAGACAAAGAAGAGCACAACATAATGATAGAGGGTTCAATCCAACAAGAGTATATAACAATGGTAAACATATCTGTACCCAACATTGGAGCATAAATACATAAAGAAAATATTAACTGACATGAAGGGATAAATTAATGGTAATACGATAATAGTAGGGTACTTGAATACCCCATTTACATTGATGGATAGATCACCCAGGCAGAAAATCAATAAAGAAGCAATGTCTTTGAAAGAAACATTGGACCACATGGACTTACAGATATATATGGAACATTCCATTGAACAATAATAGACTATGCATTCTTTTCGAGTGTACATGGAACATTCCCTAAGATAGATCACATGTTATCCTACAAAACAAGTCTCATTAGATTCAAGAAGATTGAAGTCCTATCATGCATCTGTTCTGACTACAACAGTATAAAACTAGAAATCAATCACAAGAAAAAAAATAGAAAAATGCAAAAATATGTGGATGCTAAACAACCAATAGGTTAATAAACCAAAGAGCATCAAAAAATACATAAAGGGAATCCTGGGTGGCGCAGCGGTTTAGCACCTGCCTTTGGCCCAGGGCGCGATCCTGGAGATCGAATCCCACGTCAGGCTCCCGGTGCATGGAGCCTGCTTCTCCCTCTGCCTATGTCTCTGCCTCTCTCTCTCTCTCTCTGTGTGACTATCATAAATAAATAAATAAATAAACAAACAAACAAATAAATAAATAATAAAAAATACATCAAGACAAATAAAAATGGAAATAATTAGTCTTAAGATCATTGGGGTGTGGAAAAGTAATGCTAATGGGGAAATTTATAGCAATACATGCCTACCTACCTCAAGAAATGGTAAATCTCATTCTAACCTAACACTTAAAGGAACTAGATAAAGAATAGAAAACATAATATAAAGCTAATAAAATGAAGAAAATAATAAAGATCAGAGTAGAAATAAATGAAATAGAGAATACTAATTTTAAAAATAGATCAATGAAACCAAGAGCTCATTCTTTGAAAAGATAAACAAATTTGATAAACCTTGAGCCAGACTCATTGAAGGAAAAAGAGCATACCTAAATTAAAAAAAAACACCACAGGAACAAAAGAGAAGTATCAACCACACCACAGAAATAGAGGGGATTACAAGACTACTATGAGTAATTAAATGCCAACAAATTGGACACCCTAGAAGAAAAGATAAATTATTAGAAACACATAATCTTCCAAAATTGAATTGTGAATAACAGAAAATATCAACAGATTAACTATTAGTAATGAAATTAAACTAATAATCAACACTCCCAACAGACAAGTTCAGGACCAAATGGCTTCACAGGTGAATTCTAACAAACATGTAAAGAGGAGTTCATTCCTATTCCCCACAAGCTATTCTAAAAAATGGAAGAAGGAAAATTTCCAAATAAAATTCTAGGAGGCTAGTATTACCCTGATGCCAAAACCAGAGAAAGACACTATAAAAAAGGAAAACTATAGGTCAGTGACCTTGATGAAATAGATGCAGAAATCCTCAAAAAATATTAGCAAACCAAATTCAACAATACATTAAAAGGATTATTCACCATGATCAAGCAGGGGGATGCAAAGATGGTTCAATATTTCCAAATCATTGAATATGATACACCCCATTAACAAAACAAAGAATCAAAATCATGATCATCTCCATCAATGCCAAAATAGGATTTGAGAAATTCAACATCTGTTCATGATAAGAACTCTGAACAAAATGGGTTTAGAGGGAACATAACATAATAAAGTTCATATATGATCAGCTAACATCATAGTCAGTGGTGAAAAACAGAGATTTTCCTCCAAAATGAGAAACAAAACAAGGATGTGACCCTCACCCTTTTTATTTAACATGGTACTGGAAGTCAGAGAATCACAAGAACTAAATGGCATCTGAATTGGTAAGGAAGAAGTTAAACTGTCACTATTTCCAGGTGATATGATACTACACATAGAAAATCCCACAGAGTCCACCAAAAAAAAAAATTATTAGCAATAATAAATGAATTCAGCAAAGTTGCAGTATACAAAATTAATACACAGAAATTGGTTGCATTTCTTTATACTAATAATGAAGTAGCAGAAAGAGAAATTAAGAAAAATTCTCATTTATAATTGTACCAGAAAGAATAAAATGCCTAAGGAATAGGCATTTATCTTTCACTAGTGAAAGATCAATCTTTCACTAGTGAAAGATAAAATATTAATATCACATTAAAATACTAGTGAAAGATGGGCAGCCCTGGTGGCCCAGCGGTTTAGCGCCGCCTTCAGCCTCAGGTGTGATCCTGGAGACCCGGGATCGAGTCTCATGTCAGGCTCCCTGAATAGAGCCTGCTTCCCCCTCTGCCTGTGTCTCTACCTCTCTCTCTCTCTCTGTGTCTGTCATAAATAAATAAAATCTTTTAAAAATAAAATACTAGTGAAAGATACTGAAGATGACATAAACAAATGGAAAGATATTCCATGCTCATGGAGTCAAAGAATTAATATGGTTAAAATATCCATACTCCCTAAAGCAATCTACAATTCACTGCAATACCTATCAAAATACCAATAACATTTTTCACATAACTAGGATAATCCTAAATTGTGTATGAAACCACAAAAGAGCCCTAATAGTTAAAGCAATCTTGAAAAATAACAAACCTTGAAATATCACAATCCCAGAAACCTTGAAGTATCACAATCCCAGATCTCAAAATATACTACAAATCCGTAGTAATCAAAACAGTTTGCTACTAGCACAAAAGACACAGATTGATGTAAAAATACAGAGAACCCAGAAAAAAACCTGTGCTTATATGGTGAGTTAGTCTATGACAAAGTAAGCAAGAATATACAATGGGGAAAAAAAAACAGTCTTTTCAATAAACAGTGCTGGGAAAATGGGAAAGCCACATGCAGCAGAATGAAACTGGACCACTTTCTTATACCTACACAAAAATAAACTTAAAATGAGTTAAAGATCTAAATGTGAGACCTGAAACCATAAAACTCCTAGAGGAAAAAAAAAGGTGGCAATTTCTTCATATTGACTTTAGCCATATTTTTCCATATATGTCCCCCCAAGCAAAGGAAACAAAAGCAAAAATAAACCATTGGGACTAAACTAAAAAGCCTTTGCACAGTGAAGGAAACCATCAAGAAAACAAAAAGGCAACCCATCAAATGGGACAAGATGTTTGCAAGTGATATAAATGATAAGAGGTTAATATCTGAAATATATAAAGAACTCTTACAACTCAACACCAAAAACAAAGGATAATCTGATTTTAAAATGAGCAGAAGACCTGAATATACATTTTTTTCCAAAAAACATACAGCTGTCCAACAGACACATGACAAGATGCTCAAGGTCATCAATCATCAGGGAAATGCAAATCAAAATCACAATGACATATCACTGGTTAGAATGAGTAGAATCAAAAAGACAAGAAATAACAAGCATTAGAATGTAGAGAAAAAGGAACATTCCTGCACTATACTTGGAATGCAAATTGGTGCAACCATGATGGAAACCAGTATGGAGTTTCCTCAATATATTAAAAATAGAAATACCATATGATCCAGTAATTCAACTCCTGGGTATTTAGCCCCAAAAGAGAAAGACTAAATCAAAAAGATATTTGCACCATGTTTCTTACAATAGCCAAGGTAGGGAAGCAATCCAAGTGTTCATCGAGATGAATCAGTAAGGAAATGGTATATGTACACAATGGAATATTACTCAACCATAAAAATAAATGAGCTCTTGTTATTTGTGGCAACATGGATGGATCTAGAGGGTATAATGCTAAGTGAAATAATTTAGAAAAGGGCAAATCACATGATTTCACTTATATGTGGAATCTTTTTAAAAATACACAAAAATAAGCAGTCATAAATACAGAGAATGGTTGCCAGAGGGGAGGGAAATCGGGGATGGGAAGACTGGGTGAAGAAGTGGGAGGTACTGGCTTCCAGTTATGAAATGAATAAATCATGAGGAAAATGGTACAGCATAGGGGATGTGTACCTGAAACAACTGTAACACTGTATGTCAACTCTACCTTAATGAAAAAGTGACTGGGTATGTCATGACCTGTGTATTTAGGGATCCATTCAAGGACAATATTAGATTCAAAACCTAAGTATCCTGAAAAAGAAAGAACCTGTTAAAAATAGTTCAAATAATATCTCAAGTCTCCAGGAAAGGAGTCCAAAGGACGGCCATTGATCACACACAGCAAACAGTCTTAAAATCCTCTTCCTCAGCTTTTTCCTCACAGCCTTCATATCCTGCTATATTGCCTTGCGTTTCTAGTCCTATCATCTAAATTCTCCTGAACTTGCTCCAAATTGGACCTAAGGTGCAATGTGTATCTGTGCCCTGGTCTCTCAAGCTCACCAGCTGTCCTCCTCCCCCTCTCAATTCATTCTCAATGGCTCCTTTCCAGGCTATAACTCTACCCACCTCCCTGAGCCCCAGGGGTCAGCAACCCTCAGTGTACAAGAATTCTTACCCCAGAGGCTGAGGTAGTACACAGCTGCCTGAACACATTGTGAGCCCATACATGACCACTAGTTTGTCAGTCTGTGGCAATGTTATGGATTTTCAGTAACTCATCAGTCCCAAGGGTCCCTGACCTATAATAGAAACTACTACCTCATCTTCTACCTCCCTTGAAATCTCTGCAGGACCCAGCTTAATAATTTACATGGTGTGTTTTGTGACAATACAGGGCCGCAACAATTTCTAAGTCCAAACTCATATTGAAACATGCCCACTCCAATAAATCAATGTTCTTACCTTGACTAATTTATTGACTCACTTGGCTGAGAAAAGAAGGTCGCGGACTGCATTGGAGTGGTTTCAAATTGATCTAACCACCAAACAAAAATAGAAAGCCTTTCATTGTTTATTTGCCCCACAGATTGAACAGTTTTCCATATTTCTTTTATTCTTACAACAATATCTGCTGACTCACATTTGGCACTCTGCACAATTTATGTGAAAATACTGGAAACCTCCACAGAATAAAAAGTTAAAAGGTTGAGAAAGGGATATAGGAGGAAGAAAGAGGGAGGAATAAAGTATCTAATTTATAATGAGAGCCCTGGCACCTCACTGTTTTAGCCAAAACACAAAAATGATGCTGTATCAACATAAAACCTAAATCTCTAGCATTCTAAAACAAAAATGCCCAGGCCTTCCCTTATTTTGGGAAATGCCCTCTTGGCTCCCAGAAGATAACCAACCCAGAAGGAAAATAAGCAGGAGTACACATAGATAACAAACACATACATTCATACATGTATTCCCAGGTGCTGTGAATTGGGAGTAGAGGGCAGCGTAAAAAGGGAGAACACTAAACCAGATGTCCGAAGTTGTGCCTTAGCACTGGGCTCACATACCAAGGGGTCTGGGTGAGGGTAGTAATGCTGTTCCTCTTTTTTTTTTTTTTTTTTGGTATATATATATATATATTGGTATATATAAATATATATATATATATATTTAAAGATTTTATTTATTTATTCATGACAGAGAGAGAAGCAGAGACATAGGCAGAAGGAGAAGCAGGCTGCTCCATGCAGGGAGCCGGACGTGGGACTCGATCCCAGGTCTCCAGGATCAGGCCCTGGTCTGAAGGCGGCGCTAAACCACTGGGCCACTGGGGCTGCCTTGGTATATTTTTTATTGGAGTTCGATTTGCCAACATATAGTATGACACCCAGTGCTCGTCCCGTCAAGTGCCCCCCTCAGTGCCCAACTGTTCCTCTTTCTAAGGGAATGTTGGCAAGGTGATCTCTTAAGGTTCTTTCCAACTCCACAATTCAGAATTCTCCTTTGGAGTCAGATTCCCCTATTTATCCTTAATTCTAAGAAAAAAGAGAAGAAAAAAAAAAAAAAAAAGAGCAAACACCACATAAAGAGCTTTACATTTGGAGTCAGAAGAAAGGGGTTTATATCCCAGCTCTGCCCTCCATTGTAGGATCTTGGGCAAGTTATTATCTCCTTCTCTTTACAGTTTATTATTATTACTTCCTCAGCATGTAATAATATTTTTCTTAAAATGTTGCTGAAAAGTGGTAAATATAATAACATATATTCTAAGTGATTCAATACTATGCAAATTTTGGTTATTAATATTTTCATGGCTCTGTTGATGGTGTTTGTTTCTCTATTGATAATGAGATAGTAATATATTGAAATTTCCCAAGATAAAAGGCTCATGTATAATATTCCTTTTCTCCTCCCCCCAAAAAAATCATTTGCATAGACCCAATGGCCAAAATTGTGGAATATTCTTTTGATTAATTATTCTACTTTAAAATCTGAACTAATTTCCATAACAAGAGATAGGAAAGATCACCAGCAATATCTCTTCAAGTAATTAAAAACCTATTATAGTTTCATTTTTAATTAAGTAGGCAGGGGAATAGTGTCAAGTTCAGTTGGCTAAAGCAAAATATCACAGATTGGGTGGCTTATCAATGGAAATGTATTTCTCATAGTTCTAGAGTCTAAAAGTCTGAAATTAGAGTGCCAACACGGCTGGGTGCTGGGGAGCAGAGTATTCTTGCTGGTTGCAGACCACTGACTGCTCACTGTATCCCTTACATGGCAGAAAAACAGCAAGGTAGCTCTCTGGTCTCTCCTTATGAGGGCACTAACCCCATTCATTAGGACTCCATCCTCCTGATCTACTCACCTCTGAGAGATTCTACCTCCAGATACCACCACACTATGAACTAGATTTCAACATATGAATTTGGGCAAGACACAACATTCAATCCGTAACGAATGGTGCTATACCAGAGTAAGAGACAATTCAGCAAATTCAAATATGCTGATGTGATTCGAAAAAGTCTACAGTGAAAATCTTCCATTTCTCTGCTATTTATTCCCCTAAGTTTAGGGGTGGAAAAGTTTTTTCTAGATATTGATTTTTCCCTTCACCTTCAGAACCTTTGGGTGTTTTTTCTCTCCAGACTCCTAAATGATTCTGTTCAACCTCCATTGTCTGATCAAGAGTCACCAAGAGATATTTACTCTGGGGGGGAATAAATTAAAAGCCAGCAGTGGCTGCTGTCTTCACATAGAAAGTTATGCAAATGTTCATCTGTTCTTTTGAAGCCTTGAACATCCTGTGGGACCAACAGTCTTTCTGCCAGAATTCATCATCCTACCGTTTAAAGTGAAGGTGCATTTACCTATAGCTCAGAAGGAAGCTAGCCACCAGTATTCACAGTATCAGAATGATCAGAAACTGCTTCCAAATACTAAATCTCATGGTGGAAATATGGTTCCTCGGGGCTACTGGAAGTCCACTGAGCTTTTCTCTCAACGCCCCACAAGCTGAGCCTGGACTGGAGGAATCTTAGCCAGGGAAGCCTTTGAGACAGAGAAAAAAAAAAAAAAAAAAACAACAAAATTTTTCATGATGTCCTTCCCCTCTCTCTTTGAAAATGGAACGAAACTTTAATTAAATGAAATGTTCCCAAAGAGGATGTTAATGGGATTGTTTAGCTACTGAATGAATAGGGAGGAACCCATTTCTTCCCCCAACTCCTGGCTGAATGTATCTTCCCAAAGAAGAGGGCCCAATTTCCTGGTTATATCCAGGGTTTGATTTAGTGTCAACTGTTTTGGGGGAAAACCTATGTCTTAGCAAAGTCATAATCTAAAGGATAAAGGCAATTGTGGAGGGCAAGGAAAGGCTCAGAGACTATTCTCAAGGAAGGAAGCCCTACTTTGTGGATTTTAGGCTCCCTAGATGGGCAGAGATGATGGAGCTTGTGCCAGGTGCCATATTACTGTTATAGCCCTCTATCATTATGACTACCCGTACAGGCAGGTTACTCAGGCATCCCACAAGCTAGAAAAAAAAAAATCCCTATTGTCATCAGTCCCTAATGATAAATAGTGAATAAAATCTGTCTTCTGTCTTTTTATAATATGGCCACACAGACATGCTAATAGCTACAGGTACAATGAGCTGAGAAGTGTGGGGTGTTATAAGAGAATATACAATGAATAGGAATTACCTGGGCAAACATGGGGAAGGTTTGAGGGGCAGAACAGTCATCATCCTTCCTGGCAGTGTGTAAAGCCCCAACAGATTAAGTACCTCACTAGTGAGAAAAGAGACAGGATCCAGATCTAGATTCCTGTCCTTCAAGGTGCAGGTACTCAGAAATGCCATCTGCAACTCGCGGCACAGCTTATGTGCCCAGTCCTATGTAGACAGAGGAAGAGAACTGCCTGGGAGCAATTGTCCTCAGGCTTTTCTCCTAAGTTGGGGAAGATTGAGGAGGGAAGGAATTTAGTCAACCTCATTCAACAAATAAAACAGATAGCATCTATTTAATATGTTTTCTATAAGTAGTCCTAAAAGGAATCTTGTATTACTAGCTGGGACTGTGCAGTGAGAGCTCAGAGCAGTCAGGCCTTGAACTTGGGGCAAAGTTGGAAAGATGAGCTGTCTGAGCCACCAGCACCACTTCCAGAGTTTGTGTCCATGGGACCTACACCCTAACCCACCAGGCTCTTGGTCACCCCCCATCCCAGATGCCTACCACATGGGCAAATGCTACATAAGCCAATCTCACACCTCGGGCATGTTTCTTCAAAGAGCGGAGGGCCAACTTTATGAAATGTAGATACCAAGGAAGATAAAATGCCCTGGCTTCCAGTTCCTTGGGAGGAGCTGAGCCTAACTTTGGCAATCATCTGACTCCAAATTCCAAAGCCTACTTCCAGTCATAGCTATAAGAGATAATTAGTAAATCTATCTTGAAAATATGAATGTAATGGATCGCATCTTTCTCTCTTTGCAATCTCTTTAGGGGATGCCCCATGATGTGCATCACATTCTGCTTTCATGCTTATTCAACAGTGAAGCTGTTTGCTCCCCCTTCTATCCTGGGTGGAAAAGTGTTCTGATTTGGGAGATTGTGTTTTTAATGATGGTTCTCCGATACTAGCCCCAGCCTTTTCCCACTGATAGGAAGAGGTGAATTTTATGGCTGCTTAGATTCCAGACAGAATGCTGACCTCTCACCAGGTTGGAGAAATGAAAGTATAAACTGTTCTCGTAGAATCACGTGGGAAGCAATTTCCAGCAGCATGTTTAGCCACGCTCTCAGAACACAGGTCAAGAACAGCCTGAGTCCCCTGTCAATCTCCCTCAGTGCCAATTTAATAAAAACCAGAATTTAAATTAGAAGATAAAAGTGCCTTGTATGGCTAGGGCAGTTGCAAAGGGAAGAAAATGAAGCCAGGCTCCCAAACCTAACAAAAGGAAGGAGGAGAAAAGCTTTGGAAAGATTCTGAACAATATTCCCAGGCTTGTTGTTTATGTTCTTCACCCTGCAGTGCTTAACAGCTATCTGCAGGGAAGCAAGTTGCGTTCACTTCTGCAAGACCAGTGGAGACTCTGCTGACAGATTTTGGTGGGGAGACCCCCAAATGAGGGGGAGGGCTGTAGAGAGGAAGAGAAGAAACCTGAATGCCTCAGACCCTTGAAAGAAGAAAGGAGAGCCTCGGAGAAGGTGAGCATCTTTGTGACCCGGGGACAGTGCCCATTTTACAGGGTGCTCTGTTGGGACACCTGGAAGACCCCTCAAGTCTGCTCACTTCCAGGCCAAAATGCCAGATTTTCTAACATCAGGACTTTGTGGTTTTGGTATATGATCTGATCTTGCTGAGAGGATGAAGACTGTTTATTCAACACTTGGTATATGCCTAGCATCTGAAGAAGACTCCAAGGCTCAGTCTTGTTTTGGATGGATGGATGGATGGATGGATGGATGGATGGATAGATATCTTCACTCCTGGATCTTTGTATTCAGGTCTTTGTTTAGATGTTCCCTCTTTGTAGAGGCCTTTCCTGACACCTATCTAAAGTAGGGATTTTGTCTCTCATTGTTGCAACATCCTAAAGTCATTCAATTTATGGCTCTTATTCCTACTTACAGGGAAACCTGTCTGCCTACTTTTCTGCTGTGTCCCAAGGGTTAAGAACAGTGCCCAGTACCTAGAACAGGCACCTGGTAGTCATTTGTTTAATTCATTAACTGATGGCAGGCTTCCAAAGGACCAGAGAGTCCTTTTGAGTTATGGGGAAGAGGAAAGAAAGCACAAGGGCACTGCTGTTTGTGGACAATAAAAAAAAAAAAGAAGGAGAAAAGATTTTTAAAATATAAACAAACAAAAAAAACAAAAACAAAAAAACACACAAAAAAAAATAAAAATAAAAAATAAAATAAAATATAAACAACTTTTTTCCTTTCCCAGTTTTGCCGAGAGCTACAAATGGCACTGCTGGAAATAGTTTTTAGTCAAGAGTCCTATAAACACAAGGCTGCTGTGCTCTGTTATCCCCCAGGCCAGGAGGGAAGTGTTCCTTCCCTAGTTGCTCTGTACCTCCCATGGATAGCTTGTCATCACTCTATACCCAGGTCACCTTCCTGCATGTTTGTGTTGCCCTGAGGACCTCTCCTGGATCTGAGTCCACTCCTTCCCCTTCACTCTCCCCCCCAGCTCCCACCACATGGCCTGGCCAGTGGTCAAGGTCAGTGTTACAAATGTGCACTGTATGAACTGCCACAGGGCATACCCTAAATCTACCCTTGCAAAACAAAAGCTTCCAAAAATAAAATATTTAATGTGATCTTGTTTCCTTGCCATTTACTTTTCTCATAAAAAGTGTGACCAAAAAGAATTTTTTAAAGGCATTCTATTTAATTGAAGCCACAAGCAGATGGTTCTGGTTAATTGGGGTTTTGGGGTAGGTTCTCTTTAGGAAAGATCCTGTCACAGGGGCTTCTTAGCATCTCCTTCCATGCCCCAGAGCTAAGTGCTTGGAGAACATATGCTCTTTTTGAGAACTCTAGTCTGTCTGCTCCGGGAATTCTTCCAAATTCCCACTAGTAGTGCTCATTATGACTCTATTTCCTTGTAAAAATACCATAAGGGTAACGACACCACATCTTTTTACAGCCTTTTACAATTTACAAAGCACCTTGACATCCATGGTCTCATCTTTACCACAGGCTGTTTGCTCTTGGAAAAGAGAGGCTCCATTTGGAATCTAGATTCCAGAGGGCAAGCAGGGATGTGCAGTGCCTTCTAGAAGGAGAATAAGGAGTGGACACATCCTAACACAGCTTCTCATGAAACAGCAAGAGTAAGGCATCTGTGCCCCTAACAGTAATAAGCTTGTGGGCCGATGCCATGTGGTGTCATTATTAATAATGGCTACTGTCTACCCAGCACCTGCTAGGTACCATGCCCTAAGAAAAATCCCATGGTATTGGTATGAATTTACTGAAAGACGAGCATTGGGGAATAAAAGGCTTATTTGGAACCCAAGCCAGGGCCAAAGCCTACCATATATATGAGAGAAGAATGAAACTTCTCTGTCAAGTAATAAATAGTCATGGCTGGATCCTCTCTTTCCTCCCTTCACTGATCACTCCTGCAACCATGGGGACAGCTCTGGGGACTGTCCAGGGCTATGCAGAACACAACTGGAAAATGGTGTGGAGAAGCCCTTGGCTAAGAGAAACAGAAGAGAAAAGAAAAAGTGAGAGGAGGACAGGAAGGCAGCAGAGGAACTGTTCTCCTGTGTGACACTCCAGCTCCTCTGAGAGTGAGGGGCTCAGCTAACAGGGAATCTCCTCATGGCAGACACAAACTTCGTGTCCCCCCCAGCACCCTTTCCTGTCTAGACACCTGCTACTGGGAGCGGCGGTCACCGTGGACACTTGCCATGTCTCTCCACTGGAGTGCCCCTGTGGAGGCAGAAACAAAGTCATAACTCTGCCTGCTGCCCATCCCCCGGCATTCATGAGTCCTTATAAAATGCATCCAGGCCAGCTGAGAGCTCTGCCTGCAGACTTCGGGGAGCCTTGAGAAGTCTGATCTCCTTGCATCTGTCTCTCTCATACTGGGCCTGGCAGATACTGATTTAGTAGAAACATAGATGGCTTGGGGAACTCACCTTGCTCAGACTTCCACAGCACCTCTCCACAGAGTTTGGTGAAGGCTCAGGAACTTGTCATCTATCATACTTGCTTCTCATTTTCCAGACAGCCTCCCTGGGTGTTTTCCTACCTTGTCAGAGCTAGTAGAGCCTCTCCCTGTTAGAACACCCTTCCAGCTTCTGCCCTCCCTACAACACAAGCCCCTAGAATCACAGCACTGAAAATGCACAAATCAAAGCCTTGTCTTTGAACATCACATTATCATAAAAAAGCATATTTGGAATTGGGCATACATAAAAATATAACCTCCGCATTTTTCTTAGTGCTAAAACTGGGTGAGCCATTGTTGCTACTTGAGAGGATTGTGATTACTGAGATGGTATACAACGTGCTCCATGCAGCACCTGGCACAGAGTAAGCACTCAGGAGATATTAATGAGTAAATGAATATAGACAAATAGATAAACAAGTAAATGAACAATAGAGCATAGGACTTGGGGTTAGTTGCCATTCTCTTTCTTTCCCTATGGAGATAATCATTATTTACTAACATTTATGCTTTAAGCAAATTGCTGTGATTGCTTAGAAACTTAGATCTCGTCTGAACTCCAGACATATGCTTTAAGCCCTATCCCAGAGGAAAGTAGATCCAAGTCAGTAAGAACATGGCCAGTGAGGCTAGACCACATTGGACCAAATCCCAATGGTGCCACTTAATAACTATGTTACCTTGTGCAAGTCACTTAACCTTACTGTGTCTCAGTTTCCTCATCTGTAAAACAGAGGTAGGGCTAGTAATTGACTCAGGGAGATGATGGGAAAGGTAAATGAGATAATGCAGAAAAGAGCTTATTCCACGGCCTGGTGCATGGCAAGGGGCTCCCTACATCTGTAGGTGACAGAGCAAGCTGCTGCTGCTGCTCCCATTACCACAGTAACTCTAAACGGACAGGTTTCTACTTGGCTCACTTTGGGGCTGCTGTTCCTGAATTCCCTCCTGCTCCTCTCACCCCTGAGCTGGACCCATTTGGATGGTACATTTCCCTTTAACCCCCTGAGATCACCCTCTCCTTCTGGGCAGCACACAGGCACCACCAGAAACCCCTAGGCATCACTCTGGGCAGGGACCTGCCACCTGTCCCCATTCAGCCTTCCTTCTCCCCACAACCTGCACCCTGAAGTTCAGGATACCACTGAAGTTGAGCCTCTCTTGGTTATTTTGGTTATGGCAAGGCTCTTCTGCTCCCCTCACATATCCTTCACATGTGAAACACGCACAGGACTGCCTATCCTGGAGCCAGCATAAAAGCAGAAGAATAAAAATGATGAGGATTTGGGTTGTGTGTTGGACTGGTGGGTTGTGGAAACTGCGACACCCCATCCAGCCCAGGCCGAAGGAAGGCAAGCTCTAAGACAACCATCCATGACCCCACCGCGCCAACAAAGCAAGATCAATCTCTTATTCCCTGGCTGGAGGTCTGGTGAGATGCTTGACCTGGGGCTTACCCTGGGGCTACTGTCAGAGCAGCCAGGATCACAGTGAGGAAGAAGTTCACAGGAGCCGGACAAAGCCTCATCCCACCAGGGTACATGTAAACTCAGAGTTGGTACCTGTTTCTGGAGAATTACAAACTCAGGACGATGGCTGGAGCAGCTGGCTGGATGGCAGGAAATAAAGAGGGCTGCCATGGGGCAGCCCAGACTCCCATCTTTTGTCGTCACCAGGATGCCCGAGCCCTTCCTGTAGCCCAAGGTGGTGCTATAGAAAGAAGTGGGCTTGGGCCACTTGAATGGATTACCCAAAAAGAAGGGCTTTTAAATAAGGAAACTCCATTACAAAGTTTTACTTCAGGAGGTCAAAAGCTGGGAGGGTCTTAAAAGACCAGCCAAGGAACCCATCAGCCAAGCCAGAGAACTGTACATTGTGGTGATCTTGCAAGATATTCCTAAGAACCACATCCCTTCTTAAAGAGAAAGCCAGCAATGAGTGTCTGCCATTCAACATCAACAGACGGATTGTAATAGCACCAGTTAAGTGATACTTTCCTCTTTTATCCTCTTTCAGTCCCTCCCTTGACCACGTCAACAAAGAGCCAGAAAAAGAGGACGAGGGGGGATCTCTTTTCCCCACTATATGCCTCTCTGAGCAGGAGCTGCTGCTGACTCTCTGAGAGAGGAAAAGCTTGATTTACAGCAGTGAGCAACTTCCATGGGGCAAATCCTCCCACCATGGCTGATTTTCATCCACCAAATCACTGAATTCAGGGTTGGAGGATATGCTAATAACTGGCTTTTGTTGAGAACTCCAGCACACAGCTGAGCTGAGCCATAGAGCAGGCTGGGGCTGGGGTGGGCAAGGCTCGGGGTGGTAACAGGGAGGAGTCTGAATTGGATATGAGGTTGAACTTTTTATTTAGACTGGACAGGATTTCTTTATAATAGAAAATGAGGCTTAATAACCAAAGTGGACCTATTCTTAGAGTTGAGTGTGGCCAAGAAACTTCTCTCCAGATGGTATTAAGAGATTTGAGAAGATCTGAGTGTTAAGACAGCAATCAATAAAAAGCAAATATATTCTTGATATCTTACCAAGTTCATACTGTTTAATGTCCAGGTTATATTCTAGCCCCAAAGGCTCCCTTAGGAGTTGATCAACTATTGCATTCCAGAGGAAGAATCACTCTTTTGTGGAGACGTTACTGCTCACTCCAGCCATTCTCCTTCAAGGAAATGGGGCTGAACTATCATAATGAGAGCTCATCACATTTATTTTTGAGAAAATTTTTTAAAAAATTGAACAATATGAATGCATCCAGTTACAAAACAGGAGTCCGGGCTGGTGGGATCAATACTAGAGTAAGGAAGACTGTGCCCTGGTCTGGCTGTTCTCCCAACCCCAGGATCATCTCCGTGCTGTGTGCACATGGCCATAGCACTGCAGACCCTCTGGAGCAGCTAAGAAAGGTCCTCAGGAGCCCACCAACAGCGGAAATGTCCCTTGTAAGACACTAAGCCATAGAAGGAAGGATTGCTTTGGAAAGAGAAACTACTGCAGGCTAAATGGCTCTTGGCAAGAAGCTCATTAGACCTTAACCCATCACATAGACAGTTACACTCCAGACACACTCCTTGTACACAAGCACCAGTCTGGGCCAAGCCACCACCATTTTCTGCCTGGACTAGGAGTCTTCGGACTCTATTCCCTAATCCTGTCCTTGCTAACCCACACTTCAGTGAGAGTCATCTTATTAAAACCTAAGTCAAATCTTCTCTGCTGGAAAACAAAACAAAACAAAACAAAAAAGGGCTCCCCCACTTCTTTCTGTAAAAGCCAAAGCCTTCTAATGGCGTGGCCTACAAGATCTGCACAGCTAATTCTTTGACCTCACCTCCTGTCACTCTTTCCCTTATTCACTCTTCTCCAGTCACACTGATCTCCTGGCTATTTCTCATGCCACCAAACATGCTCCCACCTCAGGGCCTTTGTACTGTGTTCTCTCTATCTGCTATACCTTCCCACAGATGCCATGCCATTTACTCTCTCCTTTACTTAAGGTCTCTTCTCAAAAGAAATAGATTCAGCAATGACATCCTGATCACCCTATAAGAAAAGTCCCTTGTCCCTGGCCAGGACTGCCTATTCCCCTCATTCCAGTTAATTTTTCTGCACAGTGTTATCACCACACCCATAGTATGTATATAATATCTTGTTTACAGATTGTCTTCACATTTGCACTGGAATATAAAATAATAACAAATATATAATATAAAGCCCCTGAGAACAGACTTTACCTGATTTATTTTTATTTTTTAAGATTTTATTTTTGAAGTAATCTCTACCCAGTGTGGGGCTCAAACTCACAACCCTGAGATCAAGAGTCAAATGCTCTACCAACTGAGCCAGCTGGGTTCCCTTGATTTGTTTTTGTTGCCTCTGCCTCCTTAGCACCTACATGCACATACATTGTGCATGTAATGGCAACATGATAGATATCCACTGAGAGAATAGATATTCTCCTAAGTAATACATGACCAATTAACAAAATCTGGGGAAGGAATCTCCTAAGCCTGTTGAGTAAGAGGTATTCCATGAATTACCCCCTTTCCTTCCTCATCATGAGATGGATGACCAAAGGGGAAGGTTCACCCAGTCTGGCACCCTATTTTTATAGGAAGGGCACTAAGCCCTAAAGAGAGGAAAATAAACACATATCCCAAAATACTAAATTCCTCCCAGTTCTATTTGCCCTTACACAATCACATTGACCACATAATCATCTTTCTCTTTTCAGATCTAATTTTTCTGCACTCACATGATTCCTCCTTTTCCTCCACATTTCTCATAACATAGGAAGTAGTGGACTCAGTAGGTCTGCTTAGCAGTAAGCCTATTTCTTGTCTTATCCCTTTAGCAAGCACAGAGCCCTCTTTAGCAGGTCTGATGTCCTCTGCCTAGCCAGTGAGACATTTCAGCTGAAATAACATTATTCATTGTTTTATTGAGGTATAAATTACATACAGTGAAATACACCAATCCTAAGTGCATGGGTAGAAAGAAGTTGATGGAGATACAAACTTTGGCAGTTTGCAAAGAGATGCAAACTCACACCAGTGGAGACAAAGAACATTTCCGTGACCTCAGAACAATCCCTGGTGTCTCTTGCAAGCAAATCACTGTAATCCCTTCAAAAGCAACCATTGCTCTGATTTATACCAACATCAGTTGATTTTGCCTACTTAGGAATTCTACATAAATGAAATTACATGTACTTTTTTTTGTCTGGCTTCTCTTTCAGCATATTTTTGAGATTCATCCATGTTGTTGGATTTATCAGAAATTGCTCCATTTTACTGCTTAGTAGCATTTCATTGTGTGAACATACCACAGTTTATTTATCCATTCACCTATTTATCGGTATCTTGGCCCTTTCCACATTTCAGCAATTATGAATAAAGCTGTTTTGAACATGTGTGTATAAATCTTTTTGTGTGTAGAAAAGGTTTTTATGGACCTATCATATGTTCCATTTTGTTCTCTTGGGTGAAACCTAGATTTATAAGATTATAAGATTTATATGGGTAGTTCTTAATTTTTACAGCAGTGTTTTATAGTTTTAATTACAGCACGCTTGCATATTTTTAATTAGATATTTCATATTTTTGATGCAATAGCAAATTGTATTGCTTTTATTTAACACCATGTACCAATTATTGTTACCTCAAAGATTAAAATTGATTTTGCTTACTGATTTTTGTATATTTATCTTTGATAAATTCACTTGTTTGTTCTAGTACACATTTTAAACTCATTAGAATTTCAACATAACAAGCAAGTGGTCTGAGGTTTTACTTTCCTTTCTATTCTTTATGTCTGTTTCACTTCTGTGTATTATTACACTGCCTAGTACCCTCAGGAAAATGCTCAATTGTAGTCATAAGACTAAACATCCTTAAATTTTCACAATCTTACATATTTCATCATTAAGTATTCTGTTAGCTGTAGGTTTGACAGATAAGACTTTTATCTGGTTGAGGGAGCTTCCCTGAGTTCCTAATTTGCTAGGAGGTTTTTTTTTTTATTTTTGTTTCATTTTGATCAATGAATAAATATGTTTTTTCAGGGATGCCTTCATGGTTCAGTTGGCTAAGTGACTGCCTTCAGCTCAGGTCATGATTCCAAAGTCCTGGGATCCAGTCACCATTAACTCCCTGCTTAGTGAGGAGTCTGCTTCTCCCTCGTTCTTTACCTCTCCCCCCAGCTCATGCCCTCTCTCTCTTTCTCTCAAATAAATAAATAAAATCTTTAAAAAATATTTTTTCATCTACTGAAATGATACTTTCTCTTTTATCCTATTAATATATTAAATGACATTTGTAAGTTAAACCAAAACCTGAACTCCCAGAACAGATTCTATTTGTTCCTAATCTATTATCTATTTGATATATTGCTAGATTTTATTTGGTAATACACTTTTAAAGATTTTTGCATTTCTGTTCAGGAGGCATATTGGCCTATAGATTTCTGTTCTTCTAATCTTTGTCTGGTTTTGGTTCAGGTTAGTACTGGCCTCAGATATTTCCTAAAAGAGTTTTATAAGATTTGCATTATTTCTTCCTCGTATGTTTGATAGACCACCAGTGAACCCATCTGGCCCTAGAATTTTTTGGTGGGAAGTTTGTTAACTCTAAAACCAACTTATTTAAAAAAATAAAAGGCACTTTTAGATTTGTGTTTGTGTCACTTTTGGTAAGGGATTTATCAATGTAGTTTATCTAGTTTATGGGTATACAGTTGTTCATTCTATTTATGCCAGGCACTCAACAAATGCATCGAACTTCTAGTGATGTCAACACTCTCATTTCAGATGCTGGCAATTTGTGTTTTCCCTCATTTTTTTCATGATTCATCTAGCGTGAAGTTTATCAATTGTATTGATTTTTTTTTAAAAGAGCAACTTTTGCCTTTGTTGGTATTTTCTACTCTTTGTTCCTTTTCTTCATTAACCTCCACTCTAATCTTTGCCACTTCCATGGAGTTGCTATTAGATAGCTTTAGGTTTTAATATTGGTTCTGCCACTGATTTGCTGAACAGGCTTAAGAAATGGACTTACCCTCCTTGAAATTTATTTTCTTCATCTGTAACATAGGTACAATCATTCTCATTTTCCATAGTTATTGTGAGGCTTATATTAGTGATAAATGTAAATTACCTAGTACAGTATCTGGAACATAGTAAGAGCTCCATGGCTGTCAGTAGTTTCCCTTATCATATCAAGGAGTAAAAGGGGACATGTATAAGGAAAAGTTCATGTGTCTAATAGGGTCAAGAGACTTGGATTCTCCAGAAAGGTCACTCTGAGTCTCAGGGTGTATTATTCTTTGTCTCAAGAGAGTGACCAAGGTATTGCTCTTTTTTCTCCAGGTGCAACAAATATCCCATGTTTCTCTGAATAACAGACTAAGTCTGCCTACAGCCTCATGACTCCACCTTTCCAGCTAATACTATCCCGTGACAACTAACAAAAAGGCAATAGAAAGAAGTTAAGGAAACAAGAGATCAAAGGAAAATAATGAGACAGGCTTCAAAGCACAGAGAGAAGGAAAGAAAAGGCAGGGGAATGGAAAAGAAGTGGAAGCTAATGGTAGACAGCAAATAAGTCCAAGGGCTGTGTTGCTGTTGGCACTATCCACTGAGAACCTGCTCATCAGAATTCAGAGATGATACAGGAAGCAGAGAAATCTGCCCGGGCTGGGGGCTGCTTTGAACAGGGCTTAGATCTTCCAAGGCAGAAACTGCCTAAAGCATCATAGCTTAATTTCTGAACTTCCAAATCACTGACTGAGTTTGGCTTAGAAGTGGTAATTCTGAAGTTCTTTAAAATTTAACTTTCTTTCAAGAAAAAGAAAATCCTAATTTTTCACTGGTTTTGTCCTCAAAATGCTTAATTCGTATTTTCATTTGGAAGGAGTCAGTGAGAGAGTAGAGTAGGTTGTCGAGGAAAAGAGGGATCGTCAATAAGAACAGAGTTAGCCAAACTTTTTGTGCCCCTAGAATGAGTCAGATTCCATCAGGTGCTTCTGCATATTCAATTTCAATTTGCCTTCACCATCCAGGGACACAATCTAGATAGAATAACACTGAAGGGAAAAGGTATTGAGCTAATTCAGGTCTGTTAAATTTGAAATGTTTGTGTTTCAAAGGTAGGGCTAGGAGGCAAGAGGCATGTCAGAGAGGCTTGCTGTGCAGTGTTTGGTTCCAGGATCAAAGACATCCCATCATCAGGGAGCCTATTAGATATTCATAATCTCAGATGCTTTTCCAGATCTTGAGTCAGAATCCAGTCATTTGTGTGCACCCTAAAATTTGAGAATTCTTGATTAGGAAGTGAGAAGATACTACCAATTATTCCTACTGCAATTATAACAGGCCATTTACCTTCAACACTCTGTTTTCATTCCTTAATACTGATGGAAAGTACAATTCACATGGCCATCTTCCATGCTGGGTAGCCATGAAGTAGGAAAAAACTTGGGCTGGAAGCTTCACTTTGTCACCAGTATGGTGATATGGAGAAAGTTACTCATTTTTTTAAGCTTCCACTTCTACTTCTGCAAAATTAAGCCAATTCAGGGTCGAGAGAGAGAGATATGAAAAAGAATATGAATCATGCTATACCTCTCCTCAGAAACCTTCAGTGGCTCCTCACAACCTACAGATCAATGGACACTGTCCTTCAGGGGCACTCAAAGCTCTTTACTCTAGCCCTATTCTTCTCTGTCTTCATTTCCTCTCACATTTTTTTCTATGAATTCTATACCTCTGCCTTTTCCTCAAACAGAACACTCACACTTTCAGTTTCCATCCCTGTGTCCATGTGGTTCCTTCTGCCAGCCAAGTTCTCCTTTCTACCTCTAACTACCAAAATCCTACTCCTCTGGGAAGACTCAGGTCAAACAAACGTATCAACTTAATCAAGTTGTTACTAGTAGCATTAATCAGACATCATCCAACATTTCCCTGCTCAGCTGCATGACTTGCCCTTTTCTCTAGGACAATACTATTTCATCCTTTTCTGAGTTGGAGCAACTCGTGTATATATATGAAATCACCTTGGAATGCAAATACTCTAGGAAAGAGTTACTGTCATTACTTGCTATTCATTACTGTAGACCCCTCAACCACCAGCATGGTATTTTTATACAATACATAAAAAGATTTGAGGAAGCTAGAAAGGAGAAAGAAAGGGATGCCTGGGTTGCTCAGTGGTTGAGCCTTTAGCTCAGGGCATGATCCCAGAGTCCCAGGATCGAGTCCCACATTGAGCTCCTCACGGGGAGCCTGCTTCTCCCTCTGCCTATGTCTCTGCCTCTCTCTATATGTGTCTCTCATGAATAAATAAATAAAATCTTTTTTAAAAAGGAAAGGAAAAAGAAAACTTTGAGACACTGGGGATACTTTTACTCCAAAAATTAACTGACAACATTCTTATGTAGTAGGAATAAGATTGCTAATAAAATATGTGCCTATCTAATAATAAGACAGTGACAGAGATGGTATGCATAATCCCATAGAGAGAAATCCCATTAATTTGTGCTTCTATCTGTACATCTCAAATGTTTGCTTTGTGCTCCCTGACATCCTATTTGCACCTCCATGCTCTCCTTTAGTTTGGGACACTGGAGAGGCAAAGTCTGAATCACTCTGTCCCTCTCCCCCTGACTGGAATTATCTTGATTACTGCTTAGTTGAGGGCAGCTGAAGGCTCATGTCTTGTGAAAGCATGCACATCCTTAGGAAAGGGGATGAAGGATAGTTCTCCTGAAAAAAATTCAATGAGACTGTTACAGAGAGCAAGAAATCAATTGACCTGGATTTAACTTCTAATCCTGTAACTATGTGACTCTGGGCAAGTCACTTGACCTCTGTGAACCTTAGCTTTCTATCTTTCAAAAGTGGTTACTATGTTCAAATAGATACCATGGCTTAGCTTTTTGTAATTTATAAACTGTAAAGAATTATACATATGTAGCATATCATTGGTAAATTCAGCTAGCAGGACAAGTTCAGATAGACCAGAAGACAATGAAATACTAAGCACAAGAAGCCAATGACTGTATGATTTAGACCTCTTCTTCCCTCTGTATTGTCTAAGAAGTAAGATAGACCCCAAAAAAAGCAAAACATTTCTTACTATTTTTCTTGCTCTGTCCCCAGATAAAGTCTCCTCTCTTATCCCTACTGAGCCAGGAGACCCACAGACTTCTTTCCCCATACCTTACCTAGTTTCTAAAGGAGAAGTTCATTGTCAGAGTCCAAAACATCTTCTAAATATGGCCAAATGTCAGGAAAACAAAGTGGCTTTGAGGTAAGTCAAAATTGCCTTTCTCCCTCAGAAATAATTTAATGAAAATATGGCCCAATGAGAAAGGAAGCAAGATGACTTTAGGGGTGACTGGGTGGCACAGTTAGTTGAAGCTCCAATTTTTGGTATCAGCTCAGGTCATGATCTCAGGATTATGAGATTGAGCCCCACGTCAGGCTCTACACATAGTACTAAGTCTTCCCGAGACTCTCTCTCTCTCTGCCCCTGCCCCCTGTGCTCCTTCTGTCTCTACCTCAAGCAAATAAATAAATATTTAAAGAAAAGATGATGATTTTATTCTACTTACATCATTTCTCCTCTAAACACATAACTTCTAGTGCAAGAGTATAGTGGTAAAGAATATGGGTTTGGGGGTCTAACTTACTTGAATTTAAATCTAAGTTCTTTTGAGAGCTAGAAGGGGCTGGGATTTGTACTTGCAAGCTAATAAGTAAGCTTACCACAATTTCAAGGATCCTGATATTAAATATAACACTCCTGGATCAGAGACAAAGTTCAGTTTGTTACAGCAATATCAGTAGACAGAGTAACTATTTTTGTCAGTTCTACAAGCCCTCGTTCCCATGTGGTGATCCAAACAGGGTCAGCTGACAAATGAACACAAAGTGGGCTATGTTCCAGAAGAGGGACTCTAAGCTTGGGGGACCCAAATCTTTTATAATGGATAGTCAGCGTGCCTGTCCTATGTTTCAAAGAAGACACTATCTTACTGCTGTAGACACTCTACTGTTAGAGAACTTAAGCTTGCTCAACTCAACCTTTGCCCAGAGGGACACTATCCCTATCTTCCAATTTTCATCCTGCAAGCATGCTTGAAAAGATGTTCCAGAACAAAAGCAATCGGTTCCTCGCTTACAAGTTGCACAGAAATAGGAGAGATCCTTGGAGAATTGTCCATCACTTATAGGAGATGATTAAGAATCAAGTTTTACTTCTCTTTGAGCATTTGTTGTGGGTTTATCTGTGTTTCTACATAATGCAGGTAATAGTACCTATCTCACAAGGATAGAAAGCAATAATCTATAATAAGTGCTTAGCGTACTACTGCCTCATGCCTCAGTGGTAACTAGTTTAATGCAACAGAGTACCAGTGGAGGTGTGTGTGGAAATCTCTTCAGATCTTCCCCTAATCTGCAGTCTATTCTGATTGACTACAGGCACAGAGGTAGCTCAATATGATTCTCAGGGCTAAGTAAATATAGAGGTGGCATAACATAGAAAAATGGGTCTATTCAGCTCTACAAAGTACCAAGTAGGTGACCTTGGCCACTTAACCTTGCTAAAACTTATTTTCCTCATCTAAAAATGGTCTGATTTATCAAGTTAATGCAGCATTTAAATGGGACAATTATGTTATAGCGTTTAGCACATAGTAGTGGAGTTCAGTAAACACTGGTGAACTATATCATTAAGTACAGCTAATTGCCCAAGTCAGTTGGTTCAAGGTAACACTGAAAGTTGCTTCTGGAGCATTTTCATACCCACTACCACCCCTTCAGAGCCTCTGGCTGGCTCATTAATAAAGAACTGACTGAACAGCAATTGTGTACGAGGGGCGGTAGACCTGCAAGTTCCTTCAGCTGCTCCATACTCCACACTCAGTCTGTTAATACAGACAGGCAAGGTTTTATTGAAAGAAGCATCTTAAAATAACATAACCTGTCCTCTTAAGACCATAAGATCTAAGAATCCCAAATTTTGAGTAGGAATCATTGATGTATTAGAATATACTTCTCTTCCATAGAACTCAGTTTCACAAGCTTGGTAATCTTAGCTATGACCTATAAAGACTAAAGATCTCTTTCTCCTTCCCTTACCCTCCCACCCACTAAGTGAGAGCTCTTGGGATCACTTTCTTATTCTATCCACCCATCCATTGTGTCATAGTCCCTTCTCTATCTGTCCTTTCCCTATTTAATCAAATTTTGATCTATTTATTAAATAGGTATTTCTGGGATTACTGTGTAATGATCATTCAGCTAAATGGACTCCAAACACAGTGGGTAACTATAGAAGATACCAAAAACTATGAGGTTAAAATACAGATTCATGAAGAGAATCAATCTAGTTGGGACTACAAAGATGTTCACACATGAAAATTTTAAAAGAAACAGCAAAAATAACATAATCATTCAAGAGTTGCACACACACGCATGCATGTGGGGCCAAATGCCGGATTTTCTTTGGCAAATTTGTCACTGCTCCAAACTCAAGTCACCAATATTAGCACATGAGATGGTTACTAAAATAGATACACAACTATAGAGTTTGTAATTTGGGCTGGATAACAGATACACTACATACTGATAAACTTGCTAGTGTCTCTGTTTAGGGTTGTAGGAATGAGGGCAAAGCAGGTGGTAAGCAGAACCTGGGTATGCCATTGTCTGCTCTCAGAAGAGGGGCAAGAATGTTCAAGAAGAGCAAACACCTGTTATCTCTAACCATGGTGCTGGAGTTGAACCTGTCCAAGGAAAAAATGCCTTTTAAAACCCTTAAGGAAGCAGGCTGTGTTGATAACAATAGTTGGGTAATCTGCCCTTGGCCAGATGGTGCTTAGCAAGTGTTTGTTGAGTGAATACATGAATGTATAGCCTCCATTATCAGTGGAATTTTGCTACCTCCCTTCATCTGGGATACTGAAGGATCCTGGGCAAACAGCCCACCAAGAATTGTTCTGTTTCCAATTATGTCTTTGTGTTATAAACCGTGGACTCGTGTATAAACCATGTGGTGCAGACAGCCTAATTTAAATCCTGAAAGACTTAGGGAAACACTATGTCTGCTCAGGAGACTCACAAAACAAAATGAGACTTGCAGGCATTGTTAGCCATAAAATGCCAAGGAGAGGGAAGATTTCCCTCAGGCAGCAGGCTCATAACACCTTTTCCCCACAAAAGCCTCATCTTTTGTTTGGGGAATTTGGGCTGTCTGTCCCTGCAGAGGGGGATGTCTAGGATGCCCTCACTAAGAATTAAGCTCTAAATTTCAAAGGAGGCAGGCAGCTGCTCTGGGGAAAAGAACAAGAGGGTCTACTTCCGACAGAAAGTACAGCCTGAGGATTCTCCACATTATATCTTATTTTAGGGAGTACGTTCCATTGTCATCCTGAGAACACATCAGTATATATCAACAGTACTGTGTCCTCCAAGTCCTGGGACAGTTTATTCATTTCATATTTACTTAACAAACAACTATAGATCTTTTATTAGTTACCAAGAGCCTACTTATTTACTTTATATATGCTGTCTCATTTAATCTTCAAAACAACCCTGAGAGGTAGATAGTCTTCCCGCCACTCTAGATGTGTTACAGCTCAGATCAGGAAAAGGAGGCTGAAAGCATAATTAAGGTCAAAACACACAAATTGCAAAGTTAGTCTTGGCACTTGGAAGTGTCTGATTTTAAAGCTCATATTCCCTTTGTACAGAAGCAATAGTGACAATCCCACTGCCCCACTACCACCCTTCAACACACATCTGAAAACAAAGAAAATAGAAAGGTTATCCTGTGGGACCATCACACATACATTCGATCCACCTGAGATGAACCTCAAAGGAGACTGAAAAGATACAGAGGGGAAAAGAAACTTGAAGAATACAGGCTGTCAAAGACTATCATTTCATAGGTCAAGTGACACCAATATGCTGATAACTAACAAATCTGTCTCTACACCTCTCCTCTGAACTCCAGCCTTGGATTATACAACATCTCTACTTGAGGTGGAACAACCGCAGCAAACCTAGCATTTTCCAAATGGAATTCCTGATATTTCCCCTAAACGAGCTCTACTAGACCTTTCCCTCTCAAGGAATAGCGATTCTATCCTCTTTTCCTACCTCCCATCCCATCCTTCAGAAACTCTTGTTGGTCTTACCTTTCAAATATATCCAGAATCCAGTGGCTTCTCCGCATCACCTTTACTACCTCCCTTATCCAAGCCCTTACCACTCAATCGTTGCAAAGGCCCCTTCTAGTTTCTCAGTTTTTCCTGTCTCCCTTTAGCCTAATTTCAACACAGTAGTCCAGTGATCCGATCTCAGCCTCCTCCAATGTCCCATTTACCTGGAAGTAGGAGTGAAAACCATTCCGATAGCCTGTGAGTCCGCTAGTGATCTATCCCCCACCCCTATCTCCCTGCCACTCCACTACCTCTCTGATTTCATTTCACACTGCTCTCACTGCAGGTTGCTTGGTTCTATCATAAACTGAATTCCCTCTATATTGCATGAATTTTTCCCGGAGGCCCACATGGCTTATCTTCCTCAGGTTTTCTACTCCAAAGTCACTCTTTAAGGAGGTTCTCCCCAGCCACCAACTCTAAAATTTCAGTGTCTCTTACTCCAAATATTTCTTATGCCCCAGTCATCTTTTACTCTCCCTCTTACTGCTTGCAAATATCTGCATGCTATTGTTTTGTTTTGTTTTGTTTTGTTTTGTTGGTATCAAACAGCACTTCATTCCAATGTAAGTTCCGGGAGGGCAAAGTTTTATCTGTTTCTTTCATTGGTATATCCCCAATGGCTTAAAAGGTATCTGATACATAGTAGACAATAAATATTTGTTGAATAAATGACTCAAAGAATACCATTTGTTGGCTGGTAAGGAGTTTCCTGACATCCTCTGTCTTTTTCTTAAGTTTTAGATGTTCATTTTTATTAACACCACCTCTTTATTGAGATTATTACATATTTTCTTCTATCAACTATTACTATGAAGAATTTACTTATAAATGCCCTGCTATTCAATCATCTTGCATTCTTCAGAAAAATGCTACTAACAGTAGATGATCTGCTAAACATGCTTTCAAGTTCAATCTGCTCATTTTTATTTAAGTCCTTCAAAAAATTTTTTTGGCATGTGTTCTGTTTGTCTGAGTTGTGGATAAGCATATGCTATCTTTATAAAATGATTTAGATAGCTTTTCACAAGTTTCTATGCTTTTATACAGTTTAATAAAGATCTATTACAAAAGCATAATTTATTTCCTCAAGGTTTTAATAGTCTAAATGTTTTTAGAGATAACTCCTTAATAATCTGTCCATTTAGTCTTGGTTGTTAATGGATTCAAGTTTTCTGCTTGTTTTTGAGTCAATTTGATAAGACCTTTTTATCAGGCAAAGTTCATTCACTTCACTACATTTCCAACATGTTGTTTTCTAGTGTATTTTTCAAATTGTAAACTCTTCTGTGCTTGTTATTGTAAAGCCTAGGCATTTCAGCTTTTGTCCATTAGGGTTTCTCCTTTTTCTTTATTAGACTTTCAAAAGTATCAGTTTATTGTTTTTTTTTCCAAAGAAATAGCTCTTGGATTCAATTCTACTCTTAGGCAATTCCTTAATCTTTGCTTGTATCTTTATTATTTCTGTCATATTTATTTAAGAAATATGTCCTCCTCCAACATGCATTTTAATTTCTCTATCTAATCTTGTTTTATTATTCTTCCTCATCTTATCTTCTTTGTCCCTCCCCCTTGTCATTATACATCATCCTCATCTTACGGGGCATCTTAATAGCTTCTCCCTTCTAGCCTCCTGCTCTTGCTTCATAGAAGTCCTATTATGTCTCATGAAACTTTGAGAGAGTTTTCCTGGGGGGGGGGGGATCTTCACAATAAGTCACTTTCTGAGTCTTTAGGTCAATTGCATCCTTCCCTGTTTTATAAATATGGGGGATTTTGCTTGTGTATTGTTTGGGTTTTGTTGTTGTTTGCTTTTTCTGCATAGGCTAACATCTGCCTTTGGACAGAGTGCGTGGTGGTGTCTGACCTCCTTCACATCCGCTAAGGTACTAGTGGAATCTTCCCGTATTGTTATCAGTAGCACAGATCAACCACAATTTCTTGCTCTGGTCTGCTTTACACTTGATGTTCTGCTGGACTAAGATGGGATCATAGCTTCACTCCTACACTCATAACTCGGAATAGATACACAGTTAAACCTATAGCTTCAGCTTGTGGTACCATAAGTATACTCCCAATCTCAACTCCTACCTGTAACACTTTACTATGAGGCAGACATCTCATAGAATCATTTATTTGTTTATTCCACAAATATTTATTGAGCACTCTATGTGTACAAAGCACTGCTTCCAGCATTTGTCTCTCCTTATTTTCTGAGAAGCTATCTTCTGAGTCCTGTTGATCTAAAGTGCGTGTTCAGAAATTGTGAGCTGAGCAGGAGAAAATATTTGCACTACCCCCAAAATACCACCCATTTAGAGGAAGGGTAGTGACAGTTCAGGTTGCTGTGACAAAAACGTCATATACTAGGTAGCTGAAACAACATTTATTTTTCATAGTGCTAGAGTCTGAGAAGTCCAAGATCAAGGTACCAACAGATCTGATGTCTGGTAAAGGCCCTCCTTTTTTGGTTTGCAGATGGTTGTCCCTTCTCATTGTACTCTTGTGTTACAGGGGACAAGCTCTTGTTTTTGAGTGTTCTTCTCATTAGGGCACTAGTCCCATTCCTGCAGGCTCCACTCTCATGACCTAATTACAGCCCAATGGCTCCATTACATTAGGGTTTAGAGTGTTAATATATGAGCTTCTGGGGTGGGGTGGGGGGTTGGTGATGGTGACACAAACATGCAGTCCTTAACAGACACATACTTTTCTGGTTGATGCAAACCTGGATCTCTGATCCAGAATGAAACAGAAAACAAAGGAAGAAGAATGTTCCTCCCTCTTTCGGGCCAGTGGTACTGCTGTTTCATGAGGTGATACATGATTCTGACACCAGTTACTGTTATCAATCCATCTTTCTCAGCCTTACAGTAACAGATACAAGAACTGCTCCTAGATTCTTGCCATCGGATGTCTCATAGATTCTGTCTTCCCAGTGCTTTCATTTTTTTAAAGGGAGTAGTCAAATTTTTTACTGAAGGCCATTGAGGCAGTTCTGAGTATCCCCACTTCCGGTCTCTGGCATATTCCTTGGCAAAGGCAGATCCCTCAGGCATATCCTAGCTGTGTGTGTATCAGGGCTCACTAAGGAGGGCACCCATGCACCATGGACCTCTGAAATAGTAAAATGAATCAACTATAAGACCAGCCTCCTCAGAGTAGAATCTAGTCTCAAACCATAAAACCAACATTTCTGTTGTGCTTCTGCCCAGAGCCCACTGATGTCCATTTGGATAACAGGCAGAGCATGTGCTTATAGCAACATCTGCCTCTTTTTCCTCCTTTGGCAGCCAGAGCTTTGCAGCTAAAAAGATCTATTTTCCTTCTAGCTGCTACAAAGTTGGAAGCAGTGCAAGGCATGTAACGTTCTGGCCCATGTAGTGTCATCTGTCAGGCAGGGGACAGTCTACAAGTCACCAATCACAGATACCTCCTATGCAGACAATCCAGCTCTGGTATGAGCAGCTGAGGGGTAAGAGAAGCATTTAGAGTCAGGAGTCTTACTGTTTAGGAGTCTTACTCCTAAGGAGTAAGAATGAATATAAATGAGCTTTGGAGTCCAACACGCCATTTTAGCCAGTTACTCTTCTCCCTCATTTTCTCTCATAGCTTGTTTACTCATGTAAAGAACGAAGGTAACAGTGGTTATTTCACAGCAATATTGAGAGAACCACATAAAAGAGTATGTGTTCAAATCCTGGCATAAAAGTATGCCTTCAAAAGGATAGTCCTGTTCAGGGCCAGGACTAGGGTAAAGCAAATGAGGCATTCTTCATGGGCACAAAGTTTAAGGGGCACAAAAAAAAAAAAAAAAAAAAAAACAGTAACCAAAATAAATACCATTTTAAAGTAGTCTTTTAAAAATTAAAGTTAAAAAATTAAAATTAGTGTAAAAGTTCTATAATGGACAAAATATCTAAATATTTATATTTTCATCCTGCATTACATCCCTGTTTTATTTGTCTCATCCTAATCCCAGCCCCGTTTTCAGTACAATTTTATTTACAAAATTTGAAGCCAGCCAGTGGACTATACTTTGTTGATTTGATTTTTTTAAAATTCTGCACTAGAATAGTATTTACATTGATTACTGAGTTTGGGGGGAAGCTTCCTTAAACTGTGTCCCTGAGATGAATTCCTCACTCACCTGACCCTATTCCAAGCTCTGGTTCTGCTAAGTCTCATTTCTTAGTAATTTCTTACTTGCAGTTTTCAATCTCAGTGAGAAAAATCCACATGCTCTCTCTTCCTTCCCCTAAACCTCTCTCTTGTCTTATTCTCCACTTAGCATCAAGAATTATTACCAAGATGCTCCTAGCTATAAAACATGGCCATATTCATTACATATTATTACAAACAAATATTACTTCAAAAAATACTACATCATATTACAAATATGGCTATATTTAAGGAAATGCCCCAAACCTTACTGGTCTTACCCAAGTTGACTTGAGTAGTAGAAGGCCCTAGCTTCTCCAGAGGTTCCATACAAGATATTTCCACAATGTCTAGGGTGCTTACAAGTACAGTCCAAATGTCCTCAGGCCCCAATATTTTACAAGCACCAAGTAAGATCACATTCCCTCTGCAAAGCTATGATAGGGGTGAAAGAAGTCTTATGACAAGTTTTAGGGGAAATACAGACATGTGTAAAGTATATGTACCTTTAGGGAACTTAGGGACTGAAGGGTAGGAATGAGACATGAATGTAAAATAATAATTTTACATGTGAAATTCTGTTACAGGTATCATCTCATTTAATCCTCAATAAAAAGATATATAAATTATCACCCCTATTGCGCTGATAAGTAATTGGTCACAGACGGAATGGCATGATCTCTTAGTAACTGACATTGCTAGGGTCTTTCCTGCTTTACACAGTGAATTGTACACAGCACTTTACATCTTAGGAGGTTTTTTCAAATACAGTTTCCTCTTTAGTCCTAATTAGAGTCCTTGGAACCTTTGGAAATAGCATTCCCACTTGCCACAGAGGAGACTGGGGTCCACAGAGCTACCAAAAAGCATTTTCCAGCACTCTGTCCTTAAAAATTTGGTGTTTCTCATCTAGGAATTCTTCATCAAAACTCCCTAGCCTTGTAAATAAGTTTACTAGACTACTTGTGTAGACTCATGGGGCAAACATATTCAGCTCTCAAGGTCAAACTTAGTCATCTTCCGTGCTGGACTGGAATCCTCCATTTACCTTCTGGAGCCACTGACCACACTTCTCTATCCTGCCCCTCACCCAGGAGGCCAGCTGCTATGGACTACACCAAAGGGTCCCCTCTGGCTTCCTACTGGATTCAGCTAAACAGAGGGCCCCAGTAGGAAAGCTGAGGAAGAGGGAAAAATGAAGTTGGGGCTCCCTAACTCCCTCCTTGTGACCTCAGGCCAGTTGTCCCACCATGACAGCTCCACTACACTCACCAATTTATAATATATCCCTGTGCCTTCTTACACTCTACCCACATCTTTGTAAACAGTTCCCATTTAAACCCTAATTTACATGTGCTCTTCTGTTTGGATCCTGAATGACACAGCCCTCCTGTGAACCTCAATACTGTTATTGTTGATTTTACAGACCCGAGTTCCAATCCCAGCACTTTGGCTTTGTGCCCTGAGAGGGATTATCAATATCTCCAAGGCTCAGATCATTACCCCTGACCCACCACTGGGAACACTCACCAGGAGTTATTCATTCCTTGTCATATATTCAAGGCATATTTGTAAAACCTCAATTATGTGCAGCACACAAAGAAAAAATGTCTATCTTGCCTTCCCTCAGAGAACTCACATTCCAACTGGGACATGTAGATGATAGAGGTACACAGGAGTCTCTAAGGGAGTCCATATCACCAGGCCAAGATGGGAATGGTGATCTCTTAAAGAAAGGTGTCTCAAGGGACTCTCAAACTCAACAAGCTCAAAACCCCAAATTCGATCTCTTCTAAGAGCTCCCTGTCTCAGTGAATGAGTACCTCCACCCCTGTGTGCAGGCCAGAAACCTAGAAGCCATCTTTGGAGCCCCTCTCCTTAATCCCCATATGAAACCAACCAGTAATTTTTATAACTGCTTCCTAAAATACCCTCAGAATCTGCTCACTCAGTCTCACCCATAATCTAAAACAAGCTACTGGCAGCAATCACTTGAATTACAATGACTCCTGTATTTACTTGCCCACAACCCTTTCCCCACCATCCTTTATATGGCAGCCACAGTGATTCTTATCAGATGAAAACCTTAGCAGGTTGGCCTGAAGTGGCTTTGATTTCAAATTAGAGAGTCAATTCTCTAAAAACATCCACCATTCCTGATGTGGTTTGGCTCTTGCCTCCCTAAACTCATCCAAGGACATGCTAGCCCATGATCTCCCTACCCCCCTCCTCCCTAGACCCCCCAACACTCACCTTCTCTCAGACCCCTACCTCATGCTCCCCTTCAATACAGGAGTCTGATGCCTCTGCCTCTAAAATCTTGTCTCCCCTCCTTTTCAACAGTTATTTTTCATCCTCCAGGATCAGTTCCTTGGGAAGCTTTGTCTGACCCCTGACTCTATCACCCCCTGTGCTATGGGCTCGCATAGAGTAAAGTCTCCCTATTGCAAGGCAGAGTTTGTCCTTATCTGTATTCTAGCAGAATAATTCTTGCTCATTGAATTTTCTTTAAGCATTAGTTATGTGGTCTGAATATCATACTCTTAGTAACATGAGGGTAGGGATCATGACTTATTCTGTTCATTGATGTATCCTGAGCCCATATTATAGTGCCTGGCATGAACTAGGAGTTAAAAAAATATTTGTTAATTTTTTTAAAGATTTTACTTATTTATTTGAGACAGAGAGAGCATGTGAGCACACGAGCGAGGGTAGGAGCAGAGGCAGAGGAAGAAAGAGACTCCCCACTAAATCAGGAAGCCCAACATAGGGCTTGATCCCAGGACCCTGAGATCATGACCTGAGCTGGAAGCAGATGCTTAATCAACTAAGCCACCCAGGTGCCCCAATATTTGTTAAGTTTTAGAGCAAGATGCCAGGAAGGAAAAAGAAATGGCAGTGACTCTTCCAGATTAAAAGGCTCCTATTAAACATCAAAATACTTCCTTTTAAAGCATTTCTGAAAATATTATATTTTCCCTGTCTTCGTAAAGTACATTAGAAATAATTCTATATTTACTGAAGGCTCTAAATCTTTATTAGGAACCTCGGTTATTGGATTTTCTAACACGAGCTGGCTTTGGACTTCTGTGCTTTTTAGATTGCTCGGCCTGCAGATTCCTGCTCTCAGCCTTCAGAGTTGCCAGTGTACTTTCTGGCTAGTGTCACTATGCCTGCCTCCAACAGCCTCTTTCTTGCCTTCTCATTTGTTGCTCTGAATCTCCTGCAGACCAGAAAACTAGATACCAAGTGGGCTGTATGGGGTGTGAAGTCACATTGACATGATCCAAATGAACCCACAGGGATCTTCTAAACTAGAGCTAATGATCTCCAGTACCCCCGTATGACTAAGACCAGCCACTCTCATCCCACTTTTGCACTGTTCTTTTTCTACTTTCCCTTTTTCTCCCCCTTCATAGCCTTCATTTCGCAAGATTGGCCTTCTCTGGACTTGGCAGCTAACAGGAATTTTCCTTTCCCCCCTTAAGTATAGCAAACCCACCAAAAGGGTAGAACTGACCATCAGGGTTTCAATGCCCTTGTTGCTTTTTGCTGTTTTTAGGTACTCAGAAGCTGTTTTTGTTTTGTTGTGTATGTTTTGTTTTTGGGTAAATGGGGTTTTACCCTACAGAGACGGATACCAAAGACACAAGCAGTTATTTGAAGCATGTGGCGCTTTTAGCAGATGGATCAAGCCTGGGTATCAGTGACAATGACCTGATTTTTAGTCATAAAGGACCTCCCTGTCTTTTGATCCAGTTAGAATAATATTAATTACTTCCACCCTGAGTTAAAGGGTAACAGGGGGGAGTCAAACTGCTAATTAAAACCTTGGGAATGGTTTTGCTGGCTGTGGAGAGGGACACCAAAGCAAAGTAAGAGACTGGGGTAGGGAATTGCTCAAGTACAGAGCAAATGAGAAAGCAACAGCTCTCAATCCTATCTCCAATTTGAGCACTTAGCCCTTTCAAGTTGATTGCATGCTTTAAAAACGCATTAAGGAAACGCAAGGAAGATGGAGAAAACAAAATTTGGAATGACAGAGTTCTTACAAGCTAAGAATTAGGCTCTGATTCGAAGGGCAACCTCTGGAATGATTTTGAAGACTCAGGCTAATGCTTGGCTTCATGCAGAGAAGCTTCGGTTATGTTAGGAAATTGCCCCCATTGATGCATATGTGATGGTAATGGCAGGTTAGAATCAAAGGTGAATGAAAATGACAGCACTGTCTGTTCCCTGAAAAAAACAGGACCACAGTTTTCTACATGTTAGGAAGAGGCCAAAGATTTGCCACTTATTCAAGGCTGGAAAATACTCTGATGAGAAATCGGAAGGCCGCAAGAACACAGGTGGCTGAGCTCAGCGAACGACTCCACATACCTACATAAAGGAGGCCCCTCTCCTCTTGCATTTGTGGATTAAAATGACTCTGCGTATGGTTTATTGAAGATAATTTCCCACCCAGGTACATTTTTAAATTGTTTTCCACCCAAAGGTTTTATTTGGCTCTGTCTTAGAGGGCTTGAAAATCAGGCTTTTCTAAGAAGCTTTCTTTGTAACAGGCAAAACAAGGCATTAGCAGAAATAGGAATAATGAGAAGGCAGGTGCCAAGGTATAGAGGAAGGAGCACCAGATGCAGACAGTCTGAACAATAATGTCATTATATCATTCACTAACTAGCTCTGTGACCTTGAACACATGGGTCCTGAAGCTTCTGGTCTAGTTTCTTCAACTTTAAGTGACAGAGCTTGGCCACATTCTTCTAAGATTACTTTCAACTTATTAGAGAATCTAGATGTTTAGGAATTTGGGGAACTTGAGTTCTTATGGTCCATCATGGTATTGGATGTTGGGGAAGACAGTGAAGAATAGAAGAGCTCCTTGTCTTACAGTAGAAAGAATACTAGACTTAAAGTAACAAGTAGTGTTTGACTTCTCTAAGCCTCAATTTGCATTTCTGAAAAATGGGTACAACAGTAATGTACTTCACAGGGTTGTTGAGTGGATGAAATAAAACAATGTGTGCCTAAACTATTCCTGAAAATCTTTTAGGAAATCATGCTCCAGGCACTCAAGGACTTTAGCCTAGTTTATTGGGTGAATGGGCGGGGCCCAGACTAACAGAGAACCAAGATTCTCAAACTTCAAAGTACATGCAAATCGCTTGGATATCTTGTTAGAGATGCAGATTCTGGAGTGGAACTCGAGACGCCACATTTCTAACACATTCATAGACAGATGCTACTGATGCCTACGTCAGATTTTTAGTAGAAGGACTATCAAACAAGACACTATATAATAAAGCATGTGCATGGTGCATAGCATAAGTGAAAGCCTCTATTTCCTTCTTACCTATTCTCCCTTCAAGAGCAGTTCAAGCAATACGGTTGAGACTACTACAGCCCTCTGTAAACTCTTTCTTCTTAAGGGATAGTGCAGAAAGCTGGATTCTAATAACTTTGCCAGGTGACTGTGATATTAAATTAGGTCAGCACCAAGTACTACAGAGGTGGTTCTCAGCCCTGGTTGCATGTTAGAATCAATTGCAGAGTTTAAAAAATGTAGAGGCTCAGGCCCTAGACCAGCTAATAAATAAAAGGCCTTTAAGGCACCACAGGTGGTTCTAATGTGAGCCAAGTTTGAGAACTCATCATACTCAAGCTTACTAGGGAGAGGAGGGACCACTTTGGCTTGGTTTACCAGTGTATTTCCAGTGCATGACGCCGAACCTGGCATTCACATATATTTGTTGAATGAATAAATCATTAATAATAAATGAACTAAAGTAATGAAATTTAGACTGCAGGTAATTTCCTTATTCTCCTTCCTGAAGCCCAAGAAAACTAAGTACTCAAGCATAGGGCTAAGGTTACCATGTGGAATAGACTGCCTGTTTGGAATCCTGACTCTGCCACTCAACATTCACACAAACTTAGGCAAGCTTCACAACTTCGCTGTTCCTCAGTTTCCTACTCTGTGACATAGGGATGATAACAATATTACCCACTGTTTAGAATGGCAATAATTAAAGGAGTTAGGACATGGAGAGTATGTAGAAAAGACTAGTACATAGTAACCATGTAATGATTGACAGCTATTTTTATATTCCATCACTAAGCACACATGGCTCTGAGTTCTGCAAGTGGTCAGATCAATGAGCATTCTCCTGTCATTCTCCTGTCTCCTGTCATTCAACCAACTGTTAGTTCTTAATTCTATCCCAGGTGCAGAGAATCTGTGACTGTAGATACAGCAGTGAAAGCAGAGACACCAGCCTATTCTCACATTATTTAAAATATAGTAGGCGAGGTGTACATCAAACAAGTTATTTCAAAGTGATGAGTAATAGAAAGTTATCTTAAGTGTCCTATTACCAAGGGAAAAGGATCATGAGGACATTGAAAAAGGGGTGGGAAGGCAACTATAACTGTATAACAGGGGCGATTAATACTGAAGGTCAGGAAAGGCTTCCTAGAGAAGGAGGGATGTTCAAGCCAGTTTGGCTGAGCAAAGCGAGAGAAGTTGCAGAGATTTCCAGGGAAGAACATTCATGAAACCTTGGAAGCCTGGAAGAGCAAAGTATGTTTTAGCCACTGAAAGAAGGCAGTGTGGCTGGGATATATGAGAGTTTAGGTTGGGTTTTGAGGCCTGGGTAAGACTGGGGAGGCAATGAACAAAACAGAATAGTCGGAAAGGTGAAGTTGAACATGGCATTTAATCATTCAGGAAATAGGCAAGGGGACATGCTGGGGAATAACGAGAATGTTTGTGAACCAGAAGGGGGTATGTCTGATAGGATCAAAAAGGACTTACTGATCACCATGTGATATGGCTCTATGGGAATGGACATGCCAAATTACAGCCACCCTGGAAAGCCTGGCAGTTGACTTTGGCAATCTCTACTTCTGCCTTCCTTTCCCTCTCCTCATGATTTCTTCCCCTGCTCTACTAAGGTTCCTTTATTAACAAATCCTCTCTTTCCTTCTCTTCCAAAAATCAATTGGAGGAGGGAGTATCACATAGAAATCATTGGCATGTCCTAGACATGAAATCAGAAAGAAATACTTTTGAAGTATAAACTCCAACCTTTATTAGCTATAGGACTTGAAACTTCAGTTTCTTCATCTATAAAATGGAGTAATAATATCTGTGTTAGAGATCTCCAGAGAAAAAGAACCAATAGGATATGAATACATGGGGTGTGTGTGTTTGTGTATAGTGAGAGAGAAAAAAAAAGATAAAGAGAAGGGATTACAAGGCATTGGCTCATGTGATTGTGGGAGCTGGCAAGTGTGAAATCTGTAGGCAGACAGATAACCCAGGAAAGAGTCGATGTTATAGCTGGAATCTGAAGGCAGTCAACAAAAGGCCTCCTAAGCTTCAACAAATGGGATGAGACCTACCCACATTATGGCAGGTAATCAAAATTATTCAAAATCTACTGAGTTATATGTGAATCACATCTAAAAACACCTTCACAGCAACATCTAGATGATTTTTGACCAGACATCTGGCCACCATAGCCTGGCTAAATTGACATAAAACTAACCAGCACACTATCCCTTTATCTACACCTAGGATGTTACTTGGATCACATCGGTTAATATACGTGGATAAATATGGGCAGGTTCCCTTGTGTCTCTAAACCTCAGTTTCCTTATCTGTAAATTGCAAGACTATCTTGCAAATCAGAACAAGAATGAGCTATCACCTCACACCTGTCAGAATGGCTAAAATCAGCACAAGAAACAATAGGTGTTGGCAAGGATGTGGAGAAAAAGGAACCTCGTGCACTGTTGGTGGGAATGCAAACTGGTACAGCCACTCTGGAAAACAGCATGGAGTTTCCTCAAAAAGTTAATAGAACTACTCTATGATCCAGCAATTGTACTACTAGGTATTTACCCAAACAATGCAAAAACACTAATTCAGAGGGATACATGCACTCTGATGTTTATAGCAGCATTATCTACAATAGGTAAATTATGGAAACAGCTCAAGTGTCCATCAATAGATGATTAAAGAAGTAGTAATACACAGAGAGACTCACACACAATGAATATTACTCAGCCATCAAAAAGAATGAAATCTTGCCATTTGCAGTGACATGGATGGAGAGTATAATGTTAACTGAAATAAGTCAGAGAAAGACAAATACCATATGATTTCACTCACAAGTGGAATATAAGAAACAAAACGATGGGGATTAAGGAGTGCACTTGCTGTGATGAGCACCAGGTGGAAGTGTTAATCACTCTACTGTATACCTGAAGCTAATATAACACTCTGTTAACTAACTGGAATTTAAATTTTGAAAAAGAGACACTACTTATCTAGTAGAGTTGAGATGACGCTCAAAAGAGGCAATCTAAATCAAAACTAAACACAGGGCCTGACACCTAGTAAACTCCCTAATAATGTTTCCTTTTATTATTATTTTCATGCTAGTATTATCTGCACCAAGCACTTGACATTTTCTTATCTGTTAACCTTAGCATATCCTTGTATGCATACCACTGTCCTCTGTGACTAAATTCTAACATACTTCAAGATTCAGCTTATGGAGGAATCCTTCCCTAACACCTTCTGCCCTATATTCTGGATTAGCTGCACTATTTTCATGCATCTGTCACAGCACTAAGCATGCTTTGTTTTATTTTGTTTGGTTGGCAGGCTTTGTCACTAATGTAAATCCTAGAGGTAAAAATGTGACCTTCATTCCCGTGTCCCATCATTTAGCACAAAGCAGGACACAATTGTATATAATTGCAAAACGAACAGAATTGTACAGATCTGCTTATTGCTCATCTGATGAAATGTACATTTGGAGTCAGTTTACCCCCTTCAGATTATACCCATTCAGGCCTCCTCACACCTCCATGGTGACTATGAGAACCCCAGCCACAACCAAGCCTCTGGAATCACAATTTTTAATATTTATGCTCTATTTGGTACTATTTAGTGACATCCTTCTTCTGTGTATTACAACTCCATAGTAGTCAAGTAGGAATATTTATGTTCAATATTTATTGAGTTGAAAGAAATTGACCCTGACATAGTATGATGTAGCAGATTCAATAGGCAGTTGCTATAGAAAAGTCAGACATGACTTGTTTATACTAGCAAAAGGGAATGTTTTGGGAAGGATAGAACTGTTCTATATCATGATTGAGATAATGGTTCATGAATCTACACTTGATTTAAAATTCATAGAACTTTATACCCAAAAGTCAATATTACTGTGGCCTAATAGAAACGGAAAAAAAATCAATGTGCACCAAGTCTACATAACAAAAGACAGAATATACAATGTCCAGACAATAAAACTTTTATGACAAATAATTTCATAACGATAAAATTCTGACCTATTACCCCTGCAGCAGCCAGGCCAAGAAGCCAGAGCCAGACCATAACCTCTGTAAGCAACTTGCCCAGAATGGTCATGACTTGGTGATGACTGTCAGCTTCCCTACCTTTTGTCCCCACTTCCAATGCAGGACCAACCACAGCAGACCCAGCTAATCACTAGGAGCCCTTACGTCTAATTAGCCCACTTCTACCTTCCCCAGGCCAACATTCTACCATCAGGGCACATCTGAAACCTTCCCTTTCCTTCACTGTAATTGAAGTGAAGCCACCCTCCTGCCTGCCTTTGAGTCTCTGCCAAACACAGTGTTGGGGGCTGACTCTCTTGCTATAAGAAGCTCTGAATAAGCAGTTCAGTTTTTTCTTACATGGATGGTTTTTATTTCCACAATACTATGCTATCATTTGGGATAAAACAGAAGTGTGTACATGTGTTTGTGTATGCATAGATTGCAATTAAAAGTACATGCACACCCATGAAAACAGAAATGATATTGCTTCCTAGGAAGGGAATTGATTGGTTGAGCAATGGAGGTAATAGTGAGACTGATACTTCTGTTTTCCCTTTTGAACCTTTGGGATGCCCCACCATCACCAAATCAATGATTTAAATAAAAATAACAAGTAAAAGTGAATTTCACTTTTAAAATATGAAGACTTAGATTATGAGAAGTATTTATCATTCAAATTCACAAATGACCACAATCTCTAAAAGTAACCAGAGCTTGATGATTATTATATTTAGAATAAATCGGTGATAAGGTGAATTGTTTCACAGCTCTGAGCCTGGCTGACCCAAGGAGGACAGCAGGGGGGGATTGTAGGGAGGATTTATTGCCACTTCACATGTGTGGTTCCTGTCCTATAGTAAGTGCATTAGCCAGGCTAGACTAACAGCTGAAGAAACAGAACCCAACATTTACGGCAATTCAGATACAGTAGATGTTTCTTTCTTGCTCACAGAACAGAGAGGCTGAATGAGGTAGCAGGTGGTTCTCTCTCAGTTGCTCAGGAACTCGGACCCACACTTGACCTGCCATCTTTGATGTGGGGCTTCTAAAGTCTCCCTGGGCAGCCCCGGTGGCTCAGCGGTTTGGTGCCACCTGCAGCCCAGGGCATGATCCTGGAGGCCGGGGATCGAGTCTCACGTCGGGCTCCCTTCATGGAGCCTGCTTCTCCCTCTGCCTCTCTCTCTTTCTCTCTCTCTCTCTCTCTCTCTCTGTGTGTGTTTAAAGATTTAAATCTTTAAAAGAAATAGTAAAGTCTCCCTGGGTTGCATCTTATCCATGTAGCTCAAATGGGAAGAACATGGGTGGCACATACAGGAGGCTCTATGGGCCGTGCCTGGGAGCGGAGACTTTCACTTTCCCTCATATTTGGGATTGACAGATTTAGCAAATAACAGGACAGACATCCTGTATTTTATCCAATTACATTTGAATTCCAGATAAATAACAGTATTTTTTAAGTATAAGTAGTATGTCCATGTCATATTTGGTACATATTTATTCTAAAAAAATATTTATCTAAAATTCAAATTTAACTGAGCATGCTATATTTTATCTAGCAATCCTGGGCCACATTTCACTGGGTGGAACTTAATGCAAGCTAAGGAGGCTAGGAAATGCAGTTCTGTTGTTCCACCAGAAGAAGAATATGTGAGTTTTGTTAAGCAACTAGCAGTCTGTGCTGTGGTAAGAAACGAACAAGGTTTAGGTCCCTTCCTTTCCTCTCTACTACAGGTGTCACAGGACCTAGAGAAGCAATAGAAAATAGTGGTTCTTGAGTTTTGGCATGCCTGAGAATCTTCTGGAATTCCAGTTAAAAGATTAAAATCTTTTGTTCCAGCCTTGACAATTCCAAATTCTCTCCAATCTTAGAACTCAGAATCTACCTTCTTAACCAGCACCCCACACAGCTCTATTGCAGGCAATGGAAGCAGCATACTTTTAGATCTTGAGAACTCAGATGTATGTACATGAAAAAATTAAGAACTCACCAAACAGTTTGAAATGAAGCAGTCTATGGTAGGTGATAAACCTAAGGTTTTGCAGCACAATAGACAGAGGCATAGTTTCCAAACCTATGTGTACAAGAGGCCAACGTGGAACACTGGCCTCAAATCTTGGGCTACAGAGCACAACTCAAAACACCTGCCAAAACAGGCTCCAGAGGTTCTGTCCCTTGGAACAAGTCCTTGGTAGACTCCAAAAATAAAATAAGATGACAGTGACACAACGTTGGAGTCCTTCATCAAAGTCAGACAGTCCCCTCCTTGTGCTGCATGGCAAGCCTCTGGAGAGAGCCATACAGCCGGTGTGGACTCTAATAAGCTGTCTCCTTGGAGTGATTTGACTCGCGGAGCTGACTGCTGTCTCTGGTAGTTTAAAGAACAAGAGAGTTATTTTTTTTAACAAATCCTCTTGTAATGGTTGAAATCCCAGCATTCATTCATATTCATTTTGGAAGCTGGCACCCATTGCTTAAGGGACTGGTAATAAAATTGACAATCTGCTACAGTGGGACTCATGCAGGTGTTATTAACTTTAACCGAATTGATCTCAACTAGATCACTGTCAGAGATGATATGGTAACAATCGATTTTTTTCCAGCTCCGAGAGCATTATTAGTTGACTTATTTCCATTTCTCCAGTCTTTTTTTTTCCCTTGAAGGCTTGAAGGTTTATGGCAGCATTTCTTTCTTCTTGCTTTCTCATTTCAATTTGTAAATAGTATGCTTTTAAGCACAATATTTGGGGAGGAGAGGCAATGCAGCTTCATAAACAACTCATCCAAGCCCTTAAGTTTGGCAGCTGTAGAATATGCTTAAACAGGCATTGAGAGAGAAGGACACTCTCGCTGAACACAATTCATTTCAACAATGCATTATGGACTGTCATGCCCACTGTTATGGACAAACTGTGCCACCCCTCCAGATTAATATGTTGAAGCTCAACCCCGCAGTGTGACCATATTTGGAAGAGATCATCTTATAGAGATCATTAAAGTTAAATGAGGTCATAAGGGTGGGCCCTAATACAATAGGACTGGTGTCCTTATAAGAAGGGACTCCAGGGATACACACACAGAGAAGAGGCCAGGTGAGGACACAGTGAGAAAGCAGCCATCAGCAAGCCAAGGAGAGGCCTCGGGAGAAACCACACCTGACAACACCTTGATCTTGGACTTCCAGCTTCCAAAGCTTTGAAAAAATGCATTTCTCTTGTTTAAGCCACCCAGGTCTGTGGTATATCATTATGAAATCCAGGCTGACTAATGCACCCACCTACCCAGAGGACTGCAGTGTGGTGCTACAGTGTTTCCTGATGGGCCTGGGAAGAGCACTAGTGCCGCAAGTCTCTATCAGCAGCAAGGTGAACGGAGGCACCAAGCTGCATATTCCAGGAACTTACACCCTGTTCCACATACCTAGTCCGTGTACCTGCCCCTCCCACTGTGCTCATCTGCATCAAGAGTCAGAGCAGGAAAAAAAAAAAAAAAAAAAAAAAACGCCCTACAGAAAAAGATGAAGTATGGAACTCTGGGATGGCTGGTCCTACAGGTTCCTAGCACTGTGACTTTAGGCAGTGAAGCCCCATAGACCTCAGTGTAATTATCTGCACACTAGAGAGACCACCACCTGCTTCTGGGAGTTGTTACCATGGTCCAACTGAACAATCAATAGAAAAGGATCTTGTAGAGCATACAAGATAACAATAATGGGCGTAGGAAAGCTCTGACAGTAGAGTGTTGTAAAAATCATTCTTTTTGTTTGTTATCTCAAATACTTCAGGAATGTATGTGTTAGACTATAACATAGGCAACTATCGGGGGCGGGGGAGAAATCAGCTCTTTTACTGCTAGAAATTATTTTAACAAAACCAGAAAGACAGATCTGTGCCAACAGAATATATAAATTAAAAAATGATCCCTGAAGATGTAGGAGCAAATTAAGACACATTATAAGTAATTCAAGGTATAAGGAAAAGTCAAGAATGCTGGTTCTTTAAAGCATATGCTCTGCACTCAGGCCTGAGTCTGAGTATCTTTTTTTATCTTTCTCTCACAAATGATGTATTATAGGGAGATATTTAATCTTTCCAGGTCTGATAGGTTTGTTGAGGGTTAAATATAATAATACATGTGTATATGAACTACTGTAGTGCTTTTTGTATCAGATATATGCATTATGATTCCCTGATTCCACCAACAATCCCTGTATGACCTTCAACTCACCCTTCTAAGCCTGTTTTCTCACCTGGATGCTAGGACTTCCTTCTTACATGCTAACATTGTGGCTGTATCATGAGGCTGATTAATAATTCAGGTTTCTTATGTAACTATGAAATAAAACTTACAAATCAGGACTTAACAACAACAGCAACAACAACCAGTGAATTGATGTGAAAATGTTTCTCCATAAGCATACAGGGTCATGAATAGAAAACCGAGTCTCAGGAATCTTTTTCCTCCAGACCAACTAACCATTCCAGAAATATAGATCACGTACCCACTCTGCAGAGCACAGTCCTAGAAGCTGAGAATGCTGCCGGGGCAAGCTCATGCATGGTAAACTATACGGTTTAGAGCAGTCACTGCTGCGCCGTGCAGAGGACTTTAGGATAGATCCAGCAAGAGCAAGCTCAGCACCTAGAGGAGGTTAAAGATGTAGAGTTGGATGTCAGTCTCTAATATTCACGAGGTAGAACAATTTCAAATGAGTACAGCTGCTGGCCAGGGGCTCTCAGGAGTAGAGCCAAAGCCACATAGGCCTCTCTCCTGGTGAGGTGCTGGGGAAACCCTCCACCCCGACCTCCCAGTCCTGTGCCAAGCATGCTGACGGAGGTTACCCAAGTTTGTCCTTACTTCCCTTCTTACTGAAGCCACAACTAGGCCAGGAGAGCAGGCCATGAGATAAGCCCCTTCTGGGTGTGTTGGTTTGTTTTTTCTCATCTGTGAAATGACACCTACTTCACGGGGTTTTTCTAAAAATAAAACTAAATAATATATGTCAAAATGCTCACGGAAGCGGCACAAATACAAATGCTCATCATTGCCACCATCATTTGTCTCAGAGAGCTCCACCGTGTGAAACCACCCACCTCAGCCTGGTTCTGCAGCAGATGGCTGCCAGAAATCTCAACAGCAGCAATCTTTCCAGTCATTCTTCAAATTCTGCTTAGTGTTCATTATCACCTTTATTGACTTAGCCCAGCTGCAGGCCCCAGCCCCGCTCCATCATTCTGTCACTAGGATTCGGCTGGGCAATTTGTGGTTTCCAAAGGCAGAAGGATGCCAGGGCAGGAACGCAAGTATGATTCAACAGCACAGCCTGAGGACATGCCCCTTTCCCTGTGTTCTCCGTCCTGGCTGGGCCCCCGCAGAGCAGGGGCAGGGCTGGTCCTTCTGATCCTGGGGTCAAGAGGGCCAGGGCCCACGGTGCCGGAGTCTATTTTGTGATCAGGAGAAGAAAGCTGCGGCAGGGCCTGCAACCACTTCCATATGAGTCCTTTACAGACAGTTTTAGAAGCAATGTGGTATAGTGGGAATAACAGTAATAACGCCCTCTCTTTGCTGGGGAGGCACTGCAGACCAGCTTGTATGTGGATGCTTTAAAAATTGCCTACATTTGGCATGCTTGGGTGGCTCAGTGGTTGAGCACCTGCCTTTGGCTCAGGGTGTGATCCCAGGGTCCCCACAGGGAGTCTGCTTCTCCCTCTGCCTGTGTCTCTGCCTCTGTCATAAATAAATAAATAAATAAATAAATAAATAAATAAATAAATATCTTTAAAAAGATCCAGATTTACGATGCTACAGTTCTGGAAACCAGAGGTTCTAAAGTTAAGGTGCCAGCAGAGCTGTGTTCCTTTAGGAGGCACTTCCTTTCCTTCTCTGGGTTCCAGGGGCACCTCCATTCCTTGGCTCAAGCCTCTCTCCTTGTCTCCCTCCAACCTCTGCTTCCATGGTCCTGTCTCCTTCCCTGACCCTCCTACCACTCTATTACAAGGACTCCTGTGATTTCATTAGGCCTACCAGAGTAATCTAGGATGATATTCCCAACTCAAGATCCTTAACTCAATCACACCTGCGAGAAAAGGTAACACATTCACAGGTTCTGAGAACTAACATGTAGACATCTTTGAGGGGCCATTATTTGGTTTCCCACAACTCCCAAGTGTGAATATTTGCATGGGGATTTTACAGTAAGGAGCTGAGTCTTGGAGGAACTGCAAAGAGCTAAAAATGCTAGAAGTGACTTCCAAACAGAGATTAGCCTTGTTGTAAAACCCATATTCTTTGGACCAGCTGCTTCTAGACATGGAAGCAGAAGCTCTGAGTGGGTGTCCAGCTCTGCTCCAAGCTGCCCAATGGCTGTAGGCTGCTAAGAGGTACCAATGAGAGCATGGCTATAAAGTGGATTTAAACTATGTTTCACAAGTACAAGACAGAGATGCCCCTTGGGTGGGGGTCCAGATGGGGAAACCAGGGCCCAAGGTGTGGAATGACTTGCAGAAAGACACATAGTAAGGAAATGGTGGAGCCAAGATTTCACCCCAGATCTGCTTGACTCCAAAGAAAATAACAGCTTTATTCGTGAAAGCTATAGTTTAAAGAGTCACAGCAAAAGAAGGGCGCTTTTGTGAGTCTCAGCTGGAGTATATACAGTGTAACCTTTTCATACTCTCATGTACATAACCTTTCAAATACAAAGCATAAAGTGCTTCTATTCAGTCTTGTACTTTATACACTACAACCTTTATACTTTCAACATGGACATGTTTGGGGTAGAGAGGCTGGGACTGACATATGAGCACAGAAGGAAAAGGTTATGGCTCTCCAGTAGAGAAAAGGGAAGGTGGAGAGAGGACATGCTCCGGAAACTCAAACATCATGACCACCTTGTAAAAGCAAAATCCCGACTGGTTCACCAATTTCTGACAGGAAAGAACAAGAAAACCCCTTAGAATAGGAGGGAAAAGTTTAGGGCCAATTAAATAGGCCTCTTCCCACTGTGCGTGGTGGATGGCAGATGTAAAGAATGTATTTCTCTCCTCTTGCCCCAGTTAACGATATAGATTGAAGGTATAAATATGTTTGAATGGAGGTAAGGGCTTTTTTTTCTCCTTTATTCTTTTTTAAATTCAATTTGGCAGCCTATAACACCCAGTGCTCATCTCATTATGTCAATGGGGGTAAGTTAAGTCAAATGAATAACTGGCTGGCTCCTAAGAAGAACTAAGCACAGTCTGGCCTCTCAAGTTGGCTTCCAAGGGGCATGGAATGTGATGGTTTGGATCATGGATCCAATCTTCACTCTGCTTTGCTACACTGGATGATTTTTGTTTGTTTTTATTTTAATCAACTGGTGTGCATCACAGTGCTCACCTTCATGCCCATCACCAATTTCACCCACCCACCCCCGCCCACCTCCTCTCTAGTAACCGTCAGTTTGTGCTCTATAGTCAAGAGTCCATTTCTTGTTTTGTCTCTTTCTTCCTCTTTGCTCATTTGTTTTCTTAAATCCTTCATATGACTGACATCATATGGTATTTGTCTTTCTCTGACTTACTTCACTTAGCAATGTACTCTTTACCTCCATCGTGTCATTGCAAATGGCAAGATTTCATTATTTTATGGCTGAGCTCTATTCTATTGTGCATACACACACAGAGATTTTTTTATCCATTCATCAATCAATGGACACCTGGACTGCTTCCATATCTTGGCTATTGTAAATAATGCTGCTATAACATCAGGGTGCATGTATCTTTTTGAATTAGTGTTTTTGTATTTTCTGGTAAATACCCAGTACTGCAATTGCTGAATCTGAGAGTAGTTCTCTGGGTTCTATTTTTAACTTTCTGAGGAACCTCTATGCTGTTTTCCAGAGTGGCTGCCCCAGTTTGCATTCCCACCAGTGCACGAGAGTTCCTTTTTCTCCACGTCCTTCCCAACTGTTTCTTGTGTTGTTGATTTTAGCCATTTTGCCAAGTGTGATATGACATCTCATTGTAGTTTTGATTTGCATTTCCCTGATGATGAGTGATGTTGAGCATCTTTTCATGTGACTGTTGGCCATCTGGATGTCATCTTTTGAGAAATGTCTGTCCATATCTTCTGCTCATTTTTTAATTGGATTATTTGGGTTTTTTTTTTTTTTTAGGTGTTCAGTTGTATCAATTCTTTATCTATTTTGGATACTAACCCTTTATGAGATATGTTATTTGCAAATACCTTCTCCCATTCAGCAAATTGTCTTTTAGTTTCCTTCACTATGCACTTCACTATTTTTATGTAATCCTAATAATTTTTTCTGCTTTTGTTTCCCTGATCTCAGGTCTTTTTTTCCCATTGGATATTCTCTCCTGCTTTGTCAAAGATTAATTGACCATATAATTATGGGTTTTTTTTTTAATTTTTTTAAATTTATTTATTTATGATAGTCACACACACAGAGAGAGAGAGAGAGAGAGAGAGGCAGAGACACAGGCAGAGGGAGAAGCAGGCTCCATGCACCGTAAGCCCGACATGGGATTCGATCCCGGGTCTCCAGGATCGCGCATTGGGCCAAAGACAGGCGCTAAACCGCTGCGCCACCCAGGGATCCCTAATTATGGGTTTATTTCCAGGTTTTCTATTCTCTTCCCTTGATCTATGTGTCTATTTTTGTGCCAGCACCATGCTGTTTTGATCACTACAGCTTTATAATATAACTTGAAGTCCAGAATTTTGATGCCTCCAGCTTTGCTTTTCTTTTCTTCAAAATTGCTTTGGTTATTCAAGATCTTTTGTGGTTCCATACACATTTTAGGATTGTTTTGGCTCTGTGAAAACTAATGTTGCTATTTTGATAGGGATTGCATTGAATTACACTAGATGAATTTTTAACTTCCCTGAGCCCCACTCTTCATCTACAAACAATGATGCGTGTTCCTCAGAGGTTGGTAGGAGAAAAACATAAATGCTAACACATTGCATGCAATGAAGTGATGATGGCATATGTTAATTGACATCTTCCTACATTATAACTTGGGGGCCTCTGATCAACCCTGACATTCCTATTACCAAATGTCAACTCAGCAGAATACATAAGAAGTTTCTAGGTGCTTATTCCAAAAACTACTCAAGTAAGAGAAAATAGAAAAATAGACAATAATGATAGTTCATATTTATTAAGATATCTATGGTAGTCCAGATACTCTTTTAGGTATTTTATGGATATTAATAAGTTAATCCTTACACAACCATGAGTATAGATTTAACACCAACCCATTTTAGAGATGATACAACAAAGGAACAGAGTTTGCACTGATAGGAAATGTCAGAGCCAGGATATTAACTTGGCAATATGGTTCCGTAGCCTACACATTTTACAACTACACTAAGGCAGCTATATAATTTACTATCCAATCCCGGACATCCCAGACACTTTTTAGGGAGGAAAGCAGGCAGAAATCCAGAGTGTCAAGGCTCGCCAGGACACATTGGCACTCTAGCTTTACCATCTATATAGTAGCCATCAAGAACATAAATGGATCTTAGAAATTGTCCTCTGCTTGTATATAATGGGGAAACTTTAGTGCCTGACTCATGGGAGGTACTCAATAAATTTATGTTGAATGAATGAATGAATGAATGAGTTGAGTAACTTTTCAGAGAGCTAAACTATACATTTCTATTATTCTTATGATATGATTGCAGAGCTTGGCAATATCTGGTTTGAAGTGGTCTGAGCATTTTCCTGTATTCTCTTTCATAGGACAGATAGTTACTACTAATGGCCTCAGGATTCATTCCAGAGGTAAAACAACTTACTTAGAAAGGATCTAAGACTGCCACATTGTTGGACAGACAGCTGAAACACTATGCCTGTGGGAGAGAATCAGAACAAAAGATCAATCTCTGTCTCCTTGGCAATTTATATGTAAGAAACATATCACATCTAGTCTCTCTACATTCCACATTGCCCCATGATATTAGAAAAGTCTTAAAAAAAAAAAAAAGTCTTAACACCAAGTATGGGTCTCAACCACTTTGCGTAAATGAATCTTTACTATCACCTATAAGGTAGGTACTACTATTATCATTTTACAGAGTAAGAAATAGGCATAGCTCATAACTGACAGGGCTAGAAATTAAGTTGAGAAATTTTGAATTAAGTAGTTCCGGAGTCTATGCTCTTCCCGACTCTGCTCTTTTGCTTTTTTATGCTGATACAAATCATCAGCTTTGTTATGAGAAGGATCTGGACAAATACATGGAGGTGGGGAAGAAAGAAGAGTAACAAAGAATTCTTCTACTAAAAAAGATGCTTCTTCCTGACAAGAGTCTCTCAGGAGAGAAAAAAAAAAAAAAACAGTGTGGAAAGAGGGGAATTACCAACATTGTGGGCTGGTCATGGAGAGATTATTCCTTGATATTAAGGGAGTAAGAAATCAGTAAAATTTTGGAGAACAGCTATTTCTTAGGTAGAAAGTTTTGAGGGTATCAGCAATGAAAAGAGAAAATTTTAAAGTTATCTTCATGTGTTCTAAGAATATACTTCACCACCACCCTAAAAGTTAAATGTGGTTTTTTAAGAGGTGAGGCTTAGGTAAGTTTGTAATATATTTAAATTGTGTGTTATCATAGAACTTCTATTTAAATTAACACAAACTTATTTGGGTTTCATATAAAGTATCCCATCTTGTCTGTACCTGGGACTGTGAAGTAGATACTACTGTTGCCATGTTGTAAATGAAGAAACAGTGAATCAGAGAAGTTAAATAATTTGCTTAAGGTCACACAGGAAATAAAGATCAAAGCTAGGATTTGAACTTAGGTCTGACTCCATAAAGCCCTGCTCTCACTCTGCACACTAAATTGGTTTATATCTCCTGTAACAAAGCCAAAGTTCACACAGAGAAAGATCTAGAACATCAGCTTTAGTTCAACTTTAATCCTAGTGACATTATAGCTTCTCTTATTGCCTATGTCTCCTCCAAATACATACTATGTACACTCTCAGGATATTCAACATATCAAAAGAAGAGAAATTCTAGACTGGAAGAAAATGATAGCTTCCAAAAGAACCCCTTTCAAATGTTACTGATATTTGATTGTGAACGTCACCTTTTTCTAATATGAAGATACATGTAATAAGATATATGCACATATTATACATATACACATATACATACATGTATATGTACATACATAGATGTAATTTGCCATTCTTTGACCTGTGGTGAAATGGAAGGCCATATACTATATTGGCTAACAGCTTTGCCTTTGGTGGGAGACATACTTGGATGCAAGCACCAGTCTGCCTTTCAGTATCCATGTGATCATGGACATTCAATTCAATTACTCTACGTCTCCATTTTCTCATTGGTAAAATAGGGTAATTATTCCTCCTTATAGTTTTGTGCTTTTTTAATAATATGTGTAAACCACTTAGCATAGGCCTGGCACCATAGTAAGGATAGAAGAAAAGATTGCTTTTTATTACTTAAAATAAAACTTTTTCACTGATACCAGAATAAGTTATCAAAATTAATTGAGCTTTTTCTGAATACCAATCACAGAAAGCCAAAACCACTGGCCTTGACATGTAAAGGATCATGAACCATAAGGTCATAAAGTCACTCATCTATCCTCTTGTTACAATTGAATAAGTCATTTTCTTTCTCTGGGCCTTCATTTTTTAAATCAATAATAGAATATTATTATGTGTAAAGCAATGGTTTCTGTGTTCAGTTCTGACTTTATTTATTTATTTATTCATTCATTCATTCATTCATTCATTCATGACAGATACAGAGAGAGAGGCAGAGACATAGGCAGAGGGAGAAGCAGGCTTCCTGTAGGGAGCCCGATGCAAGATTTGATCCCAGGACCCAGAGGTCACGCCCTGAGCCAAAGGCAGATGCTCAACCACTGAGCCACCCAGCTGTTCCTCAGTTCTAACTTTAAAATGCCAGTTCCTAGTCATAGTAAATGTCAACAGCACCCTCTTTCAACGTTAAGAACAGTGATTCTTGATGACAAAGTCCTCAACAAGTCATCCTGATTGAAACTGTACAGACATAGGATATTACCCTAATGAACAATTTGTGATTCTGTCAAAAGCTATAACCTCAATTTCCTTCTGAGGAGGAAGCATTTCTGTCCAGATCCTGAGGGAAGGGGAACATTTAGTAGCCTAGAAAAGCAATTAGACTTAGTTCTAACTTCCTTCCACCAAATGGCCACACAAGGTGATACCATAGCAATCAAGTGAGTCCTGCTCTGGATATAAAGATACACATTAATTGTCCTTGGAGTAGCTCTGGACACTGTAATGTAATCCAAGAATAAATACTATAACTGAGCTGATCGGTTTGTTTAACAACATACAGCATGAATCTATGCAATTCTTTCCATTTCTCATAGCAAACTCAAACATATAAGTAACTGGTTCACAGAATCATTAATTTGTTTATAGATTCAAGCACTTCTACTGATGCCTACCAACGTGCTAAACATATGGGGGAAATTAAAATACAGTTTTTGCCCTTGAGACTAGTAGGCGAGACAAACAACTAATGTGATGCCACTGTGATATGGTGGTAAAAGTATTATAAAAGCACCCAAACACATTTGAGGGAGTTAAGGTGGCGGTGTGCTGATAAATTGGCTCTGGAGGTGGCAGGAGCTCTGATTTACAGCATTTGCTGAGTCCTGTGGTGTAAAAACTCCACGAAGGCCTATTTCAAGCCTTCAACAAGACATCCTTGAACACAGAGTTGGAAAGAAGGATGTGTAATTAGCTCTTCTAAGCTAGTACATCCCGGCAGTAAAGGGCAGGGTCTCAGAAGTACTAACAAAAGCTTTCTTGTGTGTTTGACCTTTCCACTAAAAGATTTCTAAACAGAAAGGTTCTGCCAAAAAGCTGGGGAGCTCAGGACCCACAATATTTATTCAATTCCATGCAGGAATCTGGACCAACCTAAGCCTGGAGAGCTCTTTTCTCATGGAAGGCAGATATGCCTGACTGCTGAGTTCCACCTATGTTTACCTGCGTCTAGGAAGACTATTTAACATTCTGGAGTGGTATGTTTGTTCATATTATCAACCGCATGCCCTCAGAATAAAGATTCAGTGAACCTGCTGTCAGAAGAATTTCCCCTGTGGTGGCGGAATGCAATCAATGTCTTTGGTGGAATACACTTAAATCAATAAGCAGTGCTGTTTTAACACATCTCAGAAACTGCCAAGAAACCTGACCCAAGTTAAAGAACATCACTGAAGCCAAACTTTCTTGTTTATAGAGCAATGCAGGGGTATTAAGGGAGTTATTCATGAAATTTAGCTCTATAAAGAGTTTGTACAGTTGATAATAGAGTTTGAAATTGCTTGTTCTAACCACCTCTAAATGAGGCGGAGCCCTTCTGCTTCTCCAGTAAATTTTTCTTAAATGAGTCTTTCAGATTAACAGACATATGCAATGTTAAATGAATAACGTGATAATTAAATTTACTGTTCTGTGATCTAAACATTTGAGAAACTGATTTAATGTTTGGTGGGTTTCTCTAATGCAGGATTTCTCAGAGCCTTTATTTTGCATGAATTATGGCTACCTAGCGAACCATATTAAGTTCTATCAGACAATGTGCCAAGCATGTCAAATATGTTACCTCATTTAATCATTTCATCAAATTTGTAAAATAGATATTATCATCTACATTTTTCTGGGGATGAAACTAAGGCTTATAAAATTGCAACTCGGTGTTCAGGGTCATAGATCCATTGAGCAGATCTTGAACCCATACCTCTCTGACTTCAGAACCTGTGCTCTTAAACTTTATTCTCCCTATACTGTGAATCTCTGGCTATAGGAGAGTGTATGTATTGCTTACTTACATATTTAAGGACTAAATGATTTTCCATAGGCCTTTTTTTGCTGCCCCAGTGTCCAACACAACATGCTTTGTGATGTATCGCACCAGGGGGGCTTACACAAGCTTTTATGGATATCATACAAAGAAACAAGTAAGGAAATCTTGTTCAGAAGTTGAAAATTGTGGTACAGCTATAAGGAATCTAAATAAAATTAACACAGTTGACTCTTGAACAATATGGGGGTTAGGGGTGCCAACCCTCCATGCAGTTGAAAAGCCACGTATAACTTTTGACTCAAAAGTACTAATAGCCTACTTGGCCGCAAGCCTTACTGATAAAATAAACAGTTAACACATATTTCATATAAATATGAAATAAACTAAGCTAGAGAAAAAATGTTAAGAAAATCTTAAGAAGAAATACATTTACGATACTGTACTGTATTTTTTTTTTTAATCTATGTATAGGGAACACCTGGGTGGCTCAGTCAGTTAAGTGTCTGACTCTTGGTTTCGGCACAGGACATGATCTCATGGTTTAGGAAACTAAACCCTGCATCAGGCACCACTCTCAACAGGGAGTCTATTTAAAGATTCTTTCCCTCTCCTGGCACATGCATGCATATGTTCTCTGTCTCTGTCTATCTCTCAAATTAATACATGAATCTTAAAAAAAAAAAAAAAATCCGGTGATGCCCAGGTGGCTCAGTAGTTGAGTGTCTGCCTTTGGCTCAGGGTGTTATCCTGGGATCAAGTCCCACTTCAGGATCCCCATGGGGGGCCTGCTCCTTCCTCTGCCTATGTCTCTGACTCTCTGTGTGTGTCTCTCATGAATAAATAAATAAAATCCTTTTTAAAAAGAAAATCCAACTACAGGTGGATCCATGCAGTTCAAACCCGTGTTATTCAAGGATCAACTCAATCAAAGGGCAAGGATTGGGTCGTGGCAAGTGTTTACGTCTAAAGAAATGGGTTTCTATCCTGGAAACATCACAGATATAACCTTGAACAAGTCATTTCACCTTTCAGCTTCAGTCTTCTCTGCAAAGTAACTGTGTCACATGAAATAATCTCCCTGCTTCTTGGTGTTGGATTCAATCTGCCATGGACATCTTGCACTCCCTACATGTCTTGCTGCATGGGCCAAAGTTACAGAGGCATGATCATTCTTTCACTCTGTGAAAGTGCCATTGTGTTACTTTTCAGGATTTTTTGTGAAGTTGGCAATTCTGAAAAGTGAAGAATGCACTATGTGGACCTATGCTGTGATGCTCTTCCTCTGGTCTGAGAACATGCTTGCTGTTTACTATAAAAGTAGCAGATTCCCTCATCTCAGCGCTTCTTTTTTGTGGTGCACTCCACTGAGCCTGAAGGGTCCACCTTCAGGAGCCTTTGTTACATGTGGAATTTAGGGATTGTGAAACCAGTTCAGCTATGCTGATACTCTTGTACTGATTTTATAGTGAATAAGAGCACTTTGTCTCTCATCCAGGAGTCTTACATTTTCTAGCAGCACCCAAGCAACTATGCAAGGCTAAGTTGTTAGCTTATGTGGTTGTCCTGCTGTTAGCTCTTTTCTGCACTGTCAAACTTATTTTAGTAGGGTAAAGTCCTAACAGATGGCATAAGGGAGCACATGGTACTCCCTCAAATTTGGTAGAATAAAAAGAAACCATGAAGTATAAGATGTGACCGGTTGTGGGTTTTTTGTGTCACTCATTCATTCATTGTTTTAGCAGACACATTTTGAGTCAATGCCCTGTGTCAGGCCCTAAGCAATAAATGATAGGGAGGAAACAACTCCTGCTTTTCATGGAATAGAACCAGACAATTCTAGAGCAAGCATTAAGGAATTGCTAAAATTATAAGTATGTCCATTTTTAAACAGATTCATGCTGCACCAAAAAAAAAAAAAGGTAAATTCGGCAAAAGTTATCCAAAAATTGAATAATTTATAGAAGAGGAGAGACACTGAGGTTGTTGTTGACATAATTAGACCAGAAAGCTTTTATGAGAGTATCTGACAATGTGTAACTTGTGTGTGACCCCTAACAGGTGCTCAGTAATTTCTTTCTGAATCTGAGAGTCAGATAGCCTTTATATTTGCATACATTGCTTCTAGTTTTATTTCAAAACCAGACACAAGTGGGCTAATTGTTTCCATACAAAAACAGACAAAATATTAAAGTCCATTCAAAATCTAACAAAAGTCCCTATATTTGAAGGAACAGTCAAATCATGATATGAAATTAACTGGTACTCTGGACAAAGAAACACACAAAATATCAAGAACCTTAGGATGCTCTTGGGAGATATTTACTTTTTTTTTATTTTAGTTTTAATAAATTAGAGAAGCTGAGAAACAGAGAAAGTACAGTGTCCCACTGTGAAGAAAACTGTTTACCTTGCTGCTTGGAAGGCAAGGCCAAAAAAAAAAAAAAAAAAAAAAGAAGGAGGCAAGGCCAGTGGTTCCAAATAGCCTTGAATGTTGTTTAGTGATTTTTTTTCCAGGCTACTTTATTATACAAGTGACTGCTATTTAGCTCTCTTATTGCTGTGGCCAATGAAATTGTAAAATATGGATAACGCTTCTCAAAAAAATTACTGAAAAGAATAGGTCTATAAAGTTTATTCATATATTCATTCTTCTAACAAATATTGATTGCATTCCTGTTCTATGCCAGGTAATATATAAGGTGCTGAGCCAGAATTAATGGAATTATTTGTAATATGTTTGAGTGTGAGTTGTTAGGGTAACTGAAACTGACTTCAAACACTGCAAAAATGAAGATAGGCTTAGGACTCCTGATGTTGGAATCCTTCCAAATGAACAGAACATCTTCCTGTCCAAAAAGACATACTGTTGGTGGGAAGTCACCAAAAGCTAATGTTGCTAGAGGCAGATGGCAAATAGCCAACTCAGATCAGTTTGTAAAGGCTGCTGGAAACAGCAGCTTAAGAAAAAAAAAAAAACAACTGTGCATTCTCTTCTATGTGTGGGTGCAGAAGGGCAAGCAGAGCAGTTAGCATAGAGGCAGTAGAATTGCACTCCTGAGTTATAGATATGATTAACTAAGGAGCCAGGAATCTAGAAGACAAAGACACATGAGTGGCTTCCTGGATTTTGTAAGAGCCGACCAGATTTCCAATTTGAAGATATGCAAGTAACTTGAGTTGGAGCTTTGGTGTGTCAATGAGTATTCTTGAAAGGCTGACCCAAAACATTGCTGTCATTATTAAAATAGAACATGAATCCAGATAATATAGAAGCCCAATAAAGCAGAATTCCTGGGACAATGGGGAAATAAGGTTCCAGATAAAGTTCCTGCTTCTGGCAGTGTAAGAATGTTCTTTGCTGTGGAAGAGGGACACTTGAGGCTACCTGGCTGGAGATTTTATCTCCCAGCCTCCCTTGCAGATGGGTGTGGTTACATGATTCAGATCTTGCCAGTGAGATGGGAATGCAAGTGACATGTGCAACTTCTATCTCAGTTGCTTAGAGTTGCTTAGAAAGCAGGCAAGGATGGTGCCCTTGAGATGGCAGAGAAAGAAGAAGGAAGGTAGCCAGCTTCCTGTGTGACCTCAGAGAGCCAACAAGCCCCACAGACCTGGACTGCTACCTGGGAGAGAATACTCTATTTTGAAATTTCATTATTACATCAACTCACTTAGTTTTTACCCTAACACAATTATTCAGAGGAAGTGCTCTGAAAGAGACTAGGGACATTTGAGCAAGATGTGAAGGAGGGGGAAAAAAGAAAAGTTAGTTTACAGAGTTCATGGAAAAATGTGCTTGGGAGAGAGAATGGACAGTACAGACACATGGAAGGGTATTTCTGTGCTCAAAGAACTTCAAAAACACATCACCACAGAGTAATGGTAGGAGACAGGCTCTCTCTCCACTCGCACTCAACCAGCACTGTACATTATTAACCCAGATTACCTCCAAACAGATGCCCAGTCGTGGTCACACAGACTCCAGAAGATAGTATATACATTTCTTCATATTCCCATTGTGTCAGCCACGTTGGCCATCTAGAGGCCCTCCCTCTTTCGTCTTTCTCTCATCTTTTCTACCTGTCAACTCTCTTCCCAGGCTCCAGCTTCAGAGGGCCACAGGCTCAATCAAGGACACAGACATGCTACTATCTCCATTCTACAGTAAGTGAGGTCTAGACACACTCACTGACCCCAAAGCCTCACGACTAGAAGGTGATAAAGCCAGGATCCAAACTCAGGTAATCTGACATAAAAATCCACTCCTTTAATTACCATACTCCATGCCCTGGCAAGCTCAGCTCTTAGGAAATCTTCAAAGTAAAACATCTTCAAAGCAGTAAAATCTTATCTTGCTTAGAGTGAATGCTTCTAATAACATAATCTCCCAACTAAAAAGGCTTTTGTCTTCCAGGGATAAAGAAGAATAAAAAGAGGGGAGGGGGGAGGAGGACAACAGAAAATTCTACCTTGCTACACTTAGAAGTATCATTCTCAGAAAGTGATGGCCATATCCCTCCTCAAATACTGATGCTCCCATGAAATAACATTAGTTCCCACACGTGTATCAAGTGGCAGAGGTAGTACTCCAACTTAAGTCTGTAATTATCACATTCCTGTTGCTTCCTCCAAAAAAGAAGAAGAAGAAGAAGAAGAAGAAGAAGAAGAAGAAGAAGAAGAAGAAGAAGAAGAAGAAGAAAGAAGAAAGAAGAAAGAAGAAAGAAGAAGAAGAAGAAGAAGAAGAAGAAGAAAGATCCATTATGTCTAGAGATACACCTAAGTGGTTCTGGCAGTAGTAAAGCAATATACATAGAAATGTCACATGCCTGGTAGTTACTAGCTATGTCTACCCCTTGCTTTCCGGCTCCCTGGTCTTTGGCATCCTTTCCCCTCTGTACTTCTCAATATTCACTGGAAGCAAGCCCCCTTCCCCAAGGAAACTCAGCTCTCAGCAAAGACCCCAGCAAACTCCTTCAGACTAAGAGACGTGAATAGTTACCCACCATACATAACCCAGGATGAAACAAAACCTAATCTCTCAACTAAGAAAAAATTCTCACTCTGGGATCTTAAGCATGGGAATAGGAACTAATACTTAGCCAATTCTGCTGCCTTGAGGTCACCCACACTCCAGCATGATTAAAAAAAAAAAAAAAAAAACAAACCAAAAAAAAGAATAAAAAATAAACAAAAAACAAAACAAAACATCTACATAGTCAGGTAAGACTTCATATTATTTGAGACTACATTAAGCCAGGTATCTACCTTCTAAAATAGTAAACCCGAAGCACTCAAAGCTTGAATAAGCTTCGTGTTTTGTCTTCTTCAGAAATTATTGAGAAGGTGACCTATAAGAACTTCACTGGGGTCAGTCAAGCATGCGGGCTGGTTAGCAGTGCCTCTGACAGCAAGAGTCGAACAGGTGACTCAGACAGCGAGGCAGTGACAAATGGCTTTTCACAGCTGGCCACGGAAACACAGAACGAAAGTATAATCACATTTACTGCTATTAAAGAAAAAAGTCTCCACAATTAAATTTACTGGCCATTAAATAGTTACTGCTTTGCTTATACCAAAATGGTCATGTTGCATTTCTTCCTTTATACGATTTTTTTTTATTTCCTCTAATGGCTAAGCATGCTTTCCTTGGCACAGAATTTGCAGCTCTTAGTAGCATTTCCTGTTGTTTGTTAAAAAGCTCAAAAAGAGGGATGCCTGGGTGGCTCAGCAGTTGAGCGTCTGCCTTCAGCTCAGGGCATGATCCCAAAGTTCTGGGATCGAGTCCCACATCGGGCCCCTGCATGGAGCCTGCTTCTCCTCCCTCTGCCTGTGTTTCTGCCTCTCTCTCTGTGTCTCTCATGAATAAATAAATAAAATCATTTAAAATAAAAGCTCCAAAAATAAAGAAAACAAAGCTGGGAAGCAGTGTGGCTATGGTGCTGCAGCTCTCAGCCTGAAGCCCAAGGGTTGCAAGGAAGCTGCAGAGTTATTTCAAGAGGCCTCACGATCTTTCCTCTGTGTATTAACCACCATCGTAGCCAACATCAGTGTCTCTCACACATGTCTGAAAAACACAGGATGAATAAGATTCTCATTTCAAAGTGGTGCTGTATCCATAGCGACCTCCTTTCATTAATTATAATACAGTAATGTACAATATTTTTTACATGAAAAAAGACTTCATTCTTGAAGCCACAGACGACCACTGGCATTATTACCTACACAATTTAACAAAATGTAAAGTCAACATAAGGATATAAGGATAACCTTCAATAAAAGCAGCATATTAGCAGTACAGCTCCTCTCAGAACTATGGCCATGTCAAACTGTAACCCTCAGAACTTTAGCTTAAGTAATGTTAGCTCTTACAGGCACAAACTAGAGTAACTACATTTTAGCTGTGTCACAAATCCACAGATTTCCTTGGGGAAAATGATTATGTATAAAGAATGCTTTCCCAAAACAGAATCTTCAGTAGGTAGGACAAAACCAAAAAAAAAAAAAAAAAAAAAAGAAAAAGAAAAAAAGTAAACCTGTTCAAGACTCTAAATTAAAAAGAGGGCATTTTCTCATTAATTTACAACCCAAGGTTGCCAGGATCCCCAATTCAAAGGATATGTTGATTGGTTGCCACGTAAGAAAAATACAGCTTCCAGTTTATATGTACTCCTAAGACTCAACCCTTTTTTTTTTTTTTTTTTTTTTAAATTCCTGGAGTAAAGAAGCCTTAATTCAGGTGAAACATGAGGCAGGCAAGAATCAAACTGTTGAGCTTAGGGTCATGCTATAACAGCCCCTCCCAGATAAGAATTCTCTCCTGGCCACCCAACACTATACTTAGACAATAGTAAAACTTCAAAAAATGTTTGTGAAATCAATTACTGAATTTTGAATAAAATACTCAAAGCTGAGCTGGACCTCTGAGATGCCCCCTTTCCTGTAACGCTGAGAGATGGCTGCTTTCTCTGGGAGATGAGCGTGCAACATAAGAAGGCTGAGTGATTCCCTCAAACAGGATCCCAGTTCTAAGAGGCTGATTCCTTCATTAACCACAGAAACTGGGTTGGCTGTTGTCGCATTTTCCAAATACATTGAGTCAAGCTGTAAGTTGAAAAGACTTGCCCCAGTCTAGATATTGAGGCCAGGAGTTTCTTGAAGTGTCAAGAATTCTGAAAAGCCTTAATGTGTCAGATATATTTTACTTTTTTAATTTCTAACTCGAATTCCCTTTCCTGAAACTAAAACTATCAGAAAGGGAGGAGTGCCTGAAGGTTACAGGGGTAACCTCAATGTCCCCCTCCTCCAAACACCGCCACCAGGAAGCCAAATAAACCAAACCTACTCCATGCCCAACATGTACCTGCTCAGAGCTCAATCACAGCCTCCCAGCTGTAACTGTTTGTTTACGCGCTCATCTCCCCTAAGAGATGATGAGTTCCTTGAGGACAACCTTATTTTATTGTCTCCATAACTCTACAGCCCAGCACAGGGACTAACATAGACTCAGTGCTCCTTAAATAAATTCTGGATATTACTAAATTCACTTTCTGTCTGAACTCATGCTTCTGTGAGACCTTTGATAAACCTCTTGTCACTTCTGTGTTTTTCAGAGGAGCTCTGTATCTCACCTGTGATTGATTGTTGTTCATTTGTTTTACTTTGTAGAGTCCAGAACATCACCAAACGGTAACACTGGCAACCGCTGGGACAGAATTGAGACAAGCACTAAGCAGCAATCCCACAGAAATCCCTTTCTGGGACCCCCATCCTGAGCCCTAGACCCACTCGCACTCATAAAAAGGCAGATGTGGAGCTGAAACAGAGTAGCACTTCTTTAGCTCGACCAATTTTCATATAAATTATTTAAGACTCAATACTGAAGAAACACCCCTTTCTCCCAACTGTGCTTCATCATCATCATCACCATCACCATCATGTATTAAATGTTTACTACATACCACACACCATTGAGCCACATTGGTGCTGGTGGAACCTCCCCTGCTCCACCCTCCTGTATGCACATAACACTCTCAGCTCTAAGTTTTGCTCAAATGTCACCTTTGAAGGACATGAACAATGATCAGAAAATCACACCTACCCTTTCCCTCACTCTATCACTACTGGTTCCCACTTCCCTTAAACCTATTTATTTTTCTCCATAGCATTTACCATCTTTTAAGATGACATTTTTGCAATTTATTATGTTTATAGTCCATGCATTCCTTATCAATTACTTCCCTTTCCACGGGGCCAGAAATTGTGTCTGTTTTACTCACTCATGTATCCCAAGTACCTAGGAAAGGTTCTAGCTCACCACAGCTACTTCATAAACACAGGTTTAAAGGAACAAATGTATACAAGTGTTTTCACAGTGCTTCACATATATTGGTCGAGGAATTTCTTCAAGAAGCTCACAGCATAAAAACAATTTAAAAAATTTTAAGATTTTATGTTTTTTTTTCATGAGAGACATAGGCAGAGGGAGAAGCAGGCACCCTGCAGGGAGCCTGACGCAGGACTCATTCCCAGCACCCTGGAATCATGACCTGAGCCACAAAGGGGCCCCAATTTTTAAAAATTTTAAAAAATCTTTTTAAATCCTGAATTTGAAGATATTTTCAGAAAAAAAAATTTTTTTGGTTGCAAAGTTTTCCTCCCAAACAAAGCTCTTTTCAGTTTGAGTGGCGTTTACATTTTTCTCACACACAGCATGTACCTTTCCCGCATGACAGATTTTCTAGAGATTGATTCTGCTCATGCTGGGATTTTTGCCAATTTTTCCATATGTTGGGCAGTGACTAGGTAAAAGAAGCTAGACTCTCTATGATCTGGTTCTCCTCAGAACAGCCTTGGCCATCCCACAAAATCATCCTTAGACATTTACATTTCTTATGCTGGGGATGGAAAGGAGACTATAGGGGTACATTAAAAAAAAATGTAGGACATGGCCAGTAGTTTCAAGGAGTACCCTATCCAGGGTGTTTTCAAATGTAGGTTAATATGATTATGCTTAAATCATGACTTTACTATTCACTAGCCCCGTGTGACCTTATACAATTCATTTAACCTCCCTGAGCCTTGAATTCCTTGCCTGGAAAAATAGGAGATGAAAATCATATTACCTCATGGGATCCTTGTAAGGAAAAAATGATGCTTAGAACAATAAGAGATTAAGATTCTCAGAGGAGATACTAATTAACCTTTACATTAAGTATCATCTGACAAAACAGAGTCATATGAAATGAGAATAAATAACTATCAAGGGTTAAATGAACAAGAGTGGCACTGGTGTCAGAGAATTAATGATGGCTGAGGTACAAAGAGTATTTCTTCATTCTTCTATTCATGCCCTAAACATACAGTGAGAGAACCTACTACTTCACCTCAAGGAATTCTAAATCTGATGGAGGGGTAGGGAAAAGACAGTGTCATTGAAATATGTGATGGGAGCATTATTGAGAAACGTCAAATAAATAAATAAATATATATATATGATATCTATATTACAATGTGAAATACACATATCAATATTAGAATGTAAAATATAGATACATACATATGGAACAATGTGAGATTCACGTATGCATGCTGGTGGGTCAACATAAAGGACCTACTTGGAATTTTTACATAGAATTCTAGGTGAGCTACCATGCAAGTTTGAAGAAAGGATACTGAGAGGGGGATGAAAAGGAGAGGATCCAAGGAAAAGCTATTAACAGGCTGCTTTTGCCTGGACATGGCCAATTCTCAGTCCACATCTTATTTAACCTATCAGTATCATTACAAATGCTTCTCTCTGATCTCCACAGCAGCCTGAAGTGGTTTGTTTTCTTCTTCCTGGCCTCCCAACATTTGGTTTCCAAGACTAAGTATCAGGGTTTCATCTCTCTTCTAGCTACTCTCCATCCCTACAGGCCTCATGACATTGTATTTTGCCAAATGTTGCTGACTCTTAAATTCGTCTCTAGATCAGATCTCCCCTTGAATTACATTTTTAGATTTTCCATTTCCTTCTATACATATCCACTTGGATATATCTCTGACTTAACATGCCCCCAAACAAGCTTCTCATCTTTTTTTTAAAAAGACTTTATTTATTTATTCATGAGAGACACAGAGAGAGAGGCAGAGACACAGGCAGAGGGAGATGCAGGCTCCCTGTGAAGGGCATGATGCGGGACCTGACCCCGGGACTCCAGGATCACTCCCTGAGCCAAAAGCAGGCACTCAACCACTGAGCCACCCAGGCATCCCAGCTTCTCATCTTCTACTTTACACCTTCTCTATACATGGTTTTCCCCAATCTCAGTTAATCACAATTCTATTCCTTAAATTGTTTAAAACATAAACCTTAGAATGATCCTTGACTCTGTCTTCTCATATCCATATCCAAGGAAACACTGTCAGATCTACTTTTAAACTATTCCAGAAAACTAATTCTAGTCAATTTGCTGAATATTATCCTAGCCTGAGCTACCATCATCCCTCACCTGGATTTTTTTTTAAGATTTTATTTATTTATTCATGAGAGACACAGAGAGAGAGGCAGAGACATAGGCAGAAGCAGGCTCCATGCAGGGAGCCTGATGCAGGACTCGATCCCAGGACCCTGTGATCACCACCTGAGCCAAAGGCAGATGCTCAACCACTGAGCCACCCAGGTGCCCCTCTCACCTGGATTTTTACAACAATTTCCTCAATGGTCTGTTTCCACTATTGACTGCCTTCAGTCTAGTCTCAATATAGTAGTCAAAGCAATCCTTCCAAGACATGACTTAGACGATGTCACTCCTTAGCTCAAAAGATCCACAGGCTCCCCAACTTATTCAGAGTCAGGATCAAAGAACTTATAATAGCTACAAGCCCTTGAACAATAGTCTCGAAGACTTCCCTGACCACATCTAACTCCCACTACCTTCAACCTCACTGGTTTCCCTGCTGCTCTTGGAATACTCCAGATGTTCTCCCATCTGAAGGATTTTGTTCCTGCTCTTCTTTATACCAGAATCTTCCCTTAAATATCCTCATGGCTTCCTCCCCTGCCTCTTTCAAATCTTTGCTCAAATGTCATCTCTTTAATGAAAAGTATCTTTAATGAAAAGTATCTTCATCATACTATCTAAAATTAACATTCCCACACCCTCTTACCCCCTTTCCTGCCTTACTTTATAGCACATATCACCTATAAATATTTTACACAATTTGTGTTCATCATGGTCTGCCTCCCCTCTAAGAAGGTAAATCAGAGATCAGGAATTTGTTGTGTTCAGTGGACATCTCCAATCCCTAGAAGAATATTTGACACATTACAAAATTTAATAAGTTGTTTCTGAGAGACTACCTGAATTTATAATTAACTGAATATGAGAAGTGAAGTTTTGCAGATAAAAAGGCCAAATATAGTAGTGTTTTTATTGAACTAAGAAAGTCAGATCAACATCAGCCTGAGAGAAATAAGCTCAGAGCCTTTTTTATTTGAGGATTCTTTAAGCTAACCTAATAAAGATGTCTAGATTGGCAGTCAGAAGTAGAAGCAGGGCATGGATCCCTGAAAAAGGAGAAACCAAGGAAGCAAACCCTATGATAACCTACTGCCTGGGGATGATGATCTTACTGCCCAGAAAGTGCTTCTAAACTCTAGCATAGGGAAGGTGTACCCAAACAGAGTTCAGCAGTCTCCTTGAGTTGAGAAGGCGGAGTTCAGAATTCAAAGAGATCACAGTGGGAAGAATTTTCAAGGCAGGGAATGGAGAGGAGAGAGCTACAGAGAGACCTCTGCAGAGAGATCTGCAAAGGGAGCCCCCTAATACTCTAGCTAAGTAGTTATCATCACACACATTTGAGGAAAATACCCAAGACTAGAGGAAAAAATTACCAAACCATATCAGGCAGAGCAGTCTAGGGAGGTCGCACATGGCTAGGCATAGTTCTTGGTCCCACCAGCCAGGGGGAGAAACATTCCTCTCATAGGGATGTATCAAGCAGAGTCCCCAGAGGTGCATTGCCTCTCTGTAAATAGTTACAGTGAAGGAAAGGGAGGAAAAAAAAAAAAAAAAACGCATCTGTAGGGCCATCCAGACCTGTGGTCCTCAAGAATAAAGAATGTCAAGTAGTGTTCACAATGACACTGTTGAAAAAAAAAAAAAAAAATCAAGAAGTTCACATTTTGAGAATTCCATGGTTCTGGCTTTTAAAGCATAACCACTGATTTCAGTGAGAGTAAATTTAATAGGCACTGGGTAGCGGTGGAGGAAATTTGGAGTTTGCTGAATCCATAGGATGGTAAGCAATCATGAGAGTCTGATAATAAACTGATTTATAATCCCAGATCAAATTAACAAAAGCCAAACAAGAATACATTCTAGGAGAGAACAAAGAAAGTAAAAATGTGATAAAGTTCACATAGTTCTTAGGAGAAAGTCACAAATTGATTTTTATTTCAAGCCTACAAAACTAATCACAGGTATAATTAAACATTGGACTGACATTTTTCAAATCATTACAGCATAAAAGCCAATAAAATACAGAAATCAAGGGCTTCTGGTGGCTCAGTTGGTTAGTGTCCAGTTCTTGATCTCAGCTCAGGTCTTGATCTCAGGGTCTTGAGTTCAAGCCCTATAGCTGGATTCCATGCCAGGCATGGAACTTAAATGGAAGATTTAAAAAAAAAAAAAAAAAAAAAAAAAGGAAAAATACAGAAATCAAAGGAAACTTTAAGAAAGCATCTAAAACAGAACTAGGTGGCAGCTAAACCTCGGTTATGATAATAAATGCAATGCAATGAGCATTCTTAATTTTATGAAAGGAAAAGGGTTGGGATTTTATCTTTAAGAAGTGATTGCCCAAAAAGAAAGTGGAATTGTCTTTCTGCAGATCTTTTTAAATAGATCCTGTAAATGATTCTGTTTTGCTCCTTTTTGCCTAAAGGCAGAGCAACTGATTAAATGACTTTTCAAAGTTCCTTCCATCTGTGATTGCAACAAAACATATAGAACACAAGCAATTAAAATCAAATATACCAACTATTCTGGGGTAGAGTTCTATTTCTAACAGAAATAAATATGAGAAAGAGCATCTTTTGAAAGACTGATTATATTGGAGAAAGTATCTATCACATGTAAAGACAAGAAGACATCCATCAGAGATAAACACAAAATGAAGTATGATAGCAAAAAAAAAAAAAAAAAAAAAAAGGACAGTCAGCCACAATAAATAATACTGCAGCATTGCATGCCAAATGTTTGCACATTTTAGAGTAAATTCTTTGAGGAAACAAACTCTAAAACATATTATCAACTGCCAATCCCTTAATAGAAAATTAATAAACTTGCTGTGGTATAGTTACATACTCATTGATGAATAAATTTAAAATCTAGTTATTGTTGTGCATCTTCAAGGAGGCTGGAGCAATGATACAAGAATTTTCATGTTTAAGACCTGTCTCGTCTCAGAATGCACAGCAAGAAAAAAAAGAGAGAAATCAAAATGCCTAGACAAAATAAAATATCGAAACATGTCAATAAAAGAGCCTCTAAGGAAGAAATAACTAGAATGGTGAACCAGCAAACGCCATGTTCATAGTCAACCCTATTTGTCCTCAAGGAACAAATAAATATGAGTCAAGATACTATCTGCCTTGAGGGTGAGATTTTGGCCCTAAAGTCCTGTGGAACCACTAGCATCTAAGAATCATAGATCTGTTCCAGACAATAGGAATTATTGAAATGGCAATCTTAAGCTAATGATCACCCCCCCCCCCAGGAAATATACTTTCAAATAACTGTATAATCTTTAACAGAATGCATTTTTGGCCTGGCTTAAAGATACTAACCAGGCATTGTTGCAATTCCCATTTTACTTCTACAGAAACTGAGCTTCCCAAAAACTCGAGTGTTGCTTTTATAACTCAAGATATTAATGGCAACGCTGGCATGTGAGTCCGTATCTTCCAACTCCGAATGGAGAGAACTTGCCAGTGTTGTCAGAAGCAGCCCACATTAATAAAAGATTTCGTTCTGTGCCCTCTACTTCAAAATGATTTGTGTGCAGTTGCTATTGATGCAGAGCAGACAAGGCAGTCAAATGTAATAGATGCTAGAGGAATACATTAGGAGAACTTGCGTGAAGAGCAGTGTAAGTGGGGGCATGTGTCCAGGAATCTGTTCTCAAATCAACAGGGAGCAGAGGTTAATCTGAGGGACAACAGAAAGCCAAAGCTCTGATCTGAAGTTGGACAAACGGTTAAATATTTGTTTTGAGTGAAGACAGGACACCACCCAGAATCTGAGAGAGCTGACCCAAGGAGAACAGGACTTTCTCATTTTTAAGTTTAGAACCTCTTGCTACCCATTAGATGAGGAGGGTGAGGTGCAGTGTACTTTAGTGATGTATCTCTGGTGAACCAGAAAGGGGCCCCACAAGAAAGAGGACCCCCAATCCTTCTGGGTCTTTATTCTAAAAGCCTAAACCTGAACAAAATAAAAAAGCAAAGTATATAGAAAACTTCTAAATCAGACCATTCTGCCCTCTGAATGGGGCCCCAGAGAAAAAGGGAAGCAGAAAAAATGTAAGAATTTCACTTTTTAACTTGGTAACTTCAAGTGAGTTAGACATTTTTGTGGGCTTTGTGATTGGTTATTTCTAATAGGCTTGAACAAAATTGCCCAGAGATTTGCTCTCTTTGTTCTCCTGCATGAGGGGAGGGAAAGTGAGGAAAGTGGGAAGGAAGGAAGACATGGCAAGAACTGACACCAAGGGTGAGATTGGGCTGGAGGGGACACTGCTTGCTCAGCGGAATGACAAAGGCCAGCCGGTGAACTGGTTACCTTTCCCTGTGGTTTCTGGAGAGAAAAAAAAAAAAAAAAAAGTCAAGCAGAAAACACTATATTGCTCAAGTGGGGAAAATTTAACAGAGAAGAAAGGAGCCAGAGTAAGGAAAGAAAATTAAGTCAACGAGAATGCAGGCTGATCACCAAGGGAAATGGCAGAGCATAGAAAACTGAGATTGGCAAACTATCTTGCAAGGGAAATTAGAGGAACCCTATTGCTTGCATCATTAAACACAGATATCGTGCTGTAGAGAGCATACCTGAGGTGATGGAGGAAGAAAAGAGAGGCCTATCTGGGGATACTGAGCTTTCCCGTGGAAAATCATGAACGAGGGAAAAGCCCAGCCTAAGCACAAGTTTACTATAAATTAAAAAATAATCCAGCACCACCACCAATATTCCTCGAAAATGCATTTCAAAGTCTCCTTCCCGCTCTCTCCAAAGATACCCACTTGATTTACGATTCATTCTTCTGGCATTCTGTTGTAGATATCGGAGTTTAACAGATGTCTGCACTGTGTCAATATTTCATGTGTGTTTAGGACTCTTCTCAATGATTATCACTCACACAGTAACAACAAATCACTGGACACAGCCTAAAGAAAACAATGATTTGCATGGCAAAGTGCAATGATCAGAACAGGCTATGGAGTCAGAATTGGGTCAGAATGTCTCATCATTAAAAAAAAAAAAAAATGTCTCCTCATGTGTGATCTTGACCAAGTTAATTAACCTTTCTGAGGTTTCATTTGATCATCGGTAAAATGGGTATAAAAATATCTCTCCCTTAAGATTATTGTGGGGTATAAGTGACATGATAAAATTTTTAAAAATTTTTAAAACTTAATGCAGTGCCTGGAGAAAATATGCCACAGAACCTCTTCATACATGTGGATAATAATGCCTATGATGAAAATGAAAGACACCACTCCGGATGTCAACAGAAAGAGACCTGATAGAAGATATAAAATGTGCATTTTACCTCTTCCTTCCAGGTGTTGGGAGTGTGAAAAGGAGCAAGGAATCTTCATTTTAAATAAATAAATAATAAATAAATAAATAAATAAATAAATAAATAAATAAATAAATAAATAGGAGTCAGGAAGCCCTGAAGGGGGAGCTCTCTCATGGGAGCCTCCCATTGCAGTCCACAAAACCAGCAGTAAGAGAACCCTTACCTTGACAAGGGAGGAAACCCTTCCTACACAGGCATCTCCCACCTTTATGACAAAGAAGGAAGACTGCTCCCTGCTCAGGCAACAAGGCACTAACCACCGCCTGTAGCCAATGAGAAGCCCTCACAAGCTCCAATTCCTGTTCCTCTCTCTGAGCTTTTGTTTCAAACAACCCTCCCAATTTGCTTCTAAAATGTAATGAAACCTGATCTTCCCCTGGTATCTTTGCACTTGCCTGTGGTGTGCCAAAGTTTGCTTGTCCCAAATTGCAGTTCTTCTGCTATTCTGAAATAAACTCATGTTGCTACTGAAACAACCAGCTATTTTTATTTTTAAGGCTGGCAGAAGGTAGTCCGTGACTGTTGACTTCTGTCATTTAAGCATATGGTCATCTAGAATGCTTATGGAACAGTGAGGACATTCAACCATTTTCCCTCCAGGGTCTTTTGAAGAAAGAGTAAAGAGATTAGGAAATGTACCTTTCTGTTGTGTCTATGTATGATGAAGAGATGCAATGTCTTTCTTTTCCCAATAAAAATCCTGGCCAAAGTCTGGAACATAAGTAAATGTAAGGAATTTGCTCATACTTTATTGCTGAGATCATCTTAGCTCTTTGTGATGGAAAGAGCGAGAAGTTTAAAGTCAGGCAAAACCAAAGCTTCCTCTTCAGTTTAGCAAGAGCTTCTCTGTGAGCCTTCATCACCTTCAACGTAAAACAGAGTTATCTTCTTCCCGACTACCTCGCAGGGTGGTTATTTAAGAATTAATCAATAACGTTTGTGAAGGTGCTTTGTAACATCATGTCAAACATTACCTTACCACATTATTATCTCCAGGAAACTAAAGTTCATTCTTTATAAAGAAAACAGAAAATAAGCTCCAATATGGTGAGCCGTACATGGGTCCAGCAGCCTGGTATTCAAACATTTATGAGTGACTCGCCACCAATTCCCTTCTATCATGAAGTATACAAGCCATGCCCTATTCAAGTTACACTGGAGAAAAAAAAATTGTATTTGCATGAAAAACTTCATATTGTCTAGAGAATACCACACCAGGTTATCTGATTCTACTCTCTCCTTGCCTTTAAGCTATTTTGCAAACTGTGCAAATTGTAAGTGATAGCAATGCAAGATTATTCTTCTCTATAAACATGCAAGTCCTGTCTCACCTTGTCGAGATTCAACCGTCTTTCCACCCACTCTCACAAAAAATTTGTTTGCCACCATTTATATATTTCAATATTCCTGATCTATAAATAGGTACCCCCCCTTTATTTTGCATTTTCTTTTGAATCACATTTGCTTGTTTATCACATTTACCTGATCCCCTCACGAGTTAAAAATCATTAACACATGTTCATTTCTGAATCTGTATGAGAACGCATTACTCTTTTTTGGATATTATCTTTGAACGGTTTGTTCATTCATGTTTTATCCCACAAACATTTGCTGAGTGACTACTCTGTGGCCAGTCCTGGTTAAAGAGGTCATCAGAGCACTTAGCACAGGGCAGCACTACTATGAATCCAGTTTCCTGCCCCACCGCCCACCTTCACCTAGTACACAACAAATACTTAGTAAATGGGTATTGAATTAACTTTAAACTGTCTTTCCAGGATCCCTGGGTGGCGCAGCGGTTTGGCGCCTGCCTTTGGCCCAGGGCGCGATCCTGGAGACCCGGGATCGAGTCCCGCGTCGGGCTCCCGGTGCATGGAGCCTGCTTCTCCCTCTGCCTGTGTCTCTGCCTCTCTCTCTCTATCATAAATAAATAAAAATTAAAAAATAAATAAATAAACTGTCTTTCCCTGAAGGAGGTAATTTGTGGTCTAGCAATTTCTGCTCTTGTAAAGGCCTTCCAACTAGAGCCTAGACAGTGCTGGTGATTCTGAAGATGTCTGATAAACGAATGAACTTACAGTCAGCTTTGGAGGGACTCGTAGTCTACTGATTTTGCTGCTCAAATGAAGGTCAAGCATCCAGGCTTGCACAGTTCCCCACACTTAGGAGACATGCGATCAATACCACTGACTAACTTCTAAGACCTGGCAGATTATATCCTTCTCAGTGAAATCACCTCCCTGGATAAGCAAACCATTGCTGGAACAGTGAATCTTTAGTATCTTTTCTTGAATAGTTAGATTCCCAAAGGGGGGGAAAAACAAAAAAGGTTGTTCTACTAGTTAAATTTTTGCTTGGTCCAGTAAGTTAATTTTTTTAACTCTTCATTATTTCAGGAGTTGATACCATCCCTACTCCACTGCTAATATTTTTATTCAATTACCATCAACCACAAACCTTGGGTTCATTTTTGTCAAACAGATTCTAACATAATCTCTGTCTCACAGATACTGACAAGAACACCAACAGGACTATTGGGTTTCTTTCATAAAATGGATAAGAAGAGTTATGTTATACATTTTCTAAACCCTGTGCATTGTGAGAAAAATCTATGCCTAGCAAAGATAATTTATTGTATAGAATTATATATAAATCTTACAAAAAAATTAAAAGCAACTACATACTTAGAATGAAATACAAATCATTTTCTCCAAATGGGAGGTGGCATAAACCTTGAAGAAATTTATTAATAATGCCCACATTTGCCCTGAAACCTTTTCAACACCAGTGGGAAAGAATGTTCCTCACAGATCATGCTATAAATACAGCTGGCAGGAGAGGGAGTTTTACTGCCTCAGAAGGACCATGTGGATTACTGTGAAAGGTTATTCCCAACACCAGAGGGAATTAAATTAGCTGCTCTGAGAGTCTCAGAAGGTTGAAATGTGCTATTGTGCTGATATTATATGTCACAATTGATATAGTCAGTCCAGCATTTTCAGCTATAATAAGTGAAAAAAAATGCCAAATTGCCTATTTTAATTAGCCAATTTGAAGATGGCCATGACAACTGGCATGGCATATACAAACTCAAAATCAGATCATGCCTTTCAGAGGTAGCAATATTGTGGGAGGAATGAGCCTTGAACATAAATAACTAGGTAAGTAACCCCATGTGGGAAATGCTCAGTAAAGTAACAGAAGGAAAAATAAGATACGGCAAGATGGAGAGAGATTACATTCAGCTGTGGCTTTAGAAGGCTTTCTGTGGGAGAGGATTTGGAGCTGGGCCATGAGGGATGAGTATACCATGGGTATGTGGAGATGAAAGGCTGAGATGCCAAGAGTAGGGCACAGCATTAGTACACACCTGGAAGAGAGACGAAAGGATAAGTAGGTGGAAGAGAAATAAGCTCTGTGCACAGAAATGTCCTCTGTGCACACACCTATCTTGTTTTGATGGGTTTCTCCTTGGCAGGAGTATCTTTTTTGGTGATAATCACTACAAAATCACCAGGTGTGGAGACTATACTGAGAACATGAACACAAGCACCCAGAAATGAGAAGGCTTGGAACATGAACTGAAAATAGCAGGGACTGTTTTCTTTAAGAACAATGACTTTTAAACCATATAAATCCAAGGAAACTCTATTTTAAACAAAAATCTTACTTTGGATCACAATAAGCAAAATAGAACTGCTCTATGTGAAGGAGAGATGAGGGTCCAGAGACTCACCTACTCAGCTTCTTCCTAAGTAAGAGGCCAGGAAGGGATGATCTCTTGTTGCTCTCTGGAATAGAATTTAGAGAAAGCACTTCTCTCAAGCAAAAAATAAAAATTTAAAGAATGTACAAGAGACCTGCAGGAAATCAGAGGTTTGGTTCTGATGGAGAAGAGCCTAGAATTCCAGGTTACATGTTTGGTTTTTATTCTGTAAGAAATAAGAAGTCATTGAGCGTTCTTTGGGTAAAAGGAATGTAACCTGGGTGAGGGAAGAGATGACAGGAGTTTAATGATTGAAAGAATACATTATTGAGAAAAAGGTGCAGCAGGACTTACCAAGTAATCGATGTGGAAGGCAAAGAAAAGGGAGAAGTCCACAAAATAAAGCAGGACTTTAAGCTGGGTGACTGAAGTCATTAGGGAAAGACAGTGACTTACAGAAGCTTGAGAGAAAGGATGAGTTCAATTTAGGACACTGCACAAGCTGGCCACAAAGGTAAATTTGGCCAACCAAGAACCAGATACATGACAATGGATCTTAGTAAATGTGCTCAGACCTTCCAATGGTGAACTCAGCTCCAAAACCATAGAAGCTACTATCCTCAGCAAATACAAGGGTCCATCTATAATACACACCTGCTAGATAGACAAAGTGTGTATAACCCCCACACAAGAAATGTGTTGACAGAAGAGATTTAGTAAAAGTTCTCTTTTCCACATTCCTCTTTTTTGGGCTGATAGGCTTCCTTAGATTTCACACTATTTCTTCATACATTCCTTTTCTCGTTCAACCTTTAATTAATTACCATTTGGGCTCGTGGCATGGTGCTAGATTCCATGTACAATTTTTAAAAATGTACTAGTGGCCCCTGGAGGCAGCTTGAAATAACAGAAAAAGCACAGATTTGGATGTCCGATAAGACTGGACTTGAATTCTGGCCAAGTTTCTTAAACTTACTCTAAAATGGGATTTGAATCTCAGGGAAAAACCAAGTTGAATACGCACCAAGAGATGGGCTGGATTCCAAGAAAGGATCCTACTTCCTCCACCCATAGGTGGAAGGCTTACCACTGTGCCTTTGATGTGCATGCCCTGGAAGGAAGCAGCATCTAGTGGGTACCCAGTTTTCTCCAGCCCCTCCCTCCAGCATCTCTGCCATTTGTAAAGAAAGGTAAATGGTATTTTCACACTTTTGTTCTTGCTCAGTGTGGAGAACAGCTCATCACTACATCTCCTTCTTTACAGATCTTAATTTTTAGAGAAATCAATCTGTTACATCATGCCTACCCTTACAGCAACTAAAACAAAATGGTGGACATTTCCACTTCATAGAGTCCCAAGCAACACTTTTTTCTGGAATATGCCCCACACAGGTTTGGTATCTGGGTATTTACTATCTACACCTGTAGTATCTAAGTTAGAAAGCCAAAGAGAGAAGTCCAAACTTCCAAGCCCTTAATTATCTTGACCTGACCTACCAGAATAGCTGGAAGAAAATTTGTTATCAAATAATACAGATAAACCACTCCTTCCTAAATCAGTGATTACACCTAACAGAACCCAAGAGTTGGTCTAGGGGAAATTTCATCCAGACACCTAACTTTAAAAATTGAGATTTGACACAAAACGCAAAGACCAAAAAAAAAAAAAAAGTAAAAACAGAGGAAAATAAAAAACAAGTAGAACTATATAAAGTCAAAACCTTCTGCACAGCAAAAGAAACCATCAACAAAATGAAAAGGCAAACTATTATATACTGGAAGAAAATTTTGCAAATTGTATCTCTGATGAGGGGTTAATATCCAAAATGCATAAAGAATGCCTTTAACTCCATAGCAAAAAACAAATACTGGGACTTAAAAGTAGGTAGATGATCTGCATAGACATTTTCCCAAAGAAGATACACAGATGGAAAACAGTCTCATGAAAAGATGCTCAATGTCACTAATCATCAGGGAAATGCATGTCAAAACCACAATGAGGGGGGATCCCTGGGTGGCGCAGCGGTTTAGCGCCTGCCTTTGGCCCAGGGCGCGATCCTGGAGACCCGGGATCGAATCCCACGTCGGGCTCCCGGTGCATGGAGCCTGCTTCTCCCTCTGCCTGTGTCTCTGCCTCTCTCTCTCTCTCTCTGTGTGATTATCATAAATAAATAAAAATTAAAAAAAAAAAAAAAAACACAGTGAGGGATCCCTGGGTGGTGCAGCAGTTTAGTGCCTGCCTTTGGCTCAGGGCGCGATCCTGGAGACCCGGGTCGAATCCCACATCGGGCTTCTGGTGCATGGAGCCCGCTTCTCCCTCTGCCTGTGTCTCTGCCCCTCTCTCTCTCTCTCTCTCTCTCTCTCTCTCTCTCTCTCTCTCTCTGTGTGACTATCGTAAATAAATTTAAAAAATTAAAAAAAAACACACAATGAGATATCACCTTATACCTGTTAGAGTAGATATTATCAAAAAAGACAAGAAATAAGAGTTTGCAAGGATGTGGAGAAAAGGGAACACTTATACACTGTTTGTAGGGATGTAAATTGGTGTGACTATTGTGGAAAACAGTATGGAGTTTCCTCAAAAAATTAAAAAATAGAACTACCACATGATCCAGCAATTCCATCACTGGGTATTTATCCAAAGAAAATGAAAACAATACTTGAAAAGATATACGCATCCTCATCTTCACTGCAGCATTCTTTTTTATTACAGCCATGATATGGAAACAACCTAAGTATCCATCAAAGGGTGAAAAACTGAAGATGATGTAGAGTGTGTTTGGGTGTATATGGCAGATTATTACTTGGCCATAAAAAAGAATGAAAACTTGCCATTTACAACATGGATGCACCTTGAAGGCATTATCCTAAGTGAAATAAGTCAAAGTCGGAGAAAAATAAATTTATATGATCTTACATGTAAAACCTAAAAAAAAGAAAAAAGACAAACAAGCTCACTGATACAGAGAAGAGATTGGTGGTTGTCACAGGTCGGGGGTTGGGAGGTGGACAAAATGGGTGAAGGGGGTCAAAAGGTAAAAACACTTCCAATTATAACATAAACAGGTCATGGGGATATAATGTACAGTATAGCTACTATAGCTGATAATATTGTGTTACATATTTGAAAGTTGCTAAATCTTAAAATTTCTCATTGCAAGAAAATTTCTTTACGTATAGTGACAAGTGCTAACTAGACTCATTGTGATCATTTCACAGTATATACAAATATTGAATCATTATGTTGTGCACTTGAAACTAACATGTTTTAAAATTATATCTCAATTTAAAAAGACAAAAAATAAAAGGGAATGAGAAAAATTTCATAAGGGTTATGTGTCAAGTTAGCCTTGTAAATATTCCAAAGTGAAGGGTCATCTGGGGGAGCTGTTTTTAGAATAGCGTCCATAGGTATATGCAGTAAAGTACATGAGCACATGGTATATGAGCTAGTGAAGAGATAAGCCTGCTCAGGAAGCCCTATTCATTCTTCATTGAACAAATAAAGAGACTATACATTATGAGGAAATTTTCTAAAAAATAAATGGAGTCTACCTGCATCACCCCCATCCCCCACAACTGAATTATCACCTCCATCTCCAGTTCTGATATTTAATTCTGTTCTGAAAACAATGGTTGCAGCAGCTCCATTTTCTTACATAAATGTCCCACATCAACCATGAAAATGTAAACACCTCCCTCGCAGCAGGTGAAGTCAAAATGCCTCCAAGAAAGTTTTACAAAAAACTGCATGTGTTTAGTTCTTTGGTCCAGGCAGCCAGGGTTTTTCAAACAGCTCTCCACTGCCAATTGTCCACGTACCTTTGTCATCTACTTCCCTTGTTTTCTATTAAATTAATACTATTTTCTCTATTTACTTTCTCCTCTCTCCAGGTTTGGAAGTATAAACATTTTAGGCCCCTTCTCAGTGGTTTCCTTGACAAAGTCAGAAGTTGACCAGTAGTCTCTCCCTCATCTCAAATGACACAGGAACCTTAGGACTCTGATCAGAACTCTCTCATCAATGCTAGTCTTCTGTGCTACTTTGATCTAGTCTTGTTTCTTTTGCTCTGTAACGTTTCTAGTCATAATTCAAAATCCTCTCCCCAAGGCACTATTTCTTAAAATCATGTTGACAGAGACTGGGTTGCACACCAACTTCAAGCTTGACATTTTCAGAGGAGATTTCTAGACATAACTAAGTAAGTTCACATGACAAGGTATAAATTTAGTATTAAATAAGGACTTTCTCTACTGACCACAGGACAGTTTTTACAACTTTTTCTGACTGTGGAATGATATTCTTAGGACAATCCTGAGTCTGGCTGCATTCCTCAGAACTATGTGTCCAGCATGCAGCAAGCATGGGGAGATCTCATGCATATTTTGGTGCAATTCTAGAAAAAAAATCTATTCCAAGATACTGTTGAATGCTTATACTAAAATTCAAAGATCCTAAATGGACCCAACATGTAACTCATATCAATTTGAATTGCTCTGTTCCTCAAAGACGTGACTAATCTGTAGGAAAGCACCACCTGCATCCTTAAAAAAAAAAAAAAAAAAAAAAAAAAAAGTCAACCTCTCTTCTCCTCATGCCCCTCCCCCGCTTATGTTTTTGTTGCCTTGTGTACAATTTTTTTGCCCCACCCCATGCCTAAAGTCATCATACTGTGAATTTAATCACTTTATGTAAGATTTGGGGTTGTCATAAGAGGGGAATTACTTCCATAATCTCAATAACACTCTCTTCTGCTTTCCTAAACTCATGCTTTTATACTGCCTCAACACAGCCTCTAGAGTATGAATTTCAGTCCACCTTTCCCCACCACCTCTCTCTTATTGAGGAGATTACCAGGCCAGTCTGTCTCTCTCTGGCTTCCCTAGAATTCCATAGCATAAATTTTCCTCTACTTACTTGTGCAGGTCAGGTTACTATTAGTAAGCACCGGGTGCTAGCACTTTATTCTCGGGGCTTCCTAGCTCAGACTCTAGATACATAAAAGTGCCCCAAGAACAGTTTCATGAATGAAAAAGAAGTCCAAATATGCTGGCCTCTAGACCCCCACATCAAGCAAATCTATTTGTCAGAGATCTTCTAGTTACAGAAGCAGATATGAAAGATCAAGATCCATGACAAGGAAATTTCACTGAAACCAATTACCAATATGTTGAAAAGTTACTACTTCTTTTTGAACACGCTAAAAGTTAAGAAATTGAGAATTAATAATTTCCTTTCATAACAGGCAAAGGAAGATGCCACCTTCCCTCATGGGCCTTAAGTAGGAACATCAGTGAGAAAAATATTCTGAAGAAGAAAGGAGTTTTCACCAGCAAGGCAGTGAGCACTTAACCACTGATATGATGATAAAAGCAAAATATTTTCCACAGGATATAGATTTAAGGCATTATGAAGTCACACTGATTTTGCCTTGTCATAACTCCCTTACTTATGCCTTTTTAATAATAACCGTTTATTGGTTTCTCATTTCTGCTTTGTGGGGTTTGCTTCGCTTCCCAGGCAACAACTATTCAGTGAAGATTAAAGACAAAAAAAAAAAAAAAAAAAAAAAGTCAAGAAGCTTCATTAATTCTGCGGTAGCTCTTCAGAAGACATGTGAAATAACTCCTTTAACCCAAGTCAGAAAATAGTCATTATCCACCATAGATGTACACTAGAGGGCTCAGCAAGTCTTGGAAACTTTGGAGACTTGCCAAACTAAACTCTGGAAAGATAACACAATAGAAGATAAAAGTGAATATTGGCTTATTCCATTCGTGCAGAGAAATTTTTCTCCTCTTTTCAAACCACAGGAACTCAGGAAACTTACCAATGTTAAGAAAAGAGAACTACCACCCCAGTTTAGGTAGCAGCAGGAAGATACAGGGCAAAAAATACAGGTTTCAGAATACTTATCTGGATAGGTGAATTTTTTTTTTTTTTTTTTTTTTTTTTTTTTTTTTTTTTTTTAGATGGACAGACAAGCTGCCTGAAGTTTATTTATAAAGTATCACAACCCGGGCTGCAGACGGCGCTAAACCGCTGCGCCACCGGGGCTGCCCGGTGAATTTTTTTATTATGACTGTAACTGTAATCATGACACTGAAAGGAAGAAAATGTATTTGGGTAGCTAGTATGCAGTTGCAAGCCCTATTGTCAACTAATGTGTTTAGACTGTTACTGGACAGGTCAAAATGAGGACTTACATCCAATCAGGTATGAAGTGATTCCTAATTCCCTAGGTCAGAATAGCTTAAGATTTCCCTCCAAGTTAAATTTGTACAACATAAAAAAAAGAAAATAAGTAGGTCTTATACAAGAAGGTGTCATAGATGTATAAGTCAACTTCTGAGTGGACAGTGGGTGTATAATAAGCTGCCCCCACCATGTTGGCCCCTACCGTCAACCTGCATCATAAGTGGGGGATCTGACTCAAAGCAGTGAATTCAGTGGCTTATGAGTGGCCATTTCAATCCTCTTTCTTGTTGCTGGAACAAGGAACACAGGTGGAGTGAATGAGAAGGTGAGGGACACAAGTGCTGGGAGGTCATTATTCTGTTCATCCAAACAGCACCTTATTTCCATTTGTACAGATAAGGTTGTTGCCTAGGAAATGGTTAGAAGCCACTGGGTCAATAGAGAATGAGAATCCATTGTTTGAATCCTACTTTCTTTTTTACTGACTACATGAGCTTGAATAGGTCATCTTGACCTAATTTACTAAGCTTAAAAAAAAAAAATCAGGCTTATAGAAAATCATAGATGTGAAAGTAGGATTTTGTCACTGTAGCAAAGGACCTAGAAAAATAACTGAGCTGTGAAACTTCTGTGAATTCAGATAAGCCAGATATGAAGTAGAAGAGGAAATACAGGGGTCCCTGACTGGCTCAGTGGGTAGAGCATCCAACCACTCTGAAATCAACCATTTATCTAATTGCTGGTTTTTTAAAGGGCATCTTTTCCCGCTCTGTTAAGTTTTATCATCTCTTTATCCTTGACATTTTTCATTTTCACTACTAAGACTAGAAATTGTATATGTTTACTAATTGTACTGAGTATTCAGTATGTTTTATGATCTGAGAATGCATGTTTCCCTTCCTCCGATATTCCCCATCACTCACTCACATGTAACATTGTTCTGAGTTGCCTTTTATTATTTCCCTTTTTTAAATTTTATTTTCCCTTTGTGATAACCTCTCCAGGTCTAACAGTCTTGTGATAGGTCCCATCCAGTACTCCAAAGTTAAGCAACATCTTACAATGTTAGATCAGGATACCCACCCAAAATGATATTGTAGAGATCTTACAACCCACAGTCAAAGCTCTATGCAGATTATTTCAGTCACTGGGCTACATTAGAAAACAATACTATTCAAGAAGATTGCCACGTGATGAAAAAAACCCAGTATAACACATTCATAGCATGATTTGAGGTGATTTCCTCATCTTCAAAAGCATCCCCGGTTTTTACATTACTCTGCATTGTTCAGAGGTATAGAGATTATCCTCTAGGAACTCACTCTTCCAATGTACAAATTTAAAATACTAACAAACATATCCTACTAGAAAATATTAACATTACAAAGATAGAGAAGCAGCAAAAGCCTGCCAACTTTCACCTCACTAAAAAAACCAAAGATGGGGATCCCTGGGTGGCGCAGCGGTTTGGCACCTGCCTTTGGCCCAGGGCGCGATCCTGGAGACCCGGGATCGAATCCCACATCGGGCTCCCGGTGCATGGAGCCTGCTTCTCCCTCTGCCTGTGTCTCTGCCTCATTCTCTCTCTCTCTCTCTCTGTGACTATCACAAATAAATGAAAATTAAAAAAAAAAAAAAAAAAAAACCAAAGATGTCTCCAGGTTAATGACTCATCCTGATGGAACAGACATGTCATTGGTTAGAACAGAGACTTCATATGCAAACACTGATTTTAATATAGAAGATAGAGACTAACATAGCTAATAGACTTCTGCTATGGTCATCTGGATCAACTGGACATTGTTGGAAAGTTTTATGTGAACTTTTTATATTTACTTCCCCATAAACTGGTGACTTGTTCATGTTGATATGATAAAAAAAGAACATTTTTTAACCTGCTCAGTAGATCCTGATTTTTCTTTACCTCTTAAATATAAATCGACCTTGATAAAAAGCATTTTAATTACCCAAGTGTATCTGACACTTCTTGAATGCTACTGAAAATCCTCTCAGTTTAATTTCTCATTCCAACCACTGCTACACAAACCGGTTTTGTGGGGTTTTTTTTAATCCCACAAGTGTCCCATCCCCCACTCCAGTCTATATATCACAATCCAGAAGTAGAAGGTTTAACATCATGTAGGGCCATGCTTGACCAATGGAAAGAGGATCTAATGGATAAATGTTTCTCCTTTTTTCCCTCCAGTGGATAATTCTTAGACATAATTTCCCCACAGGATTAAGCAACCAATCACCTATAACAGAAGCCATTGTACCAGCTTCCCTCCTGTGTTCATCCCCTTCCTCCCTCACTTCTGCTCCTAGGATCATATTCCTACATAAACCACCTGCCTTCAAACTTTTTACTCAGGCTCTGTTTTCAGGGAAACCTATGCTGAGATACTTTTCAAGAACCTAATCTGTCGGTACACAGATAGTCGATTGCAGAGGTACAACCCATGTAATGAGTCCATTTCTTTTTAATTACAAAGTTAATGTATGCCCACTTTTGCACTGAAAGTAAGAGTCTCACCATTTCTGATGTTTTTCTGTACAATATTGGACATTAAATCTTTCAAATATAATTGAACTAATCTGCCTTAAACCAAGGCACATTCACTAGTTTCTGACACCCACCAGACAAAATGTCCAGAAAGATTTTAAGAGAAAACAAAGGTCTATTCACAATTTTACTACACTAGTAGATTCTATAAGTATTTGAGGATACAAATATGAAAGAGGAGCCATGTCTGCCTTCATTGAGTTCATATAATGGTAAGAGAAACACAATAGATTCATATACACATATGCATATACATAAACTATATATCAAATGCAGTATAATTACATGATATATAAAACAAAATTTTATTCTAAGAAGGATAAGTTAAAAGTAACACAGTACTTAGATTTCACCTCCCCAAAAGAAGTTCTTTGCTGCATAAATTGAGGTGCATTACTTAGTTTCTTTTAGTCTTAGTGTTCTGAAATATGCAATAGAAACAATTATTATTCTAAAAAAATTTTGTGAAAATTCAGGAAGACAATATGAGATACCCACTAGTATTGTTCGTTATAGAATTTTCATTGCTATCATGAACAAATTTCATTTACTATCATTTATATAAGATGACCGTGATCATTAATTTAACAAATGTTTGAGTACCTACTCTATGACAGGCACTATGATAACATAAGCAGGAAAAGAACAATGGTAAAAAGAAATGAAGTTAAGCTATGTGGCCTAGAGAGAAGTAGGGAAGGCCAGATGGAGGCTCCGAATATAAAGGTGAAGGGAAGGCAGCAGACCTAACAATAAATTCACAGCACAGGTGGGCTCATGGGTGTTCCAAGTCCTTGGCACACAGTATGGAGGAACTCAGAATTCTAACTTGAGGTCATAACTTCCAGAGCCTGTCATTTATGGAAGAGCAGCATCTCCCTCACCCCGGGATGCATGAGAAATACACCACTGTTGCTTCACTGGCTTCTCCACACCAGCAAGTGTTAAGTTGAAACTCACTAAAGCAGAGCTATTTAGCTGCCCTTTCCTCTCTGTTCTATTGTCTGTGTTCTGTCATCATGTATATTCAATTAAGATTAATATCTCTACCAAAAGAGTCTGAGTTCTCACCAAGCCCCAAAGAGAAATCACTCATTGGGAACCAAAGTGCTATGGCTCCATTATGTTCAGAGGGCAAATAGCAACTGGATGATGAATTACATACTCTATCTTGTTGTTGTTATAGTCACATATATTTCAAATGATAGTAAGTTAAGCACCAGCTGAAACATATCAGTAATCAATGCAAACAAGACTACTTCTTTTATTACTGGATGGACAGTCCTTACACCCTTTTCCATTTTATTTTATTCACAATTATTGTCTCTAAGAACAAGAAAGATTTACTCTTATTTTGGTTCCTTTGAATTAACAAGATTTATTTCTCCTTGATAAATTATGTTGAATTAATTCCCTTGGACAGCACTGAAGACCAAATATTGGATGAGCTACTTAATCATGAGCCCTGTCAGAGCCCAAATCCACCCCAGACTAACTAATGGAAAATTGTATGAACAATGAGCATGCTAATAGAACAGATAAAGCTGTCCAGAGACACTTGAGAAATGCCCTCCTCAGGGTGTGTTTCAAAACACTGCACACATATCTAGAGAGACAAAGTCTGGGATTAGTCATTATAAGGTAAAACAGCAGATTCACAGTTGCAAATCCAGGTTTGGGGAAATGAGAATCTTATATAGTTTGAGGAGCCATTTTGAAGAAAAAGAATAAATAGGAAATAGGAATAAAATTCAATATAAATTTAGGCTAGAAAAAGAAATTCTAATAAATTGTGTTTTAAAGTTGACAAACATCACAAATATCACCAAAGTCAGAAAATAATATATATTTACTAAGTTATCGCCTGATCCATTTCTATACTTCCTTCATACATATTTTTGCTGGTTACTCTCATTGCTTCTTCATATGACAACAATTCTGTGGTTTCATTCTTTGTCGGAAAAATGGAAAAGAGCCCTTTTTCTAGCATGGGTGATCAAATACTGTTTGGTTTTTTTTTTTTTTTTTCATTATTATCAATGGTTTTGAGTAGGCATCTATGTGACCTGAATTTTCTACTTACAACATTACATGTCTGATGATGAAAAGAACATTTCCATATACAAGCTTCCAGCTTCTTCCAGTACGCCCTGCCCATGCAATTCCAGGGCCAGGTACAATAGGACACATTCACACTGTGATATGACATCTAGCTCTGCGTCTGGATGTCATAATGTCTGGCATAGAAAGTGTTAGGAATATTCCTATGCCAGGACAGTTAATAATAGCTTAACTATTCATGAAAGCAGCCATTTTTAATGAAAAAGCTCTTAGCATCTCTTAGCATACTAGTGACAAATACTGGTCCAGATCCTTATATGGCAACTTAAGTTTCTTGTTCTCTTCCAGGTATATATGCCATATAATTTTTGGCTTCAACATTAGAATCCAGATCATTTAATTTCCTTATTGATATTTCTGGCCTCTTCTGTACCTCTCCCAATCCCCTCTACATTGAAAAACCCAACAATGAGTACAGAGCCTGTCTAATAAGCACAGTATCCTTACTACATTTAATGGAAGGATTCCATATGGTTCTTCACACTTGTCAGAAGACCCAGTTCTGCCAAATATAACAAATCTAATCATCAAAAGGACATTTAGAAAGTATTTTTTACTAAAAGCACACTCTTGAAATTTAAAAAAAAAAGCAAAAAAGAAAAATAAAATTCTTAAGCTACTATAATATGGTGTCTAAAACTCTGCTGATAAAAATAAATCTTGAAGGATTAACCATGTATTAGGGATTCTACATTTTAATTTTGGCATGAAATCTTGGAGTTTTAAGGAAAATATAGTTGAAACCACTATTTTTCAAACTATCTGATAATTACATGGCTTATATCCTGTTCTTCCTTTTCTCAGATTCCTATAATGGTTTTTTAACTCTAAACAGGGCTAGATTTGGAAGCAGGGACAGATTTAACACTTAAACAGAATTCCTTAATGTCATTTCTTCTCTTAACAAGCTTAGTGAGAAATGAAAAGATGAAAGAAAAGACATTTCTTACTTGTGTGCTTCCTCCAAGCAAAGCAAGAGAATAGTTGTAACAGATTCCATGCATTAGTGGGCACTCTATTACTCCATTTTGCTAAGAATCAAATCAAAAGGGACATCTGTTCTCAATAATTCCTCTTTCTTCTGAACCAGCAAACTGCCTCCAGCAAAGGAAGAACTCCGCAGTGCCATAAAGAACCCCTCTGGCTTTAAACAAACCATTGCATGAAGGTCAAGTCTATATGCTACCAAAAACAGTTAATGCAAATAAATATACATTTATATATGTGTGTGTGTGTGTGTGTGTGTGTGTGTGTGTACACACACATCTCAAAAGGTTAACAGTTGATCTTCTGTTAATCAAAATGGTAGCCTGGAAGTCTCTATTAGATTGAATTTTCCAGGTAAGTGAATGGTAAGCACGGAATCCTTGTTATGAAACTTGTGTCACCCTATTATAGGACCATGCTTCTCAATGTTTTTCAAACTATGCCCTTTCTTGATGAATGTAAAAATTTCCACTTCCCTGGAGCTTCTGCTCCTCTGTCTAAAGGCCTTGCTCTTGTCTTCATAATGGAATCACTGAGAGATGGAGGAAATTTTTCTATATGTTCTCATCAGCCAAGAACTTTCCTTTAGCTTTTCTGATGTAGTTTATATTACAAAACTAAGGCTTTTGTGACATTTTAATTTTAAAATTTGTAAGTGTTAAATACATATTTTCATATACCCTGTGGAAGAGGTATACATTCTCCAGGGGAAAGAAAGGTCTCTGCCCTCTACTCTACCCACAAGTAAGAAATGCTGTTCAAAGACTAATGATTCCAATTTTCTGCTTTAGTAAATAGGATAGAGAGAACATAATTGAATTCCCATTTAGTGCTTAGGATCTAATAGTGCTTCAGGCTCTAGATGATAAACTTGGATCTTCACTATACAGCACTCTCGCTACAGATTTACAAAATAAGTGAGCTTGATTGGAAGGTGTGCCACAAAAATCAGGAAACATCACAGGGGGCCCCTCCCGTATTATTATTTTTTAAACAGTCTCAATCACGATGGACATTGTTCAGAATTTAAACTTGAAAATATTTAAACTATATAAGCAGCTCATTTTTGGTGATTTTCCCCCAACACATCTTCTATTATTCATGAAGAAAGAAACTAGTCTCTTTTTTAATCCACTGCCTTAGAACCCTCCTCCATTTGCAGATATGTAACGGTTTCCCCATGTCAGTATTTGCTCAGGCTCTGGATATTAACTGCCATAATTCTATTCACATGCTCCTGGCAATTAATCCCTCATGCAATATGCGTGCTTTAGTGCCCTTTTACTGCATGACCTCCACTGTCACATCTCCCCAGGTTAATACCATGCTAACACCTGGCTTCTGCCTTCCAATTTTAAGATATATTGACTTCAGGAAGCAAAAATAGAACAGGCTTGAAGTGTCTCATTTTCATTCTACTTTTTCATGGTCCCTTTGTGTTTCACCTTGAAATTAATTAAGAGAGGACAGTGAGGTGAAATTGCGCCATTTCCTCTGGATGCTACCCTCCTTCCCTTTTTTGTTGACTCTTGAAATGCCAAGATTTCAGACATTTAAACAATAAGGAAAGGATCACAGCTTGTCACAGAGGCCTTTGGTCAAACACAGATGCATCCCCCTTCTTGATTTTTTTTCTCCTAAGTATATGAAACTATTCTGATGGAATTAAGTTGCCAAAGGGGGGAAAATATGTTTTTTAAAGACATTCATGAGGTGAGGAAGTATGATTGGCTCTGGGTGGATGATAGAAATAGCAGATCTTGTACCACACAAAAGGTGTGATGTCATCACAGAGCAAGGGACAGCAGTGAATGAAGTCCCTGTGCCTGCAGAGAAACCAGGAATCCAAGGAGATGCTTGCAAGACTGCTCCTAGCAGGGGCAGCAATCCTACACCTGGACAGGAGGGCCCTGGGGGAATCAGCAAGATGAGGTTAAAAATACTCAGCTCTTTATTTCCATATCCTAGGATTCAGCTGACACCATAATGCTACTACCAGTTAAAAACTGACACACACACACACACACACAAACAGAATAGACACCACAGAGTTCAATAAGTTCACTCAGGCACTTACAAGTGGAAGTACTGCAGCTGGCCAGTCTGAAAACAATAAAAGTCGAGAAACTAATGAAGTGTGAGCAAGCACCACTGGGGAAAAAGAGAGAACCCAGCATCAGTCAGACCAGGTGTGACTTCTAAACAGGAAATGCTCACCAAGGCATGAGGCACTTTTCCTGGAAGGTTCCTTCACAGTCACACCATTGCAAGGGGTGCGCAAGACGATTTGCAGAGAGCACTACGGACACTCCCAACAAGACAGTAAGATCCGGATGGGACCATGACTTCACTCATAAGCATTTACAGAGGGATTGCAGCCGTGCATCAGGTGCTATGCTGGGAGATGGGAGAAGGGGAGCACAGACCCTCAGGCAAGCGATGATCATGTCCTGTGCGGAATGAAGGAGCCCCCGGGGAACCATGGAGATGGAAATGGAGAATAAACTCATTCTAGAAGAGCTAGGGACAGCTTCACAGAAGTGAGTTCTCTGCGCTGAATTCTGAGCGCATTGCACAGGGTTCCTAGCTGCAAACAACAGAAAGTGCATTTGGCTATTTTTAGCAGCAAATAAATTTATCAGAGGAAAGCTCACAGATTTTCTGAGAGACTATGCAGCCAGGAATAACACCCCAAACCTCATCATGGAACTTTTCCAGTGGAGACACTGCTGCTGCCACCTCTGGGCAGGGATCCAGTCCTTGGCCCCAGAAGTGGATCAACTGCTGCTCTGGAATGGGATGCACCTGTCATCTCCTCAGAAGCTCTAGTTGCCAATTCTGAGTCGGGTATAAGTGCATTTGACTGGTGGAGCCTGGGTCACATCCAAAAGAAAGCAGGAAAGCCCATTTTCTGAATAGGAGACATAGGGGAGCAGAGAATGCCTCAAGAACAGGAAGCATATTTGATGTTTCTGGGCACACAGAAAGAATGACAGAGGTTCACTTCTGGCATCTAAAAAGGTGCTCACCAGAGGAAGCAAGGAGGAATGGTGTGTGCAGAGGCTCTGGGAGTGAAAGTGCCTGGCTTACGACTGAGCTGAGAGGTCATGGCTCTAGACTTTCAATTTCATCTTAGGAGAGGGATTCAGGAAATAGCAGTTCAGCTACACATTATCAGGAGAGGAGATTTTATTACTCTAGTTATTAGTAGTAGTAGTACTCCTATTCTCAAATGACAGAACCGTCGTATCCTGGATGCTCTGCTCACACAGCAGCCATCACCAGCTAAAGCCTGTGCTCATTTGGGAGCTAATACTCACAACAGCCACTGAGCCCTTCTGCCCTGTCCCAGGGCCTGACATATTTGGATCTATTAAAGCTAAGACTTTTATAATTATTAAGGATATTCCCATATGCATCCTCAACTGAAGCTTATCTGGAAGAGTTTCCTATTAGGCCATTTAAAAATCAATTGCGTATAATCCCATGCCACACACGGCACATGCTTTTTGTTAGCTCATACACAAGCCATAATGCTTGTATTATATAGCCTCCTGCTATATAATGCAGGCACAGAAGCTTGCTAACTACAAATATTTTATCATCATAAGCAACTCTTTATTTACAGTAGCTGTCAGAGTGGTTTATGCATTCACGTTCATGCATCTGTCCACCTGCCAATCAGGACACAAGTAGAGGAGGCAAATAAAAGGGGAGCAAACCTCTTCCAATTGGCTTGGCTTTCTCATGCAAATGTAAAGCTGACTCGAACAGAATACTTTCAATACTTTAATGACCAGTAAGTCAAGAACTTCACACATTTTCAAACTTCCCTAACAACTCTGCCTAGACCCAGACAACACCTTAGGGATCCATCTAGCTTATTAATTAGTCTTTGCACTTTCGTTTGGCTTCTAACATTTTAGAGCCAGCTTGTAGAATCAGCTCAAGTTACAAAACATGCTGCATCATAAGTTATTTCCCATAACACTAGAGGCACAATTAAATCAGTCTTTATAGCTTCTTGAAGATTTCATATTCAGTTACCTGATGCACCAGAAATTTCTCACTTTACTGAGCCAGGCATTCCATTCCATATTACTGCCATGAACTTCCTTCTGAGCTTTCTCAGGCTCTCCATTTTAAGTGCCTTGTTTAGAAAGCTTCCCAAATGTAACCAAACTGTTCTAATTCAGTTTATGACTAAGAGCAACCTAACACCCCCTCCTTCAGCTCTCCCTCTTCTAATTCTATTTTTCTTTCTTATTGCTTTGATCAACGTTTAATTGTCCCACCAGAGACAACTAGAAATCTAGAGAAGAAAGCTCCTTGTCCTCTACCTCAGTGTCTAATGCTTGCTCTGTAATGTTCTTCAGCTCTTCTTTGATAGGTCTTTAAGGAGTAATCTCAGAGAAGCCCATTCCTAAGAGTTGACCAACTTGAATAGAACCAAAAAAGATGAGCAGCCCCGGTGGCTCAGCGGTTTAGCGCCCCCTTCAGTCCAGGGCCTGATCCTGGAGACCGGGGATTGCGTCCCACAGCCGGCTCCCAGCACGGAGCCTGCTTCTCCCTCTGCCTGTGTCTCTGCCTCTGTGTGTGTGTGTGTGTCTCTCATGAATAAATAAATAAAATCTTAAAAAAAAAAAGATGTGGGAATATAGAAATTATACTCTAACAAAATAGAAAATGATGCATCTCTGACAAATCAGTCCCAATTTTTTGCAAAGTAGTTTCCACACAAATGAGACAAATAGCTATGAAACTCAGTGGGCTAATTAGCCATTTTAAAATAATTTTAAACAAGTTTTCCTACATTCCTTTTAAAAATTAAGTGTGTTCTTTAATTTCGGTTTTGTTTTTTTTTTTTTTTTTTTGGTCACTGAATCTACCGAACACCATTTTTTTTTGTTTTTAATTCAATAAGCCAGAATTTCTATTTTGGACTACTTTTCAGGTGGGTCAGTAGCCATCCCTAGTGTTTCATATTTTCCCATTACTCTTCATCAAAATTACCACGTATCTTATGTGGTTCAAACACCAAATGATCTCATGGGTGAGTTCTATCATTTCCAAATTTTTGTTGGAGAAGCCGAGGCTCATGGCACGTAAGTGGCCTCATAGAGGATTTCACAAAGGGCACAAAGGGCATTTCATGAAGATGGTGACTGGATATAGAAAGATGGTAAGCAAGAGGACTCAGCTGCCCCAGGATCTTTTATTTGTGGGGACATTCCCCTTTGTCACTATTCTGTAGCTAGTTCCTTAAATGACAGAAGAACTACCTTACCTCTGGTGAAATATAATAGGCTATATTTGATAAAGGAAATATAGAAAATCCTCCTTTACTCTATAAAACCTTTTTCCACTGACTCTAACCCAAGTTTCAAAATTACCCTATTATACACAGAATAGACACTGAGTTTTTATACTATACCTTGACACCAATACTGTGTAACTTTGCAGAGACTGACCTACAAAACTGCAGGTGACAATAGCTACTCCATATGGTTTTTGTAAGGACTAAACAAAATCATCTGTGAAAGTGCCCAGTGCCTGGCACAAAGAAGTATGTTTTGGGGCCAATCTCAATGAATTTGGCTATATTTGGCTGGTGTCTCCAATCCAGCCTAAAAATGAGCAGGCAGCCAGCTACTGGAAACTTTATGCAATAACTTTCAATAATCAGTAACTAGGAATTTAAATTCTACCAGCTGTTTTAAAAAGTTGTAAAATGTTTTCTGTTTCCCTCCAGAATCATGCTGATGCCCCCAAAAAAACACATTAAAAATTATGCACATACAATTGTGTTGAAGTAAATGGCTTAACTTTTTAATACTTCCCTCCTGGTGCATCAGCTAAGCCATTAGCACCAAGGGCAAATCTGGACTTCTTCCTAGGATCCCATCTGCTCCCCAAGGCTTATTTTAAACAATAATCTACTTATTCTAAGAGAGGAGATGTTCCCATCACATTAAACTGAGAGGTTTGGTGTCCTAGTTATTTTTCATAGGGACTTAACAGCTCAAATAATTTCAAACTAAATGTTGGGAGTTGAGGGGAATAGAAACAATCTGGTATTAGATACTAGTCCAAACAAACCTAAGTTAGGAGACACTGAATGAGATCTGAAAAAGGAAATACACAAAGAAGCAGACAAAAGGTCAGATGAGAACTTGAGTCTAGCAACCTAGAGGCAATCAAGAGTCAGGAAGTCAGAGACAGGGAGGCAAGAGGGAGACCAGGCACAGCAACAGAACATGGCGGATGAAGCTCTTCTGGCACAAGGTTCCACCATCAAAGACAAGAATGGCCTGAGGTTAACATTAGAAACATCCATCGACTGAAAAGTACTGGAATTGGGAAGATACAGTTCTTAGCTGGGGCTCCTGGCCAAATAACCAGCTATCAAATATAAAGCAGAATTTTTAGTTTTCTTCTCTCTAAACTTTGTTATCTGACAATACTAACTAAAGAATTAGAAACACTTCTCCTGGGATCCCTGGGTGGCGCAGCGGTTTGGCGCCTGCCTTTGGCCCAGGGCGTGATCCTGGAGACCCGCGATCGAATCCCACGTCAGGCTCCCAGTGCATGGAGCCTGCTTCTCCCTCTGCCTGTGTCTCTGCCTCTCTCTCTCTCTCTGTGACTATCATAAATAAAAATTAAAAAAATAATAATAATCTGAAAAAAAAGAAAGAAACACTTCTCCTTTGTCTGTAGGGCACTGAGGTCCTCATGCTAACTCCTAGCCTTTCCTTGACAGCTCTTTTAGCTGAATCTGCTAGCTTCTAAATATTAGTACTTCCTTCCTACTCACTCCAAATGATCTAATCCATTCATGCTTTATCTACCACCTATGAAGAGATGCCATAAGATTAGTGTCCTTTCCTAGATCTCATTTCTGAATGCCAGCCCCATTTGTCAAACACTTAAAGGACATCACACAGACATTTTATCACCTCCAGCCCACCCATACTTCCTCAGAATCAGCCATTCTCTCTATCCCTTCCCCTTTCCCAACCTCTCCCCACCAACCTCTGTTTCCTTTCCCTATTGCCTACACACACACACACACACACACGCACGCACATACAAACCTATACATACCTACATAAGCAAAAGCTCAATTTAGTATAAAATGGTGCTTCTGTAACCTTCATGTGCATATGAATCACTGAGGTGTCTTGCTACAGTTCAGATTCTGATGCATTTAGTCTAGGGTGGGACCCCAGATTCTACATCTTTAACAACTCCCAGGTGTCATTGATTCTGCTGGTCCCAGGGCCATTCTTAAAGTCACAATAGTAACCAGGAACTAGGTCATTGAAGTTAGAGGTACACCTCTGCCACTACCTCTCTTCAGACTCTGAGTTATTACACTTCTCTCTCTGGGCTTCAGTGTCTTTATCCATAAATGATATGACACTGCACAATTCATGAGGCTTTTATCCAGTTCTTAAAACATGAATCACAAGCTGAAATCTATTAACTATAGCTAACAAAATGTACCCCATTTCTGTGCAGTGAACCCTACGAAAAACTAACCAGGATTTAGAAACAATGCTAAACCAAACTAGGATTTAATAACAATACTAAAGTGTTCAGAATACTATCTGCAATAGATATGAGTCCAGAAAGCACATTCTTTAAGGCATTGGGCTAGGGGCAAAACTGGCACAGGTAAAACACAGTGCTACTTTGTGAAATAATAACAGTTTGAAATAACTTCTTTTCTCAGTGGGTCTGTAAATCAAATGATAGCTATCAGAAGTACACTTAGAGAACAATCACTAAATAGTACTAAAACAAAACCCAAGAATAAGAGCATTCCAGGTCTAATGGTTATTTTTATGGCCTAATAAGCAAGGTGTTTAGGGCTGTTCTGTATGTTTCCCCAGGGGGCAGATGACATGTAAACCCCATACTGGTTTTCATTTTCATGTTATGATGGTGGAATATAAAAGAAAAAAGACAAGGCTTGTAACAACATATTTGGGTTCAAGTATAAGTTGTGTTTTACCAGATGGTAGGATTATATGAGCCTCTGTTTCTTCACTGGTGAAATCCAGATGGTAATAATGCATGTACCAGTATATTGCTTTGGGGAACAAACTAACTAATGGGAACAAAACCTTAACAAAAATTACACTACACCATAGAATACAAGAGGAGAGTGTAAGAAGAGAGGAGAGGGGAGGGGAGGGGAGGGAGAGGAATAATGGCAATTTTTTAGGGTAAATGAATTGAAAATGGAGCAATCTTTTTCTAAAAACAAAAACCTTCAATCGCCTCATTGTCTACTCAAAAAACCATGCCCTTTGAGGACCACCACAATTTTGCCTCTGCCTACATTTCTAGCCCACTTTCTAATACAGTATGTTGGCTTTCTATTGACAAGCAACCATAGGGTCCCCATGTTGTGTGAATGAGTGGATTACTAAATATTTACGTGGAAAATGTAGCTACCATTTGGAATTGCTTACCATGTATGAGACAATCACCCTGTTGAGCTCGTAAATCATGTTACATTTGATGGTCCCTCTGATTGCTTTGGTCCTACCAGCTAAAGGTCAAGGGACAGAGTCTGCTCTGGAAGGCTGTTCATTCCCCCATTTTTTCCACATAGTTCTTCCATTTGGCTTATCAAAATGGAATTAATCAAAATTCTCAAAGACTAGAAATGGAATCTATTTTCTTTTCATTATGTACCAGTGAAAACAATACTTCTACCATGCCTCTCTGCCATTTGTTGATATAATATTTTCCAAAGAATAAAAGTAGTAATAATTTTGTGTATGCCCATTTTGTATCTAGTCATATTTACTAGGACACATAGGATATCGTGTGTTAGATTACTATGGCACAATAATAAATTGACAACTACTGTATGGGGACTAGCTCTATGAGCAATGAGGGCAGGTAAGAAGTTCACCCTGAGAGAAGGCTAAGAAAAATTGGTTCTAAGGTTTCCATACCAGTTTACTGGGTGACATATATACAACTATCTCATTTTAGTTCATTGAACCCTCCCCACTAACCAAGTAAGGTAATCTTATCCCCATTGACCAGCTGAGAAAACCAAGACTAAGAGGGATCAAGTGACTTCCCCAAGGCCACAGGCCTATAGACACAGGAGATCACTTTTGGGTTGTTTTTTTTTTTCCACATTTTATTCATTTATTTGAGAAAGAAAGTGAGTACGAGCAGGGTGAGGAGCAGAGAGAAACAGACTCCCCACTGGGCAGGGATCCCAATGCAAGGCTCAATCCCAGAAGCTAAGGCTCAATCCCTGGGGTCATGACCCAAGCTGCAGGCAGATACTCAACCAACTGAGCCACCCAGGAATCCCGGTGTATTGCTTTTAAATACACATCTTCTAAGTCTGAATCCCTGTTCCTTTATGACCCTACTTATTTCCTATTACTAACAAGTAAATCTACAGCACTTGCCAGGGGCCAGGCACAGCTCTCCTCACCAAGCACGCTTTAGTAGGTCTGGACTTTCTGAGAGAATCATTTGTTGCAGACCAAGACTCAACACCTGGTTCCCCTACTTTCAAAATAACATGTGGCCTTGGAGATCATTTTTCCCTTGGACCCAGAAATTTAATGATCTTTAAATTCCATCATAAGAGAAGATAATAAATTTGACATTTGTGGAGACTTCTCATGTTTCAAATTTTCTCTGTGATCACTAAGTAGCTACCAAAGTTACCACCATGTTAAAAAAGATGATGGTTACTTCTCTGTCTTCCTGTTTTTGTCATCCACAAAGGAGAACTCAGGGCAGGGGTGGGGAGTGGGACCAACACATTGGAGACAGAGTTCAGAAACTTCTTAACTTGCAAGCTGAGGTCTTTATTCACACCCTCATTCATGCCACTGATTTATAGGTTCATAGGTTTCCAGGGTATATGAAAAATGGTCCCTGGGCAAGAAACATCCTAAATAAATCATTTTCACTAAAAGGCAGTAGAGTACAGAGGTTAAGAATATGAACATGCAAGTAGATCACTTCCCAGTATCAAATCTCAGGTCTGTCATCTAATAGACCCTGGGAAAGTTTCCTAAATATCCAATGCCTCAGTTTTATCTCTGAAAAATTGGATGGAATATAATAATAGATCATAGATTTTATATGAAGAATAAATGAAACATTATGTTTAAGCTACTTGGAAGACTGCTTGATAAATAGTAAATACTTTATATGTACAATTACTATTGCTACTCTCTTGCTCAAAAACACGCTTCTCTATGCCAGCAGGCTAGGTCCAAACTACTCAACTTGACATTCGGGTCTTCCGAGATCCTACACAATGCCTTGAGTTTTATTTCCCACTATCCAATCAATTGTATTTCAGGAGTATTACCCAATGACTAAGCTCTTACAATGGTCTAAGTACTATTTTAGCTGGAGGTATAGGGAAGAGGCAACACATGAACTTTGGCCTCACAAGACTCCGTTTCTCTAATTCAGCCAGCCCAGCCTCCCCACTACCCCTCAAAATGTCACATTTGTCTTGACTTTTATCCAAAACCTCTCCCATCTGAAATACTTGAGTAAGAGTTAGGACTCTCCTTCTTCCTTATCAAATCTTATCTTCCTGTCAAAGTGCTCTCTTGCATGAAGCTTTCTCTGACAGTTCAACTCAAGGCTGCTCCCCTCTCAATTCCTCCATCACAGCATCTAATTAGTTACTGTCTTCTCTTACGAAAATAATTTACCCACACTGTAACAGATTATGGCATTAGTGGCCAGAGAACCTTGAGTGGAAAATTCAGTGCTGCTGCTTAGGTATATGGCCCCAGATTTTTTTTTTTTTTTTAACCTCTACAAGCCTCAACTTCCTCATCTGAAATGAGAATACTAGGACTTACCTCACGATGTTATTACAAATAAAAAAGGCCCACGGTAAGACTTCTGAGATATGGAAGGCACTAAATAAATGGTCATCTCCTTTTCCCTCTCTTCACTCCTATTGATCTTGTCTTCCCATCTATTGGCCACATCCTCTAACTTGGTCAACTATGGCTCTACCACCATATATGCAGGGTTGAACATATAATAACTCAAGAAGGAAAAGGAGCACCCCCTGAACTTAACACTGCCCACTCCAGATTTCCCCACCAGTGTCTCAGGTGAAAAATTGACAATGGGGAGGATCCAGGTGGAACATACTTGGTATTTGAACTAAGTTACGTTTTTTGGTTAAATAAGTTCATGCTATTTGTTAGTAAAAAGATGACTAAAATGATGGTTAGTCTGCTCTGTCCCAAAGTTTTCATGGGTAATTTTTATGACAGCTTTCAAAGTCTTTGTTAATCTGATACTTTAAAGTTTTGGTTGGATGGTAAATGGGATTAAATTCATTGAACATCTAGGTCTTTTCCAAATAGGATAAACTGCTAAATCATTGATTACTGGATGTAGGTTTGTGCTTTGGACTTCTTATTGCAAAGAAATTGTTGGTAAACATACTTTGGGTCTATTGGAAAATGCGCTTTGTGCTTAACTGATTCATAAAATTGCCATCTAAAGAGTCCTGGTGTCACAAACCACAACTGGTCACTATTTAGTCTTCACTGGAAACTAAGGTTTCTAGGAGTGCAAAATTCTGTTAAATGTAATTAAGACTGATGGGAATAAGGGAAGCAACTCTATATGTGTAAGAAGGATATAAGGAATGGGAATACATTTTTGTTAAAGGTAAAAAGAAACTCATTTTGTCCTAAATAAGACTGGTTGTTTGGAAAGAAATGGCTTGGGACAAAATCTGAATGCAAAGGAAAGTTGTAGAAGGCTTGTGAACGGAAATCTTTAGAAAGGAACTCTAAGTATGGTCAGGATGGACTAAGATTGAAATGAATGGATTTTAAAGTCCACTGGTATAAGTTTTGAAAGTCTGCTTCCTATCTGTTCAAAAAGACAAGTTGTCTTGAATTGTTGGTCTGCTCTTGATAAGAAAATCTAAACAGTTGTTTTTTCTTTGCCTGCCCAGAAAAAAACAGTTTCTTTGTTTTGCCTTTATCAGGTATTTAATAACCCTAATCCTATTTAGGCATGTCCTTTAAAACTTTCTAAGGTTTTAACAAACTTCCCCAAGATTTAAATCCTAAATGAAGTTCATTGACTAATTAGGCTTGTTTGTTATGTTATATTCTGGTATAAGGTCATCTGTCACAGAAATAACTGAATTTCCTTGTCGATTGCATCATAATGAACTCTCAGATCATTGATGATGTCCATTTCTGAGTTCCTGCCATTGTTCTTATTCTCTTGTAAAATGAGTTTCATCTTCAAGGAGATTCATAGAAAGGACTTTTAGGACAATTACAGGCATTCAATATTTTTGAGATCAAAACTGAAATGGGTAAGAATTTCCAAAACTAACTAAAAAAGCTGCATTCAAATTAAACAAAAATAGTAGCATGGGACTAAAAAAACTAAAAAGACTATTAGAGTTTTGTGACTCTTGTTTGAAACATTGCTGGTTCTGTAATGTTTACGCTTCCAGATTAAGTAAACTTTCTCTTAAGAGATTTATGACTTACAGAAATGTGATAAAGTATTCATTTGTAAACAGATTCATGAATTTAACTTTTCTCTCTACCTGAATCCTCTGAAATTCAAGAGGTCTCAGTAGGTATTCTTTCTTCCATGGCAATCATTCATCTGCATAAGTTCAGTAAGAATCTGTTTTCCTTGTAATGGGAAACCATTGGAAACATTGGTTATTTTACCAAAGGCTTTGACAGGAATGTCATATTTGAGAAAGACATGCATAGACTCAGATATGACCAAATAGCTTTAAGGAACCAAGGTTGACTTTATGAAACCTGAACATGTGTTTCATAAAGCCCCTCACAAATGTTGGCCTGATACCTTACTTACAGTTTCCAGCAACCTTACCAGGTGAATAAAGAATGTCACTTTCTGGTAGGTGCAGGAATCTCTGAACACTTTGGGAATCTCATTAGGGGACTCTACCCACATCTATAGGTATTGCGGGCATGTCTGATAGCAAGTACTTGGCTTGGCTTCTGGCTTGGAGAGGCTACTAAAAGTTCAACATAAAGATTTCTTATAAAAAGTCCCAGCAAAGCAGATTCTAACAGATCTGTATGATCAATCATTATTCCTGCTGAGCTTATGTAAATCATTAGGCCAAGTTTGCTAAAAATGAACTTGTTTCATAAACAAATTAGCCTTGATTTGGCTATTTCTGATTAAAAATGAGGATTATTATAGAGAGAAAAATTATGTTTCAATAACACACCTTTGCAAATGTTAAATTCTAGTTTTGATTGTCTTTAAATGGATGTTGTTTGCCTAAGCAGACCACTTGAAGTAAGCTTCAAAGGAATTGCTATAATAGCTCTTCTTGCTTGTTATTCTGTGGAGATAATAACAGGACCCTGTGGGTATATGATCATTTGAAAAGCTGGAAAGTGAGATAGATTCCCCCAACAACTGTATAACTCAACTAGCCCCTTGACCAATTCTGTATGGCTGGCATGACAAAACCATTCCTTAAAAGCCAGAGCCTACCCCACTCCATAGGATTAACTATGGACTTGTGGAGATAATGGATCACCCCACTTTCCTTATGATTGGACTAGATGATGCACTTGGGGATGCCCTTATCTCTTAAGACAAGTCTTCTCCCACTTGCCAGTGATTCCTTATAATTAGGACATTGTTAAGGTTGGACCTCAAAGAGGGCTTCTTAATGGTATTATCTCTTAGTCATATTTATCCTAAAAGCCACCTCTATTGATGTATAATTGCAAGCAAATGCTTTAGACAAGCATATAACATCTCTCCTGGTAGCCTCAGAGTTCACTATGGGACAGTCCCTGACTATAACAACTTCACATCAGGTCCATAGTGTCTTAGAGACCAAAACCCACCAATAGATGATGGGAAGCTGGCTTATTAAATACTAGGCTATGCTTATAGATATACCTGATATATACTTAAAACCTGTCAAACTTTAAACCCAGCTTCCCTTGTGTCTGGGGCTGATCATCGTACTTCTATAGAGAAGAACTGTTCAGAGATTATTGATCTTATTTATTCTAGTCATTCAGATTTATTTTTTTAAATTATTTTTTATTGGAGTTCAATTTGCCAACATATAGCTATCACCCAGTGCTCATTCCATCAAGTGCCCCTCTCAGTGCCCATCGCCCAGTCACCCAGTCAACCAGATTTAAAAGATTCCCCTACCAAAATGCAGATGACAGTTGTTTTACTGATGGCAATAATTTCATGGAAAAAGGAACAAGAAAAGCTGGGTGTGCTATAGTGCTCATTCATGCTTTGCAATTGTCAAAACCTTAAAAATTAATATTTGTACCAACTCCAAATAGGCTCTCCTAGTCCTACATGCTCATGGAGCAATTTGGAAGAAAAGGGATCATCATCAAGCCAGAAATTTCCAATCAAATATGGGCCTGAAATTATGACACAAATTCAAAAGATGGCCCCCCAAAACTGAATAGCCCTTGATATCTTGACTGCAGTTAAAGGAGGCCCAGAACTAGATGACAGTCTTCTACTGGGATCTAATCACTATGTGTCTCTAACCCGTGTCCATTGCTTCACTTAGGCTGGATAGGCCACTGTACTCTGGGTTTTACCTGGATGTATGGACACATTATTAAAACCATTACCAACCCAGCCAACCTCCCAAATTTAAAACAATGATGGATATGTTTGTGTCTCATTGGCATAACCACCTAATATCCATTTTTGTTCTCACTTTGAGACTGGAGGATATTGTTTGGCACGTGGAAGCTCTTAAGTACACAGTTAAAGCCCTGATACTGTACAAAATAGAATGGCATTAGATGGTTTTAACTGCTACACAAGGTGGAACTTAACTAGCCTGAAAACAGAATGCTGTATATACATCCCAGATTACCACAAAATATTTCTGGGTTTCTGACATGAATACTCAAATTGGCATTTTAAAGGATCCCAGATTGGTTAAACTCCTAATGATTGGTTAAACTCCTAGACTGGAGGACTTTTGTCAACTATCAAAGGACTCTTATTTGGGATTCTTTGTCTTATTCTAATTATGCCTTGCTGTTTTCCCCCATGTCTCTACTTGGTGCTGAGACTCTTTCACTCCCATAACTTCAAGCCGAGAGACGATCCTTTCCACTCAGGAAGATGAGACCTATACTCAGCAACCTTAAAGATTTAAGTGTCAAAATTGTTCAGGGGGGAATAATGTGGGAAACAAAGACAGAAGAAAAATAATTAAATTTCCTTACTATCTACAGCCCATTGACTAGTCCTTGAAACAGAGTAGGAACTCAACTGCTTCAATGTTAATACTTTGCTAAGGGCAAAAGGTAATCTTAGCCCCACCCCCTAAGATCCTGTAAGTCTACTTTAACATATAAAAAATCCTTTAGAAATTTCCTTTATCTCTACACCCTCCAAGATACTTGTTGGCAATCATCCCCCAAGCACATGGCTCACCAATATACATCTGAAGGGTCTCATGACTCAAGTTTTATTAGACAGTAATAAATGACCCTTTCCCAAAAATAGCTGGCCCCCTCACGGTCCTGGAAACCTTGCTTCCAAATTCCTTAGAGACTTATTCTATCCCTTACCGCCTCCCAACTTGAAAGTGTGTAAGTATATAATGAGCCAATCTGCATGGCCCCAGTGCAGCTTTTTCTGCCCACAGGTCCTCTCCTTGTACTTCAATAAAACCACCTTTTTGCACTGAAAGAAAAGAAAGAAAAAAGAAAAGAAAAGAAAAGAAAAGAAAAGAAAAGAAAAGAAAAGAAAAGAAAAGAAAAGAAAAGAAAAGAAAAGAAAGAAAAGAAAAGAAAAGAACTCAAGAAGGGGAGCCTGAGTGGCTCAGGTTAAGCACCCAACTCTTGGTTTCAGCCCAGGCCTCAATCTTCAGGTCATTGGATTGAGCCCTGCATCAAGCTCTGAGCTCAGCAGTCTGCTTCAGATTCTCCCTCTCCATTGTCCCTTCCCCCACTTGCACACACTCTTTCTCTAAAACAAATAAATAAAATCTAAAAAAATAAAAAATAAATAAAAATAAATTTAAAAAAACTCAAGAAATAAGGGAGAAGAGAAATTGATCCTATTATCTAAAACTGACAGGATATTCACATTCTGCCTTGAGAACACCATTCTGTCATTTAACAGCACCTCTGATTAAATGCTCTTCTATAGGATGCCCAGGTGGCTCAGCAGTTGAGCATCTGCCTTTGGCTCATGATGTGATCCCAGAGTTCCGGGATTGAGTCCCATGTCGGGCTCCCCTGTATGGAGCCTGCTTCTCCCTCTGCCTGTGTCTCTGCCCCTCTGTGTCTCTCATGAACAAATAAATAAATCTTTAAATAAATAAATACTCTCATATGACAAAATGACACATGTCAAGCATGAGGAGAGCTCTTTCAAAATTGGGGATGGGGATGCTACTGACATCTAGTGAAAACAAACCCTGAATTTATTGAATAGATATAGAGTACCTTCTGAAGTCACACTTTTCTCATCTAGAAATCTAGAAATTCATAGTATCAAAAAAAATTTTTTTGAGTCACAATATTCCCACCCAGCACATGAATTTCCTTTTTAGCAACCACATCAGGTTAAGCCTCAATGTGAACATTTCATCCTCAGGAGTCCAAAACTATATAGACTCTGGGGAAGCCCACCCACAGTTCTAGAACCGTTCATTACAATTCCTAATGAACATACAAGAAACATAGCTATGATTCTGCTTAACATCAAATGAGCCAGGCTCTCCTATTGTGGCTGAGAAAAGCACTATTAAAAAAAAATTGCCCATGACATTTTTGAAATGACTGTTCTTTAACATGCAGTTTCAGTCCACTAACTAAACCCTTTCTTCATCTTAAATGCAATTTTCCAGACAGAATATTCCTCACTAATGGTTCTTAGATAATCCTCAGAAATGTCAGTACCCTTCACTAATTCATATTATCAGAGAAAAGCCAATCTCAAATAAGGACATTTCAAAATTATGACATAGCTATAAGATTGCCTCTTTATTACTTCTGAATTCTGTTTTCATTCATCCATGCAATAAGGCCTTTTTTATTCCCATGCTAGATTTCAGAATACAAAGAATAAGACAAAACTCTGTGCTTAAAGAATCCACGGTCCATCAAAGGAGGCAAACATACTGCATCATGACCTCAACCAAGGAAAGCACTGATAAGGAAGTCGCCAATTCTATGTGGGGGACTCAGAATTTACAGAACAGTTTTTTGAGCTAAGATTTAGGATATTTGTAGTAGTTCTAGGCAAAACAAGGAAACAGCATGTGCAAACACACCAAGTCTGAGGGGTGAAGAACATTCTGGGAATTCTACATAATCCACTAGACTGGCATGCAAGCCCTATGTACAAGACGAGCAAAGCAAAGCCAAGAGATTTTGTGGAAGCTTTTCTGTGCCTTGCTAGAGAGTTTGGATTTTATCCTGTGGGCCCAAGGGCCACCAAAAAGGAAGAGACTGGGTCAGAATGGACTCTAAAAAAGATCACTGGCAGAAGTGAGAACAGATTGGAACTGAGAGAGACCGACGTGCTAAGGTTATGGTGATTTATCTAGACATCTTGGAAAGGAATAGTTCTCCCTACTACAATGTTCGCCTAGCTTAATGAAGACCTAGGGTTTATTTTAAATTGAGCACATCAATTGCTATCATTGTATTAAGTCATAAAAGGCCATGGAGAACAACTTCTGATTTTATGGAGGAGTCAACTAAGCCCAAGGAAGGAAAGCAGTGTGCTGAAATGCCACAATAGTTAGAGAAGATGAGGGATGAGCACTCAAGGCTCTAAACATCCAGCCCTCTCCACTTTCCACTGCTATGAGATTGCTTTTATTTGTGAAAGGCTGTTTTTATCATGAGAACAATTCAATGCCTCTTTCTCCTTCTCCTTTTTTTTTCTCCCATCATTCACCTGATGTTCTATTTACCCAATTAATTTTTACTGTGTATACGAAGAAAGCCTTTTCAAAGTCAAGGTAAATTTCAGCCTAGCCCTTGTCAGCCTGCTCGCTGATTCCTAATTAGCTGAGATGAAATGAATGGAGGTTTATTGTTATTGAGCTTCTTAAAGCCCTCTGCTTACATTGAATTTGGAAGCATTTGACATAATGAATATGTGTCTTATATTCCTTGAATCCAGACTTGACAATGGACAGATGACAGAGCAAAGGAGGCATCATAAGGATATAAGACCCCATCCTGGCAGGGGTTTCTTAAATCCTTTACTAACTACTATATTGATGCAAGGGGAATGCTCCAGGAAATGGCATTTTTGGAGTAGGATTTGAGCCCAAACCTTACATTGGTGACATCCTGGTGTCTCCAAACTGAATAGCCTTGAAAGCCTCAGTGTTAAGCTAGAACAGGATTATTGTTGCATGTTTATTATCATTGCAATTCTCATTCATACAACTACAGGGGTGGTTATGATTCTGTGGAAACTGGAAGTAATAACTATCCATATCTCATATGCTTTTAAGTGATTATTTGAAGACTAATGAGCAAAGTTTTTCCACATTTGATTGAAACCATAAATCTACAGAGGCAAGAAGTTCAGTGAATATCAAATACAAAACTATACCAAGGCACAGCATAATCAAATTGCTCAGGGCCAATGATAAAAAGAAAAATCTTGAAAGAGCCAGAGAAAATGCTACAAATTACATGTAAACAGGAATAAAGATGAGAATGACAGCCGACTTCTTTTTGGAAACACAAGTGAGAAAATAGTGAGGTAACATTTTTAAAAGGAAAATAACTGTCAATTAGACTTCTGTACCCAGAAAAATAACTTTTGCAAATGAAAATGAAATTAAGAATATCTCAGACATATAAACTCTGAAAGAACTCAACACCAGCAAATCAGTAATACAAGAAATGTTTAAGGAAGTCCTTCAGACAGAAGGAAAATAGTACAAGAGGAAAACATGAATCTACATATGTAGATAAAAATAAAGATATGACCATGGCTGGTGTTTTCCTGGATATGGTCATATCTTTACAATGATAATTGACTATTTAAAACCAGGAATCAACAAATTACAGCCCACAAACTATGTTGTGGTATGAATGTTTGTATCCTCCCAAAATTCACATGTTGAAATCCTATTGCCCAAAGGTGATTGTATCGGGGCGGGGGGGTGGGGGTGTCTTTGGGTACTGATTAGGTCAGGAGAGAAGAGGCCTTATAAATGAGATTGGTGTCTTATCAAAGAGGTTCCAGAAAGATCTCTGGCCTGTTCTGCCAGGAAAGGATACAGCAAGAAATCTTAAACTGGAAGAAGGCCTTCGTCTGACCATGACAACATCCTAATCTCAAACTTTAAACTTCCAAAACTGTGAGAAACAAATTTCTGTTGTTTATAAGATGCAGTCTGTGATATTTTGTGATAGTTGCCAAACAGACTAAGATCAAACCTTCTTACTATTTTTTAAATAAACTACTATTAGAAAACAGTCATTTTCATTCATTTATGTATCATCTATGGCTACTTTGAGCTAGAGGTGAATTGTTGCAAGTGAGACTATATGGTACCCAAAGCCTAAAATACTATGCAATTCTTTATAGAAAAAGTTTGCCAACCTCTAATTTAAACAAAAATAATATCAATGTATTATGGTGTTTATGATATATATTAAAGTAAAATGTATGATGAAATAACACAAAGTTCAGGAGGGAAAAATGAAAGTATACTGTTAAGATTCTTCACTATGTGCAAAGTGATGTAATATTTCTTTAAAGGTATAATAAAAAATAAAAATAAAAAAGGTATAATAAAGATGTATGCTATAAATCTTTAAGCCACCACTAAATTAATAAAGAGTTATAGTTAACAAGCCAACAAAAAGTGGAACATATTCCAAAATAAAGTGGAATCATATTCAATTAGTCTAAAAGAGGATAGGAAAAGTAGAAAAAGGTAAAGAATAGATGAAACAACAAAGAAAAAGAAGGTAGATGTATACCTAAATGTATCAGTACTTATACTAAATGTAAATGGTCTAAAGACCTCAATTAAAAGACAGATATGATCTGACTAGAAAAAAAAAAAAGCAAGATCAAACTATATGCTGCCAAAAAGGAACACACTTTAAACATAAAGACATTAATAGACTGAAAATAAAGTCATGGCAAATAATATACCATGTGAACACAAAGGAAAGCTAGAGTTGCTGTATTTTTTCAAACAAAGGAGATTTCAGAATAAAGAACATGGTCAAGGATAAAGAAAGTTATTTGATAATGATAAACAGGTTAATTTATGGAAAGGATATAACAACCCTACACATTTATGCAGACAAAAAAATAAATGAAGCAAAACATATGAAGCAAAACCTAAAAGAACTGAAAGGAGACTACAGTCAGAGATTTAGGGTAATGTAGTTAAAATGACAAGTATCATTTCCCACCTATTATCATGCTTAAATTATAAAGCTCATCCTAAGAGTTGGGAAGGATGTAGAAGGGGTAGAAATCTCATACACTACTGGTGGGAACCTAAAATAGTACAACTACATGGGAAAAATAGTTTGGCAGTTTCTTAAAAAGTTAAACTTGACCTACCATATGACCCAAATTCCACTCCTAGGTATTTATGAAAGAGGAATTAAAGTGTATGTCTATATAAGGGCTTGTACACAAATATCCACAGCATCTTTATTTGCAATAGCCAAAAACTGGAAGCAACCCAAATGTCCATTAATACGTGAATGGATACACACACTATGGTATATACATAAAATAGGATACAAATCAGCAATAGAGAGGAATAAGCAACTGATACATGCTAATATATGGATGAATCTCAAAATAATTATGCTAATTGAAAGAAAGACCAAAAATTAAAAAAAAAAAAAGACTGGGATCCCTGGGTGGCGCAGCGGTTTGGCGCCTGCCTTTGGCCCAGGGGCGATCCTGGAGACCCGGGATCGAATCCCACGTCAGGCTCCCGGTGCATGGAGCCTGCTTCTCCCTCTGCCTGTGTCTCTGCCTCTCTCTCTCTGTGACTATCGTAAATAAATAAAAATTAAAAAAAAATTTAAAAAAAGACTATGTCCTATATGATTTCATTTAAATAAAATTCTATTAAATGAAAACTAATCTTACAGGAACAGAAAGTACATTAGTCATTGCCAAGAAATGGAGATGGTGAATAGGGAGGAGCTAGTGAGAGGAATTACAAAGGTGCATGAGGACACTTCTAGAAGTTATGTTTCTATTAACTTGATTGTGGTGATGGCTTCACAGTACATGCTTAGGTGAAAACTTACTGAATAGTATACTTTACGTGGATCTTATCACACATCAATTATTCCTCCGAAAATCCATTTTTAAGAAAAATGTAAGGAAAGAATCACTGGTCCATATGAAGGTCAGCCAAAGGAGGCTGGAGAGGGCCCACAAACCATAACTGCTTTGTCTGCAGAGAGGTACAGATCCAATAGCTCCCCAGTGCTCCGGCCCCTCCCACTGTCCCCTTCCAGTGCCTGACAAAATATTTGTTCTAAACCCCATTTTGCTTCCTGTGAGATCACATAGAGCTGCTGTTCCCTCCCACCTCAAGGGTGTGGTAGGAGGAAATACTCTTTACCTACCACCATCTTTTCAGAATAACTCACTCTGCCAGCACTGAACACTGACAGACACTGGAAGAAGAGTTATCCATAGCTTTGAAAGATTGCCAATATCTAATAGGCACTGTTAAATTATACAATGCAATTATTTAGAAATTATCCATGCTGGAAAATAGATCTTTCTTTTTTTGAAAAGTACCAACAATGTAATCTGTCATCATTATTTTTTTAACCAGTGTACTTCCTGGCTCAAAGAGGAATAGTGTATAAAATAAGGAATTAGAATAAGATTGTAGATGTGTTACTCTAACATACCTTATCTGTGCTCCTCTCTTTGTAAAATCTGAAAAATTCTTTCCATCAATAAATATTGCACTACCTACATTCTGTACTAGCTACGCACAGGAGGCAATACTTGAGGCATCCTCCAAGTGACAAATCAATTGTCCAAATGCCACTTATACATTAGTCAGAGGAAGACCAGGCCAAGCTCTCAAACTAGAAATTGACAAAATGATCATTCAAGGAATTCAAAATTCTATTGAGTACAAATAGATTGGCCTTGTCCACAAATTGACCTTTAATACTGATAAGCACTTAGATTTTGATGCAAGACATATCAATCTCAAATATATTCCACATGTTTTAAAAGACAGAAATCTAAGGGATGCCAAGATGGTAATAGCCTATTCAAGTAGTGACACTGTTGTGGTATGAAGGGTGAAGAAAAACTTGACTGATCTCTATAGAGCAAAGAAAAAGGGGATCCCATAGCTTCTATCGACCCTCCCTAATATGTGGAATATAGATAAAAAGAGGATTTTCTTTAGCTGAACTGATAGGTACAAAAATCAATCCACAGGCTTATCTTTCTTAAAATCTGAAAAGGGCAAATTCTATATTATCACTACATAATGTATTCAATCACATTTCCGTTTCTGAGAGCAGATGAAAAGTGGGATGCCTGGGATTCTAAATTAATTCTTTTTATTCCTTTTCAAGACACAGCTTCTGTGCTGTAGAAGGGTATTGCTGTTCCCTTCTCATTTCTTATTTATAAGTCAAACTCCCCATCCTAATCATCTGTAGCTCTTCCCCACAGCTAAATGGTTTCAAAGAAACTGAAGTTTGGCATCTTCTGCAAAGTGCCTACTGCTTTACTCCTTAAATACTCATATTTACTTTAGAGTTTAAATAAAAAGTAAAGTCAGTATGTCCAAGGATAACTTTGAATACCTACTGCTGTATCTGATTCTGACTGGTAATCCAATATAATCATTGAAATAGAATTCTTTGATTGCAAGAGATAGAAATCCAACCCAGGCTTTTTTCAACAAGCCTGTAAATATAGCCATAAACAATTTAAGGCTCATAGCCTTCCAAGCTAATAGCCAGGAAGCAATTTTGAATTGCACACCTGCAATTTGAGATGCTCAGAAAGGACTCCAATTTCTATACCCCAAGACTGAGGTGTGAGGATTTTTCAGCCTCCACCAAAATGACATAATTTGGCTGATGTGGAAGCAATTTTTAAAAAGAAAGGGGGAGAAGGAGGGAAAGGGGGAAGTGGGAAGAGGGCAGAGGTTAGGACACATAAAACCACTTTGTGAATAGTTGGAAATTGGGAAACCATTTTGTTACATTTACCCACCTTATACTGTAGGTGTGCTTATTCATCTTCCAGACCTTTTTACCCACCATGAAAGGTAACACTGAGAATGCTACCATAAGCAATAGGAGGTGTCTTAATTGCATGGTCCAAAGGAATAGAGTTAAATTATTAGTAGTTTTATTTGAACTACAGATTAGAATTTCTCAAGTAAAAAAAAAAGTTTAAAAATTTTTTTAAATACCAAGAATTACAACATAGGTAACAGGTAGAATTTGTGTTTCAAATAGAATAGCTCCACATAAAATTTTGTGCTTGCTCATTACTTCTTAACTGTTAGAAATCTAAGACTTCTGCCTTCTTTTACCTTATAACTTCAGAGTAAAATAGCTTCTCTCATATTGGCCATTAAGTCTCAAAACTTTGAGGTTTGAACAATTTTCCAAAATGTGCTTTCACCTCCAGTACAATTCTATGAAATGTTTTCAAAGGGGGTAGATTTGGGCCTTGTCAGTCACGGGAGGAATGCTGTCAGAGGATGAGAGGGAGGTTTGCTTTGTACTTGAAAAATTCACAAGGAACTTTAATCGAGAAAACATCACCTACTGTCCTCTAGTGAGTCCTTCATCCTCTGATCCAGAGTGAGACTTCTCTTCCCCATGGGACTGCACCTCCTCACCACAAACACGGAAACAAAATGATGCTCGCCTGGCTGAAGACACTTCAGACACCTTATTAACTTTCACAAAGACCTTCCCTTCATAACACCTGTTATGTCTTCCAGCATAAATTATCATAGTAAGGTTTAGCCTTTATGTTAAAAAAAAAAAAAAAAAAAAAAAAAGAATATGGGGCAGCCCGGGTGGTTCAGTGGTTTAGCACCACTGTCAGCCCAAGGCATGATCCTGGAGTCCCAGGATCCAGTCCCACATCCAGCTCCCTGCGTGGAGCCTGCTTCTCCCTCTGCCTGTGTCTCTGCCTCTCTCTATGTCTCTCATGAATAAATAAATAAAACCTTAAAAAAAAAAAAAGAATATGTATCCTTTAGCAAACTGAAAATGTAAAGAAAATCTTTCAAGAGATCACACCAGCTTTTTTCATTTGGCATTATTTTTTATGCAACTGAATCTGAAAACATGATTATGTTGGCTATAAACTACCATTCCGTCATATTAATGTGCCATAATTTACTTAATTACTAGTATTCATTTTAATGTGTTTTCTATTGATAAATAACACTATTAAACATCCATAAATCTTTCTAGAATTATTACTTTGAAATTAATCCACACAAATGGAATGACTAGATCGAAGGAGATAAATCATTTTAAAACTCTTAATATATACTGCCAAATTTCTCTGCAAATATGCATTAAATTTTCATTCTCACTAGCAGAATCTGAGAGTGATTATCTTTGCCATCAATACTATCATCATGTGAGTAATTTCAACAAGAAAATTTAAGCAAGGTTATCAAAATAAAAATTTGAAATGGATTCATTTTTCATTCACCAGTTGACTCAATTTGCACCATGCCTAGCATCCCAGTAGCTTATGCTTATTTTAAACGCAGACTTTCTTGTCAGTAACCTAAATGTTTATCAAAACGGGGACACTTAAATTATGATACCTCTATACAATGTGATAATACATAAGCAATAAAAAGACAGAAATTTCCATGTTTCCTTTTTTAAAAAACTAAATACATTACTACATACAGTACATATTATATTCACCATATATATACAGTATATATATCATGTATATATGAGTAAATATTCATAAAAATATGAATAGACATAAATACCAAACTACTATAAGCAGTCTTAACCTAACAAGAATGGATTTATTGATGGGAAATAGGGGGTTTTTGAGTTGGAAATTTCAACATGAATTTTACTATAATGAGCATACTTTTGCAATTATGTCCCAGTGAGAATAGATACAACACTCCATTAGAATTAATAGATATTTTTACTACCTACTAAGGAAATTTTATATTATAGATTTTGAACCCACAAAGTAATTTCTGAGAGAGATAGGGGGGAATACTAGTTTTTTCTACGTATCTTTATAATATAATTTGATTTGGTCCTAAAATAATACTATTTGATATATTTGAACATATCAATGTGGAAGATTTAAAAAAAAAAAAAAAAAGGAAAAAACATCCCGGGAAAATACTCTGAGAAGATTTATCATCCTCTTGATTGCTCTGGATCCATGCCTTGACACTATCTTCTACTCATTTCACTCTAATCTCCCATATCCAACATGGGTTCTATCTCCCAGTTCAACTCAGATTTGCACCTCCTTTTATCTCCCATAGTCAAGGTCCCAATTCAGGGCCCCGTTTTCTCGCCCTCAGGAGCTTTCTAGGGAATTCTTCTGAATCACCTTCTGCCTCCTACAACTAAAGTGATTCAGCATTTCCCTTGTCAAGACTATTAGTAGATTTTCATCAGCTTTAAAGTAAAATTCTAATTTCGTAGCATAGCATTCAAGGACCTATACAATGTGCTGCCTGGTCCACCATTTTTCCAACATCACTACCATCTAGATGGTGCTTCCAGAATCCCAACTCAACGACCAATTCACATTTCTCTGTACTTTCCCCTCAAGTCCTACCTCAATGTCTCTGCTTGTGATGATCCATCAATGTCCCAGGTTTCTAAACTGTTCTTACCTGAAGATGTGAGAAAGCAGGAAAAACTAGGGCACTTCACTTTGATGACAAAGATTGGGAGCGAAACTTTATTTTTTAAACTGGAATGCAAAATTCAAATGAAACTTCAAGGCAATAATAAGCCTCTAACTATTCTCTCCATCACACTACTGGTGGAAGGGGTGGCAGCACATATACCCCTTCTGCTTCCAGCCCCAGAAGTCTGTGGTCACTCCCTTTTGCTCTTTGGAGTTCTCTACTGGAAAGTTTGAGAAGCACTGCTCTTAGTGGAAAATTTTCCAAACACTTTCTATTTGACAATTCTTGCCCATTTTTAAGAGCTAGTTCCTCTACAAAGCATTCCAAAATCCCTCCAAAATATAAAACCAAAACCAAAGTCCCTTCCTTTACTCCCAAGGCATATATAACGACTATTATAAACTGCTGCTAAAGTTAGATGGGCTTATGGACTCCAAATCCCTGCCTGTTAACAAAACAATGTGTCTCAGTAAAGATGGGGGACAACCTGAGTGAATGCATACCAGGATACAGCCTTACCAAGGTGTGGGGAAACAAAACTTCCCAGAATGGGTCTATGATCCTGGAAAAAGCCTCTGCTTCCTGAGCTACAAAAATGTCTATGCTCTAAACTGAGGGACAGCTTACTTTCACTTCTCCTCAAAATATGTCTAGATCTGTAGATTAAAATGTCACCAAAAGTCAAGTATGTCCCAGGTTAGGTACCTAGGTTAGGTCAGAAGATGCTTGGAAAAGGCAGCATTATCCACTGAGGTATTTCCATTTCAAGAAGTAAAACTCCTGACCTTGGAACACCTTTGTCACAAACCCTAGAGGCCAGGAACTATCAAATAGCTGGAGTAATTTTATTTGCACATGAAAGGGCTGGAGTGAGGAAATGTTTCAGGAGAGATGGGAGACAGTTGCCTTTCTCTCATGTGCGTGGAAAAAAAATTTCCTCTTCCGTCACCTATGAGGTATCCAGCTACTTGCACAAAACAGTTGACTTGGCTCTCATCACATTATCCATGGGCCAAGACTAGGGCAAAAAAGGAGGCCAGAGCACTTATTTACTGTCAAGTATTTAATAAGGAATGTGTCTCTGATAAAGAATACTTCATGTGCCTATTCAGCCTAAATTAATAAAGATGAATATTAAAAAATGTAACATAAGGTCTGTAAGAACTTATTATAGCCAATATTTGTCTTCATTCTTGCATTTTACTATTATTGTTCTTTCTCTCCCCAACTCTCTCCACTTATCCTGCCATCCATCTGCTTCCAGACGCCTCATTTAAGTTTACTATTTACTCTGTTGTCCTGATCTTGGCATACTGCTGCTCATTAAAGCATCATTGTTTTCCAGAGGGGAGCTCTTTTTCAGAGCGATGCAGAAGTGTTTTAATCTAGTTATAGACACCTGGGATAGTGAGGCAGGTAACCTGCAAGAAGCATGAAAGAGACATGGTAAGTCATAAATCCCCAATCAGATCTTGCACTAGCCATAACAGTGGAAAAAATGCAAAGGTAGTAAATAAACACGCAAAAGATAGAGGTTAGCGAGCCATGGCTGCCCCGTCCATGCTAATCATTCTCCTACTTAATATATTCATGAAAATTCTCAGACCTACTTAACATATTCATGAAACTTCTAGTACTCATTTAAAATATTCATGAAACTTGCTCATTTTCAGTCCCATAGTGTTCACAAAAGTTCTAACAAATAGATAAAGTAGGAAAGGTAATCTGAGGCCAAAATGTGTCTGCCTCCCTAAATAATGTTAGCATCTGGTCAGAAGCAGAGATTGTATCTAATGAATTCTGACTTCTCCAAACATCTAACATTATACTTCACACACAATAAAGTTTTACGAGACTAAATGTTTGTCAAATCAAGTTATTTCAACAGAAAAAAATGTGATTAATAGAGTATGAACTGAATAGTGTAATGAAAAACTTACTCTCTGTAAAAAATCAAGTTACCACAGTAATGTTAAGTGTATGGGGAGATAATTACAAATACATAGCGGCCCTATAAATATCTTCATCTTCTTTGAAGGACCTCTTTTTGAGATTATCAAAAGTTTATGGACACATACCCTTTGACATAGAAATTCAGCTTCTAAAAATACATCTTATAAAAAATACATATTATAAATTCATACATATGCAAAACAGAATGTGCACAGATAAATCATTGCTGTGTTGTTTTTTAAAGCAAAGGAAATATAAGCTATATGTTCATTAATAGAAAACTAATTAAATAAGCTACGCTAATTCCACTCATTAGGAATATAACATACTAACTTCTATGTCATTGACAAAAACTAAAACATAGCAGATAAGTCTGTATGACATGGTAAAATCTTTAAGATAAATTGTTACCTGGGAAAAAAATCAATTAAGATCTAGGACAGTATGTTTAGAATAACCTATGCAGTTTTGTGTGAAAGTAAACACACATTTCCTGAAAGAAGACACTAGAGACAGGTTTTTGTTTGTTTTTTTAAGATTTTATTTATTTACTCATGAGAGACACAAGAGAAAGGGCAGAGACATAGGCAGAGGGAGAAGCAGACTCCATGCAGGGAGCCTGATGTGGGACTCAATCCTGGGACTCCAGGATCACATCCTGAACCAAAAGCAGATGCTCAACCGCTGAGCCACCCAGGGGTCCCAAGAGACAGTTGATAGAGTTAAGGATTTGGATAAGAGAAACCATTATTTTATTCCGCTCTCGCTGTTTGAATTTCTATTCTTCTTAATTATGAAAAAGGGTACAATACAAAGTTAAGAACAGAAAAAGGGCACTGGGAGTCCTAGCCATAGCAATTAGACAAGAAAAGGATATAAAAGGCAACCAAATTGGTAAAGAAGTAAAACTGTCACTATCTGCAGATGACATAATATTATACTATACACAGAAAACCCTGAAGAATCCACACCAAAAAAAAAAAAATTAGAATAAATGAATTCAGTTAAGTTGCAAAATACAAAATTAACATACAGAAATCTGTTGCATTTCTACATACTAATAATGAGGGGGCAGAAAGAGAAATTAACAATTCCATTTATAATTGTACCAAAAAGAATAAAATACCTAGAAATAAACTTAACCAAAAGGTGAAAGATCTGTTCCCTAAAATACTGATAAAAGAAACTGAAGGCACAAATAGGAAGATATGCTCCACTCATGGAATAGTGTTAAAATGGCCAGGCTACCTAAAGCTATCTATCAGCTCAACTCAATCCCTATCAAAATAGCAATAGCATTTTTCACAGAACTAGAATAATCCTAAAATTTGGATGAAACTTCAAAAGACTGAGAATAGCCAAAGCAACTTGAGCAATAACAAAGCTGGAAGTATCACAATCTCAGATTTCAAGATATTTTTTATTTTATAGTTTAATTCCAAAATAATTGATGTGCAGTGTTATATTAGTTTCATGTGCCCAATATAGTGATTTAACAATTCTACATTATTCAGTGCTCATAAAGATTAGTGTACTCTTGGGGTGCCTGCGTGGCTCAGTGGGTTAAGTATCTGCTTTGAGCTCCTGTCATGATCCTGGAGTCTCAGCATTGATCTCTGTACCAGGCTCCCTACTCAGTGAGGAGTCTCCTCCTCCCTCCACCCCTCATCCTGCTTGTGCTCTCTCTCTCTTCCTCTCTCAAATAAATAAATAAATAAAATCTTTTAAAAAATAAGATTAGTGTACTCATAATCCCCTTCATCTATTTCATCCATCCCTCCACCCACCTCCTTTCTGGTAACCACCAGTTTATTCTCTATATTTAAGAGTCTACTTTTTTTTTATCTGTCTCATTTTCTTTTTGGTCATTTATTTTGTTTCTTAAATTCCATATATGAGTGAAATCATATGGTATTTTTTCTTTCTCTGACTTATTTCATTTGCACCCCTCTAGACCCAACCATGCTGTTGCAAGTGACAAAATAGCATTATTTTTTTATGACTAAGTAATATTTTATTGGATATATATACTATATCCTCTTTAGTAATTTATTGATGAACACATGGATTTCAAGATATTCTACAAAGCTATAATAATTCAAAATAGTATGGTTCTGGCAAAAAAAAAATAGGTGCATAAGTCAATGGAATACATTAGAAAGCCCAGAAGTAAACCTACACTTATATGTTCAATTAATCTATAATAAAGGAAGCAAGAATATACAATGGGGAAAAGAAAGTCTTTTCAATAAATGGTGCTGGGACAACTGTATAGCTATGTGTAAAAGAATGAAATTGGGCCACTTTCTTACCCCCTACACAAAAATAAACTCAAAATGATTTAAAGACCTCAATAGGAGACTTAAACCCATAAAACTCCTAAAAGAAAACACAAGCAGTCATCTTTGACAACAGCCTTAGCAAAATTTTTCTAGATATGTCCCTTCAGGCAAGGGAAACAAAAGCAAAAATAAACTATTAGGTCTATATCAAAATAAAAAGGATTTTGCAGAGCAAAAGAAACCATCGATAAAATGAATAGGCAACCTACTGAATGGGACAAGGTCTCTGCAAATGATATAGCCAATAAGGGGTTAATATCCAAAAAAATCCAGAAATACAACACCAAAAAAACCTCAAAACTGATTTAAAAATGGCAGAGGAGGGCAACCCTGGTGGCTCAGCAGTTTAGTGCCGTCTTCAGCCCAGGGCCGGATTCTGGAGACCCGGGATTGAGTCCCAATCAGGCTCCCTGCATGGAGCCTGCTTCTCCCTCTGCCTGTGTCTCTGCCTCTCTATGTTTCTCATGAATAAATAAGTAAAATCTTTTTAAAAAATGGTAGAGGATCTGAATAAACACTTCCAAAGATGAAAATAGATGGCCAAACAGACACATGAAAACATGCTCAACATCACTAATCATCAGGGAGATGCAAATCAAAACCATAGTGAGATTCACCTCACTCCAGTCATAGTGGCTAGTATCAAAAGACAAGAAATAAATTTGGTGAGGAAAAGACCTAGAGAAAAAGGAATCTTTGTGCACTGTTGATAGAAACGTAAATTGGTACAGCTACTGTGGAAAACAGTATTGTTTTGTCAAAAAATTAAAAATAAAGCTGCAATATGACTGAATAATTCCAGTACTGGATATTTACCCAAAGAAAACAAAAACAGTAACTTGAAAAGATACATGCACCTCTATGCTTATTCAAGCATTATTTACAATAACCAAGATATGGAAGCAACCCCAGTGTCCATCCATAGACAAATGGATAAAGATGTGGTATGGGTGTGGGTATACACACAAACAAAGGAATATTACTTAGCCATAAAAAATCATGAACTTTTGCCATTTGTGACAACATGGGTGGACCCACAGGGTATTATGCTATGTGAGAAAGACAAAAAAGACAAATACCATATTATTTAACATGTATGTGAAATCTAAAAAACAAAACAAACAAACGTAGCTGCCAGCATGGGGGAGTGGGAAAAAGTGGGTAAAGGGTAGAGGGAGATAGGGGCTTCCAGTTAAGGAATGAGTAAGTCATGAAGATCAAAGGTACAGCATAGGGAATATAACAAATGATGTAATAGTGTTGCACAGAGACAAATAGTAAACTTGTGAGCGTAGCGTAACATATAAACTTGTCAAATCACTAAATTGTATACCTGAAACTAACGTAACATTGTGTGTCAACTATACTTCAACTCAAAAAGAAAAAAAAAAAAAAAAAAAAAAAACAGAAAAAGGAAGTAAGCCATATAATTGCAAAGGCAGAGGTGGTATTAGGGGTAATTAGCTCAAAAGGGAGAAATGACAAGTGAATTACTCAAGAAAACACAGTTGTTATTGGTGCTAGAATTGCAACGAGGACCAGGTCCTCTGACTCCTAATTTAGATCCTTACTCAAGTTTCTTTAATAATGTGCATACTAATTACCATTTATTGAGCACCGACTCTGTACCATGTATAAGGCATATTAGGTACTTTATAGAGAATGCCTTTAATTCTAATTCTTACAAGAATCCTACAAAGTATGGTTTGAAAGTTTTAATAAGGTCATTCAATTTTTAGGACTGTTTTATAGCTTAGAGCAAATTCCATGTTAGGGTAAAGTAGCCTGGAGTACTAGGCACTTCACATACTTTATCTCTAGTAGCTCTCTTACCTTAAAAAGGTAGGTTTTATTTCCACTTTTTAGACAAGGAAACCACATTGTGCTAATAATTACACAGCTGATACGTGGTGAACTTGGGATTCTAATCCAGTTTGTCTATATCTCTCTTCTTGATACTACTTCACATTCTACATCTTGAAACTATGGATAGTTTGAGAAGTTGATTTAAAGTTTTGCTCACTTGTAACATGTCAGTTTACTATCAGCAAATCAGTAGTAATATTTCTGTGTATTGATACAGATGTTCTTTTTATATATGGACATCCCACTCAAAAGTCATACATTTCATTGCCCAGTTTTATCATTTAGCTCTTTCACTACCCCACACTCTGTTCTTGTTGATTCCTGAGCCCAAATGTTCTGTCACTAGCACTGCTGCAGACTTACAAGCCCTGTTTTGATGCAGAAAAATCCTAAAAACACTTCAGATTCCATACCAAATTCTGCATGTCCACAGCTACTTCTCTTTTGAAAAAAAAAAAATTGACTGAAAAAAATCACAAAGTAAAAGCTTAGTACTATAAACTAATTACTGTACATCTGCCTCAATAATTACTATATTAAGCAACTTACAATTACAATTTCATTCATTTATAATTAGGCTTCACATAGCTCCCACTGATAGCTATTTTAGTTTCAAGACTTAAAACTCAACTCAACAATTATGTTCATCATTATGAAAATACATGGCTCCAGCTATACGTACTGACAAAGTGCCAGGGTGAGCTAAAGCTTCAGGTTTCTTGAACCTCCATTTTTCTGTTCTCTATATTTGGGTCTGAAATCATGCTGTATAACTCAGCTTTATTTCTGTGTAGATATTTAAGTGATAAATATTCCTAGACATGGTTAAATTTGTTTTGCTTAGTATCACTCTCTCATACTAAAGAGAGAAAAATGAATCTCTCACAAGTTTCATAATATCAGTAATTATACCAAGAAAACAGTTAAAGAAACATATAATAAGCAATACATATTTACAGAGCATACAAATTTGAGAAACTGTCATATTTACCTGTGAAACCATCACCACAATAAAAAAATAAACATATCCATTACCCTCAGTGAACTTATTATGCACCTTTGTAATTCCACCTTCCACCATTTCCCATTCCAAACAACCACTGATCTGCTATCACTCTAGATTAGTTTGTATTATCTAGAATTTTATATAAATGGAATCATACTTCATGTATTCTTTTTTGGTCTCCTTTCACTCAACATAATTATTTTGAGATTCATCCATGTTGCCATGCATATAAATAATACAAGTAAATCTGCTTTGAATATTTACATATAAATCTGTGTATGGATATATGCTTTTATTTCTCTTAAGTGGAATAACTGAATTGCATGATTGGCAGTTTCTAAAAAGGTTTCACATAAAGCTAACTGCTATCCAAATTGGTTAAACATTTTATATCACCACCAACAATGTAGAAGAGTTCAAGTTTCTCCATATCCTTACCAATACTCTATATAGTCAGTATGGTTAAAGGGTTAAATTTTAACCATTTTTAAAAAGATTTTATTTTTATTTAGAGAGTGAGCAAGCGATCAGGGGAGAAAGGGTAGAGGGAAAGACTCTCAAGCACACGCCATGCTGAGCACAGAGCCTAACTCAGGCTCAATTTCATGACCCAAGATGACCTGAGCTGAAACCAAAAGTTGGACACTTAACTGAGCCATTCAGGCACCCCATTAAATTTTAACCATTTTAAAAGGAATGTACTATTGTCTCATTGGAGTTTTAATTTGCCTTTCCCTAAGTACCAACAACATTGATGACCTTTTCACATATTTATTTATCATCTATCTTGTTGGGTAAAGTGTCTGTTAAAAACTTTGACTTATTTTTGTGTTAGGTTGTTTTCTCATTGAGTTTTGAATGTTCTTTACATATTCTGGATAAAAATTATCAAATACGCAATCTTTTCCCAGTGATGGTTTGTCTCTTCATTCTCTTAACAGTATCTTACAAAAGCAAAAGATTTTAAATTAATGAAATACAATTTATCAATTTTTCTTTCATGGATTGTGCTTTTGGTATTATATCTAAGAAACTTTCACCTAATCCAAGGTTATAAAATTTTTATGCAGAAATTTTCTATCTCTTCATTTATGTCAATGATGCACTTTGAGTTAATTTTGTATGTGGCATGATATATAAATTATTTTGTTCTTTTCTACCTTAATATGCAATTGTTCTCACATCTTTTGTTGAAAAATATCTTTTCCCCACTAGATTGCTTTTGCTCCTTTTTCAAAAAACAGTTGTCCTTTTAAGCATGAATCTATTTCTAGACTCACTGTCCACTGATCTTTTCTAAGTTTTTTCTTCTGTGCATTATCTTTTCCTAGGCCTTTACTATTAAACAATTTGTGTCTTGACATTTAAAGTACATTTCTCATAGGCAATATAGTTTGGTTTTGCTCTTTGTATCCAATTATGATAATCTCTGCCTCTTAATTGCTGTATGTCATTTAATGTGATTATTAATATGGTTAAGTTTCTCTTATGTGGCATTGTTAACTTTTTATTAGCTATAATTTTTATTTAGTTTTTGTAGTTTTTAAAGTAACTGTTTTAGGGTTAATACATTTTTTTCATAGTCTATGTTCAAATATTATACCATTTCATGCATAGTATGCTTTCATTTCTCTCCTCCAGGCTTTTGTGTGATTATTGCCACATATTTTGCTTTTACATATAAACCCCACACTATATGATTTTTATTTTTGATGAAACCATTACCTTTCAAAGAGATTTAAAAAAGAAAACAATCTATAGATTACTTCTGGAAAAGATGGCAAAGTAGGAGGATCCTAAGCTCACCTTGTCCCAATTAGGTAATACCCACATCAGTGGTAAATAACCCAGAAAACCCAAAGACTGGCAGAACAGACTCTGCACAGCTAACTGTAAGAAGCAGCTAAATGTAGGAGGGGTAGAGACCTGATTGGGAGCCAAACTAACCCATGGGATGCTCCGTGGGAGGGAGGGATGCCATGGGCATGGAAAGGGGAGAGAATTACTCTCACACCAGGTACCCCAGGCTTAGGAGACCTGCACTGGGAAAATAAATCCCCATAATATTTGGTTTTGAAAACCAGAGAGGCCTAACTGTTTGACTTCTTAGAACCATAGGGCTTAATACCTGGAACTTTAAAAATCAGCAGCTTGGCTTTGGACAAGCCAGAAGCACAATACAAAACTGACTCCCCACCCTTAAAGAGACAGCACAAAAACAGCTGCACTGAGATACAGCATAGAAGCAGCAATTTGAAAAATGCCTGAGGTATATGGGAAAAATTATTTACTAATCTTAGAGCACATGCTAGTGGGGCAGCATCTTTGAGAACTTCAAGAACAAAAGATCTAGCAGGTGCCACTTCTCTCCCCATCCCCCAGCCTAGATACCTGAACACATGGGACAAGCAGTGCAGCAAGAATGCTCTCCACCTAACTAACTGTGTGCCCTGACCCCAAGTCTTCCTGTGCACCTCCTCCCTCCCAGCCTCAGCAGGAGTTTTCCAGGGTGCTGACAGGTCTTCTAACATCGTGGACCAGTGCAGACCCTGCCAGCACCATGCACCCCACCTCAGCATTCTCCTACAGACCTGCTACCCTCAAAATATCCTTGGCAGGAGTCTATCCAAAGCAGCGCCACAATCTGGCAGTGTGTGAGCAGCCCAGACAGGGGCCAGCACCATGCCAAAGTAACTCCTACCCTGGGGAGAGGGCAAGATAACCATGAACACCAGCCTGACTGCAGCCCCAGTGGTGGGCTAGGGGCAGATATCTGGTCTGACTGCAGACCCCCCTACCAATGAAACCTTCTCAAGGGCAACATGTGGAAGCACCCTGCAGTTTGAGAGTTGCATTTCTGCAACTCTGGCAAATGATTGGTCTGACTCAACTGAAGCATAAGGCAGCCAGCCCCAGAATGGCTGGAAGCTGTAGGACCAAACCCTGTCTACAGCAGGCAAAGGAAGCCACTGCAGACAACTAGCCTGAAGGCAAATGTGTCTCAGCCAGAATAGCAAGGACACACATCACACATAGGAAACAGTCCTGAAGCATCAGTTTCCAGTAAACAAGGACACTGTACTGAAGGGCACTACAGGAACTCTTCTTCATAGGCCATTACTTGAAAGAGAAGAAAATGTACCTGACTTTCCTAACACACAGAAACCAACATAGAGTTAGTCAAAATGAAGAAACAGAGGAATACGTTTCAAATGAAACAAAGAACAGGAAAAAAATCACAGCAAGAGAGCTAAACAAAACAGATAAATATTTTGCCTCTGTAAGGCAAATTTAAAATAATGGTCATAAATATACTCACTGAACTTGAGAAGAGAGTGGAGAAACTCAGTGAGACCCTCAACAAAGAGAATACATAAAGAACCAAAGATGAAGAACTCAATAAATGAAATTAAAAGTACATTGGATGGAATAAATAGTAGAATAGATGAAACAGAAGGGATTAGTGATCTGAAAGACAGTAATCAAAAGTAATCAAGCCGGACAGAGGAGAGAAAATATAATAATAACAAATGAAGATAGACTAAGAGAACTCAGTGATACACTTAAGCATAATAACATTTGCATTATAGGGAACCCAGAGGGAAAAGAGAGAAAAGAGGCAGAAAACTCAATTCATGAAATAATAGCTAAAAATATCCTCAATCTGGGAGGAAGGAAAACAGAAATCCAGATCCAGGTAGAAGGGAGCCCACAACAAAATCATTCCCAGGATTCAGGGATTGAATACATATTCTTTTCAAGTACACATGAAACATTCTCCAGAATAGACCCCATATTAAGCCACAAACAACTCTCAACAATTTCAAAAATATAGAAATCATATCGTGCATCTTATCCAATCATAACACTATTAAAATTAGAAATCAATCACAAGAAAAATCTTTAAACAACACAAATACATGGTTAAATCACATGCAATTTAAAAAAAATGAGTCAACCAAGAAATCAAAGAGGAAATTTTAAAAAATGGAAACAAATAAAAATGAAAACATAATGAACCAAAATCTTTGGGATGGAGCCAAAGCTGTTATAAAAGAGAAGTTCATAGCAAATACAGGCCTATCTCAAGAAGCAAGAAAAATCTCAATGTAAGAAAGCTTCTTTAGGAGCTAGAAAAAGTACAACAAGAGCACCTGGGTGGCTCAGTGATTGAGCGACTGCCTTTGGCTCAGGTCATGATCCCAGGGTCCTGGGATTGAGTCCCACATCAGGCTCCCTGCAGGGGATGCCTGCTTCTCTCTCTGCCTTTGTCTCTGCCTCCCTGTGTATCTCTCATGAATAAATAAATGAAATGTTTGGGGAAAAAAAAATAAGGAGTACAACAAAACCCAAAGCTAGCAGAAGGGGGGAGGGGAAGAATAAAGATTAGAGCAGAAATAAATGAAATAGAATCTAAAAAAAAAAAAAAGATGAAACCAGGTCCTGTTTATTTGAAAATATCAACAAAATTAGTAAACCATTAGTCAGAGTCATTTAGAGAGAGAGAGAATTCAAACAAAATCAGACATCAGGGATCCCTGGGTGGTGCTGCAGTTTGGCGCCTGTCTTTGGCCCAGGGCGCGATCCTGGAGACCCGGGATCGAATCCCACGTCAGGCTCCCGGTGCATGGAGCCTGCTTCTCCCTCTGCCTGTGTCTCTGCCCCCCTCTCTCTCTCTCTCTCTCTCTCTCTCTGTGACTATCATAAATAAATAAAAATTTAAAAAATCCCAAAATCAGACATCAAGGAGGAGAAATAAAAACTGGCACCACACAAATATGAAGGATTGTAAGAGATTATTGTGAAAAATTATATATCAATAAAGTTGGACAATCTGAAAGAAATTAATCAATTTCATGACACACATAACCTCCCAAAATTGAACCAGAAAGAAACAGAATATTTGAACAGACTGATAACCAGAAAAGAAATTGAATCAGTAACCAAAAAACTCCCATCAAACAAAAATCCAGGACCAGATGGCTACCAAACGTTTAAAGAATGGTTAATATCTATTCATCTCAAACTATTCCAAAAAGAAGAAAAGAAAGTTTCCCAATTTATTTTATGAGGCCAGCATTATCATGATACCAAAACCAGATAAAGATACCACAAAAGAGAAAATTAGAGGTCAGTATCTCTGAAGAACACAGATGCAAAAATCTTCAACAAATTATTAGCAAACCAAATCCATCAATACATTGAAAAAAATCATTCACCATTATCAAATAGGTTTTATCCCCAGGATTCAAGGATGGTTTAATATTCACAAGTTAATCAATCTGATACAATATATTAACAAGAGAAAGATAAATACCATATGATTATTTCAATCTATGTAGAAAAAGCATTTGACAAGGGTACAACATCAATTCATGATAAAAACCCTCAACAAAGCAGATTGGGAGATAATACATCTCAACATAATACAGGCTATATATGAAAAACCCACAGCAAACCAATGGTGAAAAATTGAGAGCTTTTCCCCTAAGGTCAGGAACAGAACAAGGATGTCTACTCTCTTCCCTTTTATGCAACACAGTACTGAAAATCCTAGCCAAGAACAAAACAAAATAAAAGGCATCCATGAGTAAGGAAGACGTAAAACTGCCACTATTTGCAGATGACATGATACTCTATATGGAAAGCTCTGAAGAATACACCAAAACTACTAGAATAAATGAATTTGGTAAGGTTGCAGGATACAAAATCAATATGCAGAAATCCATTGTACTTCTATACATTAATAAGGAAATAGCAGAGAAATTAAGAAAACAATCGCATTTACAACTGCACCAAAAATAATAATTAGGAATAAACTAAACCAAGGAGATGAAAATCCTATACTCTGAAAACTTCAAATTATTGATAAAAGAATTCAAAGACAACAAAAATGGAAATATATTCAATGCTTATGGATTGAAAGAACGAATATTGTTAAAATGCCCATATTACCTAAAGCAAACTACAGATTTAATGCAATCCCTATCAAAATACCAATAGCATTTTTCACAGAACTGGAATAAATCATCTTAAAATTTGTATGGAACCACAAAAGAGCCCAGACAGTCAAAGAAATCTTGAAAGAGGACAAAACTCAGAGGTATCACAATCTCAGATATCAAGATATGCTACAAAACTATAATAAAATGGTATGGTACTGGCAAAAATATATATAATAATAGACACATAGAACATAGAACAGAATAGAAAGCCCAGAAATAACCCATGGTTATATATAGGGTCAATTAATCTTTAACAAAGGAAGTAAGACTATGCAACGGGAAAAAGCTAGTTTCTTCAACAAATTGTGTTGTAAAAACTGGAAAGCCATGTAAAAGAATGGAACTGGACCACTTTCTCATGCCACATACAAAAAAGATAAATTGATTAAAAACCTCAACATGAGACCTGAAACCATAAAAATCCTAGAAGGGAATACAAGCAGTAATTTCTCTAATTGCTTAGCAACATTTCCTAGGGAAGGAAAACAAAACCCAAAATGAACTTTTGGGACCACAGTAAAATAAAAAAATCTTCTGCACAGCGAAGAAAACAACAAAACTAAAAGACAACCTACTGAATGGAAGATGTTTGCAAATGACAAATCCAATAAAGGGTTAGTATCTAAAATATATAAAGAACTTACACAGCTCAACAGTCCCCCCCAACAAAAATTCCAATTAAAAAATAGGCCAAAGACATGAACAAACAATTCTCCAAAAAAGACATACAGAAGGTCAAGAGACACATGAAAAAATGCCCAACATCATTAACCATCAGGGAAATACAAATCAAAACTACAGTGAGATGTCACCTCACATCTGTCAGAATGACTAAAATCAAAACAAGAAACAAAAAGTGTTGGTGTTGGTAGATAAGGAGGAACCCTCATGCATTGTTGGTGAGAATGCAGTGTAGCCAGTGGGGAAAATAGTATGGAGGTTCCTCAAAAAATTAAAAATAGAATTCCAGTAATTCTACTACTGGTATTTATTTACCCAAAGAACATGAAAAGTTAATTTAAAAAGATATACACATCCCTATGTTTATTGCAGCATTATTTACAGTAGCCAACATATGAAAGCAGCCTGTGTCCATTAATAAATGAATAAAGAAGATGTGTTAAATATACACAATGGAGTATTAATCAGTCATAAAAAATAATGAAATCTTGCCATTTGCAACATGGGTGGATCTACAGGGTATAATGCCAAGTGAAAGAAGTCAATGAGAGAAAAATAAATACCATATGATTTCACTCATTTGTGGAATTTAATAAACAAAACAAAAAAGCAAAAAAAAAAAAAAGAGACAAACCAAGAAACAAACTCTTAACTATAGAGAACAAACTGATGGTTGCCAGACAGGGAGGTAGGTGGGGGGATTGGTGAAATAGATGAAAGAAATTAAGAATATATTATCATGATGAGCACGGAGTAATGCATAAAATTACTAAGTATATTAGTACACCTGAAACTAATGACAATGTAAATTATATTGGAATTGTTTAACTTAAAATATTTTTTAATTTAAAAAATCTATATTTACCTATGCCATTACCATGATGTCTGATACTCTTCATTCCTTTGTATATATTTTCACCTAGTATCAATCATTTACCTTCTATCTGAAGAGCTTACTTTAATATTTCTTATAAGTCTGCTCATAATTTCTTCCATATTTTATGTCTGAAAAGTCATTATCCCACTTTTATTTTTAAAATATATTTTCTCTGAGTCTAGAACTCTAGGTTGACAGGTTTTCTTTCATATCTGTCTAGATCTTGCTCCACTATCCTTTCATCAGCATTATTTTTTATAAGAATTTTGCTGTATTTCTTATCTTTTCCCCTCTGTTTATAATGTGTCTTATTTTCTCTGGTTGCTTTGAACCTTTTCCGATGATCATCGGTCTTGAGCAATTTGATTATAAATTGCCTGTATGTAGTTGTCTTCATGTCTCTCATGCTTAGGATTTTTGAGTTTCATGGATTGATCAGTTTATTGTTTTCATCAATTTGCAGATTCGGGGGTGAGATCATTACTTCTTCAAAAATTTTTCTATCTCCCCTCACTTTTTCTTCAGAGACTGCAATTCCACATAAACAGGCAATTTGAAGTTGTCTCACAGCTCACTGATGCTCTGACAATATATTTGCTTTTTCTGCTCTGTATTTCATTATGGATAGTTTGTATTGCTAGGTGAAGTTCACTTATTTTTTTTCTTTTGCAATGTATAATTTGTCATTATTTCCATCTTGCATATTTTTCACTATATATATGGTGGTTTTATCTCTAGAAACTGAGTTTGAATCTTTTTAATCTTCCATTTTTCTACTGGATTTTTGAATGTGTGGAACACCTATATAATAACTGTTTTAGGTCCTCATCAGCTAATTCTAACATCTGTGTCAGTTGTGGGCATTTTTAATTGATTTTTCTCCTTTTATGGGTTGAATTCTCCTTTGAATGCAGAGTGATTTTTTTATTGGATACCAGACATCATAAATTTTACCTCATTGAATACTGGATATTTTTGTATTGCTATAAATTTTCATTCTTCATCTGGGATATGGTTCAGTTACTTGGAGTCAATTTGATCCTTTGGGGCCATGCTTTTAAGATTTATTAGGCAAGAATAGAGTAACAGTCTGAGGCTAATTATTCCTCACTACTGAGCCACAACCCTTCTGTGTACTCCATTGAGTTACTATGAATTGTTAGGTTTTCCAGTCTGGTGGGAACAGGCACTTTGCTGGTACTTCTGTGCATACCTGGTATCTTCCCCTCTAATTCTTTTTAATTATTTTTTCGTTGCCTCAGGTGGTTTCATCACACACATGCTGAATAATACTCTGCCAAAGAGTCAGATGCAACCCTCTTCAGATTTTCTGAGTGCTAGCCATGTATTTATCTCCTCTTCAAGTCCTCTGTCTTGTTAACCCTGGATACCTCAAGTCACTTCATACTCACAATTCTGTCTCCTCAGCTCTTGGTGTCTCCCTCCATATGCCTCCATTTGGTTTTCTCTCTCTGCATCACTGCCTAGAGGCCTTCTCGGGGCAGTAAGCTGAGGCAATTTTAGGGCTCACCTCATTTGTTTCCTGTCTCTCAAGCTGTTTTTTTGATGCTCTGTACCTTGAAAACTACCATTTCATAGATTTTATCCAGTATTTTTGGTTGTTTCAGATGGGAGGCTGAATCTAGTTCCTCCTATTCATCTAAATCAGAAATGAAAGCCAAAGTCAATAATAATATATCAAGGTAACAGAATTCCATCCATTAAACTGATAACAAGAGGCATATTATGGTGAAATAAAACAAACACTGATTTAGGAGTTTTCAAGTCCTTTTCCTGCTGTTCTTGGGCAAGTGACTTCACATGTATGAACCTCAGTTTCCTCCTGAATGATAGAAGATAATTGCAGATTTCATATCCCTAACCTTTATTTAAAATTGCATATAGTCCTATGTATATACACACATATATGTGTGTTAAGTAGATAGGTGGATTTTAGAGGGAGAGAAAACCCACACTGTACCAGGATTTGTCCTGGACTCCAGAACCATAGCAATAAATGACACAGACTTGGTTTCTGCCTTCACAGAACCTATGGCAGTTCTTGAGAAATTACTTCATTCTAAGGGAAATGTTTGGATGTTTTGATACATCTTATTCCATCTATGACTGAATATTTTATTCATACTGCATGGCCCAAATAATATTTTATCTCTTCTTTGATATCTTCTGTAATATCTTCTCTCACCTCTGATCCAAAAAAAATTATACACATACACACAGGCTTGCAGATACATACATATATACTGAATGTTACATGCTTACTTTACATCTCTTAAGGCACTCATTCATTAATCCATTTATCCAACTATTATAAGTTCAGCCCATACTCTAGGCCAGGGCACATGCTAGGCTATCAAGGATATAATACTAAACAAAATTGAGTTGTTTCTCAAATGCTTACAATCAAATATATGTAACAGACTATTATAATACAGGGCTTGTGATATAATGCTACAGTTGGGAAAGGTGCACAGTGCTGTTGGAACATGAATAAAGCATACCTGACCATATCTGAGAGGATCATGGATGATGTCCTATTAAGATAATTTCTAAGTTGAGTTAAATAAAAATTAAGAGTTAGCCTATCTGAGTTCTGCTTCTGCTTAAAACATAAAAGAATCACAAAGGTCTCCACTTCTGCTAAACAACATGAAATTACTTCAAACACCCAAATAGTCAGACTCAGCCAAAAAAAAGCAAGACCCAACTATATGATGTTTATAAGAATTGTACTTTAACTATAAAAATACAACCATATTGAAATTCAAAGATTTCAAAAAAGATATGCCATCAAAGCACCGAGTATAAGAAAGCTGGAGTTTTAGTGTTTTAAAAGCTGGAGTATTAAACAATGTTAACTTCAAGAATAGTACCAGAGGAGAGAGGGAGATTTTATGATAAAAAGATCAATTCAAGGGCACCTGGATGGCTCAGTCAGTTAAGCATCTGCCTTCAGCTCAGGTAATGATCCCAGGGTCCTGGGATTGAGCCCCACATCAGGTTCTCTAATCAGTGGGGAATCTCCTTCTCCCCTGCTCTTCCCCCCTGCACATGCTTGCACGCAAACACACACATAGACACACACATGCACATGTGCACTTTCTCTCTCTCTGAAATAAATAAAATCTAAAAAAAAAAAATCAATTCACCTGGAAGACATAACAGTTCTAAATGATATTCATTTAAATTATAGGAAGTGGTACTTGGCAGAGTTGAAAGAGTGAAACAGACAAATCAATAATTATGGTAAGATTACAATATTCCTTTCTTAGTAACTAATGAGAGAAATAAGGACAAAGTAACCCAGAAGATTAGACCAACACTATCAATTTGGTAAAATCAACATTTGCAGAACTCTACCATCAACAACTACAGAATACATGTTCTTTTCAAGTTCATGTGAAAGATTCACTAAGATGGATCATATGCTGGATCATAAAAAAAGATTTTTAATAAATTTAAGAATGAAATCACAAAGACTATTTCCTTTGATCATAACATTGAGTTATAAATCAATAACACTGCATATAAGAAAAAAATATATATATATATATATTTGAAAATGAAGCAATACACATCTCATACCCATGGGCCAAAGAAAATATTACAAAGAAAATTTAAAAACATATTTAATGGAACAATTACAACATATTAAAATCAATGACATGACTAAAGCAGTCCTCAAAGGAAAATTTATAGCCTAAATGTTTGCAGTAAATAAGGTATAAAAAATGAAAATTAAAACTTAAGAAAAATTACATAAATAATAAAGATAATAGGAGACATCAATACAACTGATCATAGCTTAAGAAATCAACATAGAAAATGTTTTTTTGTAAGGTTAATAAAGTTGATAAATTCAGGGCTAGATTAATCAAGAGAGGGAAAGGACAAATTCTCTGCATTATTATAGATCTTTTAGTCATAGGACAATGAGGTTATGTTATGAACTTTATGCAAACTAACTTGACTCCCTAAGTAAAATGGACAAGTTCTTTCAAAAACACAACTTATCAGACTAAAACAAGAAAAACTAGAAAATCTTACTAACCATATTATATAACCATAACATACCAATATTTACATACTTTCAGAAAATATTTGCTTCCAAATTCATTTTATAAGTCTAGCAAAATCCTAATAACAAATGCTTAAGAGGCTATAAAAGAAAATAATTACAAATATGCTTCATTAATATAAGTACAAAATTCTAAAAACAATGGTAAATTAAATATCAACATATAAAATTATATCATAACCAACTGAGGCTTATTCTTGGAATGCAAGGTTGGTACAATATTCATATTTATTGATTCAATACACTACACAAATAGAAGAAAAAAAGAACATGATCACAATAGATGCAGAGAAGCATTTGACCAAATTCAGCACTCATTTATGTTTAAATATGTTTCTCTCAGCAAACAGGAATTTTTCAGTTTGAAAAAATATCTAGGGATCCCTGGGTGGCGCAGTGGTTTAGCGCCTGCCTTTGGCCCAGGGCGCGATCCTGGAGACCTGGGATCGAATCCCACGTCGGGCTCCCGGTGCATGGAGCCTGCTTCTCCCTATGTCTCTGCTTCTCTCTCTCTCTCTCTCTCTCTCTCTCTCTCTCTCTCTCTCTCTCTCTCTGTGTTTGTGTGTGTGACTATCATAAATAAATAAAAATTTTTTAAAAAAAGAAAAAAAAAGAAAAAATATCTATAAAAATCCTATAGCTAAAATGGTGAAATATTAAGTATCTTTGCTCTATAATTGGGAATAGAACATGTTGGTCCATTTTTATTATTTCTATTCAACATTATACCAAAGATTATAGCTAGTATAAGATAAAAAGGTAAGAGGCATGAAGTTTGAACTATGTAAGACATTACAATCATTTATACAGAAATATCTAAAGAATCTACCAAAAAACTACTATCAATAAGAAAATTTAGCAAAGACATGGGACATAAGTTCAATATCCAAAAGTCATTCCATTTATATATGGTAGGAAAAATTGGAAAATTAAAATAAAAAATACCTCAAGATCTTGTCTAAAAAGAAATACTTTAGAATATATTTAACAAAAATGTACAAGATTTCTACACTTGTAAAGTATCATTATAGAAAGAAACTAAAGATGATAAATTATTTTAGGAAAAATAAACCTTATTCATGAATTGGAAGATTCAATATTAGTTGCCAAGTCTTCACAAATTCATCTAGTCAAAATCCCAGGAAGTATGGCAAGCTAATTCTAAGATTTCGTTAGAAATACAAAGAACTTTGAATAGCCAAAACAATTTTGAAAAAGAACAAAACTGAAAGAATTATACAACGTGATTTCAAGATTCAGTATAAAGCTATAGTAATCAAGTCAGTGTGATATTTGTGAAGAGCACACAGACAGATCAAAGAAAAGAAAATAGACCAAAGATAAATTGTATATATGTGAATCTATCTTCAACAAAGCTTTCCATAGGGAAATTATATTCTTTTTTACAAATACTACTGGAAAATTCTGATAACAATATAATAAAGTTGATTCTTGACTTCTACCCTCAAACAATACTCAGATTTACTCAAGATGGATCACAGACCTAAATATAAGATCTGAAATTATAAAACTTCTAGAAGAAAATGATGGAAAATATCTCCAGGTCCTTAGTGTAGGCAAGGTAGCTCAAGACATGAAAAGTGTTAGCTATCAAAGAAAAGATTGGTAAACTGAGTTTCATCCAAATTTAAAACTTTCTTCTTCAGAATACACTTAATAAAAATAAAAAACCATAGATTAGGGAAAAATCATAATATATAGATATAACAAAAATGAATTCAGAATATGTAAAGAACTATATGTTTTTTAAGTTAGACAAATTAAATAGTGGGCAGAAAATTCAAACGTATATTTATCAAGATATATGAATGCCTCAGAAGCACATGAAAAAATATTTAACATCATTAGTCATTAGTGAATTGCAAGTCAATACCATAATGAGATACCACATCACAGCCACTAGAATAGTTAAAATTTAAAAGACCAACAATGCAAAGTGTGGAGATGAGAATATGGAGCCACTGGAACTATCAGTCCAAAAAGATAACCATTATAGAAAACAATTTTGTTAATCATATATTACCAGCAATTCTTCTCCTAGATATATGTTCCAAAGAAAACATGTGTTCATTGTACCAAAAAAATGTTCATAGAAGCTTTAATTCATAGTATCCAAAAACTAGAAATACCTCAAATACCCACCAGTAGATAAATGAATTTTAAAAGCATAAATTCATGCAATGGACTCAGTTATAAAACACCACCAAAAAAAAAAAAAAAAAAAAAAAAGATATAACCCTTCACATCATGAATGACTCTCAAAAACATTATGGTAAGTTAAAGAAGCCAGACATAAAAGAGAACGTACTATCTGATTTGTTATACAAAATTCTAGAATGGGCAAAATTAAACTAGGCTAACAGAAATACAATGATCATCCAGGTAGAAAGAAGACGGTAGGTTGATTAGTGCATCAAAGACTTTAAATGATTAAAAAAAAAAGTTCATGAGAGGAGTGGTGGCTACATCAATGTATTTATTTGTCAAAACTCACCTAATTGTATACTTAAGACATGGTTATATTATCATATGTAAACTATATCTCAAAAGAATTTAAGAATCCCAACCTCGGGGCTTTTCATGCAATGGAACAGCTTTTAGAAAGGCTCAGAAGGGAAAAGAAAATCAGTGCTGCAAAGTGGCTTATAAATTACCTGTTGGACACTTTATAGTCAATTTTAATCCTCTCTAACCTACTCATGTGTTTTAACTGAATTGTATATTCAAAAAAATAAAAATTAAATTTAAAGAAAAAGGTTCTTGACAATCTCCCTAGAATATATGCATGTATGGTATGGTAGAGCCTAAATGTTTAGGGCTTGGCTCTGGGGCCAAGATTCAAAGCCTAGATTCAAATCCCAACACCATCCCCCCTCCTGTTTAGTAGCTGTGAAAGCTTAGTCAAGTACTTGATTTCTCAGTGCCTCCATTTACAGATCTCTAAAATGGCGATGGAGATAGTACCTTCCCCTTCCAAGGTTGCTAGGAGGGTGACATGAGATAATACATATAAAGTGATTAATATTTATTACATGATAGGCACTAATAAATGTTAATTATAAGTGAGGACAGGGTCTTATTTACCACCACTTCCTGGTACATAATAAGATTCCCAATTGAATTTACAGGTTGGCAATTATATCAAAGTAGTCTGTTGGATCCCAAAAACAAAGGGAGATGTACCAACTACCCATGTCTCTCTTGAAGCCCCTGGGTAAAAAAAAAAAAAAAAGATCTGTTTCTATTTTTGGTGTTCTCCCTACAGATGGAAGCTACTTATAAACATCCCTAATACCATACCCACCAAAACCTTCCCCTTCTCCTGTGCAGCTACAGAAGTAAACTCATCCTAAGACTTATGAAGAAAATAAATGAATAATTTTAGTCTTAACAATTTTATTTAACATGTAACAAAACGGCATTAAAAATTGTGTACAATTCTCATTAGCCAAGAAAAAGTAACTTTCCATTCATTTATTCAAAATGATACAGTATAAATCTAATCTGTGGTATGGCCCCTACTTCTTCTTAGGCACTAAAGTCAATCATAAACCATATTCTCCAAGAAAATTCCTCATGGTCCATTATCTGCCTGATTTTGCTGTTATCCCAAAGGCTCATCATTAACTCTGTAGTCACTATACTACCCTGCCTCTCAGAGCCTGACCTCATTGGACTTGACCTCCTGACTCAGAATTCCTAAGGAAGTCTGAAAAGCACAGACCTAGTTAAGCCACTTATGCTGTAGCGATAGGAAACCGACTCAGAGAAGGGTAGCGTCCTGTCCAATACCACACAGGCTGTTCAATAACACAGATGTCAATTAACAAGGTATATAGAGTGACAACTACATGCCTTCTATTGGATGCACTCTGAATCTTCGGAGAAATAAGGATTAGTCAGAACCCAAGATACCAGCCTTCTTCCTACTCATAATGCCTCAAAGGAAATGAAGTAGAGGAGGGTATCTCCCAGAGAAAGATCAGAAAGGTCAACCAGAGGGATTTGGAATGGAGAAAATTGAGGATAGCTTAATAAATCTCCTAAGTCATTTTCATAGGGGGCTGCTTGGGATTTACTCACCTTTGTGTACCTGGGATGGCTAGCAGAGTATCCTGTCCATAGCAGAACTAGAAGCTCAGTAAGCAGAATAAAATTTTACATCCACATAAATTATATGGAACTTATAAAATAAGATAAGAAAGATGGAATGGAAGGGAATGGGATGAATTGGGATGGGAGGGAACAAGAAGGAATCTGATGACCTTGAATGGAATGAAATCAAATCAAACCAAATCCATGATGAATGGGCAAGAATCTATCATTATCCATCTACATTATCCCCCCCACCTTGTGGTAAGGAAGCTGGCAGCATTCTCTCACCAAAAAAAGAAAAGAAAAAAATGCCACATACCACTCAGCCTCTCAGTCTCATATAATAACCCCCAGGTCCACCAGTCTCAACCAGAAAGTCTAGGATCTCCAGAACATCCCAACTAAATTAGAAGAGACCACTTGAGGGCACCTGGTGGCTCAGTGGTTGAGAGTCTGCCCTTGGCTCAGGTAGTGATCCCAGGGTCCTAGAATCGAGTCCCACATCAGGCTCCCCTGAGAGAGCCTGCTTCTCCCTCTGCCTGTGGCGCTGCCTCTCTGTGTGTCTCTCATGAATAAATAAAATATTTAAAAAATAAAATAAAATAAGAGAGCACTTGAGATCAGGGAAAGAGAAATGCTGAGCCAATTACTGGTCTTCCACAGAAACACGAAGCAGAAGGGCATCAGAGTTTCAAGTCTGCTTTCCCCTCATGCCAAAATAACAAAGCTTCTGACCACATTTTGAGGGCAATAATTATGTGGATGAATATGTTATTCATTACTTGAAGAAAACAGACCCATCAATACTTCACATTCCTAAGGAGAGAAACGTGTGGGAACAAAGGGTCCAGGATAAAGTCCCGGACCTCACCCAGTTTCATCCTGAGCTCAGTGTGAGTACAACGGCACTGTGGTCTGTATCTGTGCCAGGATGTTCATGACCCCGAAGTCTAAGGGAGTGATTCATCAGTATGTCAACAAGCATTTGCTCCGTGCTCACTTCATAGTTCTCAGTACCTTCATGCTGTTTCTTCAAAGCAACCTCTCTGTCAACACAAAGCAGATGAGCAGCCCACCAGAACATAGCACCTGAGTTAGGGCTGCTCAGAAAGTTCATTTGCCTCTGCTCAAATTCCTCATGGCTGCTGGGTCAGAATATTCGAGATCATTTAACTCAGAATATGCTCCCTCAGAGCAGAATTGTGTAACAGACACAAGTTTTGACTGCTGCTGGTCTCTCAACCTCTATGTTTGTGGGTCAGCTCACTGGCCAGACTGACCTGCCTGTTCTTGCTTTGGGCCCAGTAAGTTCTCAGCAAATCCTATATCGCCCTGTGCTCCCAAATTTGCCTAACCATGTAGCCCTGGTACATAATAGGTGGGGAACTAATAATGTTACTTTCTCTACCCTTCTTCAGATAGCAGCTGAAAAAAATCAGTCCGGGGGCGGGGGGTGTTACAGCACCATATGCTACAAGAATCTACCAAGGAAAAAGGTGACTCTGTTAGTGGTTTGACTTCAGCTTGGGGATTTCCAATGGGAGTGAAATAGGGCAGATTCAGAAGATTGGGCACTTATTCATTTCTTCACATTGACAATTCATACCACAGAGGCAGTTACCTGCAGCACGTCAAATCCTACATTGCCATTTAGTCACTCAACGAAGCTGTTCAGTGACTTCCTTCATGTAACAGTAAATGTCCTAGTTGCTGGGGAATGAGGTGATTTGAAGATCTAGCACAGAGAGTGGCACATAGATGTTCTTCCCCACATTAGATCCTTTTATGACTATTACATTCATCGCTATTATTGTCAGGTCAGCTTGTGGCCTTTCTTTTTCTTGGTCAGGGGATTATTCTTACTTGTGGCTGACAACAGTGACCTTTATAATGTGCCTTTCATCATTTCTGCCAGTTACCACTAATGCAAAGTCCACCTCCCATACATTAAACTTTTCTTCTAGATAATACCTGCTTTTTTCGGTCTCTGTTGGCAGCTTTAACTGGGATTTCTAGCTCCTGCCCACATATACCACATCTCAGAAGTCATATGTACTTTGGCAAAGCCGGCAAAAACAACTAGAAGATGCCAACAAGTCAGCTGACTGACAGGTCAGCCTTTTGATGTGGCCTAGCCTGTGTTCCCACCTGCTGGTCCTGTGCAACAGTGGGGAGCAAAAAAATTGTTGCAAATGACCTGCCATATTCTATCAAAATATATGCCACAGCTATCCTATCAAACTATAGAGAAATTAAAGAAAAGTGACTACAGCTACTTCAACAATCCTGCCATGAGAGGTGAGATCTTTATTCCCTCCCCTTGAAACTGAGTAGGCTTACAACTTAATTATAACCAACTGAATGTGGTAGACTTCTGAGGCTCACTAAGACAAGGCAAGGTGCACCTGAGTGGCTCAGTCACAATTAAGCAACTGACTTCATGATCTCAGGGTTCTGGGATCGAGGCTCATTGCTCAGTGGGGAGTCTGCTTGTCTCTCTCCCTCTGCCCCTCCCCTCTGCTTGTTCTCTCTGAAAAAAATAAAATCTTAAAAAAAAAAAAGTCCAACTTCCCTGAGGCCACCATACTTTTAGGAAGTCCAAGCCACCTGTACAGGCCACTTGTAGGTATTCTGACCAGCAACACCAGTTAAAGTCCACACTGATGGCCACCATCGAGTGCCCAACATGGAAGTGAAGGTGCATTCATAGGAGTCCAGCCCTAGCCATAAAGTCACCCCTAGCCATTAAGGGTGAGACAAGGCATTCCCACTGTGCCATATCTGTAAATTCCTGGCCCACAGAATCCATGGACATATTAAAATGAGTGTTTTACATTGATTTGTTCATAACAATAACTGGGACAAACAATATTTAAAGTCAAACAAGCCTGCACTGAAATTCTAGCTCAATCCCCTATAGGAAGAAGCTACTCAACTGTTCTGAGTCTGTATCCGAAGTGTATCCAAACTGTATCCGAAGTTCTGAGTCTGTATCCACCTGTATCCCAGTGACTGAGCATCTGTCTTTGGGTCAGGTCATGATCTCAGGGTCCAGGGATCGAGTCCCACATCAGGCTCCCCGCAGGGAGCCTGTTTCCCCCTCTGCCTGTGTCTCTGCCTCTCTATGTCTCTCATAAATAAATAAATAAAATCTTTAAAAAAAAAAAAAAAAAGAATTTGTGAACTAACAGAGGGAAATAGTACCCCTTCCATGGGTGCCTGCTTCCTTTCTCTCTTGCCACTTATTCCTCACTCTCAGACCTGATGAGCCAAGTGGAAGTTTGTTAACCATCGCCATCAATGATCCTAAGGTAAGTAATGTATTACCCTTCATCTGCAACCTAATTCATTTGTATAAAGAGCAGTTGAGAGAATACCGTGCTGAAAAGAAACTAAGAAAGGTTCTCTTGGCTGCTCTTGCAAGGGCAGCTCATCTGGCTTTAGGCCACCTAGAGACATTCCCATCTTCAGCCAGTCTTTGTGAGGGCCCTATGATTCCCTAACCTTTTATCCCCCAGCCATTTTCTCGTGCAATCTTCACCACAAACCTATGAGCAGGGACAATCCTGCCCTTTCAAGGTCAAGAGATGGTAAAAGAGAGTCCACTGTACAGCACTGGAGTCTAGAAGGCCAGCAACATCCACGGGGTGAGCAACTAGTGTTGCCAGGCTACAGCTTGGTCCACATGGTGACTCGGCTGTGGGCTGGCAGCTATTTGTGAAGACAGATTTAAGTAAGAAGATATGAGAGCCTCATTTCTGCTCTTATGTAGCCTGAGTTACTGACATGGGGAGAGAAAATAAACATATTGAGCATTTAGCATGTACCAAGTATTCTGCTAGCTGTTTTTCCTATATTATACGTTATAATACCCAACATATTCCAAGGTTCCTCTCTAACCTTATTTTACAGATGAGGAAATGGAGGCTCAGGGGGATAAGCAAATTTACTTAAACTCATGCAGGAAGAGATGATAGAATAGGCAGCAAGGCTGGTGTGTCTCATTCTAAACCTTTAGTTTCCCCCTTAGCACCTCTTGTTTCCAGTCACGTTTTATTGAATCAGTACTGCGTCAGTGAACTTGTGCAGATTGGGTGGATTGGTCTATTTACTGACAAACTAGTTGAGAGGACTTAGCAGGATTCAATGTATCTTTTGGCCAAGTCAACTCACAGTTTCCCGATTGACTTCCATGAGCTCCAGTCTACCTGTAACTGATGTGCAAACAGACTAACCTGAGAGCACAAGTTACAGTAGGGCAACTGTACTGGGAGCCTAGATTTCAACTGCTCTGAGTTCACACATGTTGGGCTCAGCTCCTGTGGACAGAGGTTCTCAGTAAACACAGCAAATCCATGGACATAGTAAGCCTTAGAATGCAAAGTAACTTGAGTCTTTTATTTTGCATTTTCCTCAAATTTCAGTCTCTATACTCTCTCCAGACTAGATGTTAACATACAAACCAGCAAAGGGAGAGAGAACTACCTTAGCCCCATATTGACTAGAAACCAAGTGGGGCTTTACAGAAGTTAGATGCAAGATGTTAGCTTTCTGCAGGACCCCTCAAAAACAAGGAGAAATGGGGCAGCATATGGCCTTCTTTATACCAAGATTGTATGCGGGTCTTTCATTTGTTCACCGTGTTAGGTTTCAAGAACAGATTCAAACTAGCTTCAGACAAGGAAGGTTGATTATAAGGAAACAGAAGTACTTGACAGGTTGCAGGGACAGGAAACAGAGCTGAGCCATGTAGGAACTGGAAAATTTGGAGCTGCTCTTGTGTCCATCTAAGTGTCATTCTCTGAGGCAACAATGGCCTCTTGTCTCTGCTAGAAACTTACTACATTCCACTTCTCTCTCTCTGGACTATTTTTTCTTCCTTCCTGAAACCTCATAATTTCAATTTGTATGGAGCTCTGCATTGTCATGCTGCTGACCCTAGCTGCAACGTGACCTCCCAGCGCCCCTACCCATCCCCACCTGACAACATCTGGAACATCATTCAAGTTCTGAAGAGAGATCTGATATTCTATTCAAGGTCAGTGACAACCTGATGGCAGGTGGTGGCCTGGCTTGGAAGGCACTTTCAAAGAAAGGAAAATGACCTTAGCAGACTCTCCAAATATATCTAATTCATATCTAGGAGATAAGGACAGAAACAGCCGAGATAGAATCTAGCCTAATGCCCAAGAGAAGCATAAACAGAACCAAGAAGATAAGGTCCCCTCAAGTGTTTATATTTTGTGAGTTTTCTCCTCTTTTGTACCAACTATCTTTGTATGTGAAATCTGGGTCTCACATTTCTCAGCCTCAAGCCTAGGTTTTGAGTGGCAGCTGTATGTCCCATGGGCCTTCATTTCTTTATCAATAAAACGAAGTCTATGAAAGCCAGCAAAAGCTAGTTTTTTTCCCCTGACTCCCTGGAATAGTGAGGGCCTGGTGTATGCCAGGCACTGCACTCACCAGGGAGACACTAGTCTGTGCTCAGATAAGCTAATGCAATTGCAGAAGAACTAGATCCGCTAAAACAAATAATAGCACCACAAAGACTTTCAATATATGGTCAGATGACATCCCATTATCATACTGTGGGGCAATGAGCTCCAATATTAGGATACATAAGAATCTTCTGGGTTCCTGCTTACAATGCAGATTCCTAGGTCTCACTCTAAATCCACTGGGTCAGAAACTCTGGAGTTGGAGCCCAGGAATCTGTATTTTGAGCAAGCCTATCAGGGAATCCTATGAGTGCCCTGTTTGAGAACTGCTCTCTCTTAGGTGAAGTGTCATGGTTGAGGCCCTGCCACAGCCACAGGAAAAAGGTACTCCCTGTATGAAAGAGTTAGAGGAAGGTTTCTCAAGGGGGGTACATATGAGGTGAATCCCAAATAGGTTTTCCAGGAAAATAAAGAACAGAGAACCTTAGGCAGAGGGGAAAGCAAAAGTTCAGAAGCATAAAAGTCATAGCAGGCTCTAAGTGGCAGAGAAAAGACACCAAACATCTGCGGGAAGAGTGGCAGGACGGGAAGGAGACTGGAGCCAGAGAGGGAAGGGCTAAGTATGCAAGGCTTAAAAATAAAAGGTTCAAGGGGTCCTTTAAACAGTTTCTCTGCCTTGTATTTTCCTTTAATATCATTTCTCCAGAATTTGCTTTTCTGGCCACTACACTACTCTGGCCCAGGAAAGGCCTCCCGAATCTTGAAAGAACTGTTCAAACACAACTGTTGAAACAAAGTAGAGACAGAGATCCTGGAGCTGGTTACATCTGATGCCATTTGCTGGGAGGAGAACTGAAAGGCATCCTAAGAGCTGTCAGCACAAGGAAAGAAGAGTCCATTCCTCAATCTCCTCTCAGAAGTCTGAGCAGACTAGGGATTGCTTTTGCTGGAATCTTCATTGACCCAGGTGACCCAGGGTCAGCCAAAGTCCAAGAGTTGCTTGTCTCCCCAAAGGACAGGAGAGGCTGGGATTCTGCAACAACTTCCCTCCCCAAGCCAGGAGCATCAATTGACCTTGAGCCAAACTTCAAATACTGCCTGCTTCCCTCCCAGAATCTGCCATTTCCATTTCTAAAGTCTTCCAAATAGCCACAGGCAGTGAGGTTAAGGGCAAAAACCCACATCCAGAAATGTTCTTTTTTTCTTTTGTCAATAGGGACAAGTTGCTTTTAAAATAGTCACCTAAGGTGTGATTGATGGAAAATCAGTACTTGTCACTTCTGACTCCATAGGAAATGTCACTTAGTCAAACTTAACCAAGTCTTTTATTTCCCATATGTGCTCCCTTCTGAACTGGGGCCTGTCAGCCACCCATTCCAGAAACAGCAGAGAGCCTGAGTATCCTGCAGTATTTTCATAGATCAGTTCCTCCAACCTAACAGATCAAATTTCCAGGTCTTTTTGTTCTCGCTTCAAAAACAGATACCCCTCCCAGAGCGGCATGTCTAACTTTGTGTAGGTGCCAATTAGAACAAAGAGCAAGGGCTTAATTTTCTGCTTCCCCTTCTCCACACTCCTTCATCCACCTCCTCCATCCAGCAGTGCCGCAGGAACCCTGGCTTCCTGAAAGAATCAATAATCTTCTGAGGTGCCAACATTTTCCCTCGCACACTTCCAGTCTGTAGGAGTTCCAGGAGCTCGCCTTTAGGGCCGGCAGACGTATAGATGTTCAAGGCATAGTGAGCCTGCCAGTGCTCACACAAAGGGCAAAGACTTTGAAACCAGAATGACGAGGGTTTAAATTCTAACTCTCCCAGATACTAGCTGTGTCCCCTTAGCCAATGTATTTTCCTTGTGAAACATCCATTTTCTCACTTGTAATATGACAGCAATATTGACATCTGCTCAGTTGTAGGGTGAGAAGTAAAGGAAGTAATTGTGGCAGACACTGTTGATTGTTGTTCTCAATTTGATGGTCCCTTAGCACCTTCCACCTTAGAGACTGAGCTTACTCCTCACTTTCCCAGGCTCCCCCTTGGTGGGTAGCAGGTGGCCAGATAACACAGTTCAGGGAAGTAGAATATAAGCAGAAGTCTGAAGTGGCCCTGGAAGTGCTTCTGCTTTCCTAATCAAAGGGACAGATGAAGCAAACCCTCTTTTTTCCCTTCTATATGCCCTGAACAAAGATGTGATGTCTGGAATGGCAGGAGCTTTCTTGTGACTGAGAGAACACCAGCAACAGCATCCCTGACATTGACAGAGACATCATCAACAAATTGAACCAAAGTTACATCCATCAAATTCCAGATTTCTCACGACATGAAAAAAAATGGTCTCTCTTTATTTAAGCCACTGCAAGTAAAGCTTTCTGTTTCTTGCCACCAGATGCATTCCTGACAGGTTTAAGTGATATATACACAGGAGCTACAACAGTCACTGGTTATTTGTTAATTATTGGTTCTTTCCTCCTCTCCTCACTCAAAATGTACAGTGCTAATCTGTACCACAGAGTAGTTCATATTTATGGTACACTTTGGGCTCAGAATATGGATCCAGATTGACTGTCAAGGCCTCTGCAATCAATTTCTTCCTCCCATGGCTCCTGGCATGCTGCTGTCAAAATCCTAGTCCATGTCAGCCAAGCCAGTTGGTAATACTGAACGTGTGTCATACTCATTCTATCCCTTAGCTGCTTCTCTTCATTTCTGCCTTTCCTCATTCTTCCCTACCCACCCCTTTCTTTCAGCCCACCTGAATCTTCTCCAACTTTCAATTCTTAGCTGCAGCTCAACCATCTCCCTAAAACACCTTTTCTTTTTTAAAGATTTTTTAAAATTTATTTATTCATGAGAGAGAGAGAGGCAGAGACGCAGGCAGAGGGAGAAGCAGGCTCCATGCAGGGAGCCTGACATGGGACTCGATCCCGGGTCTCCAGGATCACACCCTGGGCTGAAAGCGGTGCTAAACCGCTGAGTCACCTGGGCTGCCCTAAAACACCTTTTCTGATGTGGTCAGCCACAGTCAGGAGAGGCAAGAGAATCCTGTAGTACAAACATGGTTGCCCCATTTGGCAACGACAGTGAGTATACAGGAAAAACACGGCCACTCAAGGGAGCCCTTGGAAAGAAGAGATATAGAATTTTAATAATCAATAACAAAAGACAGAGTGGTACAAGGCAGTTGCAAAGCAGCTCTCAGGGCTTGACTTTGGCTCCTGTAGAAATAAAAATAAAAGAACTGGAGAACCACGGTCATTCAGGGCCTGCCCTTGAAGTGGCAAGAAAAGGCATCCAGGGAGTACAGGAGACAAAGGCATAAAGCACGGTGCATGTGGGGTCCCCAGAAGCTCCACAAGGTCTCTGGCCAAAGAAAAAGGAAATTGAATTGCCACGGCTTTGGGAGACTTCACTTCCTGTCACAACCCCTCAGTACAAGAAGAGGTGGTGGATTACCTGGTGGTTCACTGGATAAGCAATGAACAAAGACAGAATAGGCCATATTAGTCCTTCAGGCTGAGTCCATGGGGGTCTATCAACAGCTGCCATCAAGCCCCTTTTGTTCTCTTCTTAGGTAAACTGTGACACCTGCTGGTTTACAAGGAGAAAAGCCAAGCTTCTAGGATTTGGTTAAAAAAAAAAAAAAAAAAAGAAAAGAAAAAAAACTGCCTGGTGCTAATGCGGGATACATGGCTTCCAAATAGACTAGGTTCTTTGCTAGTGAGATATTGCACATCTTTGAGATTCTGTGGCCACATGCAAATTCAGCTTCCTATGGCCACAATTGTTTTAGAGTCTTGGAAGGACAATGGAAGGAACCAGAAGATGAGCCACCATGATAAGACAGTGTCACAGGGGAGACTAAGTACCAAGAGACCAGATTTTAGGTTCTGGCTCTGCCTCTTTGTGCCCTCAGGATATTAAGCAAATCATTTGTTTTGTTGTTGCTGTTCTTTTCAAAAAAATGCATTATCTTTATTGTACTTCCTTATAGTTTCACATGTAAGGAATCAAACTGACATCGCAAATGTATTATGTGAGCATATTTGAGCATCTACCACATGCTAGCTACCACAGTAGCAGATATACACACACACACATACCTCTACGTACACATAAGTATACATATATGCACAGTACACAGTACTGGTGATACACAGTTGAGCCAACCACAATTCTCGTCTAGGAGGGACAGACATGCATTCTCTTTGCCTGAAACTCTTCTCAGCATCTCTTTCAAGCCCCAGCTCACATGCCACCTCCTCTGGGATGCCTTCCATACCCACTCCCATCAAGCCACATCCTTTGTGACACTTTTGGGGTGAGCCCTGTCATTCTTTGGGAGCATAGGGCCTGGAGTCAAGTGACTGTGGATTCAAATCCTAGCACCACCTCCCTCACGGTAGCTGTGGGAACTTGGATGGGTTACCTAGCATCATCAAGCCTTGGCATCCTTTTTGTAAAATGTGAATAACACCACCCACTTCCTAGTGTTCTAGATGCACTCAAACTGGCACATGGAGACCACTTGAAGAGGACATGACAAACAGTAACTTCCTAATAATGTTAGCCTTTATTTTTGTTTACAGAATTCTTAGTTTAACATCCATCCCTCCCACCACACTATTAGCCAAGGCCTGACCAGTTTTGTTCATGCTGATGTTTTCTTTCCTTTATGTTGATGTTTTCTGCATCTACCACAGTACCTCAAAAACTGAGCTTTTTCCTCTAGAAAATACAGAGTAACTACTTCCCAGGGACAGCAAATTGTTCAATGGCAATAAGACCCCTATTGCTGACAATGGCAATAAGTCAGCAATAGTCAGCACGAAGCCCAACTCACAGGTTGGTATTCAGTTGATATTTATCATTTATACAAATGAAGTAAATAGAAAAGGTAATTAATTTTACCTAGGAATAGGGAAAGATGCCTGAGCAAGATTTTAAGGGATGGAAGGAATTAGCCAAACAATCTGTGCTCAGTTGTAGATAGAGAGAAATAGAACCCAGTCCTTGCCCTTCAGGAACTCAGGATCCCATACAGGAAGACATCCCCTCCTCCCCACCCAGCCCAGGGTCCTCTGAGTGCACACAAAGGGACAGCCTGATCAGAGAAGGCTTCCAGAACGTGATGCAGAGTAGAGTAGTGCAGACAGAGAGTGGTTAACCACGCTAGGAACCAGAAGGAAGTTTCATTTTGCAGAACGTACAATCAACTGGAAATACAGACGCATTTGATGTGGGAAGCAAAAAAAAAAAAAAAAAAAAAAAAAAGAGAGAGACAGAGGGAGAAAATGATTCAGAATTTGACTTAGGTGACCAGGTGGATAATGGAGCCATTCACTGATTCAAAGAACAAAAACAGCAAGTTTGCAACAGGAAAAGGGCCAGCACAGTTTTGTACATATTTTATTTGGGGTTTCTAAGGAGCCAGTAATAATCCTCTTCTTTGATATTACATAACATCATTTCCTCATGCACAGGCCACCTGCAGGGTTACATAATCATCCCAAATCGTTGTCTTTCAGCTCCTACCAACTCACATATTGATCCAGGCACCACCACTGATTCTCTTGCAAGGACTGTGTCACATGGTCAAGCTGCCTACCTTCCCTGGCTATTCCCTCACCCCCAGGAGGCGGACTCAGACGAGCAGGGCAACTAAGTCTCCAGTCAGCAGCTTCATGAAGGGAGCTGAAATTCAGAGCAGAATCAGAGGCGGAAGTACACAGTGGAGAGTAATCAACACAAAGTTTGTGGAAGGGCAGCATGGAGAACAACTGAACTCCCCCAGAGAAACTCTGCAGGGTAAGGAGCTGAGCACAGACAGAAGCCTGAGGAGCAAGAGTCATTACGAGAGGGGCACCTGGGTGACTCAGTGCTTGAGCGAACCTTTGGTTCGAGTCGTGATCAATCCCCAGGCCCTGGGATTGAGTCTCGTATCAGGCTCCCTACAGGAAGCCCGCTTCTCCCTCTGCCTATGTCTCTGCCTCTCCATGTCACTCATGAATAAATAAAATCTTTAAATAAAAAAAAAAGCCATATAAGAACCATTAAGTGAAGCAAGGTGAAGGGAGAAGGGCTGACAAAGAAGCAACAGCCAGGATAACACAGGAAGAAAATCAAGATTAACTCAAGGGAGGAGGGAACTAAACACTCGGTGGTCAGAGACATCCACTGCTACAGAGAAATCAGTACTGCTATCTAAGCTCAGGGTTTGTGGCCGAGCAGGTGATTTCATTGGACCGGGAGCAGTTGAAGATGGAGGAAGCAGAGATGCTATTTTGTGAAGACAACTCTTTCAAGAAATTTGCGAAAAAGAGGGCAGAAGCTAAAAGTAGTTAAATGTAGAAAGTATTTTTGGTTTTTATTTTGGATGTTAGTGCTTGCAGCGAGACAGCATGCAGTGAAGTCACATACCGTAGCTCAGTTTCTAGAGCCAGACTTGAGTTCAGGTCCCAGCTCCACACAGAAGCTGGGCACATTCCTCAACTCTTCAGGATCCCATTTTGCTCATTTGCAAGATGAGGATAATAACAAAACCAACCATATGCAGTTGTATTTAATAGTTACAAGGTGTCAAGTGCTTAGATGGTACCTGACCTATTACAAGCAATAAATATTAGCCTTTTCTGTTGACGTTTCTATTTGATAATAAAAAAAAACATTAAAAGAAGACACTGAAGATACAGGAAAGACAAGGATTTAGTGATGAAGTCCCTGAAGAAGAGAAGGAGATGGAGAGCACTATAAGACAGGTAGCCTCAGATAGGAGGGACCACCCTCCCTGTGCTCATAGAAAGACTCAGAGGAAGTCACAGGGGTTCAGATTCCAGTGTGTTTGTCTTAGGGAAGAAGGAGATAGTCAAGAGAACTTTCATTGTGCTCTGGGAGGCATGAAACAAGGTCATCTGTGGAGAGGGAAGAGGGAAGTGGGGAGTGGGGCAGAGGTGGTTGTCAGAGACAGAGTGGGGAGAGTCTACCATTGGGGCCATGGAGAGTGGACGGTGGGGTTGTGGGGAGGGGTCTGAGACCCCCCCCCCCCCGGAGCGCCAATGCATCAATTTCCTCAGCAATCTCAACAGCCTGTGGGAGAGTACGGAGGATTATTGGTTGGACTGCTCCATGGTTGAGACTTTTGAGAGTCTGACAGAAAGTTAAGGAGACAAGGACACCAAGTGGTGAAGGCAGAGGCAGAAGGCCCAGGCTGGAAGGCAGAGGATGTAAAGCCAGGAGTCAAAAAAGGTGAAGGCACCAGAGGAACAGAGATCTCCAACCACAAGCACAATGAAGAGAATGGCAGATGGAAGCTATGGGCCAGAGAAGTGTACTTAAAAAAAAAAAAAAAAAAAAAAAGTGTAATAGGTTAAGAAGGGTCTCAAACTCATTGCTCTTTCTCCCATTGAGAAGTGGAGTCTAATTTCCCTCCACTTGAATCCGGGCTGGGCATCATCCTTAGCTTGACAGTATGATCCAGGCTTCACAGGCTGGGTCACAAGAATCCTTGTAACTTCCAACCAGACCTCTCGAAATCCTTGTTCTTCAAGTCCTGAGCAGCCTATTTAGCAGTCCAGCAATCCTGAGGTCCCCATGCTGGTGAGACCACATGGAGAGGCCACAGGGAGGGGTCCTGGGATTTCAAGGAGGGGGCGACACCCAGCCAGCCCCCTACCAGTCAGGCCCAGTTACCACAATTACCCAACTGAGGCCACAGACTAATTGCTCAGGTGGACTCTGACCACCTTGAAGATTCAGGAGAACATGTGATGGTTGCTGTTTTGGGTGGTTTATAATGCAGCACCAAACAACCAGAGCAATTAGAGTAAAGTTTCAGAGGTAGTACAGTCTAGGCTGAAGACAAGAGCCAGCGAACAGCTGTGATGACCTGGTGGCTGAAGATGACACTACCTGGCACCAAGACGTCACACCAGAAAAAAAGCCACCCTCACTATGACACAGAGGAAGCTAGATCAGAGACAGGGGATGAGGGAAGACTTGTCCAAATATGCAAAACCCATAAGAGAATAGTTTTATTCTCAAGTACCATAGAAACATCTATTTTTATTTGAACACACTTATTAGGTATCAATCTAAGTGCTCATGCAAACTGGTCCCAAGGAACATATTGCTACTGTTTAAATTTAGAGTGTACGATGTTGCCCTAGGTGATCACTCTATAACCGTGAAATAATACACTGCATTTCTTTAAAACAGTGTTCTTAAATATAGATGTTGTATTACTCAATGATTATATCACCTCCCCCTCAACTCCCACGTGTCACCATATATAGTCCTGTTTCTCTCTCTTGTGATGTTAAACATTCAACAAGTCTGTGGGGAGCATCTGCTATGTGCCAGGCTCTGTGTTAGGTGCAGGATTTAGATTTTTATTAGTCACGTCATGTCCAGGTTGGGGGATTGTAGTGAAGATATTTACCAAGCACTTAATATAGGCCAGGTGTTATATTGTGCCCTTTATAAGCCTTCTCACACTCAAACAGTAATAGGTGGGTCCTGTTTCAGGTCCTGTACAATAAGAGCAACAGAACCACTATCAATAAAGAAAGATTTAGGGATCCCTGGGTGGCGCAGCGGTTTAGCGCCTGCCTTTGGCCCAGGGCGCGATCCTGGAGACCCGGGATCGAATCCCACGTCGGGCTCCCGGTGCATGGAGCCTGCTTCTCTCTCTGCCTCTCTCTCTCTCTGTGACTATCATAAATAAATTTTTTAAAAAATTTAAAAAAAATTAAAGAAAGATTTGTTACAGGGGCACCTGGGTGGCTCAGTGGTTGAGCATCTGCCTTCGGCTCAGGGCGTGACCCCAGGGTCCTGGGATCATGTCCTGCATCAGGCTCCCTGCAGGGAACCTGCTTCTCCCTCTGCCTAGGTCTCTGCCTGTGTTTCTCTTGAATAAATAAATAAAATCTTCAAGAAAAAAAGATTTGTTACATGGATTCCACTTAGTATAGTTGTGAGAGCAGGCTGTCCTCCCATCTGATGTTGGAGCAGAAGTCGTTAGGGGAGGCAGTCAGTGAGGGAAGAGACAGGAGGAGCGGAGAGAACTCACAAAGATGGACTGAAGTCACATCAATTTGTTTCTCATTTTCATGGTACGAGTGTCCCACAGAAACCAGGCCTGTCCTGGAGCTAAACAGACACACCCAGTCAGGAAGTCAGAGAAGTTGAGGGAGGATCTAGGGGACCCTACGTCATTGCAGGCCTGGTGGCTGCCTCCTGCCAAGTAGGTGAGCAGATAAACGAGGATACGTGTGAACTACCAAGTGATGGTAGATGAGCAAGTCTCCCACCCGAATTTCCACTGGGGCCACTCCAACCAGAAACCTACAGGAAAGGGCATTCTGTGTTACAAAGCCGCCACAGAAATTATTCAAACAACAGTAACCAGTAGGCACTATCATCACTGACATTTTAATGAAGACAAAAACAGAGGCTCTGTTCTCAGAAACTGATGCTCTGAGCAGAGACTTGGGCCTGCTTGCTGCCAAAGCCTGTGCTTTGAGCCATCGCACACAATATTCTTGGCTTCTGCTTCAGGAAAGTTCGAAACAGTGGGCAGACAATAAAACACTAATAAAGAACTGGTCTCCTTAGCGCCCAGTTAGCACATGCATGGGCCCAGGACCGAGGGCTTCGTCAGAGGCCTCAATAAGAGATGGGAGACCAAATAGATTAGCCGCAAAATACAAAAAGAATATTTATAATCCAAATGAATATGCACTTCATATTAATTATGTCAACACAGTTTTCATGAAATGTTAAATAAGTTTTCCATCATGCAAGATTTAGATGAATAATGTGTTTGACGGGAGGGGAGAGCTCCAAAACTAACAGGTCTGAGGCCGATCAATTTCTTCAGGACGGAAGAAAATTTAGTGGGGGTTTGGGGAGGGGGGGGAGCAGAGGTTGTGAACCACATTTGGAGCAGACACCGCAGGCCTGTCTTATTCAGCAGCTTGGAATTGGAGATGTGGAGCAGAGAGGAACAACGCTTACCGGATATTCACACAGGTTTTAAAGAGATGAGGAAAATATGGGCAGCCTGGGTCTTGGCACACTGCCCACCGTGCTGATGTGTCGGGAGCATTTTAAACATTTCGCTGCGGGTGGCTGAACGAGAACAGAAACCAGAACCCCAGAGATTGAATTTAGCAGCAGATTGAATTGCACTCACCAAGACGTCTGCCTCTCTGCCTGTTCCCTTCCTCCTCCGAGCTCAGGCTGCGGGATGCCTAATCACAGAAGGCAGCCTTCTAGCAAATTCAATTAACCAGAGGGAGCCTTGCGTGGGTTAATGGATAAGAGAAATGGAAAGAGACATAACTGCACAGAAATGGCCACGGGCAGCATGGGGAGGGCTCCGTGCTCACCGCCCAAAGCTCATCCTTCTCAGGGAAGCAGGCTCCCCCGCAGGTGCAGCAGCCCCGCATGCAAAGTCGGGGGACCAGGGGACAGTTAGCTCAGAGACAGAGCCGGACTCCTCCGGCTGGGTTCCTGCCTCTGCAGGACTTCAGCAACGTGACAACACACAAGCTCTAGTGTCCCGACCTTTGTGGATATGGGCATTTGCTCTGTATACTCTTAAATGGTCCAGCCCTGGATAGCTGGCGTGGACTGAGCGTTTACCGTGTGTCAGGCCTCGTGCTAAGCCAGCTCATCTCCCACCTTCACAGCACTCGCTCTTAACCACGAGGATGAGTAGACCTCGTGTAACCCATGGCCTTCCCCAGCCCAAGGACAGCCCGCTCGCATTTAAACTCCTGCATCAGGGAGGGAGCTGGACCTCCTCCTCCTTCCTCCTAGATGTCCATAGTCTAAGACATAATGATATATGTCCCCCTGACCTGTCTCTGGGGTACACTAGCTCATCCCTCTTACCTTGTCTAAAATGCTATGTCTCTTTCTCTTGAGATTTCTGACAGGGCTTAGTTTTTAATCTTGAACTGAATTTAATTACAACACGTATTGAGAGACAGCACTGGTTAAGAGTATGATCTTCAGAGCTAGGTAGCTGGAGTTTGAATTCCAGCCTTATCATTTATGGTCTCATATGTACGGGCTTGAGGATTTACTTAAAATCTGTCACGCTCTGTTATCTCATCCTTTAAAATGGATATAATTGTGCCTACCACACATAAGATGTTGGGAGGAATTACACACATGTAAAATGCTTAATATGGACCACATAATCCATACTCAATAAATACTGGCACCTAGCTGTAAGAGAAACTGCTAATAAATGTGCTGGGCAATGAATAAGACATTTGCCCACCCTTAGCCGCTCATGGTTCAACTGAGGAAGCAGGCATTAAACTACAAAATCATAATACAATAGGAGGAGTACAGAAGTCCAGAAATAGTGATTCACAACTACTGTTCCTGACACATCACAATGATTTATTTTTATCCTCAAACTCCTGAGGAATAAGATTAATTCCCATGAGAAGCAATGGCTCGCCATGGGAACGTTGCATCCTGCCAGGATGGAGGAATAGGAGGCCACCCTGGATTCCATTTCCCCACCTTCCAACCAGCCCAAATTGCCCGAGCAACTCTGATGACATATAGATTATAGTCCATTGTCCCTTTCAACAAATGTTTGTTAAACACAAGTATGCAAGGTCCTGTTTTAGGCCATGCATAGTGTTTACGATCTAGCAGAGAGACAATGCTGAACAAAAAAACTGCACAGATGCTGACTATCAACAAGTAGAGATGTTGGTGCCAAGAACTTTAAGACATCCTGGAGGACATGAAGCCAAGTTTGAATAGATGTTAGTTCAGAGAAGAGAGTGAAAAGCCTTAAAAGCATGTTTGTCAAAGAAACTTCACTCAAAATCATAATCCATACTCTTCTTGAATGTGTATAAACAGATGTAGACTCCTTTAGGATTTAGATTCAGGACAAAATAGTAGCTTCTTCCTAATAGTTATATTGACGAGATAGGATTTTAATTGTTAGCCTGAAAAACTAACAGATACAGTTAAAATTTGTAGCTTTTAATAAGGAAAAGCAAAATAGCAGATGGTTAAAACAGGTAAGAGTATAACTAAACACAGTTATGTATAATTCAAATCGATAAGAACCTACATGTAAGCAGATATACATACTCAATCTTGGATCTCTTCCTCTCCGCCCCTGGAATTTCTCTGATGGTTGACAATGAATGCTCTTATCTCATAAATTATCAAATCAAAGGCCATTATATTTTCACTCTTGACATAATGAACAAATAATTAATTAAATAAAGCTGCCACCTTGCTTGTCCAACTGGACCTAACCTTCCTGCCTCGAGCAGGCCACTGCTGTTCAGATTCCAGTCATGTCTTTGTGGCTGTCTCTACTGTCTCCCAAGAAATACCATCTGGGACATTCACATCCTCCCTCACAGTCTGGGAGATTAATAGACCCATCGCAACACAGGTCAGAGGCAGCCAGGCAAGGAGGCTCTTCACGGTCTCCGAGTTACTTAGGGAGTGAGGAAGAGTTTAAATAGAAAAAAATTAGACAAAAATGGGAGTTGAATACAAAAAGAAGCAATCTTTTTAAAAAAATTCAAGTAGAAAACATACAGTATTATATTAGTTTCAGGTGTACAATACAGTGACTCAACAATTCTATACATTACTCAGTGCTCATCACAATAAGCGCGTTATTAATCCCCTTTACCTGTTTCACCCATTCTCCCCACCCCCACCTCCCCTCCGGCAACAACCAGTTTGTTCTCTATAGATAAGAGTCCTTTTTGTTTGTCTGGCTTGTTTTGTTTCTTACGTTTCACAGAGGAGTGAAATCGTAGGGTAGATGTCTTTCCAAGAAAGCAATCTTGATAACGTGAGAACCAGGTAACAGGGTGCCCAAGAAACTGACAGCACCTCCCCATTTCATCGACTGGCATCTAGGAAGATCGAGGCCACAATGTCAGCAGGAGCATCTGCCCTTGGCTCAGGTCATGATCTTGGAGTCCTGGGAACAGTTAGCTGGCCTGTGTGTGTGTGTGTGTGTGTGTGTGTGTGTGTGTGTCTCATTAATAAATAAAAATCTTAAAAAAAAAAAAGGCAGAATATCTAACTCATCGAGTGATAGTAAGGACTAGAAATTATGTGTTCAAGCCAAAGCATCTTGAATCAAGAAGCCCAACTCAAACTATTTTAAATTAAAAAAAAAAAAAAAGAATGTCGGTATCATGTAACTAAGGAGTCTGGAAGCCCAAGGGAAGAGTAAGTCTCAGAGACACCAACATTGTCAAAGATGATTTTCTCCTATGTGGTGAGCCCATCCTAGCTTGCCGCGGATGGCTTCCCCCATGCAGCAGTGAGAGGAGAGGAGGAGAAAGGGCCACGGGCTAATTTAATCATCTGCCAGCAGAGACTTAAAGCCTCTCTTGCCCAGCCTCTGCAGCGCTGTGGCCGAGGGGTCCAGGGATCTAGGGTGGCTAAGCCAGGTGTCATGTGTACCCTGCAGGTGGGAGGATGAGATTCCTAGATTCCAATCAGCCTAATCCACCAAGTACTTGACCCTCTTGGTCTTCCCTCATTTGAAAAGTGGAACTATCATCACACTGAGATAATAGCATACTGAGAAATAGCATCCCTTGGGCACTTCACACTGCTCAGTAAGTGTGAGGACATTAATCTATCAGGATTTCCACAATTGTAATCACCATTTGGCATCCAAACAGATCAAAATGTAGACTCCTTTTATCCTGCACCATTCTTTTATCCATGTATTCATTATTTCATTCGTTTATTCATCCATCATCACTTGTGGAGCATTTACTATGTGTCAGACACTGCGCTGTGCTTAGCAGTCATGTGCATTGTAACATTTAGTCTTCACAATAGAGTTAGAAAGCACGGCTGTGAACGCTGCTCCACAGCACGAAGACAGAGGCTCAGAGAGGTTAAGTAATTTGCCTAATACTTCACAGAAGTGGACTTGAACGCAGGTCAAGTCAAAGGCCATGCTCCTAACTGCTGGGCTACCAGATGGTACAGGTATGAACACAACAGAAGATCGTGGGAAGCCAGGGAGTAATTTTGTCCAGGGAAAGTCAGAATTTGCCCAGCAGGGAACAGGGGAGAGGACACTTAAGGCACAGGACGGATGGTGTGCAAAGACTTTGCACGCTGCAAGGGTTCTATGTTGCTCCTCAACATCTAGTGGATCCTACCAAGTCAAACTACCAGAGAGGATAGCCCAAATTAGTGAAAGGTCTAAGTGATGTTCATTTATAAACAAAAATAAATGCAGTTGTCTTACATTTTGTGTGCCTACAAACACAAAATTCTCAAAAGAAGAAATAAACTTATTAGGAGAGCTACCTGGTTCAGTTTAGCACAAACTATTTGGGGGCCGCACGGACCTAGTGGACAGATCCCACCTTCCCCCAATCATCTTATTACTTCAGCATACGGTCTTTCTGAATTCTCACAACCACCTTTCCCAGCCTAATTATTTGAAGGTTACTACATCTGTCAACCAGCTAATAAGGACCTATGTAAGACATCACCCATTTCAGATAGTGAAAATTAAACTTCATTTATGTGGAGTTTTTACATCAAAGGAGACAAATACTATCTTGGAAAAGAAATCGGGAAAGGTTATAGGAGTCGTGGGAAGGAAACCAAAGACTGGACTTCTCTTTCCTGTGATAAATGGCTTCTCCCCATACCTCAATAAGAACTACCACCTCATCCACTAGGTCAAGTAGGAAGCTGAGGCCAATATCTTGCATTCCTCAACCCTCTCATTCTCTCACCCTTCCCCTTCATGCAATCCCCCTGCTCTGGGAGTTTTGCCTCCTCCATATTTTTGCCCCTGGCCCTGCTCACTATTCCCTCTGTCACATCAGGGTTCACCGCCTCTCTCCTCCCTGCCTTGGTCTTGCTGCCTTCCTACCCGCTCTCTGGACTGAGCGTTTTAGTTCCAGTGCTATCAAGTATCTCACATTGCTGGCAAGATTGGTCAGTCCAGGCAAGAGGAACCAGAGGTCTTCTTCAGAATGGTGACACAGATGTGACAAATGAAATGCCTCTTCACATCTTTGGCCACATGGAGAGACTATAGGCAAGAGGCAAGGCCAAGGCCACCATTTGAAAAGGAGTAGGAAGTGGGAGTGAGTACCTGGGTGGCTCATTGTTTGAGTCCTGGGATCGTGTCCCACATCAGGCTCCTCACAGGGAGCCTGCTTCTCCCTCTGCCTAGGTCTCTACCTCTCTCTGTTTCTCTCATGAATAAATAAAATCTTTAAAAGAAAGAGAGAGAAAGAGAGAGAGAGAGAGAAGGAAGTGGATGAGCAGTGGAGAGTCCTGACAATGCCAAATCCTTGGTTCTTAGCCCTAATATGATTTCCTTTTAGTTACCGCATCTCATTATCAACCACCAAAGTCAGCAAACTACAGCAAACTTCTTGCTTTAAGCTCACACACACACACACACACACACACACACACACACACACACGCTGGTTGTATCATCCCTGGATCTTCACTAAGTCTTCACTACTTTGAGAGTGAAGTACAAGCTTGTAAGCCAGCAAACTACACCTTTCATAGCACACTTTCTGTCTCCCATGTCGGGACTTATCCCAACAGTGTCCTTCACTGCACTTGGCATTCAGAGCTTCATTCATACAGAGTTGTTCCACCATTGCTTTGCTGAGGCCTTCATGGTCACTGTTGTTAGCAATGCAACAACATACTCACCATACTCTTTTGGTGCTGGACCTCTGTACTTCACATAACCACATTCTGATCTGCTGAGGTGGATTCTATCTATCCTTCCAAAAGCTCCTTCCTAAGCAGACTCCTTCTGAGGCACCCCTAGTCTTTAAACACAACACTACTAGTGAAAAATACACTATTTTAGAAGCCTACTTACTTTCTTGCCTTCTCCTATTCAGTGAAAGTGGGGAAGGACTGTTTCTATCTCCTCCATAGGGAGCACAGCGCTGCTTATAATCTGCTTTGCAAACAGAGGACAAGCAACAACTGAAGAAAGAGCTAAACCACACCAGAATGGCAGGTGGCAGTTTTAACCAGCAAGGGAACTTACATACGAGGCTGGTCTTAGGCCGCTGCAAGATGAGATCTCCACCTGTGCCACTAGAATCTTAAAAGTTCATATAGAGAAGCCTTAATGGGGTTGAGGCAAGTGTTTTGCTCAGAGGGTCTCAAGAGTACTGGCCAGGTGCTGGGTATTGCAGCAGGGTCCCTAGTCTGGCAGATGAGGCAACAGACCCTACTGGTTGACAATTAAAATATATTAAAGTCTGGGATAGTACTTTAGCTGGCCCAGCCAAGGCCATTTGCATTAGTAATGCAATCTGAATATATAGATATAAAAATTATAACCAACCATACTGCTTGTGGGTTACAGAGGCAAGGGAATCTCTACTTAATATACTGTTCTTTGGTCAGTCTTATAGATCATGACCTTTGGAGTGTAGCCCCTCCCCACCATGTCTATCCAACAAGGGTATCCATACATGGTATTCAGCTTCTCTGAGCTCCTAAACGGCTATGGCCTTGTTCACATGGCAACAGGAATAAGCATCAGTCAGAGATGGTGTCCATGCAAACCAAGGCATATTTAGAACCCTCAGAGGAAAGGGACCAATTTCATCAATTTTCTAATCTCTCACTAGTGGATGGCCTCCGACTTCTCAGGCATTGCCTTGGCATCATTTAGAACTTTAGAATAAGCCACAGGGCTTATTCAGGATCATCCACCCATTGGCTTTCCATTGTTCAAGCCATAGGGTTAGTCTCTTCAAAATAGCACAACCATCAGTGCAAAAGTTTAACAGCCAGTGATCCTGAGTGATCAGCAGCCATCCCTCCGAGTTCAGTTCACTGGCTGCTGTGGTTCGTTCTTGTTTGGTTCCAGTGTTGGGCTGAACAGCAACTACAGTCCATGTACATGGATTGCCAAGACTAGACCCAACTGTATACCGGGCAATGAGGGGGTAATACTGGTGGGGGCATTTGGAGGATCTACGTACTCTACAGGGCCTAGTAGCATCCACATCTCTAGATATAACAGGCTGATGAACGGGTGCTCCTCTGCTGCCAATAGGTATGCCACTTAGTCAAAGTGGGAATCTGAGCCATGGCAGAGGTGGGTTGATGGAACATATTCTCAACCCACCCCTTGAAAGGAAAAGGAGTTCTTATGTTATGCTGTTTCCCTCAGGAAAGACTCTACCTTGACGAGTACTGTGTATACTGTAGGATCTGTCGCTCTATGGCAGTATATTTGGTTCCTGCTCTTCCAAAGCTAGGGCCAAAATCCTAGGGTACCCTCTCCTTCTATTGATTGTCACAGTGCCCCATTCATAACTTCTGATTTAATTCAAACAGTAGCCCTGCTTGGTAGATCTCCAGAGCTTTATTTTCCTTCCCTGTATTTTTGCCTTCTTAAAGGTAGCTTGATGCTCTGATCCCCAAGTACCACACATGTCCTTTCTTTACCAGGTGGTATCAGCCACAAAGCCCAGGTGGAGGACAAAAATTCTCCAAAACCCCTACAAAGGCTATACTTCTTTCCTGTTTTTAGGGGTTGGATAGGCTTGCACCTTATAAATCACAGCTTTTGGGACAAATGCACGTCTTATCCTACCAAAGGATTCCCAAAAACTATGGCAGTGTCTGGGCCTTGAATTTTCTATGGGTCTATAACTCAACCTCTTTTTTGCAGATGTTCCAGCAAAGTCTAGAGTGTCCTGCAGCAGAAGCAAGTCTTTACATGGTAACATCCTTGGTATAGGGGCCCATTTTACTGATGTGGGGAAAGACAACAGGGACATAGCTCAGGCTATCATCCCAGGACTTATGATGGGGCTCCGCAGGTAGCTTAGGGGGAAGCACTCGGAAGGTCCATGGTTGCCTCTTCCCAACGAAGGCAAATGGTCTTGGTACTCAGTGGCCAAAAGCATACTGAAAAAATAATTTGCTTACTATAGTATAATATACTCCTAGGACCATGGCCCGGGTGTCTAAGGCAGTGGCAACGCTAGGCATAGCTGCATGGGTAGGGACACTGCCTTGTTCAATTGTTGGCAGTCCAGGGTCATCTGCCATGAGCGAACCAGCATTTTTACTGGCTATACCAAGTAGTTGAAAGCACCTCAGGCAGGGGGTAGGACACCCATTCAGTGCAGTTCTCAGATAGTTTCTCTTGTTTCCGTAAGCTCCCCTCACACCCAGGCAATTTATGTTGTTGAACAGTTACCACTCTTCCTGGGAGTGGAGACTTACTGGTTGCCAACTGGTGTTTCCCCTCAGCACTGGTTTAACTGGTTTAAGTACTCAAACCCAGAGGAGAAATTCACCAACAGAGGTTTACAGAGCTTGACCTTGTAAAATATCTACACTGTAGGTATGTAGGTTCTCCAGTGTTAGATAAAAGCCTCATATTCTTGTAAGTGAGAACACCCAGTTTGCAGTTTCAAAGGACCTCTTGGACCATAACCATTTGCTCTTTGTAATCATCAATGGCGTTGAGAGACCAGAAGACATTTGAGGGTTGCTTGTATTAGAGTATATTTGGCTGCAAGATCAACCAGAACCCTTGCCTTATTTCTGGAGGCACCTGTGAGTGAGCAAAACATGATACCCTGATTGCCTCCAATGGTCCTCACCTGGAGATGACCTTGGCCTGCATCCTATACCTGGGGCATGGGAGGCAACCGCCAGGGTTGCTCATTTTACTTTTCAGGTGGATCAAGGTAGCAAGAAGGTCAAACCACTTCCAGGTTACTTGTACTGCACTCTTTATAGACAACTGGGATAGACTTTTGGCTTTTTTAGTTTCCTCTTTGTCTTAGATCTTTCTCAAAGCTAGTACCAGTTGCTGCGATTTATCAGTTTCCCCCAGACCAGTAGTCTGCCCATCATCATAAAGGTCTGTCCCACAACTGGCTCAGCAAGGATACTGTTCCATGCCAGATGCTTGGGGCATTCCTGCAGTAAATGTGGCTCCATCAGGGTCTTCAAAGACAGGGATGTAGACGGCCTGTGTCATTGCCAGCTCCCTATGGGTTTGTTGGACCTCCTCTACGGATTTGTAGGGTCCCACACATGACCAGGGAAATACCCCTTACCATGCCAGGCCTACCGACAGGTTAGGATAATCCATCTCTAAGAGAGTAAGTGCCTTAACCCACCCCACCCGCCATCCCAAGGCCATACAGGCACTGCCACAGGGCCAGGTGTGTGAGGATACTGCTTGTCTTTTCTGCCTCCTTCCCAGAGAAATGCTACCTCCCCCATCTCCATGACGGCACTAGTCACGCCTGGATGCTTATCCTCCCTTTTTGCTGGACTTTGGCAGCTACCCTAGTAAACTCAGTGGGAATATATGCTCTCACCAAGAGTATCTCCAGAGCTGGGGGCCACCCTGCCAGCCAGGGTTCCTAGTGGTGTCTCTGCCAGCCCAGGGCTTCCTTCACCGGCGCCTCTTGACCAGGACATTCCTTCCACCCGCTGGCTCGGCAATGGTTGGTTTGCAGACCACCCCAGCCTGCAGAAGGACTGAAGAGCAGCGCCTCCAGATCAGTAGGTGGCAGGTTTAGTACAGGACTGACTTAGGCTGACCTGGGGTAGGGCAAGTTGAGTAGACCTCCACAGCCTCCTGCCAGAATCTGAAGTTTATAAAGAGGCCTTAAGGGGAGGGGAGGGGAGACATTACACCTTCCAGATGACCTCAATAATACCTTACTCTCTCCAGGTTGCATCCCTAAAACAGCTCCAGCTGCGGAAATGCTGGACGAAAAGGACATCCCAAGGAGAGGAGGGAGGGGAGGTTAGGAGCGTCCCATTCCCCAGGTGCACCCTCTTGGGTCAACCAGAGGTCATGGCCTCTCAATGACCTCTTCCAACACCCAGGGCTTGCAATGCGTAGCAGTCAGAAATGTTTGCTGAATAAATAAATGAATGAATACGCTGAAATACTTGTTTGGACATCTTGGAAATTATAGGGTCGAACCATGCTTTAGAAAAACCCCTAACTTGTGCAAGGCAGGATGCTTTCTCTGCCACCACCTCTTCACTGCAAGCTGTAATACATACATATTCAACTCATAGGTTAGATTTTCTTGTGATTGAGCTGATTCCCTTCAAGAGTTTAATATTAGCTTTTAATTACATCCTGCCATGCAACTAGTACTTTAATAAATGTAAGGGAAGAAACCCCTCTGCATATCAACAGAGACGAATTCAATAATTCTATTTAATTAAGCATTTTTGTGCCTCAATAGTCAAATTGCTACAGGAGATGTCATTTCCATAAGCTCATCAACTGAAGAATACTGAGCAGTTACTTGGATACTTTTTACGGGCTTCCTGTTTCAAAAGGGTTTTTAAATGATTTCCATAGGCCAGTCAGTTCCCTCACACCTTCTCAAGAGTGCTCTGCATCCTTTGACTCATCTTCCCCAAAGCAGCAGTCCTGGAGGTTTGGGGGCTCTTTTCATGCTGCTTCCCTCATTTCTTATGCAACATACGCCCATTTCCTCTCCTCCAAACTAATTGGTGTCCTTTCAGAGCTCATTCCATGTATCACCTCTTCCATAAAGTCTGCCAGACTTATCAGGCATTGGTTTGGACCTATCCAAACATCCTCATTGTGTTCCCTTAAAGCATGACTTTCAAGGGAATTTAACCAGTCATGACCTCAGTAAAATGAATGGATCCTCATGATTTGCCTCCCTGAACTGGAAGAGAAGGAGCCCTGGACTTGAAGGCAGAGACTTCTGTTCAGGAACTCTAGGTCTGCTGAATAGTTGCACAAATTACAGCATCTCTGTGGGCCATAGTTTCTGCGCCTGTAAAATAGAGACAATATCACTAACCTTACAGGTAGTAGAGAGGACTCAGTGGCCTAACAGCATGTGAAAGTTTGTCAACTCATACCTGGGATTCAAGCACTCCTTAAACCACTATTTCCAGCCATGAGCTATGAGACTAAAATGATCATCTGATAGTCACACGGAAGAGGACATCTGATAAACACACTTCATTCTCCCTCGAGCACTTTCCTCACCCAGCGGTTCTCACCCAGGCTGTGCACCCAAATCAGTGAGCAAAGGTTTTTCAAAATGCAAATTCTGGGCCTTGCTGAATCAGAATCTCCAAGAGAGGAGCTGTCAAACATGGATGTTTATTAGTCATTTCTTTGTTCCACTGATGTTGATAGATAGCCAGCAGAGAAAACTTCCAGACAACCTGCAACAGAAGTATCTCTTCAGCTGAACAGATGACCAGACAGGAGGAGGTTCCATAACTACAAATGCCCTATCCACAGCGATGAGAAGTGAGCAATTAGGGAAGTAATTGGATAGAGAAGGGGAAACTCCCCAAACTATAGGCAGCCATCACATCAGCTCATCCAGGTGCCCTGGAATAAAGAAAGAAAAGCTCTTGCCTTTCTGATTGAATGCAATCACCCCAGCAGGGGCGTGATCGAAAAGACAAGTGTATTTGGTGCACACACCTGAGGGCTGGCTCTATTCCAAATCCACAGTATCTGACTCAGAAAGAGGGTGAATGAAGTCTGGCAATAAGGCTAGTATGGCCTTGCTTGCCTTCTATTTACAACGTACAACCTCTTTGAATTTTCACAACAGCCCCATCGGGTAAGCATTGCTATTCCCATTTTACAGAGGAGCAAGCTGCGGCACAGAAAGCTTAAATGGCTTTGCTAGTAGGCAGCAAGGCTGGACATGAAGAGATCTGCCTGACTCCAAACTCTGTCTCTAAGAGTTTGGGGACCATATGTCACTATTTCAATTCTACGAGGCTCCATTTCTTCATTTTAGATGATGGAGATTTTCCTGTTGCGAAGAGTAAGAGATTAGGAAGGACACACGGCCATCAGTAAATGAGAACTAGCATTGTTTCATGTTGCTAAAGGACCTCTCTGAAATGGGACCACATAAGGAAGTGCAGTCCAACAGGTAAGTAAGGGGGCATTTGCAGGGAAGATGTGAAAGCCAGATTTAACTCTTAAAGATGATGGCCTGCCTGATTGAAATTTGTTGGTTACTCATTGACAACAACACACTTTGTTGTACTCTTGGTTTTTTGTAGTAACTCTTAGAAAGTGATTAAAAATATGTTCTTATGTGGAAAAGGCCCCCAAATTAGAAAGGAATCAGTTATTTATAGTTGAAGAGGTAGGTAGTATTGTGACATGATGATACACAAAAATCACGGTCTCCTAATAGCAACATGATTCTAGACATTTGCTCATCCTAGGGCATGTGCACATTCCAGAGTCTGGACTTCTCTTCCTGACTGAATCATGGGGGCCCTCACCCCAGTGTGCCATCTGCTAAATGCCTGGGAAGCTACTGCATGCCTTCCTGCTTCCCTTCTCCTTTTCTAGACCACGGTGCCCCTCAGAGTGGATGACAATTTCCAACAGTCCCTCAAGGAGTCAAACAACACAATTGGTTTGCTTCATGTTACAGTTTTCCCATGTTTCCAACTTGGGTTTTGGTACTGAACCACTTCAAGCCTCCTAATGTGAGTCTAAACAGCACGCAGCACCTTGAATTGAGTTAGCACTCTAAACACTACATGTGTTTGTAAACTGTGAAGAGCTAAGCAGATGTGAGCCACGTCATTCTTGCATGTGCTGTGTCTTGCTTCTCTGTATCACCAATGAATGCACTGCTACAACTGCCTGTTTGGTTTTGAATCAATGTTTGCTCAATGAATAAATAAAAAACAATGGAGTCTCCGGGAGGAAATAGAGACCTAGGAGGAAGATCACATACAGTCCCTGAGAACTGCCAAAGGCTCTTATGTACTGAGTGCTTCCCAGTGTCAGGCGCTGCACTAGGGATGCCACACACGCTCATGGAGGCGCCTCGATGTGAGTATTATTATCAGCCCCATTCTCCAAATGATGAAATGGAAGTTAAGAGAGAGTCAGATACTCCCCTAAGCCACCTCTGATGAAGCTGAGGATGGAGCTAAGGTACTCTGGAGCCCACTGCCCTAATCATTATGCTCAGTAAACATAAATTCAAATTTTGGAAGAAAGGTAGCCACTTAAAGAATCAAAACACATAAATTACTAATGACGAACACAAGACGGAGCAACTCCAAATCACATTTACAGCACTGTGTGGTAAAAGAGCTTAAGCTTTTATTCTCAGACCACAGTGGGTTAAAATTCTAGCTGTCACTTAAGAGGCATGTGGCCTTGGGCATATCACTGAGCCTCTCTGAGCAACAATCTGTTGTTGAAATGGCTGTTCCCTTGGGAATCCTGGGAAGGGATATGTCACTGTAAGTCTGTTCCCAGACTTAGAGATGCTGTACTTATGCACTCAACAAGAGTATCACAAAGTAGGTGCTCAATAAAGGGCAAAACTGTTGTTTTTAGTAATCTCCTTCATGCCACTATCTCTTCGAACATGCTTTCCTGTTCTCCCACGTGCCTAACACACTGCTACACATCCTTAAAGGCCACAGCTTGGGATCTAGGCCCTCTGTGAAGCCTCATCTGGCCCCCTCTCCAGCTCTCTTTCCTTGCAGAGGTTTTCATTCCTTCTTTAGAGCCATGAAAGCAACTGGAAGGAGCAGCAGGGCTTGATAAGAGATGGGGGACATGGCTCGGGGGCCAGGGCCTTCCCCAAAGTAAAAGAGGAGGAAAAAGACATTGGAGGACAAATTCAACAGTTACTGAACATCTGTCATGTGCCAGACATGCTTCCAAGCACTGATGAAACAGTGTTGAAATTCTATGTGCTTCCTGTCCTGCTGCAGATAAATGCTAACATGGAGGAGAAAACCAAAGCAACTCATCCCTTAAGGTCATGGAAAGGAAGAGGGAGGAGGGTGAAACTGTAAGCTAGTCCACGTGGTCCCCATAAAATACAGGTATTGAAAAGTGGGCACACTGGCCTTGGCTGTAAAGATGCAGTGCCCCTGAAGGAGGGAAGCAGAAGAGTAATGGGGAGAGATTTACTTTCTAGATAAATGCCAAATCCCTCCTACCCTCATGGCTCATTCTATTTCTTCCCACACAGTCATTAAGACAGCACTTCTCTCAACACCCGTTCTGAGATTTGTTACTTTCGTCCTCTCTGATGTTGATGAGGACTCGGTCCTGCCTTACAGAGTAGAGATTAATGTCGTCCAACAGCACGGCTTCAATTACACAAAGAAATGTGATAAAGTGGTGATGAAAGCTGTGAAGGATTTTTTTTTTTTTTTTTTTTTTAGAAAGAGAAGTACCGAGACGCTTGGCAGAACACGTTTTATCATCTTGTATTATTATCAGAAAAAGAAAGCCTGGTCCCCTGCTCTGTAGGCCTTTCCCACCAGTTTGGTGAACAGTTTGCAATCAATCAGGGAGATGGCACTTGAATTCTGGATGGCCTCTGTCTGTCTCTCCCCAAGATGATTAAGGAAGACTCTTTGCATGACAGGGCCATTTATTGAGAGCAAGGTTTCAATACCCTTTCTGTGCTAAAGCAGCCAGAGTCCGCTTTGGGCTCGGTGATCAAGATATTCTTTCTCTTTAAACCTCACCACAAAGACTTACATCAACAAAGGTATTTATCTAAGAGAAGAGGAATTCTCCCAAAAGTCCCTCATCTAGATACCACCATTTTTAACACTTGCTTTCTTCTTTACCTCTCTGATGTGGCACTCATCTTCCTAGTTCACAGACATTGCTATCTAGCTAACGCTGAGTTCATTTTCTAGAATGTAATAGCATTTTAATAATAACATCTTATCACTATATCACTCTTTACTGTTTACCAAGTCCTTTCTTTTTTAAAAAAGATTTTATTTATTGAGTTAGAGAGAGAGAGAGAGTGTGTGTGTGTGTGTGTGTGCGCGCGCGCGCGCGCGCGCGCACTAGTAGAGGGGAGGGGCAGAGGGAGAGGGAGAAGAGAATCTCAGGCAGACTCTGCACTGAGCACAGAGCCTAACGTAGGGCTCAATCTCACAACCCTGTGATCATGACCTGAGCCAAAATCAAGAGTCAGATACTTAAACAACTAACCACCCAGGAGCCCCTGACCAAGCCCTTTACTTGTGTTACCTGATCACTAACCAAATGTCCTCTCCTTAATATGTTTCTTGTTTTTTTAAAACTGCATTTAACAATCCTAGTAACCTTGAAAATCTCTCCTCCCTTGAAACCTTTGGTAGTTCCTGATCTTAGGGCCAAGTCTATGCCCAACCCACCTATTGACCAGCCTAGTATATCAGTCAGCTTTCACTATGTGTTTCTGTGGTAACAAACAATCCTACCACTACTCAGATTTTTTTTTCTTAAATAAAGGCCTTTTCCATCACCTCAAGACATCTAATCAGCTGCAGGCAAACTTCAGTGAGTTTGCCTTCATGTCTCATAACACGCTGCGAAGATGAGAAGATGTGATCCAAAAAGTAGTGCATTCAAGTGGAATTGTACCTTGTTAAAAGAATATAGCCAAAGAGTATTGATTAATACATCCATACCCATCTTACAGGAGGTCTCTAGGAGTACACTCTAGGAATATTCTCTAAGTCTTATCCTTGCCAACGTTTTTATTAATTACTATGTCAACAACATAAAGATCATGCTGTGATAGTCACTGGCACTGTTTATGGAATATCTCTGAGCACATGACAGAACTGCAATTTCTGACCTCTATGTGGTTGATGAGGCCATGAAACTAATTCCAGCTAATGAGCAAAAGTAATGTCTATTATTTTCAGGCAGGGGCATCCAATTGCTGATGCGGAATCTTCCAGAGTCTTCTTCCTTCTACTATGTTGACCAGCAACTTTAGAGATGGGGGATTCTCTCAGCCTGGCTCCTAGAGCAAAGAAACAGAGTCCTACCACTCCATTATATAAGCAAGAAACAAGCTTTTGGATTTTATTACCCACTGGAATTTAGAACTTACTTATCCTCCAATCGAACTGATACTATTCTGACTGGCTCTAACATTAGCAAAATCTATTAATATAAAACAAAGGTGAGATAACCAATATGATGATTGGATAATTTAGGGTGAAAAAGTATTGGGAAAGGTTGGGATCAATGACCAAATGTGTCAAACAAGATAGACTTTAAGAATCCAAATGTAGCAGCCCCTAGGTGGCCTAGTTGGTTAAGCATCCAATTCTTGGTTTCAGCTCAGGGTATAATCTCAGAGTTGTCAGATCGAGCCCCACAATGGGCTCCATGCTCAGTGGGGAGTCTGCTTGAAAATCTCTCTCCCTCTCCCTCTGCCCCTCCCACTAATGTTCTCTCTCACTCTCAAAATAAATAAATAAATCTAAAAAAAAAAGTGCAAATGTAATTTCCTGCACTTAAGTTTCAGATACCAACAACAGTTCCTAAGAGGAAAGCTTTGTGACCTATATACTTAATAGAAACCAATATTATATTCTGGTTGCCAAAAATACCAGACTCACTGGTTGTATTCATTAAAGAATGTAGTATCTGGATATCAAGGAAATTAATGGTCCTCTATGCCATAGAAAACATACCAAAGGGCTCCTGGGTGGCTCGGTAGGCTAAATGTCTGACTCTTGATTTCAGCCCAGGTCATGATCTAAGTGTCTTGAGATGGAGCCCTGTGTAGGACTCCACACTCAGGAGGAAGTCTGCTTGAGATTCTTTCTCTCTGCCCCTCCCCCTGTGTTCCCTCTCTCTCTCAAAATAAATAAATCTTTAAAAAAGAAAAGAAAAAAAACATACCAAAAGCACCATGCTTCAATGAATGAAATACAGCCAGTGGAGAATGATAGAGGCTGAAAAACTTGAAGCTCTGCCAGATAAGAAAGTGGTTAAAGGATCATAACTGTGTATCCCAGAGAAGACAAGACTTAGGAAGGACATGATCCCCTTCTTTGAATCTCTGGATGCATGAAGTGAGTGAGAGCGTTCTACTCTGTTTTGCATCAAGGGCCATAATAAGGGATAACAGAAAATGTAGGAAAGCAGAAGCAGGCCTTGGGAAGTCTCCCCTGACTTCCACAGAAAAGCCTGTCAACTCCCTCCTTGGACCCATAGACAAGATTGGCCTTGTTGAAATTCGCACTGACTTTGTCTTAGGAAGATGTTAGAAAATTGTGAAGTGCTTCAGGGAAAGAGGAGTGCATTACTTATCTAAATTCCAATATTCAGTGTACATTCAGTATTTATAGAATGGAATTCAATCAAAAGAAATGTCCTAATAGGTAGGATCCCACAGCAGTGCAAAGGGATTCATTTGGTGAGGTAAAGGCTAGAAGAAAAGACTTTCTAAGATTTTTTCTGACTCTGCTTTCACCCTTTTACAATTCAGCTGAGTCTTCCCTGAAATCTAGCATAGATTCATAAAGCCCACCTTCAATTTGTTTGCTCTTAAGACATGCAATTTGTGCTGCCTTCTTAAGAAAAGAAATACAAAGAGAAGCTTGGTATTCAGAATGGCAGACCACATTGTATGCCTAGTTTGTTTGACTATATGCCAGTATCTAAGTTTCATTAGATGAATTTGTAAATAAATTAGTGCTCTACTTTCTCTCAGATAAATGTTTGACTTTCAAAGGCTTTGTGTGTGTGTGTGTGTGTGTGTGTGTGTGTGTGTAACTTAAATGGAAGATCTTGTAGCATTATATATATTGGTCTGGTATAGAGACCAATTTGAAATCCCATGGGCTACTCTACATGGGAAAATATAAATACAAAAAAAAAAAAGAAAGAAAGAAAATATAAGCACATTCACTTAATAAAGAAATACATATTAAGCACTATGGTATCGTGCACTATACCAAGCTCTGATCATATATAGATTAGATAGGTGGAGCCCCACACTCAAGCAACTTACAGTTTAGGAAGAATATAGATAATTATAATAAATGAGAAAATTGCACAAAAATCAGGATGCAAGCAGCAGATTCATTGTAGTGCTATTAATCATAACAAAAAGTGGGAGGAAAAGCCTAAATACCTAGAAATTGGGAACTGGTTTAATAAATTAAACTTACATACATTTAAAAAATACTAAAATTTTAATAATTGTCTCTTAGGAGAGATCTGAGGTAAAAAGGATTTTGTTTTAATTAAAGGACTTTATTTCTCAGGACAGACTACAGTTCACAGCAAAATCAAGAAGAAAGTACAGAGTCCCCATTTCCCACCCTCCCACACAACATAATATGCATGGCCTCTTCCACTCTCAACATCCTGCATCAAACTGATGCATTTGATACAATTGTTGAACCTGTGTTGATATGTCATTATCACCCAAAGTTGATGGTTCACCTTAGGGTTCTCTCTTGGTGTTATACCTTCTATGGTCTTGACAAATATAGAATGACATGTATCCAGCATTATAATATCATACAGAATAGTTTCACTGCCCAAAATATCCTCTGTGCTTTGCCTAGTCATCACTCCCCTGGAAAATATTGATCTTTTTTCTGTCTCCATAGTTTTGTTTTTCCAGAATGCCATATAGTTGGACTCATACCATAGGTAGCTGTTTCAGACTGGCTTCTTTCACTTCATAATATGCATCTAAGGGTCTGTGTCTTTTCATGGATCAATATGTCATTTTCTTTTAGTGTTGAAAATGTCCCATTGTCTAGATATACCACAGTTTGTCCAATCACCTACTAAAACACATCTTGGGGCAGCCCAGGTGGTTTGGCGGTTTAGTGCCGCCTTCAGCCCAGGGCATGATCCTGGAGTCCCTGGATGGAGTCCCATGTCGGGTTCCCTGCATGGAGTCTGCTTCTCCCTCTGCCTGTGTCTCTGCCTCTCTCTCTCTCTCTCTCTCTCTCTGTGTGTGTCTCTCATAAATAAATAAATGAAATTTTTAAAAAAAAGACATCTTGGTTGCTTCCATGTTTTATCAATTATGAATAAAGCTGCTATAAAGACCTATGTGCAGCAATTTCTGTGTGGACACAGTTTTTTAACTCATTTGGGTAGTAACAGTGTGATCACTGGATCGTAGGTTAAAACTATGTTCAGTTTTGTTAGAAACTGTGAGAAAAAAAAAAGAAAGAAACTGCGAACCGTCTTGCAAAGTCACTGTACCATTTTTCCCATCGATAATGAATAAGAATTCTCATTGCTCCACATCCTTGCCAACAGCTGGTAGTGTCCATGTTTCGGATTTTAGCCTTTCTCATAACTGTGTAATGGTATCTTGTTATCACTTTAATTTGAGTTTTCCAAAGGCATATAATGTTAACTCTCTTTTCATATGCATATTTGTCATCTGTATATCTTCTTTGGGAAGCTCTTCAGATATTTTGACTATTTTCAGCTGGAGTATTTTCTTATTGTTGAGTTGTAAGAGTTGGTCGTATGTTTTGAATGCAAGTCATTTATCAGATGAGCGTTTTGCAAACATTTTTCCCAATATATGGCTTATATTTCATTATCTTAACAATGTCATTGACAAAGCAGAAATGTTTCATTTTAACAAGGTCCAACCTAACTTTTTCTTTTATGATTGTGCTTTTGGAACTATATGTAAACCTTGATTATCAAACCCAAAGCCACCTAGATTTTCTCCTACATTATCTTTAGGAGTTTTATAATCTTACATTTACATTCAGGTTTTCCATTTTGAGTAAAACTTTTTAAAGGTATGAGATCTGTGTCTAGACTCATTAGTTTTCCTTTGTTCACTTTTTCTTTTTTGTGAGGATGGAAATAACTTCTAAACCCTTTACATATCAGAGCTGAAACCAGAATTCATATTTTCATAAGGAATAAATACCTTCAAAGGTATACAGAAAATCTGATTTCAAAGAATGACAGGAAAATGTTTAATTTAATGTCAAATGAAAATACAGCATATTTCAAAACAGTATGTCCAGGGAGAGATGAATTTTTTTAAATGCTAATGTATATACATACAAGGGGGGGAAATGGATTATCTCAGAGTTGTATCTAACAGCTTTTCATTTTTGGATGTGATTTTTTTCAAATATGTTACAATAAACATCTCTGAATCTTAAAGAAAATTAACAAATGCTATTTTAGAAATGTCAAAGGAAATTTTCAAAGGTAGAAAGTATCAAACACTAGAGGATGTGCCAGATGCTTGGGGTCACAATATGGGGTGGCTGCTCCATGCTGAGGGATCAGGAAAGGCTGCCCAGGGCCACTCCAGCCCAACAAACATACACTCATATGCTGCCTCAGATAGTTACACCAAGGACAGAGGACACAGCCTCTGAACTTTACCTAACTGGTTTGGAAAGCACAGTAAAATCCTTTAGGGAGTGAGCATATATTAGTGTGCCTAAATTTTGCATCTTTTTTCAATCAATTAAAAGCTTGGAGGTAAAAAGCTCCTTGGGTTGCTCCCTGATGCATAGAGCAGTTCTCTTAGTTTTCCCTATGTTGCCTCTTTTATTATGCAAGGGCTGTCTCTTCATTCTGTTTCCAAACTCATATTTGGTGTGCAGTCGCTGACAGAGGACC